>NC_059104.1:130501802-131201802 GCF_020740685.1 Jaculus jaculus | reverse complement strand
AACAATATTAATCCATTTATTTCAAATTTTACTATTTGTTGGTAACAGTAATAGACACAAAATGTTTTATGTTAATTCAATTGTCTCTGAGTAATATACATTAACATTTTTTACTAAGTGAGTTTCTATAGAATTTGTTCTTAAATATATTAGTTGGATACAAATTATTAGGCTTCATCTTGGCATTTTTCACAATCAAAATTTGTTTTTGTTTCCCTTCTTACCTTCTTCTTATTCCCCTTCCCTCATGTACCCATCCACACAATAGCCTCCTTACTGCTTGAATGCCACATATGTCCTCCTCCTACATTTCCCTCTTTCTGAATACCTCTTGTTCCCCGCTTGGGCTCCTCTATCTAGTTTCATAGCATGTACTCTTTCATCCCTTCACTTACATGCATACAAGCATTAAAATTTAGAATCTGCATATGAGAAAGAAGATGTAACTTTTGTCTTTCTGGATCTGGGTTACCTCATTTAGCAGAGTATTATCCAGTACCCTACGTTTTCTTATAAATTTCATTTTTCTTTATTACTAAATTGAAAACACACACACACACACACACACACACACACACACACACATCACATTTTCATTACCAAGACATCACTTAATGCATATCTAGGTTTATTCCATTTTTTAGCTACTACAATTAGAGTAGCAATGAATACGGATGTGTAAGTATCTCTGAGAGAAGGAGGAAGAGAGAGAAAGAGTGAATATGGGCATACCAGGGCCTCCTGACTCTGAAAACAAACTCCAAATGCATGAGCCACTTTCTGCATCTGGCTTTACATGGGTACTAGGGAATTGGACCCAGGATGTCACTCTTTGCAAGCAAGCACTTTTAATTGCTGAGCCATCTCTCCAACCCTAAGATAAATTTTAACTTACAATTATTACATTAAAATATAAAACAATTGCTTACATACCTCCTTTTTAAATAGACTTTAAGGTTATTGTCTTTTCTAGTTTATCAGAAAGAATAAAATGTTGTCATTTCCAAACCAAACTGCTCAGCCTGCTTGCAGCATTATCAATGGCCAGGCTACACTATCTTTAAAATCAAAATTCTTTTACTTTGTTTATACATGTGTCATATCTTAGATACAGGATTGCTTAATGCTAAAGAAAAATGAGTTTAACTTAAATCTGATAACTACAACTATTTTATTGATTTTATTTTTTGAGGTAGGGTCTCACTATAGCACAGGCTGACCTGAAATTCACTCTGTTATTCTCAGGGTGGCCTCAAACTCAAGATGATCCTCCTGCCTCTGCCTCCCAAGTGCTGGGATTAAAGGTATGTTCCACCACTCCCAGGTTATTTTATTTTTAAGAAATCTATTTTTATGCATGACTATGTGTATGTATATGTCATCTGCATTTATACTATTTACATGCTGCCAAATTGGCTTATACATAAATCATTATGCAGATTAAAACTGTTAAATTAATCCAAATTCATTTTAGTTTGTGATGTAACTAAATTTTTAAGATAGAGGACAAAAAATATGTGTCACTGAATATTCTTAGTCAAGATGTTATTTGATGGATCATTGCTATTGCATCAATTTTGGTTCCACAAGATGGTCTAAGAAGATTTTTTCACTTGAGAGAATTAATGGGTTATCTGCTTCATGTTTCAGCCTTACCCTTATGGATAATTGCTCAATTGGGGAGCTGATCCTGCTAAGATCTACTGTTCCTATAATCCAAAGACTGAGACAGTGATTCATCTCTGTACTATCAGATTTTATCCAACAATTAATATGTGTAATAGGCAAAGATTTTTATCAAAAAAATTGCTATTACTTTTTCTGCTTGTGAGGCTGTTTCACTAAGGAAATGGGACTGCTTTTTCAAGCCATACATGTTTGTGTACATACACACACACACACACACACACACACACACACACACGCACATATATACATATATAATTAAAATTTATATCAATATTTGTTTTTCAATGCTGATATAACTGAACTTTGAGTGTTCAATAATCATATTTAGAGGCAAAGCCAACTAAGCTTCAGGGCCTTCTTGCCAGACCAGGTAGGTTCTAAGGGACTCCAAGACCCCTCTAAAAGGTACTTTCTCTCTTGTAAGTCACCTATCCTCTTGATTATTGAGGCCATGAAGTCTCCAGAGGTTCAACTGTAACCTCTAACAATGTACACAGAATAGGATCATGAGGAAAATCACTGAAGAAACTGTTCTCAGTACTTTTAAGGGAAGCCACATGCTGAGCAAGACCTTGTCGCATCACAGCAGATGGCACAACTTGTGGAGAGAGACTAAAGGAGCCACAAGACTCCCCCAGGTCCTTAAGAGTCACCCCTAAGGAGACTCATCTGACCTTAACACTTAAAATAAGATGATTAGTGTTTAGCCACTTGCATGATCTTAAACATTTCATAGGACATTACAGCAAAAGTAAATGGATACATTATGTCCACCAAAACTGCTTTCTAAATATTTATATTTATGCCCATATATTAGTGCTATTCTCACTTTTGATTAGAGAATCTTCTCTTGTCAAATGGTGGTGACCACTGGGAACACTCAAAACTTGTCAGAATGCTAAGAAGAAATGAGAGTGGTATGTGCAGCACTGAGACATTTCTATTACACCCTCCAAGTCTCAGGAACCATGTGGAAGAGGTGGCAGAAAGAATGTAAAAGACAGAAGAAAGGGAGAAATGCTCTGCAATACTGTCTTTCAGAGACAAAGTTACTGTGTTATCCATGACTTTACAGTGACTGTCACTACCTAAACAAAACCTACAGGATATCAGGCAATAGGAGGGGGAGATGATCACATCAAGACAGAAGAGGAACGAGTTGGAAAGAAGAAGGAATTCAGTGGAGTGAGAATTCAGGAGTGTGGTGGGAGGGGATTATAATCATAGTATATTGTCTATATGCATAGATGTTGTCAATAAAAACTTTTAAAAAAGAGTACAGTGAAAGAACAAAATGATTGGTGATAATACAGAAAAAAAAGAAATAAAAACTGAAAAAAAGGGACACATGATGTGTTAGGTTACTGACATGCAAGGTAGGAAAACTGTAGCCACCCTAAGTATAATAAAAAATATTAATAAATCTATCAGTAGTTATAATCTTACTTTATGCTTTGGCTTTCATATTTTTCTTTTGGTACTAGTACTTAATGGTTACCACCTCACATTAATACCTTTTTAATACATTCCATCATTTTTTCTTTTGTATTTTGGCACATTCTCAATACATAACCATCAAGTTGATTTTTTTTTTCTTTTTATAAGCAGTCTAGAGATCACACCTGAGACAGCAAACTACACAAGTATTGTTTGCCTAGTTTAAACATGACCATGACTTTCTTGGCTTTTGTACTTTCTGGAGTCATTTGTCAGTATAATCAGATTGCTTTTTTATAGATCTTGTATTTTTAATAGTGTAAAATTTGTATCTTCTTGGACATGTAACATTTTCAAATAAAATTCCTTATTATTCAGGAATTCCAGTCAATACTCTGGGAACCTAGTCTTGTCTCTAACCAATAAACACAATCCAGAGAGAGCTTTTTAGTCCCTGTTATGGTACCCTCCCATCAGCCTAGAATAAGTTATAGGAAATGGAGTATTGTCCTTCTGCTTCTCAAAAGGATTTTGAGGACTACCGTTCTCAAGGTGAGATGTGGTAGGAGAGTAGGATATTGGAGGAGAAGCTATATGCTATATAAATGGTTTATAAAGAATCTGGACTCAAGTGGCATAGGACGTTTGAGCATATGATTACTCTGATATTACTAGTCCATTCTCTCATGTTTCTGAATGCCTTTCTCTGTCTCCATTACCAGGCATAATTCTTTGTCCTGGGACACAAGAACCTGGAAATAATTAGGTATGCTCTGGATTCTGATTCACCTCTATAGCACCAGTTTCTTACTTCCCCAGCTCCCTAGAGGTCCATAACCTGTCTCTTAGCCCAGGCTTAAGAGCAACTGGGAAAAAATTTTTAAAATCTCTTGCATACAATCAGATTTAAAGATATCAATATCATATATCTAAGTTATTGTTTTTTTCAATTTCATTCATTTTTATGACAAATTCCTCTGTAATGAAAGTGGTAAACAACTATGACCAACTTTGTCAGAAGCTGTTGAGATAATTCACAAGAGACTCGAGATTGGGCCCCTTGAAATTCCCCAATAACATTCCTTATTGACTGGCTCCTGGGATCCCACCTCCTCGTTTGTTTTCTCTGGAGGGTGTGCACACAGAGTGAATAGGCCAGAGCTCCCAGTTAGTTCCTCACCTCCCAGTTTCCTGGCCCCAGTACCCCTGGTGCAAGTTCAGAGTGACCTGGACCCTGCATGTGTGCCACAGAAGCAGTCCTTTTTCTCTGGCTTCCTGATTGACCTACCCTTGGGTCCCTAACTCCCAGATTCCCTTAGTCATAGAGTTCATGGGCAATGTGTGAGTTGGCTCTTTGCTCTTGGCTTCCCAGCTTTCTGGCTCCTGGTTTCCCAATCCCTGGTTCCCTTGTGCTGAAGAGTGCAGGAATGAGTAGAGTAAGTAGGCCTGAGCTCCCAATTCCCAAGATACCAGTGTTGCACTTGCAACCTCCACAATCTGCACATCTGCAGAGATAACCCCATCATACTCCCATCCAGTTCAAATTTAAAAGAGAACACTCACTGAAGAGCCCACAAAGACAAATAGTTCCTTCCTCCTTAATAATATATGACTTTTTACCCAGAGACAGATATACCACAACACACACACACACACACACACACACACACACACACACACACACACAAACTAAACAACAAAAGTCAGGAAACAGAGATCTCCACCAAGGATGCCTAATCCCACAATGGAAGCCTCCAATGAAAGCATAGAGACAACAACAGAAATTAAATCCCAAAATGAAATGGCAACAAGCTATATCACCCTGACCAAGCAAATTGATGAACTGGAAGCAAATCTTCAAAAACCCAGTAATTGTATAAGTGAAATTGAGCAGAATCATCTCTTAGAGAACACAGCTTTTGTCACTAGCCTTAAGTTAACTGAAGAAAACCAGAGAGGCCTCAAAAGAATGAGAAATTAATTGAAGGTGAGTCAACAAATGGATGATCTCAATAACCAGCTGGTTAAGCTTAATAAAAATCAAATGCAAGAATGGCACTGGCATAAAAACAGACATATAGACAAATGGAACAGAATTGAAGATCCAACTCTTAGGTCAAGTAACTACAGCTACTTGATCTTTGACAAAGGAATGCAGCCAGGAGAAAAGACAGCATCTTCAACAAAGTGTGTCACCACATGTACAAAAAATAAAACTAGAACAACTCATCTTACCATATATAAAAATCAACTTCTAATGGATAAGAAACTTCAATATAAGACCTGAAACTGTTCAACTTCTAGAAGAAATAATGGGAGAAACTCTCAACAATCTAGGAGTGGGGAATCACTTCTTGAACAATACCCCAGTAGGGCAGGGAATTAAACAATCACTTGATCAATGGTATTGCATGAAGATAAAAGGCTTTTGAAAAAAATATACTATAAGCAGAGCCTATAGATTACCTACAGAATGGGAGAAAACTTTTGCCAGCTATACTACTGACAAAGGCCTAATACCTTGAACCTACAAAGAACTCAAATAACTAAGCAATGACAAAACTCAAACAACCCACTCAAAAAAAAAAAATGGTGTAGAGAACTGAACAGAGTTCGTAGAGGAAGAAATGCACATCAGGGGTTGGGAAATAAATCCACCCAAAATTCAAGGACCTTCGACCTCAGTCAAATTTCTAGGAGTTCAGTGGTGTGGTGCAAGCAGGGATATTCCTTCTAAGGTAAAGGATAAGTTGTTGCATCTGCCCCTTCTACCACTAAGAAAGAAGCACAATGTCTAGAGGGCCTGTTTGGATTTTGGAGATAGCACATTCCTCATTTAGGTGTCTTACCCTGTTCCATATGCCAAATGACTCAGAAAGCTACTAGTTTTCAGTGGGGCCCAGAACAAGAGAAGGCTCATCAACAGGTCCAGGTTGCTATTCAGGCTGCTCTGTTCCTTGGGCCATATGATCCAGAAGATCCAATGGTATTTCAGGTGTCAGTGGCAGATAGGGATGCTGTTTGGAGCCTTTGGCAGGCCCCTATAGGTGAATCACAGCAAGAGGCCCTTGGGATTTTGGAGCAAGGCCCTGCCATCACCTGCAGACAATTATTCTCCCTTTGAGAGATAGCTTTGGCCTGCTATTGGGCCTTAGTGGAAACTGAATGTTTGACAATGGGCCATCAAGTTACTATGCAACCTAAGCTGCCCATTATGAGCTGGGTGTTATCTGACCCACTAGGCCATAAAGTTGGAGGTGCATAACAGCAGTCCATCATTAAGTGGAAGTGGTATATATGTGATTGGACTAGAGCAGGCCCTGAAGGCACAAGTAGGTTACATGAGGAAGTTGCCCAAATGCCTATGGTTTCTACTCATGTAACAATGCCTTCTTTCCCCAAGCATGCACCTATGGCATCATAGCGTGTGCCCTATGATCAATTGACTGAGGAGGAGAGGACACGACTTGCTTTACAGATGGTTCAGCATGTAATGCTGGTACCTCCAAGAAGTGGACAGCTGAAGCATTACACTCCCGTTCTGGGACAACTTCAAAGGACTGTGGTGAAGGGAAGTCTTCACAATGGGCAGAAATTCAGGAGTGCACGTGGTTGTGCATTTGCTTGGAAAGAAAAATGGCCAGGTGTGTGGTTATACACTGATTCATGGACTGTGGCCAATGGTTTGGCTGGATGGTTTAGGACTTGGAAGGAGCACAATTGGAAAATTAGTGAGAAGGACATTCAGGGAAGGTATATATGGATAGAACTCTCTGAATGGGCAAAGGATATAAAGATACTTGCACTTGCATCTCATGTTAATGCTCATCAGAAGGTGACCTCGTCAGAGGATGACTTTCATAATCAAGTAGATAAGCTGACCAGTTTTGTGGTTAGTGGTCAACCTCTTTCCTCAGCCATCCCTGTCATTGCCCAATGAGCCCATGAACAAAGTGGCCATGGTGGCAGGGATGTAAGCTAGGCATGGGCCCAACAACATGGACTTCCATTAACTAAGCTTGACCTGGCTAGAACTACTGATGAGTGCCAAATTTGCCAGCAGTAGAGACCAATTCTGAGCCCTTGATATGGTAGTATTCCTCAGGGTGACCAGCCAGCAACTTGGTGGCAGGTTCACTACATTGGACCTCTTCCATCATGGAAATGGCAGTGTTTTGTCCTTACTTGAATAGACATTTATTCTGGATATAGTTTCCTTTCCTACACATAGTGCTTCTGCCAAAAATACCATCTGTGGGCTTACAGAATGCATAATCCACTGTCATAGTATTCTGCACAGCATTTCTTCTGACCAAGGAACTCACAGCCAAGGAGGTACAGCAGTGGGCTCATTATCATGGAATTCACTGGTCTCACCATGTCCCTCCCCACCCCCTGCAAAGCAGGTAGCTTGACAGAATGGTGGAATGGCCTTTTAAAGAAACAGCTACTTGGGCTGGAGAGATGGCTTAGTAGTTACGCGCTTGCCTGTGAAGCCTAAGGACCCCAGTTCAAGGCTCGATTCCCCAGGACCCATGTTAGCCAAATTCACAAGTGGGCGCATGTGTCTGGAGTTTGTTTGCAGTGGCTGGAAGCCCTGGTGCACCCATTCTCTCTCTCTCTCTCTTTCTCTCTGTCACTCTCTCTCCCTTTCCCTCTTTCTCTCTCTGCCTGTCACTCTCAAATAAATAAATAAAAATAAATTTAAAAATTAAGAAACAGCTACATAGCCAACTAGGTGGTAATATCTTGAAAGGCTGAGGGAGTGTCCTCCAGCAGGCTGTATATGCTCTAAATCAGCATCATATATATGGTACTGATTCTCCTTTAGCCCAGATTTATAGGTCCAGGAATCAAGGGGTGGAAATGGGAATGGTCCCACTTACCAATAACCCAAAGTGACCCATTAGCTAAATGATTGCTTCCTGGTCCTGCAACCTTATGCTCTGATGGCCTAGAGATCTTGGTGCCAGAAGGGAGAGTGCTTTTGCCAGAAGGCACAAAGAACATTCCATTGAACTGGAAGCTAAGACTTCCCCCTGGCCACTTTGGGCTCCTGATGCCCTTGAGTGAACAGGCTGAGAAAGAAGTCACAGTGGTAGCAGGGGTGATTGATCAAGACCACCAGGGGTAAATTGGACTGTTGGTCCACAATGTAGGTAATGAAGAGTATGTCTGGAATGCAGGAGATCCTTTAGGGTATCTCTTGCTGTTACCATGCCCTGTTATCAAGGTCAATGGACAATTGGAACAACCCAATAGAAGTAGTGTGATAATTGAGGTAGTGTGATAAATGTCCCAGATCCCTCAGGAAGGAAGTTATGGGTCACCCCTCCAGGTAAAGAACAAAGACCTGCTAAGGTGCTTGCTGAAGGTGGAGGAAATACAGAATGGGTACAGAAGAAGGTAGTTACAAATACCAACTAAGGCCACATGACTAGTTACAAAAATAAGGAATGTAATTGCAATGTTTCTGTCCTACCTTGATATGGAGTGTTTGTACATATCTACACCAATGTTAAGATTATATAACTAGCTAACTGTTGTTAAATTAATATGAGACCTATTATGTTAGAGACTAAGCATTCTTCCAGAAACCTTGTTTTGTTTTGAGGGAAGATTTTGTGGTTCTGGCTATATGTGGACTAGTTATACCATATTAGGTGGAATTATGAGCTTGCTACTGTTTTCATTAGGAAATTATTTCATTTGAAAAGTATGATGTAAGGAGCTATGGTTAGGTGTCAAGTTGACAAGGGGTAGACTTATGATGTTTAAGGTGTTGTCAACTTGCTCTGTTTAGTAATCCACAGAAATCCCTTTTGGGTAGGTCTCTGAGGTTGCTTCCAGGAAGGATTAGCTGAAGGAGGAAGTCCTTCTTCCAGAGTGAGCCCTTCCCCCAGATTGGGCATACCCTCTCAGATGGAAGCTTTTTTTTTTTTTTTTTTTGAGGTAGAGTCTCCTCTAGCCCAGGCTGGCCTAGAATTCACTATGCAGCCTCAGGGTGGCCTCAAACTCATGGTGATCCTACCTCTGTCTCCTTAGTGCTGGAATTAAAGGCATGCACCACCATGCCCAGCTCAGATGGGAACTTCACATAAGGAAGCTTGGGGTGAAAAGAGCCCCTTCCTTCTGCTTGGCTGCCAGAGCTGCATGTTGCCTTCTAGCATAGATTGAAGAGCAGTATGGATTGAAGACCAGCACAGACTGAAGACCCATGTGTATTGAAAATCAATAGCTCCTCAGGAAGCCTCCAGGCCTTCACTGCTGGATTGGGACTGCTGAGGCATCTGGCCACATGGACTGAGCAGCTACCGGGTTCCTTGATTCTCGATCCTGTAAGTACTATTGGACTACTGTAAAATAATCCAATAAATTCCCTTAAAAAGGTTCAAAATCTCTAACCATCAAGGAAATGCAAATTAAAACATCTATGAGAGTCCACCCTACTCAGTAAGGATGGCAATCATTAAAAAATCAAATGACAACAAATGTTGGTGAGGATGTGGGGATAGAGGAACCCTCATTCACTGTTGATGGGAATGCAAACTTTTACAACCACTATGGAAATCAATGTGGAGATTCCTGAAAAAGATGAATATAGAACTACCAACAGACCCAGTTATTCTCTTACTGGGCATTTACCCTAAATTCTCCATGCTTCACTACTGAGATTATTGCTCAATCATGTTTATAGCTGCTCAAGTCATGGTAGCTAAGAACTGGCAGCCATCATTTGATGAATGGATAATGAAGGTGTGGTACATTTGCCCACTGAAATTCTACTCAGCAGTAAGAAAACAATGATAAAATGAAATATGTAGGAAAATGGAGGGATTTAGAGTGGATCAAACTCAGTAAACACACACCATCACAGAAAGACAAAGGCTGCATGTTCTGGTTCCTAACCTGGATCAGCTTGAGTTGCTGGCAGACTGGACAGGCAACTTGAGACCCAGACAATAAGGATGGAAGGGTTTAGGGGAGAGGAAGGGGAGGTTTTAGGGAAAAAAATACAAAATAAACCCCAAATGTACTGGGACTATAAAAACTATTCTCTTTAAAAATAGACTAAAATATTTAACCCTTAACAAGAGGAGGAACTTCTGAAAAGAAGGGACCTATAGAAGGTGTGATGAAGCCTAATCTTATAATATTTTGGCTCTAGCCTATAATTCCCAGTACCAGACATTGATACTATCAACTTTGAGCTGTTGAGTAGAAACACATATGAGGTAAACAAAACAAGACAGGGTTCTGCCAAAGCACTTGATTACCTGCCTGAGGTAAAAGGTAAGACCTAATTGCTGAAGATAATATCCTGCCAACACAAAACACAAAGAGACCTGGCTGGAATCTGGAAGAAAGCCAGTCTTCAGACAGCCCATCTAGTGCTGAAAAGTGCTACATGAGCTACTGGGGGAAAGTGACCACCAACAACAATGTGACAAACAGAGATGTAAGTTACTCAGAAGCAACCAGCCTGACAAGAAGTACACACAGGTGTAATGGTGGCACACAGCCTTGGTGGGTAACCCATGGCTTTCTGTCTGAATAATTGACCCTCTCAATGGAAAGGAACCCATATCTGGAACTCAGAACTAGTTCACAATCCTGTGGAGACAAAGATTATGCTCTCAAATTTCAAGCTTCCATTAGTCTGTGGCTAAAAGAAGAGCTACATCCATCAAAATCTCCCTAAATTAATAATACTGTGGTGGTTTGATTCAGGTGTCCCCCATAAACTTAGGTATTCTGAATGCTAGGTTCCCAGCTGATGGAGATTTGGGAATTAATGCCTCCTGGAGGTAGTGTATTGTTGGGGGCGGGCTTAAGGGTTTTATAGCCAGTTTCCCCATGCCAGTGTTTGGCATACCCTCCTGTTGCTGTAGTCCACCTTATGTTGGCCAGGGGGTGATGTCCACCCTCTGCTCATGCCATCGTTTTTCCCTGCCATCATGGAGCTTCCCCTTGAGTCTGTAAGCCAAAATAAATCTCTTTTTCCCAGAAGCTGCTCTTGGTTGGGTGATTTCTACCAGCAATGCGAAGCAGACTGCAACAAACACTTATCCTAATTAACCTATGCTGACTTCACTATCCATGGAAAATCTGTTTTTCTTTTTCAGAATGTAGCTAGGCTTGAGGATTAACCACTCCTTGCATCTCAGCCAAGGCCCCAGTGAAGCTACAGAGGAACTGGGAAGATTAGCAGAAATGCTGCTTCCACAGTGATCCTGACAATCAGCACCAGGGTGAAGGAGACAGATGCTGAGGATACTGAGCACCTACCAAAGCAGAGATCCAGAGGTGCTGGAGTTGGCAAGCACGCCATTTCAGTATCACGAGGAATCAAGCGCTGAAGAGCTGCTTGACACAGTTCCAACCCAGCTGTCTCTTCCTTGAAGTCCAATGTGGCCCCTCTACAGAAAAATATTTGGCTCTCTATACTACAGAAATATGTGGTTTTCTGTATAATGTTTGTCTTTGTCTTTGTCTTGGTGTCCCAATCTCTAAGTTTACTTTTTCAGTAAAAGATTGGTGTTGGTGAAGTGTTGGTCAATGTATCTGAAAGAGGCTCTGACATAGAATTGGAAAAAAAAGAAAATGGGTCAGAGATAATTGTTTTCTTTAAACACCTTAATGAAAGTCAGGCATGGAGTACAGTACACTTAGGAGGAAACAATGAACCTCCTGGAACAATGTAAAAATTGTTCTGTGACTAATTTTTCTAAATGGTGGCAATTGCAATAAACTATGACTCTTTACCAAGCATCCTTATAAAAAAATCCAAAGTCAGAAATAGTTCAATCAGGGGGACCAAAGTCTAAGTATTGGAGGGACGTGAAAAGGAAAATCTCCTGGATCAGTGATTAATGATGGGAAGCCCCATTTGTGGTTGTTTTACCTCTCACCTTTAATATAGTAATTAAAAGTAGAAGTTCAGGAAATCACAAGTGCTTGACTGCACATACATGGGGAAAATGTGAAACCAGTTAATCATTATAGGGGCCTGATGACTTTACATGAGGTGAATAATTATGGGATTGTTTGATAAAAAGGAATAACAAAATGTTTCTATGAATTCTGTGAAATTGTACCTTTCTTGAAATTTGTTCTTGCATGATGTGATCAACAAATAAAAGACTGAGTCTAAGAGCTGTGGCAGCAGAGAAATATAGAAGCAGGGAAAAACAGAGAACTGAGAAAAAAAGACAAAAAAATAGAGAAAGAAAAAACAAGAAAAAAATAGAAAAATAAAAAAAATAGAAACAGAGAAGGAGGCAGAGAGTGGAAGATGGAAAAACTCAGCTGCCTTCAGCATTAGCCTGTCAGCTTGCACCAGAACTTTACTTCAAGTCATTATTTTGCTGCTCCCTTTCACACCTCTCTTCAGGGACCCTCCTTCAAGCCAGGGCTGGACTCCGGCACAGAGATTCCTAAGACCTCATCATTGAACTCCATTTAAAACACACCCATCAAGGCTCAGGGAATTTTGTGGGATACAAGAGCAGAAAGACTGTAAGAGCCACACCGGTTGGGACACCATACCCAGAGGCGTTGCCTCCCCTCAATAATTGACTGCTGGTCTCACAACATATAACCCACAATTCCATGGGGAATACCAGCAACCCCACTGAAATGTGCCCCTAGCAAAATGAAGAAGGGAGGAGGGGAAAGATAGTACTAGTACATGATATATCCATACAAAGCATGTACTTAATAAAAAAGTAATAAATCAAATTAAAAGTAAAAAAAGGAAATAAATTCCATTTGTTAACTACTTAAAAAATAAATTCCTTCATAGAAGGAAGGATGGGGGAGAGATAGTTATACCCCCATCTCAGATTTCAGGTGCTCCTATGTCAACTGTATGCAATGATACACAAGTTCATGGGACTTAGAGGGATAGAGAGGTATACAGAGGGTAGAAAATTAAGGAAAAGGTGAGCTCCATTTAAGCAGCTATGGGGAGGTTGTCATCCATGCTGCGATGAAACTTCTACATATTATGGCTGCTTTAATGTCTCCAAGCTCTTTAACCTTTGCCCTGCTCTGTAATAACCTTGCAAATTCATTGATTCACTACAACTGGGTTTGGTGCAATTGTGCTTTGGTTTGCTGTTTGTGCCCAATCTAGGATGAATAGATGTGTGTTTGCATGTCCCTAGGGGGGAAAAAAGTTTTATGCAACACCATTATAGTACAATGCTCATTTCCCATTTTCTGGTCAGCTAATATATCTGAAGCTGAACTTTCTTTCCTTAATAGCTGTTGCAGTCCAGTTTGCATTGCTGGTAGAAATCACCTAACCAAGAGCAGCTTCTGGGAAAAAGAGTTTTATTTTGGCTTACAGGCTCAAGGGAAAGCTTCACGATGGCAGGGGAAATCGATGGCATGAGCAGAGGGTGGACATCACCTCCTGGCCAACAGAAGGTGGACCACAGCAACAGGAGGGTGTGCCAAACACTGGCATGGAGAAACTGGCTATAAAGCCCTTAAGCCCGCCCCCAACAATACACTCCCTCCAGGAGGCATTAATTCCCAAATATCCATCAGCTGGGAACCTAGCATTCAGAACACCTAAGTTTATGGGGGACACCTGAATCAAACCACCACATTCCACCCCTGGCCCCCATAAACTGATATCCATACATGATGTAAAATACAATGCATTCAGTCTGACTTTAAAAGTCCCCATAAATTTTATCAATCCCAATGATAGTGATACATCCCCATAGTCCAAGATCTTTTAACTGAGCCACAATACCAAAATATAACCTCAAAAAACCCAGAATGGCACAGTATAAATATTCACACTGCAATAGATGGCATTGGGCATAGCAAAGAAACATTCAACCAATACAACATTTAAAACAACCAGGGCTGAGGGGGCGGAAAGAATGTCAGAGTTACATGTTGGGTCATGATTTTCAGAGACATTTATCATACTAATAACTGGGGGCTAACTCCACAATGCACGACCCATTTTCAATAATAAGGAGGGTCTAATGGGAGGGGGTAGATCACAGATGAGCCTAAATAATGGTACCAAACTGCCTGTATTTACTGAAAAGAAAACTAATAAATTAAATTAAATAAAAAAAATAAAATAAAATAAAACAACCAGGGCAAACATCAAACTCTGTAGCTTCAAGTCCAGCAACTCTAACCAGTGACAAATCTTCAAGTCCAATAATTCTAACCAGCAACAAGTCTCTGGCATTCCAATTCCGCCCCTCCAGCTAGTCCTGGAAAACTTCATCGGGGCGGCAGCTCCTCAGCAGCCATCTCATGGTCCCGGCATCTCCACTGGGTCTCCACTGCAAGCCACGGTTCATACTCATGGCCCATGGGGTCTCTATGCAGGCAACCAGCAAACCTGTTTCACATTGCCCATTGCCATTTCCAAAACACAAGACCGTGTTGCAAACTCAATGACCCTCTTTCCAGCATTTCTTATACTCCACGATACCAGGTAGGGTGCCAATTTGTTAATCCAGGGGGGATTAAAGCAGACTTTGAAGAACAGGACTCCTTGAGCACTCAGGCCCCTTCAAAAGAGTCTACATTCTTCTTGTTGCCTCAGCACAGGTCAGCTAGCCCAGTCTCAAAGGTTGTAATCTCTCAGTTGCAGCTGAACGGGCAGCAGTTCAACCAAAGATTTTCCTTTCTGTGCCATATCCCTCTGCTCACACCAGTTCATTTCTACGCTAAGCAACCCTGCACAACTTCTCAGGACATGGGCACAAGAGCAAGCTTCTCACACAAACTGCTAGCCCAGTCCAGGCAAAGCTCTTTCTCACCCTCATAAACCAAACCTCACAGTCCATAGTTCTTAATGCATTCAGGTCTTGCAGCTCAGACCAGAACAGTCCATCAAGCTGTACTTACAGCATTGCAAGGCATCTCTTAGGCCAAGGTTTCAACTCCTTCCACATTCCTCTTGAAAACCAGCTCCAAAAGGCCAAAGCCACAGTCAGATGTCTAGCAGCAACCCCACTCCTCGGTACCACTTTACTGTTGCAGTCCGGTTCGCATTGCTGGTAGAAATCACCTAACCAAGAGCAGCTCCTGGGAAAAAGAGTTTTATTTTGGCTTACAGGCTCGAGGGGAAGCTTCATGATGGCAGGGGAAATCGATGGCATGAGCAGAGGGTGGACATCACCCCCTGGCCAACAGAAGGTGGACCACAGCAACAGGAGGGTGTGCCAAACACTGGCATGGGGAAACTGGCTATAAAGCCCTTAAGCCCGCCCCCAACAATACACTCCCTCCAGGAGGCATTAATTCCCAAATATCCATCAGCTGGGAACCTAGCATTCAGAACACCTAAGTTTATGGGGGACACCTGAATCAAACCACCACAGTAGCTTTTTATTCCTCAGTTCTATTTTGCATATTAAAACTGGATTCATTATTATAAAACAAAGCTGTTATCATGCAGTTTTCTCCATTTAAATTCGTCCTATCCATATCAAAACAATAGAGCATCCAGATTTCTACATTCTTGTCTTCTGACTGTTATTGGTCTTGTGTTTTACATTTTTCTGAGGTATATACTCTACATTTCTCAACAGACTAGATTTCTTATTACTATGGAATTGCATTGTTCATTCTGTATCCAGTAGCAATGGGTAATGAGAAGAGAGACACTATACAAATGAAGGATGGATGATCATATGTAAAATTAGAACTATGATCACAATAGTTCTGTAATCAGTACATAAAAACAATCCATTATCTACAGTAACCAGCCCAAGGTGCCAGCTTTCTACCTATTAAATCTGATTCATAGGAAGTCATCTTCCATCTGTACCAATAATCTAAGGAGCCAGCAATAGATCCTACAGTAGCTTCAAGCAACCAAAGACTCGATTCATAACTGATTGTGTCTCTGATTTTGTTCGTTTCCATCTTTGGACCATCTAAAGAAAGCCAAATGCACTCCTCTAACTAACCTTCAGGATGCCCCACTTCAAGCTACTCCATGTGCTGATTTCCCATGCTGACAGACTTACCAAGGTACACCTGAGCCTGGCTTTTCTACTCTAAATGTTTCCCTCTGATTTGTCTGCCTGTAAGTTTCTGAAGACGAGCAGACAATGGCAGCTGATTCCCTGTGACAATGAGCTCTGGATAGTCCTCACTTTTTCTAAAATACAAAACAAAACAAACAAAAAGGTTAAAGACTAAAAGGTACTGAAAGAAATTTTTAGTTAAAAAAAAAAAAAGCCAATGGCTGGTGAGATAGCTTAGTGGTTAAAGCACTTGCCTGCAAAGCCTAAGAATGCATATTTGAACCTCCAGGTATGTCCCACATAGCCAGATGCACAGTGACACAAGTAGACAACGCGACACACGTGCTACAAGGGGATGCACACATTTGGAGTTGGTTCACAGCAGACTAAAGGTCCTGGTGTGTCCATTCTCACTCTCTCTCTCTCTCAAAAAAAAAGTGATTGTGATGTTGATGGTTAAAACATGTGTAATATAAAAATTTCTAAACAGTTATTCAAATGTGTATTTTGTGTTGAAAGCAAGAGTTATGTATAAGAAATCTTATTTGGGTTACTTCAACTACAAACATCTTGCTAAGGCAAAATGAATGCATATGGTCATGATAAGAAGAGATCAATTTCTTAAAAGCATTTTATACTAAAGAGTCCAAGTTGTTAATTAGCTACATAGCCAGAAATGAGTTCCCGTGGAATCAAGTTCTTCTCAAAAAAAGACACTTTTCTGTTATTCAATTCTGTTGCACTTTCTTGATTCTCACAAAAACCTAAGTAAACTCTCTATGGCAATTCTCCTTTCAGATAACCCTAATTGGAAATATACTACATTCTCAACTCACAGGGTTGTTGTTAGGATTAGATGAAATAGGGCTGTGTACAGGGCTGGTACCTAGCAAGCACCCATTGTATTCTCTTGGCACTCCTACTCAGAAAGCATCAAGCAGGCCCAGGTTAGAAAGCATCAAGCTCACTGTGCCCATACAGGCCCAGGTCAGAAACAGCAACCTCATTGTGACTAAGCAAGCACAGGTCAGAATGCATCAATCTCATTAAGACCATGTAGATCCAAGTTAGAAAGAATCAAGCCAACTGTTACCATGCAGGTCAGGTCAGAAACAGCAAGCTCATTGTGACCAAGCAAGCACAAGTCAGAATGTATCAATCTCATTGTGACCATGTAGGTGCTGGTTAGAAAGTATCAAGCCAACTATGACTGTAGGCCCAGCTCATAAACATTAGGCTTATTTTGTTCACATAGGCCCACATCAGAAAACTTTCCTGAGGCACTACTGAAGTGTTCTTCCTGGTCAATTCTTGTATATTTAATAGCCTTATTTTGAAAGAGTGGAATAGCTATAATGGCATAACCCCACTAAGAGGTCCATCATGTGCCTCACCCTAAAAGAAGCATTCTTCTAAAGGCCAGTCTCATGATCAAAGCTAGAAATATTAAAAGTCAGGTATGGTGGCTCATACATATCATCTGACCACTGAGAGGCTGAGGCAGGAGGATCACCATGTGTTCAAGGGAAGTCTGAGTTCCTGCTCAGCCTAGATTGCAGTGAGATCCTGACTCAAAAACTATAATTAGTTTCCTAATATCACCTAATACACTCTACACTCATGTTTTAAAAGTTGCCTCACAATGACTTTCATTAAAACTGGAAAACAATTTGAATCCGTGAATTACATTTTGCTAACATATTCCTTCAACATAGGAAACCCTCTTATTTTACTTATCATTGTACCAATATCAATGAAACTAGGCTAATGGAATACTCTATAATCCAAAATTATGTTTCATTTTTCCATTTCCTGTGTTTCAAACAGCAGAAAAAATAGATTTACATTTTGTTTAGATTTTTATTGACCATTTTTGGGAAGAAGACAAGTATATATTTCATATCACAATATCTTAGGAGCATACCACATCAGTACACCTCTTAGAAATGCCAGTGCATTCACAGGGCTATGTCAGACTGCTTATGCATGATTATATATGTGATGGTTAAGTTTTGTTGCCAGCTTGATGCATCTAAGAATCTACAGACATACCTCTTGAGTGGGTCTTTGAGGTTGCTCCCAGAAAAGATTAACTGAAGGAGGAAGTCCTTCCCCCAGGGTGAGCCCTTCCCTCAGAGTTGGTGCCCTGTCAGAGGGAAGCCTTATCTAAGGAAGCTCTGGGAGAAAAGAATTCCTTCCTCCTACCTGGTTGCCTGTGCAGCTTCCTGCCTTCCAGCATGGAATGAAGGCCAGTGTGGACTGAAGACCAGTGGCCCTCCAGGAAGCCTCCAGGCCTTCAGTGCTGAATTGGCACTGCTGAGGCTTCCAGCCTCATGGAATGATCAACTACAGGATTCGTTGTCTCTTGGGCATACAAAGTGTTACTGTTGGACTGATGTAGGCTATTCTAATATATTCCCTTTTAATACAATTCATTTTATTGGTTATTTTCCTCTAGAGAACCCTGAATAATACTGTATGTCTTTCCTTCAGTCTTCTGGATGTCTACTATGAGTTTTAGGAAGCTGTATGCATACCTCATATTTCACCATCCCACTGAAGTACATCTCAATATTCCTTCATGATGGCTGCCAAAATCACTTATTTTACCATAATTCATAGATCATGATATTTTTCCACTTTTATTTCTTCTACATGTCCTTTCTTTGCCTATCATTATAATGACTATGAAAATACTTCTGTTAAAATATGTTAATAAAATTTTAACTTGTGCCAACTGGATTTGTTAACCCCAAGCATATGTTTGAGGGTGAATGTGATTCCATCAGCAGAGATCCTACACCAACCCAGAATCCTGGCTGTGCATCTAAAGCTTTGGATCCAGTGACAGTTTAAATATAGTCATACATCTGTATAATATACTGTGAACATACCCCACCATTCCATTACCATTCACTTTCTTTTTTTTCCTAAATTTTTAATAACATTTTACATGATTATAAAAAATATCCCATGGGCGTAGGTACCATGCCAAAGCAGCCTAGGGGAAAAAAAAAAGACCAAAACAACTCAGCAAAATGCACACTTTTACTAAAAAGAGAAGTGTATAGGAAATTGAAGCGGCAGCGGAGAAGTGGAAGAGATCCAGATCATCCAGAGACCACACAGACCAGCAAAAGCGGCCCCACAGGGGCGGAGGCAGTGCACCAGAAAGCTGCTCAGCTCAAGCTGCAGGAAAAGCCAGGTACTGGGAGCTTCCACTCACACTGGAGCTCTCTGCAACAGTGCACCAGAAAGCTGCTCAGCTCAAGCTGCAGGAAAAGCCAGGTGCTGGGAGCTTCCACTCACACTGGAGCTCTCTGCAACTCAAGAAACATGAAGAGAGAGTGGCAGTGAGCAACGGAAGAACAGACCACGAGATAGAAGAACACGTGGAACAGCAAGAGAACTAGAGCAACTGCAGCTCCTTCAACTCCCCCACCGCCTGAGCCCAATTCCAGTGAACATAGCAGCGGTCCTGGGTGGCCATGCCAACTTGAGCCAACAGTGGGACCCAAGAAGGAGCAGAGTCCCAGCAACATCAGTGGCTCCGACACCGGTAACAACAGCCCCAGCAGCAGCAGATCCAGTAGTGGCAGCAGTGGCAGACCCAACAGCAGCAGCTTCAGAGGCAGCAGTGGCAGATCCAGCAGCAGCAGCTTCAGTGGCAGCAGTGGTGGTGGACCCAGCAGCAGCAACTTCAGCAGCAGCTGTGAAAGACCCAGCAGCAGTAGAGTTAGCAGGAGCGGCAACAGATCCAGCAGCGGCAGCTTTAGCAGCAGCAATTCCAGCACCGGGGGTGCTGATCTGCAGGGCCACAGTTGCCAGGCTTAGTTTGCACTGCAGGAAAAGCCAGTGCCCAGCTCCAGAAATCAGAACAGCAGCCCGACGACCCAGGCAGCAACTTGACTGAGACCAAAATTATCCAAGGTAACTGAGATTGCACCAAGGAAGTCTCTCCCTTGGTCACAAGCTGACAAGCATCCCTCAATAGACCAGAAATCTTAACCTCTTTGTTGATAGAGGATCTGGTTGTTATAATAACTACTCTTGCATACATACTTGGGGCTGTTTTTGATTGAATATGTACAGTGTTTAGTTAACTTTTAGAATCGACCTGTATTTTATTCCACTCAGCCTACTTGAATACTCCCATAGTAGGGAAACTCAACCCATAGGAACACTATTGTAGATACTCTGAGAGTCTTAAGAGCCATACCTAACAACTTAAGCTCCTACCCTGAAAATATATGACATCAAATCAATTGATACAGCTAAGAATACCCAGCTAGCTAGAAAATCCAAGCATTAACTTAATCCAAGATGCAAAAATATATACATTATAACACAAGAAACACTAAAAAGCAAGACAACATAAATCCACCTAAAAGTATTAATGCATCAGAAATGACCTCTAGTGGGAATGAGTTAGAGGAAATGCCTGAGAAAGATTTCAAAAGAATGATTGTAAATATGTTCAAAGAGGTTAAAGAACAAATCAAAGGAATCAAAGAAGAAATCAAAGAGGAAATCAGAGAAGACACAGGGCACCAATTTAATGAAATAAAAAGTCAATACAAGACATAAATAAGGAAATAGAAATAATAAAGAAAAACCAGTCAGAATTACTATCAATGAAGAACACAGTTAATGAAATAAAAAACTCTGTAGAAAATCTCACCAGTAGAATGGATGAGGGAGAGGATAGAATATCTAAGCTAGAAGACCAGGTGGCAGATCTAATACAGTCCAACAAAGAGAAAGACAAACTTATAGAAAAGTATGAATGGGAATTTCAAGATATTCGGGACACTATGTAAAGATCAAATATAAGAATTCTGGGCATAGTAGAAGGAGAAGAATTCCACTCCAAAGGCATAGGAGGCATCTTCAACAAAATCATAGAAGAAAATTTCCCCTAAATTGATAAAGAGGTGCCAATGTAGATACAGGAAGCTTTTAGAACCCCAGCCAGACAAAACCTGTAAAGAACCTCTCCTCGCCACATTTTAATCAAACTTCCAAACATACAAACCAAAGAAAAAATATTGAAAGCAGTGAGAGAGAAAAATCAAGTTACTTACAAAGGCAAGCCCATCAGGATTACAGCAGATTATTCAACACAAACTTTAAAAGCCAGAAAGGCTTGGAATGATATATTCCAAGTTTTGAAAGATGACAACCATCACCCAAGGTTACTTTATCCTGCAAAGCTATCCATTCAAATAGATGGAGAAATAAGGACATTCAATGACAAAAGCAGGTTAAAGGAGTATTTGAAGACAAACCAGCTCTACAGAAAATACTTGATAGAATCCTCCATGCTGAAGAAAAGGAAAAGCACACATATAAGGAACCTAGAAAAAATAAGCAATACTCAAATACTAGTTAACACAAGAGAGCACAGGTAGAACTGGAACCACAAAAAGAAAAGACAAACATAAATACACACCTAATATCTCTTAATATCAATGGCATCAATGCCCCAACAAAAAGACATAGGTGGGGCTGGAGAGATGGCTTAGTGGTTAAGTGATTCCCCAGGACCCACCTTAGCCAGATGTACAAGGGGGCACACGCGTCTGGAGTTCGTTTGCAGTGGCTGGAAGCCCTGGCATGCCCATTCTCTATTCCTCTATCTATCTGCCTCTTTCTTTCTCTGTCTCTCTCAAATAAATAAAAATAACCAAGAACAATTAAAAAAAAAAAAGAAAAGACATTTACAGACGGGGTTATAAAGCAGGATCC
Organism: Jaculus jaculus; assembly: GCF_020740685.1. Lineage (NCBI taxonomy): Eukaryota > Metazoa > Chordata > Mammalia > Rodentia > Dipodidae > Jaculus > Jaculus jaculus. The sequence continues at coordinate 131,179,909 of NC_059104.1, read as the reverse complement.
TACAATTTGTTGTCTCCAAGAAACCCACCTTTCCACAAAGGATAGACATTATCTTAGGGTGAAAGGTTGGAAAATGGTGTTTCAAGCAAATGGGGCTAGTAAACAAGCAGAGGTTGCTATCCTAATATCTGACAAGGTAGACTTCAGTCCAATGTTAGTCAAGAAAGATAAGGAAGGTCGCTTTATATTGATTAAGGGCACACTTCAACAGGAGGACATTACAATCCTAAACATATATGCACCTAACGTGGCGGCTCCCAAGTTCATCAAACGCTATTAGAACTAAGGTCACAGTTAACACCAAACACAGTGGTGGTGGGTGACTTTAATACCCCACACTCTTCAATTGACAGGTCATCCCAGGGAAAAAATAAACAGAGAGGCATCTGGACTAAATGAGGTTATAGAAGAAATGGACCTAACAGATATATACAGGACATTTCATCCAAAGGCTGCAGAATATACATTCTTTTCAGCAGCACATGGAACATTCTCTAAAATAGACCATATATTAGGACACAAAGCAAATCTTAACAAATTCAGGAAAATTGAAATTATTCCTTGCATTCTATCTGCCCACAATGGAATTAAACTACAAATCAGTAGCAAGAAAGGCTATAGAGCATGCACAAAATCATGGAAACTAAACAATACACTACTAAATGATGAATGGGTCAATGAAAAAAATCAAGAAGGAAATCAAAAAACTTATAGAGTCAAATGATAATGAGAACACAACATACCAAAATCTCTGGGACACAATGAAGGCAGTTCTAAGAGGTAAATTTATAGCCTTACGTGCCTATATTAAGGAATTAGAAAGGTTGCAAATAAATGACCTAATGTTTCACCGTAAAGCCTTGGGAAAAGAACAAGGCAAACAAAAATCAGTAGACAATAAGAAATAATAAAGATTAGGGCAGAGATTATTGAAATAGAAACAAACAAGCAAACAAACAAAGCAATCCAAAGAATTAATGAAACAAAGAGTTGGCTCTTTGAAGGGATAAACAGGATTGATAAACTCTTAGCAAATCTTACCAAAAGAAAGAGAGAAGAGACACAAATTAATAAAATCAGGGATGAACAAGGTAACATCACAACAGATGCCAGAGAAATTCAAAAAGTCATAGGGACATACTATAAAAACATATACTCCACAAACTATGAAAATCTGAAAGAAATGGATGATTTCCTTGATTTATATGACCTACCTAAATTAAATCAACATGAGATTAATCACTTAAAAAGACCTATAACAAGCATGGAGATCCAAACAGTCATCAATAATCTCCCAACTAAAAAAAGCCCAGGCCCAGATGGATTCACTGCTGAATTTTACCAGACCTTCAAGGAAGAGCTAACACCATTGCTTCTTAAGCTTTTCCAGGAAATAGAAAAAGAAGGAATTCTACCAAACTCCATCTATGAAGCCAGCATCACTCTGATGCCAAAACCAGGCAAACATACAACAAAAAAGGACAATTACAGACCAATCTCCCTCGTGAACAGAGATGCAAAAACTCTCAACAAAATATTGGCAAACAGAATACAAAAGTATATCAAAAAGATCATTCACCCTGACCAAGTAGGCTTTATCCCAGAGATGCAGGGATGGTTCAATATATGCAAATCTATAAATGTAATACATTATAAAAAGGGTTGAAGGACAAATATCACAGGATCATCTCAATAGACGCAGAGAAAGCGTTTGACAAAATCCAACATCCCTTCATGATAAAAGTCTTACAGAGACTGGCAATAGAAGAAACATATCTCAATATAATAAAAGCTATTTATGACAAGCCTACAGCCAACATATTATTAAATGGGGAAAAACTGGAAGCTTTTCCACTAAAACCAGGAACTAGACAAGGGTGGCCACTGTCCCCACTTCTATTTAATATAGTTTTGGAATTCTTAGCCATAGCAATAAGGCAAGAGACACACATAAAAGGGATACAAATTGGAAAGGAAGAAGTCAAGTTATCATTATTTGCAGATGACATGATTCTATACATAAAGGACCCAAAAGACTCTACTAGCAAACTGTTAGAGCTGACAAAAACCGACCGCCACCTAGCAGGATACAAAATAAACATACAGAAATCAGTAGCCTTAATATATGCTAACAACAAACACACAGAGTATGAAATCACAGAATCACTTCCATTCACAATTAAATCCAAAAAATAATGTAACTTGGAATAAACCTAACGAAGGAAATAAAGAATCTGTACAATGAGAACGTTAAAACACTCAAGCGAGCAATTGCAGAAGACACTTGAAAGTGGAGAAACATCCCTTGTTCCTGGATTGGAAGAATTAATATTGTGAAAATGGCAATCTTACCAAAAGCAATCTACACATTTAATGCAATCCTTATCAAAATTCCAAAGGTATTCTTCATGGAAATAGAAAAAACAATCCAAAAACTCATTTGGAATCACAAAACACCTAGAATATCTAAAATAATACTGAGCAACAAAAATAAAGCTAGTGGTATCACCATACCTGATTTTAACCTATACTACATAGCCATAGAAACAAAAACTGTGTGGTACTGGCACAAAAAGACATGTAGATCAGTGGAACAGAATAGAGGACCCAGATGTAAGTCCAGGTAGCTATAGCCACCTGATATTCGATGAAAATGCCCAAAATATTCATTGGAGAAAAGACAGCCTCTTCAGCAAGTGGTATTGAGAAAACTGGATATGTATTTGTAGAAGGATGAAAATAGATTCTTCTCTCTCTCCATGCACAAGAATTAAGTCCAAATGGATTAAAGACCTTAACATCCGACCTGAAACTCTGAAACTGCTAGAGGAAATAGTAGGGGAAACCCTTCAACATAATGGTCTTGGCAAAGACTTTCTGAATACAACCCCAATTACTCAGGCAATAAAACCACACATTAATCTCTGGGACCTCATGAAATTTCAAAGATTTTGCACTGCAAAGGACACAGTGATAAAAGCAAAGACGCAATCTACAGAATGGGAAAAAAATCTTCACCAGCTATATATCTGATAGAGGATTAATATCTAGAATATACAAAGAACTCAAAAAGTTAAATAATAAGGAAGCAAACAAGCCAATCAAAAATTGGGCTTTGGAGCTAAATAGAGCATTCTCAATGGAAGAAATACGAATGGCATATAAGCATCTAAAAAAGTGTTCTACATCACTAGTCATCAGGGAAATGCAGATTAAAACTACATTGAGATTCCATCTCTCTCCTGTCATATTGGCTATCATTATGAAAACAAATGATCATAAATGTTGGTGGGGATGTAGAAAAAGAGGAACCCTTCTACACTGCTGGTGGGAATGCAATCTGGTTCAGCCATTGTGAAAATCAGTGTGGAGGTTCCTAAAACAGCTAAAGATTGATCTACCATATGACCCAGCTATAGCACTCCTAGGCACATATCTGAAGGACTCATCTCATTTCCTTAGAAGTGCATGCTCAACCATGTTTATTGCTGCTCAATTTATAATAGCTGGGAAATGGAACCAGCCTAGATGTCCCTCAACTGATGAGTGGATAATGAAGATGTGGCACATTTATACAATGGAGTTCTATTCAGTGGTAAAGAAATATGAAGTTATGAAATTTGCAGAAAAATGGATGGACCTGGAAAGGATTATACTAAGTGAGGTAACCCAGGCCCAGAAAGCCGAGAGCCACATGTTCTCCCTCATATGTGGATCCTAGCTACAGATGATTGGGCTTCTCCATGAGAAGGAAAATACTTAGTAGCAGAGACCAGTAAGTTAAAAAATAGATATACAGGGAAGAGAAAGGAAGGGAGGAGGGTACTTAATAGGTTGGTATTGTATATATGTAAGTACAATGATTGAGACGGGGAGGTAATATGACAGAGAATGGAATTTCAAAGGGGAAAGTGTGTGCGGGGAGGGTATTACCATGGGATATTTTTTATAATCATGGAAAAGGTCAATAAAAAAGTCCCATGGTAATACCCTCCATCACCCCCTTTGAAATTCCATTCTCCATCATATCCCCTCCTCATCCAATCAGTCTGTCTTTTATGTTGATGTTGTCATCTTGTCCTTCTCTTATGATGGTTTTGTGTACGTAGTGCCAGGCACCATGCGGTCATGGATATCCAGGCCATTTTATGTCTGTAGGGAGCATGTCATAAGGAGTCCTACCCTTCCTTTGGCTCTTACATTCTTTCCACCACCTCTTCCACATTAGACCCTAACCCTTGGAAGGTGTGATCAAGTTGTTACTCAGTACTCCAGTCACTTCTTTCCAGCACTATGATACCTTCTGAGTCAGCCCAAGGTCACTGCCACCTGAAAAGAGAAGATTCTCTACCCAAAGTGAGAATAGCATTAATATAAGGGTATGAATATTAAGAGAAGTTCTAACTGGGCAGTTTGAAAAGCAGGGTATATACATTTATCAGACATCAGCAGATGTTACACCCTTAGGGCTCATGAATACCCCTGTTTTAAGTTTTCAGTATCAGGGATGTATTCCCTCCCATGGAGCATGCCTCCAGTCCAATTAGAGAGCAGTTGGTTTACACCATGATAGAAGTGCCTCTATTGCACCCGTTGGCTCATTTGGCTTGGCTGGCCAATTCTAAGGCTTGCAGTGTCCACTGATGAGTATCTTTACTGGTGGTATCTCTTTCTCCCATTGAATGGCATGTAGAATGGCTTCTTCTAGCTTTCTGTCAGTTGGTCTATACGGAGGAGGGTAGGGCTTAAGGCACTAGACCTGGTTCTCAAGATTCTCAGAGTATCTACAAAAGTAACTCTAGGTGTTGTGTTTGCCTACTATGAGAGTATTCAAGACGGCTGAGTGGAACCAAATACAGATAGTTTCTAATATTTAACTAAGCAATATACACTTTCAATGAACAACAGCACAGAGTATTTATCCAAGATCCTCTGTTTGCCCCTTAGGCTGTGTCGTGCTTCACCTACTCCCTTAATCCTGACAACAAGGAGGTTAAGATTTCTGGTCTGTAGAGGGTTCCAAGTCAGTTTGTGACTAGGTGAGGCTCTTCCCTAATGTATAACAGCAGAGGAAACAAAGCCACTATAAACCAAGAAGCAACAAATAACTAGCCCAAAATACAGCTCTTTTAAGAATGGCAAATCTGACCATCCATCCGATTTTACATATAATTTATCCTGATATGGAAGGTGCAATTAGCACTTATGGCTCAGGCCTATGTACCAGGTTTATTAGGTGGGCACTGACCTGGTATAATCCCAGTTACCTTTTGGGATGATTTTGGTCTCAGTTATGCTTGGGTCGTGCTGTTGGTTCAGGTAGGTGTGGCCGGGTCCCTGGACCACTTCTGGAACTGGACACTGGCAATGGGGGAGGGGAGACTGCTGATGCTGTTCTAGTTCTTTTGCTGTTCCACATGTTCTTCTACCTTGTGATCTGGTCCTCCATTGTTCACTGCTGTTCTCCCTTCACATTTCTTGAGTTTGCAGAGAGCTCCAGTGCAAGTGGAAAATCCCCTCACCTGGCTTTTCCTGTGCTCAAGCCAAGTGTTTGAACCTGCTGGAGCTTCTGCCAGCCCATACGGGTTCTGGATACTCTGGATCTCTCCTACTTCTGTGTTACCATTTTAATTTCCTATACACTTCACTGTTTAGTAAAAATGTGTATTTTGCTGGTTTTTTTTTTTTTTTGTTGTTGTTGTTTTTCTTCTTCCACCCTAGGCTGCTTTGGCATTGTACCTATGCTGTCATCTTAACCTGAAGTCCTTTTCTTTCAAATATATTTATTTATTTGCAAGAAGAGAGAGAGAGAGAGAGGGTAAGAGAGGGAGGGAGAGAATGTTCCTAGATTCAGCAGGTGCTCTTGGTGCTGCCCACAAATTCCAGCTGTGTGCATGTACCACTTTGTGCATCTGGCTTTGCATGGGTACTGGGGAATCAAACCCTCACTGGAAAGCTTTGCAAGCAGGTGTCATTAACTGCTGAGCCATCTCTCCAAGCATGCTTTTTGCCTTTCCCTTTCCATTAGTCCCTTCTGTTACCTGCAACAGCTTCCAGCTTCATGTTTGCTTTCATATCATATATATATATATTATATATATATATATATATATATATATATATATATATATATATTTCATATTTGCTTTCATATCATATATATATATTTCATATTTGCTTTCATATCATATATATATATATATATATATTTCATGTCTATATAAAGCCTGAGAATCATAAATAAGAGAAAATATGAGGTGTTTATCTTTCTGAGACCAGCTTAATACATTTAATGTAGTTACTTCCAGTTGTATCCATTTTTTTTGAAAATTATATAACTTTGTTCTTTATGCCTGAAAACAATCCCATTGTGCATATATACCACATTTTCTTTATCCATTCATCTACTGTTGGATCTTTGGGTTGGTTCCCTAACTTAGCCAAAGCCCCTGAACAAAAAGCATAATGTTTGAGGTATCAGCAAACCTATTTCAAGTTATACTATAGAACCACAGTAGCAAAAACAGCATGACTCACAAAAAAATAAAGGACATGTAAGCCAATGGGAAAGGACCTAAATATAAACCTTAGCCACCTAATCTCTTGTATGTGTGCAAAGATGCCAAATATGTACATTGGAGAAAAGACAGGCTTTTTTTTTTTTTAAGAAAAAAAAGGTAGAACCCCATTTTATATGCACTCATTTTCTGTGTGTAGATGTTTATCTCTATTTATTTCTACCTTACTTATGTAATAGTTATGTAACAGCCATAAAAGATAAGGTGTGAAACACATTCATGTGAACTAAGTTACCAGGAAAAAAAAAAAAAGAAAAAAAAAACTACATTTGTTTAAGATACTATAAGACTGACTGACTCATTAGGACTTTGTAATTATGGAGAGTTGCAGTGTTACAGAGCCAGAAACAAATGTCTTGGACTATCATCAACTCTCTAAATAGACACTGACTGACCACCTCTATGTCTGACTTAACACCCTAAGGACTATCACATGAAACCTTTTGTGATGCATTGACTTAAACCAGTAACATACAGTGTGTTCAGATAACATCTGAAACCTATACCAGAGATTTTTGTATTGTGTTGTAATCTTGGCTACACACAGCATCAATGAATATATTTGAAAAGGGTGTTAATTTCTTTCTTTCTTTTGTTTTGTAATTATAAAAGTGTTGTGAAACTATTACTATTTTGGCAAATGGTATCTGGGGCAACCTGAATCTGTGTTTTGAGTCATGGTCATTCATATTTGGCACTACAATAAATTCTTCTTCCTTTTGAAATGAGCCTGTGGACCTCCATCCTAGAAACCTTTAACAAGTTTTCATAGTCACAGGGCTTTTCTACCATACACTTCCAGAGCCATCACTAATTTGTCCTCTCTCTCTGTAAGTTTGCCATTTTAATAGTGCAATATTGATGGAGTTATTTATGGCATATCTCTTAGGACTGGCTTTTCTTTTTGCTCAGCACTATTCTTGAGCTCTTTCCAAGTCTGTTCCTTTTCACTGCCAGTCTGTTTCTTGATATGGATTCAGAGTAGTCTTTCTATTATGTCAGACTTTGGAGTAGTTTCCAGTTCTCAGTTATTATGAATAAACTGCTATGAACATTTACATGCAAGTTCTTATGTGCACATAAGTTTTCATTTTTCTAGGATAAATGTCCATAAGTATAATTTCTAGATTGGAGAATAAGTGGACTTTGTTTTTCTAAGAAAGCTTGATTCTTTTAAGGGAGATTGCTCCATTGTACCAGATCACATTTCCACCTCCAGTGTGTGGTGATTAGTTACCCAGCATTCCTACCAGGGTTTGGTATCACTGCTGCTCATCTTGTAACACTTGGTTTCAGTTGCTCTGATCTGTGTGCACCAATGTTCTGTTGTGGTTTTTACTTGCATCTTCCTAACTGTTAACAGTGTGACACATCTTTATGTATGCTCATCTGTCATCTGTGAAACCTCTCAATGAAGTGTATTTGCCCATTTTCTGACTAGACTACTGGCTTTATAATTGTTGTGTTTAAAGTGGTTTTTATATACTCTGATTATGTTATTTATAGATATATGGTATGTAAACTTTTTCCAAGTCTTTTATTTGTTCTTATGATCTTTATTCTGAGCAAAAAAAATTGATGTGGTCCAACTTCTCATTTTTCTTTTTATGGTTCATGCTTTTGGTACCAAAAAAAAAAAACATTAACAATTCTTTACTTGGTAATATATCCTTAACGTTTCTCATAGATCATTAAGTTTCATGATATATGTCCATAATCCATTTGATATTTGGAATTAGATTTCATATACGATCTAAGCTTTAGGTAAGTGCTCTTATGTTGTTGTCATGGTGGTAGGTTTATTTTATTTTTATTAGATATAGACACATTTAGTATGTAAACAACACATGTTGGTACCATCCTTTCCCTTTTCCCTGCCCCTTTTCTGAAGAAGCCTTCCTTATTGGGGATGCAGGTCAACCCCATAGGGACTGTGGATCATGTGTTATGGGGGAAGGAGAGGCAATGTCTCTGCACAAAATGTCCCAACTTATTGCTGTAATAATCTATCTGCCCTCTCTTCTACAAAGTTCCCTGAGCCATGCTGAGAACATTTTAAGCCTATGTAAGTGAAGGGAACTTTGGAGCCTCTGGATCTCAGGTTTGGTAGGTATTGAGTGTCCTCTTGACTATTTCCTTCACCCTTTTGCTGATATCAGATTCACTAAGAAAGCAGCACTCTTCCTCATTTCTGAATTCTCCTGTGATTTCAGCTGAGTCCAGGGTGGAGTGCACTGGGACCTTTATGTCCTCAGGTCCAGCTCCTGCATGAAAAAGAGAAGCAGATTATACAACAGAGAGCGAAGTCAGCACTGGTTAAATGGGATAACCATTATTAATTTAGAGAGAATTTAAAGGGTATTGACCGTCTTGCAGCCCAAGATTGGTGGGAGCTTGACAGTGGAAATCATTACCTGGGTATGATACTGACTTGTTTCCTAGTTCCAGATATGGTTTCCTTTCCACTGAGCAGATTTGTTAGCAATCCAAGAGAAGTTGGTCACATACCACGGCTGTGTGCCGCTATTGCACTTGAGTGAGCATAATGTCAGGTTGTTTGGTTCTGAGTCACTTAGACTTTGAGTTGCTTGGACAAATGTTGTCCACTTTCCCTCATTAGCTCATATAGTGCCTTTTAGCACTAGATGGGCTGATTGTCTGGTGACTGTCTCTCTTCTGGATTCCAACCAGGACTCTCCATGGTCCATGCAAACAGGGTATGGAGTCTTCAGCTGTAGGGCCTTACCATTAACCTCTGGTGGGTAATCAAGTGCTCTGACAGAAGCCTATCTTGTTTGTTTTGGAAGATCTAGTAAGTTTCTCTGACAACAGCTCACTATGGAAGTAAACCACATTCTGGTACAGGGAATGACAAACCAGCACCAAGGGAAAATAAGAAAGGAAAAGACAGAGAAGAAAGACAAATAGGAGAAGTCTGAGGTTAGGTTTCATTTCACCCTCTCCAGGGCCCTTTGATTCAGGTGCTTCTTCTAATGTCCTCTTGAGGGTTCCACCTTTTAGTCTAACTTCCGGAATATAAGACTTTATGGTACCAGTTCAATTTGGGTAAAGTTTTATGTTCTCCCCACTCTTCCCCTTCCCCCAAGCCTTACCCACCCTGTTGTCCAAGCCTCAAGATGCTATTCAGGTGTGACAGCAACTTGTGCTCATCCAGATTAGAAACCACAGTTGAGTGAGAATATGCAATGATTGTGTGAGTTCACTTACAATGATCTATTGCAAATTCAACCATTTTTCTACAAATTTAATAGTGTCATTTTTCCTTACTGCTAAGTGGAATACCATTGTGTAAATGGATAAACACAGCCTGTTTATCCATTCATCCAGTGATGGGCACCTGAGTCCATTCCAGTTTTTACCTCTTATAAATTGAGCAGCTATAAACATGGTTGAGCAAATATCTCTGAATTGAGATGTGGAGCTTTTAGGGTAAATACCCAGTAAGGAAATAACACAGTCTTTTGTAGGTCTATATTCATCATTTTGAGGAGTCTCCATATTGATTTCCATGGTGGTTGTACCAGTTTACTTTCCCACTAACAGTGAATGAGTGATTCTATTTCTCGACATCCTTGCCAATATTTGTTTTCATTTGATGTTTTAATGTTTGCTATCCTTGCTGGGTAAGATAGAATCTTATAGTTGTTTTTCTTTTCTTTTGTTTTTTTAATTTAATTTATTAGTTTTCTTTTCAGTAAATACAGGCAGTTTGGTACCATTATTTAGGCTCATCTGTGATCTACCCCTCCCATTAGACCCTCCTTGTTAATGAAAATGGGTCATGCATTGTGGAGTTAGCCCCAGTTATTGGTATGATAAATGTCTCTGCAAATCATGACCCAACATGTGACTCTGACATTCTTTCCGCCCCCTCTTCTGCAAAATTTCCCTGAGCCATGTTGGGTTCATTTTTGGTCTGCTTCAGTGCTGAGGTGTTGGGGGCCTCTGAGGCTCTGGCTCTCTGATTTGGTAGGAGTTAATTTTTCTCTGCGTTGATCTCCTTCCCCTTTGTGCTGGTATCCGGTTCACAGGAAAACAACACCCTTGCTTATTTCGCCAGTTGTCCTTAGTTTCAGTTGGGCCCCTTTTGAGGTATGTTGGGACAGCTCTCTTCTTAAGATCTGCATCTATCTGGAAAAGAGAAGCAGATTCTCCAACAGAGAGTAAGATAGCACCCGGAAAATTGAGATAACACTTACTTTTTTGGTAGACAGTATGATAGGTATAGGCCCTCTTATACCCCGTGATTGAAGGTAGCTTGATATTGTAGAGTGGGCTTGTGTTGGGGTATGGTTCTGACTTGTTTCCCAGCTCCAGCTATGGGTCTAGTACCACTGAGTGGATCAGTTAGCCAAATCAAGAGCAATTGATTCCTCACCATGGCTGTGTACCACTATTGCACTTGTGTGGGCATCACATCCGGTTATTTGTTGCTAATTAGGTTAAACAATGTGTTGCTTGGACAGATCTTGGTCATTTCCCCCAGTCGCCTATGTAGCGCCTTCTGGCACTAGACACGCTGACTGTCTGAGGACTGACTCTCTCCTGGCTTCCAGCCATGTCATTCCATGTTAAGCTGCGTATGGAGTCTTCAGCAATAGGGTCTTACCACTGGCCTTTGGTGAGTCAACAAGTACTCTGACAGAAGTCTGTCATTGTTTTGGGAAGCCTTGTAGGTTTCTCTGATCAAAAGCTCATTGTGAATGGTAGGCCCAAGCTGGAACTGGGGGTTACAGGTCAGTGTCCACTAAGAAATTGAGGAAAAAGATAACTAATACACAAGAGTTAGAGAGGAGAGAGATAGAGGGGAGAGGGGGAGAGGGAGGGAGGGAAGATGTAGGAGATTTAGGTCAGTTTTGATCCTACCCTTTCCAGTGTCTTGTGGTTCAGGTGTTTCCTGTAAGGGTCTAATGAAGGTTCAGCCATTTGGTCTGTCTTTTAGGAAGTAGAATTTTATGGTACCATTGCCATTTGGGTCCTGATTACTGTTTTCCACCCTTTGATTCCCTCCCCGCCCTCCCATCCATCTTATTGTCTAGTCCATGAGGTGCTTGCTGGGTATGTAAGGCATCTTGGGCAGATTCAGGTTAGGTGTTGCAGATGAGTGAGACTATGTGTCGATTTTTTTTCTGTGATTGGGTAAGTTCACTGAGAATGATATAGGAATGGAAAAAGACTTCCTGAATAAAACCCCAGTGGCTCAAGTTCTTAAACAGTCACTCAACCATTGGGATCATTTGAAGCTGAAGAGTTTTTTTACAGACAAGCATATAATAAGCAAAGCCAATAGAATACCCACAGAATGGGACAAAATATTTGCAGGTTATCCAACTGATAGAGGCCTTATTTCTAGAATTTACGAGGAACTCAAAAGTCTAAACAATAAGAAGACAAATACCCCACTTACAAAATGGGGCACAGAGTTAAACAGGCAATTCACAGAGGAAGAGATACAAATGGCAAACACACACCTAAGAAAATGTTCATCATCCCTAATCATCAGAGAAATGCAAATTAAAACAACTATGAGATTCCACCTTACCCCAATAAGGATAGCCAACATCACAAGGTCAAATGAAAATAAATGCTGGCAAGGATGTGGAGAAGCAGGGACACTCATTCACTGTTGGTGGGAATGCAGGATGGTACAACCACTTTGGAAAGCAATATGGAGACTCCTGAAAAAGCTGGCTATAGAAATACCAACAGACCCAGTTATACCATTACTGGGCATCTACCCTAAAACTTTCAAACCAAAAGCCAGAGAGATTTGCTCAACCATGTTTGTAGCAGCTCAATTCGTAATAGCTAAAAGCTGGAATCAACCCAGATGTCCATCATTAGAAGAATTGATAACAAAGATGTGGTATATCTACACAATGGAATTCTATACAGCAGTAAGAAAAAAATGACATAAAGAAATTTGAGGAAAAATGGTTGAACCTGGAACAGATCATTCTCAGCGAACTTATAGTTGTTTTAATTTGCATCTTTGAAATGGTTAGTGGTGTGTTAGCCATTTGTAATTCTTCCTCTGAGAACTCCCTATTTAGATTACGCCCAAGTTTTGGAGTGGGTTGTTTGATTATTTTATTGCTTAGATTTTTGAGTTCTCTGTAGAGTCTTAATATTAGGCTTATGTCAGTGGTATAACTGTCAAAGATTTTCTTCCATTCAGTGTGGTCTGTTTGTCTGTGCAAAAGCTTTTTAGCTTCATGAGATCCCATTGGTTCAATGCTTATTTAATTTCCTGAGCTACTAAGGTTTTATTCAGGAAGTGTTTTCCCAGTCCTATAGATGGAAAGTGACTCCTATTTTTTCTCCCAGTAGATGAAGAGTTTCAGGTCTTATATTGAGGTCTTTAATCCACTTGGACTTGATTATTTTGTGTGGTGAAATAAGTGAGTCTATTATCATTTTTCTACATACAGTCATCCAATTTGTCCAACATCATTTGTTGAAGATGCTGTCTATTCTCCAGTCTACATTATTGGTAACTTTGTCAAAGATGAAGTATCTGTAGTTACTTACCCTGACGTCTGAGTCTTCAATTCTGTTTCATTGTTCTATTTTTCTGTTTTTCTGTTAATACCAAGCTGATTTTGTCATTATGGCTTTGTAAAATAGCTTAGATTGGGTATGGTGATACCACCAAAGGTGTTTTTCATTGTTGTTTTTTATTTGTTTTGATGTTGATATGTTTGGATATCTGAAGCCTTTTGCCATTCCATAGCAACTTTGAGATCATTCTTTCAGTCTCTGAAAAATAATGCTGGTGTTTTTATTGGCATTATATTAAATATGTGTATTGCAGAATTGCCATATTAACATTATTAATTCCACCTATCCAGGAGCATGTGAGGACTTTCCACCTTCTCAAGCCCTCCTCTATTTCTTTATTGAGTGGGTTTTTTTTTTTGTTTTAATTATATAGGTCTTTCATATCATTGGTTAGTGTAATTCCAAGGTATTTAATTTTTTGTTGCTATTGAAAATGGGACAGCTTCATTGATTTCTTTCTCTGTATATTTGTCCTTTGCATACAGAAAAGCTACTGATTTTTGTGCAATGACTTTGTATCCTTCCATGTTCATGAAGGAATTTATCACCTTTAGAACTTTTGAGATGGAGACTATCAGGTCACTTATATATAGGATCATGTCATCTGCAAATATGGCTAACATGACTTCTTCCATTCCAATTTGAATCCTTTTTATTTCTTTCTCCTGTCTTGTTGCTTGGGCTAGTACTTCTAGTACTATGTTGAAGAGCATTTCATCAAGTCTTCATTAAGCTTAATCAACAGGTTGTTGAGATCTTCCATTTTTGACTCACCTTCAATTTAGTCATATCTCTTTGGAGTGTTTTAATGTTTATTCAAACAAGTTAAGCTTACTACTGAAAGGCCCAAGAACTCAGAAGCTTAGAAATACTATCACGCTCCAAAGGGAGCTTAAGCGGGCCCCCCTGCATATCTCAAACTCCAGGCTTTACTCTCTGTTAGAAGCAAGTAAAGAATCCCTCTTCTTATTATATCAGAGCCCACTCCTAATATAAAACTAGGTAAAAAGGGCATGAGATAGCCCTCAAGGATGGGAAATAAGTAATAAAGTAAACCACTTATTTAGTTTCTGTAAATAACCTGCACCATAAGCCTTAATAGCCCACACTGTAAGCCTTAGTAGCCTTAATAGCCCACACTGTAAGCCTTAGTAACTTGCACCATAAGCTGTAGCAGCCTGCCTCAGACCACCAAGGCCATAGGAGGCTGATACCATACTCTGTTACCCCCACCTAAGGAATTGCACAAGTGCTGACCCCCAAGGTCACAGGAGACTGGTACCACACTCTGCTACTCCCACCTAAGGACCTGCGCAAACGCTGACCACCAAGGTCATAAGAGAGTGATTGGTCCATGAGGGGCTTGAGCAAAGTAAACTAATTGGCTTAGAAACTGTGGGGTGGCACAAACTGACTGGCTAACACCCTGCAGGGGCTCCTAATATTAAATAATGATTGGTCTAATACACAGGCTTTGTTAGAAACCCTATAAAAACTGCCCTGTTCCTGCATTCGGGGCTCTGCAGTCCTCTATCCTTGTGAGGTGTGTGACTGTGGGCCCCAGCGTGCTTGGAATAAAATCCTCTTGCAGTTTGCATCAAGACCGCTTCTCGTGAGTGATTTGGGGGTGTCGCCTTATCTGGGCAGAGCGTGGGGGACCCCCTGCGGGGGTTTTTTCCTACATTGGGGGCTCGTCCAGGATTTGAAGGCCCCCCCATACCCACCCGAGAACCGACTTGGAGGTAAGCGGGCCCCTTTGGAATGAATGTTTGCCGGCCGGTGTTTATGTTCTGAGTATCTGGTTTCTGGGATGCGCGCTTTTGGCTCGGTTTGATTTGCAGCCGTCCTCTAGGGCCTTAAAAGGCCAGGGGACCGTGATCAGCAGACGTGCTAGGAGGATCACAGGCTGCCGCCCTGGGGGACGCCCTGGGAGGTGAGGAGACCCAGGGACGCCTGGCAGTCTCTTATACCCAGTCAGAAGACCGGGTGCTGTTATTAGAGCGGAGGCTTCCTCCTCCGCGGCGTCCGATTCTTTTGCCTGCTTGTGGAAGACACGGACGGGTCGCTGGTGTCTGGATTTGTTGGTCTCAGTTGTGTGTGTTGTTGTTGTTGTTCTTTGTGTCTTTGTCTATAGTTCTAAGATGGGACAGACGGTGACGACGCCCCTTAGCTTGACTCTTGACCACTGGACTGAAGTTAAATCTAGGGCCCATAATTTGTCAGTTGAGGTTAAAAGGAGACCCTGGCAAACGTTTTGTGCCTCTGAGTGGCCAACTTACGAGGTCGGATGGCCATCAGAAGGAACCTTTAATTCTGAGACTATTCTGGCCGTTAAAGATATTATTTTTCAGAATGGACCAGGCTCCCGTCCCAACCAAGAGGCTTATATCCTCACCTGGAAGGATTTGGTGGACAACCCCCCGCCGTGGGTCAGGCCGTGGCTGAATAAACCCAGGAACTCAAGCTCCAGAGTCCTGACTCTTGAAAATGAAAAAAAACCCTCTCCTCCCCCTCGCATCTACCCTGAGATCGAGGAACCTCCGGCTTGGCCGGAGACTCAGCCTGCCCCTCCCCCCCCTTACCTAGTCCCAGGAGCTGAGGGAGGGCCTCTCGCTCCTCCCGAAGTTCCGCCCTCCACCCTTCCCACACCTCTGCCTCTCGCCCCTCCCATTCCTCCGCCCCTTGCCCCTCCCGAAGCTCCGAGCTCCGGCGTGACTGCTCCGCCCCTAGCCCCTCCCGAAGTTCCGCCCTCCACCTTTCCCATGCCTCCGCCTCTTGCCCCTCCCATGCCTCCGCCCCTTGCCCCTCCCGAAGCTCCGCGCTCCGGCGTGACTGCTTCACCCCTCGCCCCTCCCGAAACTCCACCCTCCACCCTTCCCAAGCCTCCGCCCCCCTTTCTCCCAGAGCCTCCGCCCCAAGGCTTGCCCAGGCTTCCTTCCTCTGCCCCTCCCGAGCTCCTGGAAATGGGAGGGCCGGCTGCAAGGACGCGGAGCCGGAGAGATGCTACCCCGGAGGGAGCAAATGGAATTGTAACACTGCCGCTACGCGAGGCAGGTCCTCCCATGCTGGGGGGCCAACTACAACCCCTGCAATATTGGCCTTTTTCCTCTGCAGATCTTTATAACTGGAAAGCTAACCATCCCCCTTTTTCAGAGGAACCCCAACGCCTCACGAGGCTGATGGAATCTCTTATGTTTTCTCATCAGCCCACCTGGGATGATTGCCAACAGTTGTTGCAGACACTCTTCACAACCGAGGAACGAGAGAGAATTTTAATAGAGGCCAGAAAAAATGTCCCTGGGGCCGACGGGCGGCCCACGCAGCTGCAGCATGAGATAGACATGGGGTTCCCTCTGACTCGCCCTGTTTGGGACCACAATACGGCTGAAGGTAGGGAGAGCTTAAAAATCTATCGCCAGGCTCTGGTGGCGGGTCTCCGAGGTGCCTCCAGAAGGCCCACCAATTTGGCCAAGGTAAGAGAGGTGATGCAGGGGCCAACGGAGTCTCCCTCAGTGTTTCTTGAGAGGCTCATGGAAGCATTTAGGAGGTTCACACCCTTTGATCCTACCTCTGAGATTCAAAAAGGCTCAGTAACATTAGCTTTCATAGGACAGTCAGCCCCTGACATCAGAAGGAAACTTCAGAGATTGGAGGGATTACAGGAAGCTGACTTGCGTGATTTAGTAAAAGAGGCAGAAAAGGTATATTACAAAAGGGAGACAGAAGAGGAAAAGGAGCAAAGAAAATAAAGAGAGAGAGAAGAACGTGAGGAGAGACGTGAGAAAGAGAGAGAAGAAAGGGAGGATAGGCGCAATAGACGACAAGAGAAAAATCTGACCAGGATCCTGGCCACAATGGTAGAAAAAAAAGGAGAAAGGGAGAAAAATTTTCAAAAGTTTAGGACAGGCCCTAGGTAGATAGGGAACCTGGGCAACAGGACCCAACTTGATAGAGATCAATGTGCCTATTGCAAGGAGAAAGGGCACTGGGCAAGAGACTGCCCTAAGAAGAACAGCAAAAGACCTAGGGTCCTAACCCTTGGAGAAGATGAAGTCTAGGGAGGACGGGGCTCGGAGCCCCTCCCCGAGCCCAGGGTAACTCTGAAGGTGGAGGGGAAGCCAGTCAAATTTCTCGTGGACACTGGCGCTGAACATTCAGTGCTTTTGGAACCAATGGGAGGGCTAAAAGATAAGAAATCCTGGGTTCTGGGTGCTACTGGACAACGGCAATATTCATGGACTACCCGAAGAACCGTTGACCTGGGAGTGGGACGGGTAACCCACTCATTCTTAGTCATTCCTGAATGTCCAGCACCCCTCCTTGGAAGGGACCTATTAACCAAGATGGGTGTTCAAATTTCCTTCAAATCAGAAAAACCAGAAGTGTCTGTTGGAGGTCGACCCATCACCGTGTTGACCCTCCAGCTAGATGATGAGTATCGATTATACTCTTCCCCGGTAGAGCCTGATCAAGACCTAAAGCCCTGGTTAGAACAATTTCCCCAAGCCTGGGCAGAAACTGCGGGCATGGGCTTGGCGAAACGAGTACCCCCACAGGTCATTCAACTAAAAGCCAGTGCTACACCAGTATCAGTCAAACAATATCCCATGAGCCGAGAGGCCCGAGAAGGAATTCGGCCCCATATCCTAAGACTGATTCAACAAGGTATTCTGGTATCGGTTCAGTCCCCCTGGAACACTCCCTTACTGCCAGTTAGAAAACCTGGAACCAATGATTATCGCCCAGTACAGGATTTGAGAGAAGTCAATAAGAGAGTACAGGACATACATCCAACTGTCCCAAACCCTTACAACCTTCTTAGTGCCCTCCCACCAGAGCGGATTTGGTATACAGTGTTGGATCTAAAAGATGCTTTCTTCTGCCTAAGATTACATTTGGACAGCCAACCTCTTTTTGCCTTTGAATGGAGAGACCCAGATACAGGAAGGACTGGGCAGCTCACCTGGACCCGGTTGCCCCAGGGATTCAAGAACTCCCCAACAATCTTTGATGAAGCCCTACACAGGGACCTAGCCAATTTTAGAGTTCAACACCCACAGGTAACCCTCCTTCAATATGTTGATGACTTACTCCTGGCAGGAGCTACCCAACAGGACTGTTTAAAAGGTACAAAAGCATTACTGCTGGAGCTGACTGACCTCGGTTACCGAGCCTCGGCTAAGAAGGCCCAAATATGCAAAAGAGAGGTAACATATTTGGGGTACTCCTTGCGGGATGGACAAAGATGGCTGACAGAGGCACGAAAGAGGACCGTAGTACAAATACCGGTCCCAAATACGGCCAGACAAGTTAGAGAGTTTCTGGGGACAGCTGGGTTCTGCAGACTATGGATCCCAGGGTTTGCAACCCTGGCTGCCCCTCTCTATCCACTAACTAAAGAGAAAGAAAAATTCATTTGGACCGCTGAACACCAGGGGGCGTTTGATGCCATCAAAAAGGCACTATTGAGTGCGCCTGCCCTAGCCCTCCCTGATGTGACCAAACCATTTACCCTTTACGTAGATGAGCGTAAGGGGATAGCCCGGGGAGTCCTAACCCAATCCTTAGGGCCATGGAGAAGACCCGTTGCCTACCTATCAAAGAAACTTGACCCTGTGGCTAGTGGATGGCCTATATGTCTAAAAGCCATAGCAGCGGTGTCCACACTGATTAAGGATGCTGATAAGCTAACTCTAGGGCAGAAGATAACTGTCATTGCCCCCCATGCCCTGGAGAGCATTATCCGGCAGCCCCCAGACCGATGGATGACTAACGCCCGTATGACTCACTACCAGAGCCTGCTCCTCACCGACAGGATAACGTTTGCCCCTCCTGCCATCCTCAACCCCGCTACTCTTCTGCCTGAAGAAACTGATGAGACAGTGACTCATGACTGTCATCAACTGCTGGTTGAGGACACTGGGATACGAAAGGATCTCACAGATGTCCCACTGACTGGAGGAACATTAACCTGGTTCACGGATGGAAGCAGTTACATTGTAGAAGGTAAGAGGATGGCTGGGGCGGCAATAGTAGACGGGACACGAACAGTCTGGGCCAGCAGCCTGCCAGAAGGGACTTCAGCACAAAAAGCTGAGCTCATAGCCCTCACACAGGCCTTACGACTGGCTGAAGGAAAGTCTGTGAACATCTACACGGACAGCAGGTACGCTTTTGCCACTGCACACGTGCACGGGGCCATCTACAAACAGAGAGGGCTACTTACTTCAGCAGGGAAAGAAATTAAAAACAAAGAAGAAATTCTAAGTTTGCTAGAAGCCCTACATCTACCCAAAAGACTGGCCATTATACATTGCCCTGGCCACCAAAAAGCCAAAGATTTTATCTCCAAAGGAAACCAGATGGCTGACCAAGTGGCCAAGCAGGCTGCCCAGGGGGTCAACCTTCTGCCCATAATTGAGAAGTCAAAAAATCAAAAAAGTGAGCAACGATATACCCCAAGTGACTGGCAAGAAGTCAGAAAGTTGGGCCAGTTCTCTGAAACTCCAGAGGGGACCTGTTTTACCTCAGAGGGAAAAGAGATTCTACCTCAAGCAAAGGGACTAGAGTACGTTCAACAAATACACCGCCTAACCCATCTGGGAGCCAAACACCTACAAAAACTGCTGCAGACGTCTCCTTACCATATTCTGAGGTTGCCAGAGATAGCTGGCTTAGTAGTCAAGCATTGTGTACCTTGCCAGATGGTCAATGCTAATCCCTCAAGAATGCCTCCTGGGAAGAGGCTAAGGGGAGACAGCCCAGGTGCTCACTGGGAAGTGGACTTCACTGAGGTAAAACCGGCTAAGTATGGTAATAAGTATTTACTAGTTTTTGTAGACACTTTTTCAGGATGGGTAGAGGCTTATCCTACCAAGAAAGAAACCTCAACCGTGGTGGCTAAGAAAATACTGGAAGAAATTTTCCCAAGATTTGGGATACCTAAGGTAATAGGATCAGACAATGGTCCAGCCTTTGTTGCCCAGGTAAGTCAGGGACTGGCCAAAGTATTGGGGATTGATTGGAAATTACATTGTGCATACAGACCCCAAAGCTCAGGACAGGTAGAAAGGATGAATAGAACCATTAAAGAGACCCTCACCAAATTGACCGCAGAGACTGGCACTAATGATTGGATAGCTCTCCTACCCTTTGTGCTCTTTAGGGTTAGAAACACACCCGGACAATTTGGACTGACCCCCTATGAATTGCTATATGGGGGGCCTCCTCCACTGATAGAAATAACCTCTGTACATTGTACTGATGTGCCGCTTTCCCAGCCTCTGTTCTCTAGGCTCAAGGCGCTCGAGTGGGTGAGACAACGAGCGTGGAAGCGACTCCGGGAGGCTTACTCAGGAGAAGGAGACTTACAGGTCCCACATCGCTTCCAGGTGGGAGACTCGGTCTATGTCAGACGTCACCGCGCAGGAAACCTTGAGACTCGGTGGAAGGGCCCCTACCTCGTCCTACTGACCACTCCAACGGCCGTGAAAGTTGAAGGAATACCCGCCTGGATCCATGCATCTCACGTCAAGCCTGCTCCGCCACCGGGCCCCGAATGGCAAGCCGAGAGGACAGACAATCCCCTTAAACTCAGGCTTCGCCGTGTGGCTTCTCC
This sequence comes from Jaculus jaculus, assembly GCF_020740685.1. Classification (NCBI taxonomy): domain Eukaryota; kingdom Metazoa; phylum Chordata; class Mammalia; order Rodentia; family Dipodidae; genus Jaculus; species Jaculus jaculus. The sequence continues at coordinate 131,159,131 of NC_059104.1, read as the reverse complement.
TTCTCCAGCTAGGTGATGCCTCCAATCCTCATGCCCCTCAAAAATTGACTTGGCAAGTGCTCTCTCAAACGGGGGATATAATATGGACTGCAACTAGGGAAGCGCCTCCCTGGACTTGGTGGCCTGTCCTGACTCCAGACATTTGTGCCCTAGTAGCCGGGATAGAATTTTGGGATATCCCAGAGCTCACCCCAGAGGAGGTCTCTAGAGAAGTCCACTCTCATGTGGCAAAGCGGGCCCTCACACAAGGGGTCATCTCCCAAGGCCAATACATGGCAGACAACCCAGGGTGCAGCTCTGGGCCAGCCCAACGTAAGATGCAGCATACCCCATTTTATGTCTGCCCCCGAACTTCTAAACGAAGTTGTGGAGGGACAAAAGAGTTCTACTGTAAACACTGGGGTTGTGAAACTACAGGCAATACCTACTGGCACCCAGCTTCCTCCTGGGACCTGATTACTGTGCAGGAAGGATTAGATGGGAAAAAAGCAGTTCCTCTCAGCATCTCTTTCACCCCCCAAGGTCGAGAGTCCCGAGACTGGATAAAAGGAAAAACTTGGGGACTCAGGTTTTATATGACAGGATGGGATAAGGGCCTGACCTTTACTATACGACTGAAGATAGAGCCTCCCACCCCTAGGCCAGTAGGACCTAATAAAGTTCTAGTAGAACAGGGACCCCCTAAAGTAGCATTACCCAAGCTCCCACCCACAATGGCAGCCAAGGCCCATCACATAACGACTACTAGAACGCCCTTGACTAGCCCACTCTCGGAAGCCCCACACGGGACAGGACAGAGGCTTTTTAGCCTAATCCAAGGGGCCTTCCTCGCCATAAATGCCACCAACCCCAACATTACCTCTGCCTGCTGGCTTTGTTTATCCTCAGGACCACCCTACTATGAGGGGATGGCGACTATGGGAGAGTTTAATATAACTAAAGAACATAATAGCCGATGTTCATGGGGGACCAAAAATAAGTTGACTCTCCCCGAGGTCTCAGGAAGGGGGGCATGTATAGGGAAGGCCCCCCCATCCCACCAACATCTTTGTAATGTTACTCTGACCTATAGTCAGCCTTCAGACAACCAATATCTCGTGCCAGGGTATAACAGGTGGTGGGCATGTGATACTGGGCTGACTCCCTGTGTTTCTACTTCAGTTTTTAACCCATCCAAAAATTTCTGTATAATGGTCCAGCTTGTCCCCCGGGTTTACTACCATCCTGAGGAAGTAGTCATCGACGAATATGACTACCATCCCACCCGATCCAAAAGGGAGCCTGTAACCCTTACCCTAGCAGTCATACTTGGCTTAGGGATAGCCGCCGGTGTGGGGACAGGGACCACAGCCCTGGTCACGGGACCGCAACAATTAGAAAGAGGGCTTGGTGAACTACATGCTGTCATAAATGAGGATCTCCAAGCTTTGGAGAAATCTGTTAGTAATCTAGAGGAGTCCCTGACCTCCTTATCTGAAGTGGTCTTACAAAACCGGAGGGGATTAGACTTACTATTCCTAAAAGAAGGTGGATTATGTGCAGCCTTAAAAGAAGAATGTTGCTTTTATGTAGATCACTCAGGAGCTATCAGAGACTCCATGAGCAAGCTCAGAGAAAGACTAGAAAAGCGTCAAAGGGAGAGGGAAACTGACCAAGGATGGTTTAAAGGATGGTTTAACAAGTCCTCCTGGATGACTACTCTGCTTTCCACCCTGATGGGACCCCTAATGGTTTTGCTCCTGATGCTTTCAGTTGGGCCTTGCATACTTAATAAGATTTTTACTTTTGTTAGAGAACGAGTGAGTGCGGTCCAGATCATGGTACTTAGACAACAATATAAGGGCCTTCAGAGCAGAGAGGAAGATTATGTCTAGTCTTTCCAAGTTCTAGGATTAGAACTATTGACAAGAGAAGAAGTGGGAAATGAAAGGCCCAAGAACTCAGAAGCTTAGAAATACTATCACGCTCCAAAGGGAGCTTAAGCGGGCCCCCCTGCATATCTCAAACTCCAGGCTTTACTCTCTGTTAGAAGCAAGTAAAGAATCCCTCTTCTCATTATATCAGAGCCCACTCCTAATATAAAACTAGGTAAAAAGGGCATGAGATAGCCCTCAAGGATGGGAAATAAGTAATAAAGTAAACCACTTATTTAGTTTCTGTAAATAACCTGCACCATAAGCCTTAATAGCCCACACTGTAAGCCTTAGTAGCCTTAATAGCCCACACTGTAAGCCTTAGTAACTTGCACCATAAGCTGTAGCAGCCTGCCTCAGACCACCAAGGCCATAGGAGGCTGATACCATACTCTGTTACCCCCACCTAAGGAATTGCACAAGTGCTGACCCCCAAGGTCACAGGAGACTGGTACCACACTCTGCTACTCCCACCTAAGGACCTGCGCAAACGCTGACCACCAAGGTCATAAGAGAGTGATTGGTCCATGAGGGGCTTGAGCAAAGTAAACTAATTGGCTTAGAAACTGTGGGGTGGCACAAACTGACTGGCTAACACCCTGCAGGGGCTCCTAATATTAAATAATGATTGGTCTAATACACAGGCTTTGTTAGAAACCCTATAAAAACTGCCCTGTTCCTGCATTCGGGGCTCTGCAGTCCTCTATCCTTGTGAGGTGTGTGACTGTGGGCCCCAGCGCGCTTGGAATAAAATCCTCTTGCAGTTTGCATCAAGACCGCTTCTCGTGAGTGATTTGGGGGTGTCGCCTTATCTGGGCAGAGCGTGGGGGACCCCCTGCGGGGGGTTTTTCCTACACTACCAAAAGCTGAATGCTGTAGTAGACAATCATGTTCAATTTCATAGATATGATTATTGGTTCTTTCATGGTTTGCTTCCAGTTCAGCTATTTTTTTGATCTAGGTCTCATTGGTTGTTGTGTTTTCATTTTGTAATGAATTTCTGTTGATTTCTCTATGATTTCATTGGAGGCTTCCATTGTAGGTAGGACTAGGCATCCTCAGTGGAGATCTCTCGGTTTTCTGACTTTTGTTGGGTTTTTTTTTTGCATTGTTGTCTACCCATTTTAGGGAGACTCTTTATTTTATTGAGGAGGAAGCAAGTTTTTATACTTTGGCCTGTGCACCCTCTGACTCAAGTGAACAAAGATGTTGGTACCCAGTGGTCAGTCAAGATACCAGAGCAAAAGGCCTGATTCCACATTTCTCTCAAGGATCATGCCTCCCAAAACAAGGCACAATGGTGCCTAGTACGATCAGGGGACTTGGAGAATCTGGGGAACAAGGATCTGGCCTACTTACTCCATGCTGCACCCTCCAGTGCACTGCTGGCCCAGGGAACTTGGCCTAGGGAACTGGGAAATACCAGGAAGGAGGGGTCTAACCTACTCTCTCCACACCACTGAGCCTGCCTGCCCACTATCTATGCAGGTAACTTGGACCAGGGAAGTGGGAATAATCAGAAAATAGGGGTCTGCACTACTCACTCCACACTGCTGTACCAGCCAGCACACTGTCCACACAAGGAACCCAGACCAGGGAAGTGGGAGGAGCCTGAAAACAGGGGTCTGGCCTATTCACTTCAGACTGCCATGCACACTGTCCACACAGGAAACCCTGTAGTGGTGGTTTTGATTGGAATTACATTTAATCTGTATGTTGCTTTTGGTAGGATGCCTTTTTTATTCACAATATTAATGCTTCAAATCTGTGAACATGGTAGTTCTTTCCATCTTATATATATTCCTCAATTTCTTTCTTCAGTGTTTTAATGTTTTCATTGTAGAGGTCTTTCACTTCCTTGGTTAGGAATATTCAAAAATATTTAAACTTTGTGGCTATTTTAAGTGGGACTGATTCTCTAATTTATTTCCCTATATGTTTGTCAATAGGCTCATTTTTCTGTGTGGATTTTTATATCCTGCCACTTTGCTGAAAGAGTTTATCATCTCTAGGTTTTTGTTTTTTTGTGGAATCTTTCAGGTCACTTACACATAGAATCATGTCATCTTCAAATAACGCTAGTTTAACTTCTTCCTTTCCAATTTGAATCCCCTTTGTTTCTTTCTCTTAGCTTGTTGCTCAGGTTAAGACTTTAAGTATTATTTTAAGTAACAGTGGGGAGAGTGTTCACCATTGTCTTGTTACAGACTTTAATAGGAATGCTTCAATTTTTTCCCAGTTTAGTATGATATGGGTCTCTTATATAGCCCTTATATTATTAAAATATAATCCCTCCATTCCTAGTCTGTCTAGTGTTTTAATCATGAAGGGATGTTGCATTTTGTCAAAGGCATTTTCTATATCTATTGAAAAGATGATGTGATTTCTGTCCTTAAGTCTATTTCTATGATGTATTGCACTTAAATATTTTGCTATGCTGAATCATCCCTGTATCTCTGGAATAAAACATACTTGATCAAAATGGATACTTTTGTGTTTCTTTTGCTTATGTCATACCCAATTGCACTAGTACCATCTAAAGAGATTGTCTTTCCACTATTGAATTCCTTTGTTACATTATCAATTGTTTGTTGGGCTATTTGTGTCAGTATGTTTCTGGGTTCCCTATTCTCTTCCATCCATCTTTGCATCTATCTTTCTGACAAGTTAATAGTTTTAATTGCTTTAGGTATATAATACAATCAACCCTCCATATCCACATGCTCTGCGACTGAGAGTCAACCAAGCCTGTCTTCTCCTTTTGGGGAGCCCACACTGGCATATTCATTAACTTACCAGTCATAGGAACATATGACTAGCCCACTTAGAGTAGCTTTTGAGTGTGAACAGCAGGAGTGGTGTGCTCTGTCACTGTTATTGTGCAGCATGTCTCCCAACAGGCAGAACATCCTCAATGTGTCTTAAAAAGTGACCTTCCTTGGGGATAGTGATGGCACTGGCCCAGTGGACCCTAGTGACTTTCAGTTGCACTAATCCCTCTATGATCCAGGGCTTCTGACAGGGGATTCTGACAGTATTTTGGAATCATTGCCTACATTTAGATAGGGGATTCACTATGGGCCTTTCAGCTTCTCTGCAAAGGTGACTGTTAGTTGATGGAGTTGGTTGAGTCCATGTGATTAGATCTTGTCTATACTATCCCTATTTACTGATGGCTGATGTCACTCCACAGAGCCTATCCTATTTAATTAGTACAATTAATGAGTAGTCATGTGAGAATGGACTACTCAAGTCTGAAAGTGGCATATAGAACTTCAGAGTTTAGGCATTGTCCTTCCATTTAATCCCAATGTATATTAAGATTTACCTTTGAAGGGGGTATTAAGAAATTTCATGTAATTTATGTTTGAAAAACTTCAGGAGCTGAAATACTATAGCAGTCATCTCTTGCTTCTATAGACTCAACACAATGGTAGAAGTCAAGGCCCTAAAGGTTGATGTAATCCATTAGTCACAGTGACAGAATCATGCCATTGCAAATTATACCTCCAGAAGAGCCTAGTGCTGCTGGGGTCCCCACTCAACAGTGCTGTCTTATGGGTATTCTTTTTAAAATTTTTAAAAATTATTCCATTCCATTTTATTTATTTATTTGAGATATAGAGAGAAAAAGAGACAGCTAGAGAAAGAAACTGAGTGTACCACATCCTTTGACTTCTGTTAATGAATTCCAGATGCATGTGCCATCTTGTGTATCTGACTTATGTGGGTTCAGGGAAATTGAATCTTAGTTTGTTGGCTTTGCAGGCAAGTGCCTTAACCACTAAGCCATCTCTAAAGCCCTTATGAGGGTCCTTAACAAAAGGGTTCAAAAGTAAATGTGACACATATCTCTAACAGCAAGCAGGCTTACCACTGTTCTGCTTCTTTCTTTCTGATGGAGATTTTTATCAAGGGCAGAAATTTTTGTTAGATCTTACCAAGAATACTCCTCTGATAATTTGTCCAGGGATCTCCTTAAAAACTGTACTATTGAATAGCTTCTTGGGTCTTGTCAGTGTTAATAGCTCAGCTTGTGTTTGTCACAATGTTTATGGTCTTATGTATGGACTAATCAATGTGTTTCTTAATGCTACTTACAATATGAATATTATCATATCCTGGATGACAAGTACTTCTTGTGGAAATTTGGTTTGATATAGGTATACTTTTATTCATGGTGGCACATTACAGGAGAATTAAAATATCTGTGGAGAAGTAGAATGAAGGTATACTTTATGATGTTCATGTGAATGCAAATTCGTTTGATGCTTATTCTGCAAAGGGGCTGAGGAGAAGGTAATATCCAATTAAATAGCACCATTTCCTATGTGACCTGCTACCAAGTTTTATGACAATGATGTTGGGTTTTTCAGGAAACAAGGAGGATGCCACAGTCTATTTTCTGTTGTTTACAAAACATGTGACATTTATGTGGCTCATGGTTCTCGAGGGTAGGCAGTCCAAGAGCATGGCACTCGCATTTGCTTCTTGCTGTGTTATGAAGTGGTGGAATATACCATAGAGTTCTGACAGAGCATTACCACTGCATCATGAGACCCCAAGTACACGGCCTCCTCTAATCCTAATTATACTCCAAATATATGCATTTGGGGTTTAAGTTTCTGGCATAATAAGTTTTTTGCATTACACATTCATACCATGCAGGTGACATCTCAACACTCAATGTGCAATAAATAATCCATTGTGATGGTGCAAGTACTCCTGCAGCAGCAGGTACTCTGCAGTAAGACAATGTTCTGTTTTCTGCCTGATGTGTGGTTAAATAACCCATTAAAGCTTAGGTAACTTAGGTGGAATAAGGAAGGGACTGTACTGCCCTTAGTGCTTGAATCCTCTGTTGTAAAGGAGACATCTCCTAAAATGGTGATTTGTAGGCCTGTTGCAGTCAAACTGTGGATATATTTAATATCCTCAGTACTTGGAATCACAATTGCCAACACTAGAAATGGCCCAAAGTCTCAACCTATAAATGCATTCAAATGCACCCATCATGTTAACTCATGGAATAGTTGCTCCAATGTCTAAACACATTGAATTGTTTACAGGTATTAGAGTGTCCCAGTAAGTCATGACACAAAGATGCTTCATGGAATAATATTTATATAGCATAGAAAGAGGTCTTTTACAGTAGCTAGTTTTGGAGACATGGCCAATGAGTCTCAACCCACAGTTTGCAAGGGTGGTCTGCATGTAATCCTCTGGTGCTACAGAGGAGGGGTGAGCTTTCTCCCTGCTGGGATCAAACACACAGGGCAGTGGGGCTAATTAGTAGCCAAATGATAATGCATAAGAATAAAGAAATCCAGATCAGGGCAAAGATGCTTCCTGGTAAAGACATGTGTCCAGCACAGGTCCTGAAGGATTTTTTTTTTTTTCTCTTTGTGAGGGAAATGTTCCTAGCTCAATATTTATCTTTATAAAACTATGTCCAGGGTTAAAAGATGATATGCACATTAGTAACAATGCCATCATGCTTGGCTCAGTTTCTGTCAAGCCTGTCTTCCTACCTTGTAGACAGATGCCTTTTCCACGTGACCTCATAAGGACTGTTGTCAGTGGGTACATACAGAGAAGTGAGTGAAAGAACACTCAATTGTTTCTTCTATGAGCACTACTAATATTGGCACAGAGCTCCAATCATATGGCTTGAACTCCTGATCAACTATCAAATATGATCACACTGTGGAATAGGGTTTCAATATATAATTTTGGAGGAGTATACAACATTAGGCCCATAATAAGCCAAAATAAATAGAATAATAGAAAATGCTGAAGACGAATTATCAAAGTAAGATTTTCCAGAGTGATTGGAGGAAACTAATGCATTTAGACATAGGAATTCACTGAGAGTCAACCGGAAGAATAAAATGCATCTGCCCCTAAGCACAACATTGTGAGTTTTATAAGAGGCCAGAAAGCGGGCACCCACAGAGAAGCCATCATCTCACTGTGCTCAGATTTCTCACTAGCAAAACTGGGTTCTAGAACACAGTACACAACAGTAACTTCAAAGTCCATAGGGAACATTATCTTTAAGTAAGAATTTTAAAACTATAAACAAACTACAGTGGAATACAATGTGAAGTTAAACATATTTAGTCCTCTAGGGTCTGAGAATGTTTACTTTTTATTCATCTTCATTTTATGACACTTTGATCTTACATTGAAGAAAAGCCAATTTAATCTAGGCATAAATGTAACTTGAGCAAAGCCTATTCTTGGGGATCATAATAATCTCAGCTGTGCATAGTGGCTTATGCTGGTACTCCAAGCACTTCCAGAACTCAAGAGGATGAGGCAGGAGGATTGTGTTGACACAAAAGACACAGCTTGCAGCTCAAAGGGGTAAGAGTTTATTCTGAAGCCAAATATGAGTAACCATGGTCCATAACACAGATTAGGTTATCCCAAATTCCATGTTCCAATGTGTTAACAATTTCATGAAGGTTATATAGTAACAGAACAAAAGAAAGTCATAAATCAAGGCACCTTTCAAATACATTGGCTGACCATCAAGTAAATGAGTAATAGCAAAGTAGCAAGGTGTGCTGTGGGGTGGGGGAAGATCTCCACCATAGGCTTCAGGTGCTATCTGATGACATTCTTAACCCTTGGGTTGGTGGAAGCTGGTGATCTGTCAGTATATTCCAAAAAGGTTGCACCTGATCAGCTGATAGTTGATAGTGGATGTCATACATAAAGATGGATAATAATGGCTATTGAGAGGCTAAAGGTAGCCCAAGGTAATTTGGCTCTGACTTGTAACATTCCATCTCTCTGTGATCACAGGAGCTTTATCAGTCCATTCAGCCTTACTTGTCATAAATAGCCTTTATAATATTGAGATATGTTCATTTTATTCCCAGTCTCTGTGGAAGTAGGTACAGCAGATACAGTGCTTTTCTGGGAACTTTAGTTCACAATTGCAAGTTCAAGGTCAGCCTCTGTCACATAGGGAATTTCTATCTCAAAAATAAAACACAAAAAAAGGAGGGTAATCTGTTGGAGATCACATTAAGCCTACATTGACAATTGATATGAAAGATGTGACAAAATAACCCAAGAGGTCTTAGAATAGGAAAATAACCTTTAAGGGGAGTGTTAGCTGTTCTTTGCTTGGTTGATGCAAATAAAGATGATATTGCTTAAACAGTTAATCTTTATCATACAGGAAAGCAATATGGAATAGTTTTCTTCTCTTTTTTGTAGGTTTAACCCAAAGCTGTCAGTTAAATAAGTTGTTCCCATGTCTTCCCTTTCTCCACTCTTCATCCTGCAATAAAATGTAGGACATCTCAGAAGGTTTCATCAGATTATTATATTACTGGAGAGACTGCAAATATTCTGGCAGGTTTCAGCAAAGGATCTGACAGTTCTCTGCTAAGCTTAGCGCTCACAGAGAAGGGAAGGGCTGCTGCTCAGTGGCAACATGCTTGCATAGCATGTGTACAGTCTTCAATATGCCTAGGGTAGGATGATCTGTGAACGTCTTAAAGCTCCTCAGGATGGCCAGTAACTCTGGCAATAGGAAATGAGGCTGTACAAGACCATAGATCCTCACCTTCCTAGTGATACCTCCTGAGGCTTTGAGTCACACCCTCCACATGGATAAAAAGAACTGTAATTATCAGGACATGCTAGATTTGCTTCTACTTTGGAGAAAATTACACTAGAGAACCAACTCTGAGCTGGGAGATCATTTGGCAGACATAAATAGAGACCAGGATGCCAACACTTCAGTGACTAGTTAGATAGCTTTCTGGGGCTCAAATAGGAGGATTTGAAAGTGGCCAGAGTTGCCTGTGATACTCTGGAGGTGCTGAATTGCAGCAAGAAACACTATTCCTTTCTTTTAGAGAACAATTGGAATAAAATAATGATGGGAGTAGGCAGGGATGCTGGATATACAACTAGAACTTGCAATTACATGCAAAATTGGTCACTACTGCTGTGTGGAACACACCACAAGCAAATATGATCATTGGAATGGCTTAGAAGAGATTAGCATAAAGCATAAACATTTGAATTGAGAATCATATGCAGATGCAGATGAGGTTTAAACAATGAGAATATAAACTGAAATACACACAGAGACACGAAGGGAGGGAGGGACAGAGGGAGGGAAAGAGAAAGAGAAAGAGAGAGAGAGATATTAAAAAGTATACCTGTAACTTTCCTTGCATGAAGGAAGCATGGCAAACTTCCAGGGTGGCTATCTGGACACAAAGCAATGAGTGAGAAATGTCTTAATTTCTTTCAAGAGTCACAGGGAATATGAGATCAAAGGTTTCCATGTTGTTAACAGAGGTGCACACTCATCCTTCTTTCTTTAAATGTAATGTGTGATCATCCCAGGGAGGGACTTTACTGATCCTTTGGGTTTTGCAAGTTGGCTGACTCAGGTTGTGAAGTCAACAGCAATTTTCTTCAGCTTTCATAAGCTCTGAATCTCACTTCAGCCATAAAGGATAGGATTGGCGAGTGTGCATTAATTTGCTCATTCATCTGATAGCAAGTTAACCCCATTCAAAATGGAGGAGGAAAAAAGAGCCCCCCACATGCTCCTCCTACTTGTGAATTTTTTTGGTTTTCTTTTGTTTTATGAGGTAGGCCCTCACTCCAGCCCAAAGCTGACTTGCAATTCACTATGTATTCTCAGGGTGGCCTTGAACAAATGGCGATCCTTCTACCTCTACCTCTCAAGTGCTGGGATTAAAAGCGTATGCCACCATGCCTGGCTAGAAATTTAAAATCTGTACATAACTTTATGTATTTTTTACTTGCCTTGTAAAACAAGAAAGAGGACAAAGATTAGGGGTAGGAGTTAAAATAAGAACATTTCGAGGACATTTTGGTTACCAAATATATCATAAAGTAGAATTTACTGATTGAAGAAAGCAAGTACAATCCATAGAGACCAGAGATCCTAACTGACCCAAGAAAGGAGAATGTAGGTGAAGACATGTCCATCCATGGTAATCCATACATGTTCATATTTTTATTAATTATAAGTTTTACTGTATAAACATATCACATATAGGTCATATTCCCATTGGGTTATACTCTTCTATCCCATCTCCCTCCCCCTGTTCTACTGAGGGCCCTCCAGGTGGGGTTATTATTATTCACTCCAGGGATATAAATTCATCAGTCAGTCTCTGTGTTTGGAGGGGTAAAAGGCCTCAGGATACTCCTTCTCAACCTGTGACTCTCACAGTCCTATTAGCTCTTTTGCAATGTTCCCTGAGCATTGGTGGGCACTGAATTTCTGCTTTGATGAGTTTTGAGTCTCTTCTTTGTATGCCAACATTTCCCTGGAGAAAGCTCTCAGGCTAGTCGTGAAAGCAGCAGTCATGTTTAAATCTCCACTTCCTTAATGATGTCCCCTGGGATCTGGTACATGTGATAGAGATGGATCACCTAGTGCTAGGCAGTCAGCTATCTTGTTTTGATGTAATGATGGATCTTGGTCTTCCCTGGTATTTACTGCCATCTGTCAAAAGGGGGGAAAAAAGGCAGATTCTCCAAACAAGATTGAGGGCAGCATGCAATAAAAGGAATACACAGTCATTTAAGAGACATTTTATGATAGGCATGCCCTCTGCTCTTAGCCAAAGAACTGGGAGATCTTCTCTCTAGAGTCTATGACCTTCCTTTCTATATGATTCTGACTTGGTTCTCAGTAACAGGTATAAATTCTCTCCCACTGAGTTGGCCTCATATTCATTCAGAAAGCAGTTGATTACCCGCATAGACTATATGCTGTTTTGTGCTGGTGTGAACATCTTTCCCAGCTGGTTGATTGTGTGGCTTTCAGGATCCACTGCTTGTTCAAGCTATTGGTGACCATTATCCCCTAGTAGCTTGCATAGCACTTTCCAGCACTATGAATTCTAGCCTGCAGGGAGCTGATTTCCTTCTCACTTCTAGTGTGAAATCTTGATGTCCTGTATCTGCAGCCTGTGGTGTTCTCAGCAATCAGGTCTTACCATTTATCTTTGCTGGGTAACCAAATGCTTTGCTAGTGGCCTTTATTGTTTTGGGGGCCTCATGGGTCTTCCTGACCAACTGCTAATTCTGGGGTTAGCTTAGTTTTGGCACTGGGATTTACCAGCAAGAGACTATGGTTTTAGAATTAACTTTCTCCACTCTCCACAGGTCACATCTGCCCTGGCTATTGCCACCACCTCCCCTCCCCCACCATAAGCGTTATATCTTTTAGTATGCTAGCCAGGAGGAAGGTTTCTATGGTACTGATTCATGCTGCCATTAATTTTGTGTAATTTCCCCATACACTTCCTTACCTCTATCTCCCCAAGATCCTTCCAACCTCTGCATTGTATTCCTTGCCTTGCCTATCTAGTATCCCCTCCTTTCATGCCTCCCTGTTTCCACTCTCTGTCTCACTTTAGTTCCTTACCAAGTCCTGATACTTATTATTACTTCCAATCACCTCAAATTGTTCCAAGTTAGAAACCACATATGAGAGAGAACATGTGGCATTTGTCTTTCTGAGTCTGTGTGACCTCAGTTTTATTTTTAGTTTTTTACAATCCCATTCACTTTCCTGCAAATAAGTTGAAGTATGACAGATATAAATGCTTTTCATGCAGAAATAATATTCAAGTACAATAAACATCACCCAACAAGATTAAGCCATAGCAACTCTGATATATCAGGGAAATCCATTCCTGCAATGATGTTTTCAGTTCTACACATCTCCGTATACCCATTTGTTAGCAAGGTAGAGACAAGAAGGAGGGATTCCCTGGCATTAGGCTTTGCTGTGGTGGGAGGGAGACCTCTGCTGGTAGCCACAGCTGGTCATAGTAGTTAGGAGACCTGGTACCCAACCACCACTTTTGTGCTCACACTTATTACAAAGACCGAGATTTACCAGGCCTCTCTAGAGCCCACCTGACCCCATAGCCCCAAGGTGTGGGTATGGAGGGGCTCTGGGGAACCTAGTTAGTGCCATTTCCACATGATTAGTATTGACTGTGCATTGATTTGTGCACTGGTCTCAGGATGGACAGTTTCAGAACCATTTGGCCTTGTGATTTGTCCTACTCAGAGCAAGCTTGTTGCTTGCTGCACACATGGTTAAGGGATTGGGACATTTATCTTTGGTTCAGTTAGTATGTAGGATGGATTGGTGAGGAAGACATGGAAAAAGAAGAAAAGTATATTTTTTGCTCTTAAATGGGTGAGGGTGGAGTTGCAAAAAGCACTAAAATGCTTTTAAAACCCAGCTGGGTCTGTGCAGCCAGCCTGTGATTGCAGTTGCAGAGAAAGAAGACAGTGGAGGAAAGTCTTTTCCTTGATGCTCTCCAGACATATCTGCCTAAGGCCATGCCCACCCACCTGATTGTCTATACTATACTCTGTATTGGGTACACCTAAACACCTGTACTTCATTTGGCACAAGTAGATTCTTAGTATTCTATCTGTAATGTAAATTATGAGATCCCTTCTGTGTAGCTCACAGGAGAGATACAGAGTCCATGTGAGACCAAGGCAGTACAGTATGAGGCCTGGATGTACCTGGGGATGCAGGAAGGGAATCTGTGCTGAGTTGTGTGAATGAACCCATCAATATCAGTGATTGTGGTGAGGCACATGATGCTGGGGCAGCACAAAGGAAAGGAGAAACAATGATGCAGGGTGGTTGTGGGAGAGGAAAGAAGATTGTAGGCAAAGGGGCTCAGATGGGCCCTTTGGGAAAACAAATGGAGATGAATGAAGACAAAAGGCCTTGTCTAATCATTCGAACCAACTAATTTAAATTAAGATTGCTTGCTAAATCATGGGTGGAATGGAAAAGGGATGGAGGTCATACGGGAAGTAAAAGGATCTTAGTGGAAGGGGAAACAGAAGAGAGAGGGTAAATGGAAAATGTAGGATCAAAATGCTCTGTGCATATGTATGAAAATATAAAATATTTTAAAAAGTCAAAGGCAAAAGAAAGAAATGAAATGATATACAAAGGGAATGTGGGGAGGAGAGACAGGAAGAACATTAGTGCTGGGGGAATCAGTGCTAGAATGACATCTACTAGGTGTTAGATTGTCTACTGGGTGGTTAGCCCAGACTCAAGCTATGTCTGGGAGGCAGTACTTGGACAGAACACATTAAGTGAAGAAGCTTAATCCACATCAGCAAAAAGAATATCGATGTGACTATGGTTTTCTCCTCTGCTATTAATTGCATGCATGAATCCTGCTAAATATGTTCCATGGTTGTGGGTGGGGTCACACACTACAGTCATGAATGCAAGGCCATCTAGGCTATGTATCAAGTTCCAGGTCACCCATGTATTTGCCACAAAGAAACAAACAAACAAGCAAGCAAATTAGTCCTTTTGTTCATAGTCTATGCAGCACTAGGCAGGGCATTGCATCATACTTCTGATAGGATTCAAATAGATTAATTTACAATATTGTCTTATAACAATTAAGATTGCTGCTTGTAGAAATTCTGAGTGAAAGTGCCATTTAATACCTGCCAGTGGACAGGTGACATGTGCACACTGCATGCTAATTATGAAAGATTTCCTGGTTAATTATAGGCCTTCCTATGAGAAGTGGGATTTACTATCTTTTTTCTTCCTCTGCAAGTCTTCACTAAATCTTGTAAGATAGATGGCGATAAATGATAGGTAGATAGATAAATGCAATTTGGGTTTCTTGTAATTGTTTTATTGGAATAACTCTAGCCTCCATTTTAATAATAAAACAATAATACAGGGTTATCCTAAATATATTTAAGCATGGTTCCTCTAAGACAAGTGCTTGGAATAATGTCACAACTGGGTATTGGGAGCTGTAGCTGCTCTTTGACCATGGGAACTGCAGCTGGTCTTGGATCTCCAGGCACAGAGGCCTTATCGTACAGCCTTGGTAAAGCAGACCTCAGACACAGACATTAGTGGCCTTGGTGGAGCAGACTTCAGACATAAAGGCATTATTTTGAGAAAGTTTCATTTTCTGTATATAAGCTTGTGCCTGCCTGAATAAACTTGAGCCTTGATCAGAACTTGTCTTGGCTCCATTCCTTGTGTTCTTGTCTCAGGTTCATTCCCACTCCCTCCTTCGGGGTCCAATCTGATTAGTGCCACAGGCAGGCACAGCATGGAGCCAGGTACATGGACCTGAATATGAGGGGCTTCAGTGAGGAATGCCAACATCAACCCAGGATCCGTGGAAGAAAGTGAAACTAAAAAGAGGACTGTAGTCACCCAGTCAGTCTTCTGGAATAAGGTAAGTTGGTGCAATTATGAGACAAGCAAAGAGTAAAAAAGAGCTAATTGCTGCAATAAAAGATATTTTAAAAGCACAAGGAATTGGGATTGCATCAAGTTATTTAAGCAAATTTTTTGATTTTGTTAATAAAATGAGCCCTTGGTTTATAGAGCAGGGAAAAGTCTAAGAGCAGATGATTGGAAATCTCTAGGCAAAGCTTGTTTATCAGGAGGATTTGTTCTTTTTGTTTGTGTGTGTGTGTATGTTCATTGTGCTTGCTATTTATGTCCTGTTTATGACTGTTTTTAACTAAAGAGATGAGACAGACGCAGGTGACACCCCTTTCTCTTCCAGAGAACCATTTCAAGGAAATCAAAGACCTGAACATAGAAATTAAAAGGAAAAGTTAAATGTCTTTTTCAGGAGTGAATTCACCAGATATTTGTTCTAAGGCAACTTCACCTAACATAGAGGATTATTAAAAACAACAGAACTCCCTCTGAAGAGGTAACTTATAATATGCCAGATATATTTTTAAAAAATTGTAATGTGCTGGTACTTAAAATGAGGAGGCAACTGACCTGACTTCTAAGCCAGCCTGCTTCAAGATAACAACACAATTTGCCTTAGTTACTCCTAATAAAATCATTTACAAGTGTGTTATTGGTATTAATAACATAAAATTGTATTAAGACTACTTTCTTTTTAGTAATAGGATTAATCAAATTGGTGTAATTTTTAATAGCCTTATAAGAAAGATGGCTAATGATGGAGTGAGATGAATTGATTGAAGAACTGGGAAGGAATATTTCAATGTTGAGACATAGAGTGCTTATTAAAAATGCCTTTTGAGTGGTACTTAGATCAGAATGTTAAAGTATGTAAATAAAAGTGTGCATATGTAAAAAAAAATTTTTTTCAGGCTAATCCTAAACACCATGCCTAAAGTTAGAGGTTTTTAAAGTGTTTACAAACTCTTAAGGAAAAAAAAAAAAACTAATTTTCAGGCTAAAATATGTTGGGATAGCTTGCTTAAGCTTTATCAAATTTAAGTCATGGGTAAAACATAAAATTGTTTTATGTTAATAAAAATTTCTGTGGTACATGAAATCAATAGCTATCAAGTTTAAGCCAAAATCATTGGTTGTCAAATAATGTTTTTTTTTCTTTCAAAAAGATTTTTCATGGGTTATATTAATATTTAGGTAGCTGTTTTGGCTCAGAAAAGACCAGATTCTATTCTATTGTATGTAAAGTAACTGTCTCAATTTTGGCATCTTAAGTCCAGTGCTTATAACAAAATTAACCCTTAAGACATATTCCCTACTTTAGGATACAGCCTCATGTTCAAACAATGGTCATCATCTGAGAAAAAAAAAAAAAATCAAGCTCCATGGTTCTATTTCCAATGTTCTTTGGGTAATTTGTACCCACATAGGTATCTGAACTAATCAAAGATGTTTCACACAGGTGCTAAAACCTTATACTGTTTTACTTGTCCTTTTCTGATAATCTCTAGGTTAAATTAGTTAAGTTTGTAAATCAACTGGTACTGTTTTCAAGACTGGTAATAGGTTCTGTTTATATTTATAAATGTTAGATATTTAAAATATGATGTGTGCCTACTTTCTATACCTCAGATATATGGCTTATGCTGCCACAGTACAACAAAAATTTTAAAGATATGGGCTAGAGATGGCTTAGCGGTTAAGCGCTTGCCTGTGAAGCCTAAGAACCCCGGTTCAAGGCTCGGTTCCCCAGGTCTCACGTTAGCCAGATGCACAAGGGGGCACATGCGTCTGGAGTTTGTTTGCAGTGGCTAGAAGCCCTGGCGCTCCCATTCTCTCTCTCTCCCTCTATCTGTCTTTCTCTCTGTGTCTGTCACTCTCAAATAAATAAATAAATAAATAAAAATTTTAAAAAAATTTGAATATTGGACAAAATGATTTTAGAAGCCCTTGTGCAATTCTTTAACTAAGTCTATTTCAGTAATTAAATGTGCTGTGTATGTACATACATCCAGGCTGATGTAACTTCATTTCTAAGAGTGTTAATCACCTATGTAGAAGCCAAAGCCAATTGGAATCACCGGAGTAAAAAGTGTCAATATTTTGACCTGTGCTCCCATGTCATGAGGCAACTACAGATGATGGGACACTTCTACACTGACCCCCTGGTAAGTCACCTGTTTCTCTGAGCAGGGAGGATAGGGAGACTCAAACAAAATTGGTGTACAGTCTGAAACAGGAGAGTCACAAGTGAGGAGCAATCAGTCCTTCTGACTTCCCAAAGAAGGGAAAACTACTTGGCCAGCATGGCCCTGACTCATCCTAATAGGCAAAATACACCAGTAAGCTATGGGGCTACTCCTGTGTCCCTACAGTCTCTTTGGAGAGCTATTAATGACCTCCATTCTCTGTCTGTCTCTATCTGCCTCTTTCTCTGTCGCTCTTATATATATATTTATTATTTGTTTATTTGAGTGAAAAAGAGGCAGATAGAGAGAAAAAAAGGGGGGATGGGCATGCCAGGACCTCCAGCCACTGTAAACACACTCCAGATGTATGGACGTGCATCTGGCTTACATGGGTACTGGAGAAGCAAACCTGGATCCTTGGGTTTCACAGGCCTTAAGCCATCTCTTCAGCCCAGATTTTAGATTTGAACCCGGTTCTTCCACTGTCAGCATCCAGGGCCAGTGCGATTCATGGAGTGGTGGTTCGATGTTAAGTCATCTTTTTTTTTTAATTTAATTTAATTTTATTTTGATTTAATTTAATTTATTAGTTTTCTTTTCAGTAAATACAGGCAGTTTGGTACCATTATTTAGGCTCATCTGTGATCTACGCCCTCCCATTAGACCCTCTTTGTTAATGAAAATGGGTCGTGCATTGTGGAGTTAGCCCCCAGTTATTGGTATGGTAAATGTCTCTGCAAATCATGACCCAACATGTGACTCTGACATTCTTTCCGCCCCCTCTTCCGCAAAATTTCCCTGAGCCATGTTGGGTTCATTTTTGGTCTGCTTCAGTGCTGAGGTGTTGGGGGGTCTCTGAGGCTCTGGCTCTCTGATTTGGTAGGAGTAGGTTTTTCTCTGAGTTGGTCTCCTTCCCCTTTGTGCTGGTCTTCGGTTCACAGGAAAACATCACCCTTGCTTATTTCGCCAGTTGTCCTTAGTTTCAGTTGGGCCCCTTTTGAGGTATGTTGGGGCAGCTCTCTTCTTAGGATCTGCATCTATCTGGAAAAGAGAATAAGATTCTCCAACGGAGCTCTTAAATGAATAAATAAACAAAAAATTAAAAAAAAAGAAGTTAGAAATATCTAAACCTTAAGTTGGCAGAAGGGCGAAATCATGAAATAAGAAGAGAAATAAATCAATCAGATATTAGAAAAAAACACAGAAAAAATTCAGTAAAAATAGAAGAATTAGCAATATTTTAACTATTTAAGAAAAAACAAAGAGAGTTGAAGAGACGATTTAGTGGTGAAGATGCTTGCCTGAGAAGCTAAGGACCCAGGTTCACTTCTCCAGGTCCCACGTAAGCCAGATGCACTTGGTGGTGCATGCATCTGGAGTTTGTTTACAGTGACTAGAGGCTCTGATGCACCCATTCTTTTCCTCTCTGTCCCTCACTTTCTCTCTTTCTTTCTCCCTCTGTAAAATAAACAAAAATAAATAAATAAAAGCTTTAAAAAAGACCACAAATAGAATAGAAATAAATTTGAGGCATTACAATAGATATCTTAGGAATATTAAAAATATAAAGGACTATTCAAACAACTATGTGCTCCCAAATGGGATAACCTAGACAAAGTAGATAAATTCCAGAAAAACAGTTTATAGAAAGTGAATCAGGAGGGAATAGAAAGCCAAAACAGACCAATAACCAATAGATTGAAACCATCATTAAAACATTAATTTAAACCTCTCCAAAAATTAGCCAATGTTCAAAAAAGAACTAGTACAAACATTTCTTAAATCCTTCCAAAAACAGATAGCTGGGTGGAGTACTGTGTAACACATTGCACAGATTCATCATCTCTTTGGCACCCGAGAAAAAGACATCACCAGGAAACAAGACAGATCACTATCTCTGATGAACTATGAGACAAAAGTCCTTAAGGAACCATCAACAAATTGACTTTAACACATTAAAGTTGAAAGAAGAAGGATTTTACTGTGAGAAGGAGGGACATAAAAGAGAGTAATGGGAGCCGGGCATGGTGGTGCATGCCTTTAATCCCAGCACTCGGGAGGCAGAGGTAGGAGGATTGCCATGAGTTTGAGGCCACCCTGAGACTCCATAGTGAATTCCAGGTCAGCCTGGGCTAGAGTAAGACCCTACCTTAAAAAAAGAGTATTGGGGGCTGGAGAGATGGCTTAGCGGTTAAGCGCTTGCCTTTGAAGCCTAAGGACCCCGGTTCGAGGCTCGGTTCCCCAGGTCCCACGTTAGCCAGATGCACAAGGGGGCGCACGCGTCTGGAGTTCGTTTGCAGAGGCTGGAAGCCCTGGCGCGCCCATTCTCTCTCTCTCCCTCTATCTGTCTTTCTCTCTATGTCTCTCGCTCTCAAATAAATAAATAAAAAATTTTAAAAAAAAAGAGTATTGGGAGAAAAATATTATCAAAAATATTATATATGGGCTGGAGAGATGTCTTAGCAGTTAAGCGCTTGCCTATGAAGCCTGAGGACCCCGGTTCAAGGCTCAATTCCCCAAGACCCGCATTAGCCAGATGCACAAGGGGACACATGCATCTGGAGTTCGTTTGCAGTGGCTGGAGGCCCTGGTGTGCCCATTCTCTTCCTCTCTCTCTCTGCCTATTTCTCTCTGTCTCTCAAATGAATAAATAAAAATAGAATAAAAAATTTTAAAAAATATTACATATATATATATATGAAATTGTCAAAATAATTTTTTTTTAGGCCAGACATGGCAGCACACGACTTTAATCCCAGTACTCAGGAGGCAGAGGTAGGAGGATTGCTGTGAGTTTGAGGCTACCCTGAGAATACATAGTGAATTCCAGGTAACCCTGGGCTAGAGTGAGACCCTACCTCAAAAAAAACAAACAAAAAAAGTGAAGAAAATAAAATTTTAAAAAGTGCTATTCATCATGAGTAATAGTCCTGTTTAAATGAGTCAATGTGAGGAATCATATGAACAGAGTAAAAAATTTAAAAAGAAAATATGATGCAGAAAAAGTACTCAACAAAGTTCAAAATTTCTTTCTTATGACACAAATTCTCGTTATGTACCCCAAACTAGATTCAAACCTATGATTTTCTTGCCCAGCCCCCTAAGTGCTGGTATTACAGGTGTGCATGCCTAGATGAACACCTTTTTTTTTTTTTTTTGTTAAAAACTGTCATCAGCTTCAGTATGAGTCAAAATTCTTCAACATAGTCAAGACTATTTATGAAAAAGCCACAACTAACATCATAATCAGTGATGGGAAATGTCCTACTTACATGAATTAACAATTCATAATGTAAAAATATCTATATCCCCAAAGCAAATCATAGATTCAAAGCTGGAGAAATGGCTTGTTGGTTAAAGCACTTGCCTGCAAAGCCTAAAGACCCAGGTTTGATTCCCCAGGACCCACATAAGCCAGATGCACAAGGTGGCACATGTGAATGGAGTTCCTCTGCAGTGGCTAAAAGCCCTGGCATGTCCATTCTCTCTCTTTCTATCTTCCTCTTTCTCCCTCTCAAATAAATAAGTGAAATAAAGTAAAATAAAATTATTTTAATAATACATATTCAGTGCATTATCTATCAAAATTACAAGAGTGTAGGCATTATCCCAGAGATGCAGAAATAGTTCAATATATACAAATCGATAAATGCAATACACTATATAAATGGACTGAAGGACAAAAATTACATGATAATCTCACTAGATGTAAAAAAGGCATTTGACAAAATCCAACATCCCATTATGGCAAAAGTCCTAAAGCAATTGGGATTAGAAGGAACATATCTCAACATAATAAAGGCTATCTATGACTGTTGCAGTCAGGTTCACATTGCTGGTAGAAATCACTCAACCTAGAGCAGCTTGTGGGAAAAGAGGTTTATTTTGGCTGACAGGCTCAAGGGGAAGCTCCACAATGGCAGAGGAAAATGATGGCATGAGCATAGGGTGGATATCACCCCGTGGCCCATATAAGGTAGACAACATTAACAGGAGAGTGTGGCAAACACTGGCATGGGGTAACTGGCTATAACACCCATTAGTCTGCGCCCAACAATAACAGTGCCTCCTAGAGGTGTTAATTCCCAAATCTCCAACAGCTGGGAACCTAGCATTCAGAACACCTAAGTTTATGGGGGACACCTGAATCAAACCACCACAATGACAAACCCAACAGCCAACATAATACTAAGTGGGGAAAAATTGAAAGCTTTTCCACTAAAATCAGGAACAAGACAAGCGTGTCTACTGTCCCTACTTTTGTTTAATATATATAGTACTGGAAGTCTTAGCTGCATCAAAAGGCAAGAAACACACATAAAAGGGATACAACCTTGAAAGGAAGAGATCAAATTATCCTTATTTTCAGATGATATTATTGTATACATAAAAGACACAAAAGATTACTGTTAGAGCTTATAAACACAGCAACATGTCAGGATATAAAATAAACACAGAAATCAGTAGTCTTCTTATATGCTAACAACAAACACACAGAGGTTGAAATCAGAGAATCACTCCCATTCATAATGGTCTCAAAAATAATAAAGTACCTTGGAATAAACCTAACCAAGAAAGTGAAGGATCTCCAGAATGAAAACTTTAAAACACTCAAGACAGAAATTTCAGAAGACACTAGGAAATAGAAAAACATCCCATCTTCTTGGATTAGAAGAATCAATATTATGAAAATGTCAATGTTACCAAAGCAATCTGCACATTTAATGCACTCCCCATTAAAATTCCAATAGCATTCCTCATAGAAAGAGAAAAAAATCACCATACCTGATTTTAACCTATATTACAGAGACATAGCAAGAAAAACAGCATGGTCCTGCACAAAAAAATAGACATGTAGATCAATAGAACAGAATAGAGAACTCAGAATCCAGGCAGCTAAAGCCATGTGATTTTTTACAAAAATGCCAAACATACTCATTGGAGAAAAGAAAGCTTCTCGTACAAATGGTGCTGGGAAAACTGTATATCTACATGTAGAAGCATGAAATAGATCCTTATTTCTCTCCATGGATAAGAATTAAGTGCAAATGGCTCAAAGACCTTAATGTTAGACCTGAAACTCTGAAACTGCTAGAGGAAAAAGTGGGGAAACCCTTCAAAATATTAGCATGGGAAATGACTTTCTGAAAATAACCCCAGTTGCTCAGGAAATAAAACCACTAATCAACCATTGAGGCCTCATGAAACTTCAAAGCTTTTGTACAGCAAAGGACATTGTAAATAGACAAAGAAGCAACCTACAGAATGGGATAAAATCTTTGTCAGCTATACATATGATAGAGGATTAATATCCAGGATATACAAAGAACTCTAAAAACTAAGTTATAGAAATCAAACAACCCAATTAAAATGGGCTATGGGGGCTGGAGAGATGGCTTGGTAGTTAATAAGACACTTGCTGATGAATCCTAAGGACCCAGGTTCAATTGCCCAGAACCCATGTAAACCAGATGTACAAGGTGGCATATGCATCTGCAAACTTCAGAGGCATATGCCAATGGAGTTCTATTCAGCAGTAAAGAAAAATGAAATTATAAAATTTTCAAGGGAATGGTTGGATATGGAAAGGTCTATACTAAGTGAGGTAACCCAGGCCTGGAAAGCCAAAAACTGCATGTTCTTTCTCATATGTGGATCCTATCTACAAATGTTTAGGCTTTATATATGAGTTGGAATTAAAATCAGTAGCAGAGGCCAGTAAACTAGAAAGAGCTAAAAAGGAGGGAGAAGAGAGGAGCACTTAAAGAGATGATTGTGTGTGTGTATGTGTGTGTGTGTGTGTGTGTGTGTGTGTGTGTGTGTGTGTGTACAGATTGCTGGAAGTAGAATGGCCTAAGTGAGGTCAGAGGAAGAGATAGAGTAAAAGAAGGGTAGGGAAAGAGTTAATCAAAATTTAAGATGTTATGAATAAGACATATGAAAACTTATTTTTGGATAATGGCACACCCAGAAACCATATATTGTTACTAGAAAAGTTTCAGTGCCAGGGATGGGATACCTTCCTTCAGTGAGTTGTTGCCAGGGAGGTCTCTGATGCCCCAAAACATAACAGGGCATTGCCAAAGCTCTTGGTTTCCCACCAGAAATAGATGGTAAAACCCTATTGCTAAAGACTCCACATACCTAGGTTTCAAGATCACTGAGAAATCAAGCTGGAGTTGAGCAGAAACCCTTATCCCTATAGTACAGATGATGAAAAGCTGGAAAGTCTGCACTGTATGCAGCCCTATGGGATAGGGAAATCATCACTGGTGATAACAGTGGACACTGCAAACCTTAAGTTTGGCCAGCCAGGCCAAATAACCCAACAGTTGCAACAGTGGCTTGCCTGTTATGGGGGAAACCAATTGTTCTGTCATTGGACTGGAGTCCTACTCTATGGGAGAGAATACATTCCTGGTACTGAAAAACTAATCACAAGCCCATGGGTGGCAGGGGGGATCATGAGCACTACGAGTGTATTTCCTGTTCTTGTCTGGCTGAATGTACATATTATGCTTACCAAACTGCTCATAAGCACGTTGCTCAAAGTTCATACCCATATATTAATGCTACTTTCATTTTTGGTTAGAGAAGCTTCTCTTTTCAAATGGCAATGACCACTGGGATGACCCAAACGGCACCATAGTACTAAGAAAAACTGACAGAGAATTGTTTAGTACGGAAGCATGTCTATCACATCTTCTAAGGCTCAGTGTCCATTTGGAAGATATGGCAGAAAGAATGTAAGAGCCACAGGAAGGGTAGGACTGCTTACAATGTAATTGTTCCCCTTCACAAATCCACTCTCCATTATACACCTTCCCTCTCTCAATTAGTCTCTCTTCTATTTTGATATTATCATTTTTCTCTTCTATTATGAGGGTCTTGTGAAAGTAGTACTAAGGACTATGAGGCCTCACAGAGGATTTGTGAAGGGGAAAGTGGGAGAGAGAGGGAAATATCATGGTTTATTGTCTATAATATGGAAGTTGTCAATAAAAAAGTTTAAAAAGTGACAAGGGCCAGACCAGAACCATTCTAAAATTGGTACGGAATCACAAAATAGACCAATTAATATAAGCAAACCTGTGGAAGAGAAACAAAGTTGAAAGATTCATACCTCCTTATTTTAAGTTGTATTACAAAAGCTATAGTAATCAAAGTGGTATTATGCTGGCATCAAAAAAGACACATAGACCTTGGTATTGAATGAATCCAGATATAGTTTTAAACACAGAGTCAACTAATTTCCAAGCAAAGTACCAAATAAACACTGGCAAAGCACAACATGCTGGGAAAAGTGCATTTCCACATGGGAAAGAATGAAATTAAATCCTTGTTAACACTACACACAAAAAATCAATCCAAATTCCTATAAGGCCTAAATGTCAGATTTTTTCCTTGCATTTTAGTTCATTATAATTCCATTCCACCTAATAAATTTACAGTCTAGGAAAAGATTTTCAAATTGTATCTGATAAGGTTTGAAATGAAAGGTTTATAAAGAACTCATAAAATTCAATATAAAGATGTTTGTATACACATATAATTCAATTAAAAGATGGGTTGGAAATCTGGGCCTTGTTACACATATCTGTAATTCCCATTTACTCAGGAGGCTGAGTCTGGAAGATTCCATGTTCAAAGCCTTCCTGGGCACCCTAGTGAATTCTGGCTTGAACAAGTAATACTAGAAAGTAAAAGGTGAGCTTCAGGTTTAGTTCAGTAATACAGTGTTTTTCTAGCATATGCACAGCCCTTAATTCAATCCCCAGGGCAACAAAAAGAGGGCAAAAGACTTAAGCAGACAGTTCTCTAAAACTGAAATATAAATGACCAACAGGATAAAGATAGTATGATCAATGCCACTAATAATCAGGGAAATGTAAATAAAAATCACTATGAGATATCACCTTATACCTATTGGAATGGGAGTAAAATGTCCTCCTCTTGTGCTTAAAATGTATTCTCCTTTGAGGCCTAGGTCATAGGCTTCACTGCCATGGGGCATCATGGCCCTGAAGGAATTGGCCTGGAGCCTAGTGAGTGCCCCTGGCAGACTTAATTACCCATGTGAAAACTGGAATGCAGACTCCTTGAATTCTCTATTCATTTTGACTGTTCCAACTGCCACCAGCTTCAGACTTTAATTTATCTGGGGGCGGTGTGGAGGACCAAGCATGGGTTCTGGCCCCCAAAGTTTATAGCTCAGAAGCAGCCTTTCTGGACTGAGAACAATGTACACGTTGCATGATCAGATGCCTGAGAGCATCTCTGAAAATGAGATCTGGTTCATATCTCATAGCAAATATAAAGCTGCAGTCATGACAACAGGTAGGAAATAAAACATCCATTTGTAAAGATTTTTCACATCCAAAAATGCATGGTTGGGAAGCCACATTTGAACAGGCATGCAGGTAATAAAAAAAACCCAAAACTCTCTAATATTCAGAGACAATTGTAATATGATGTCCTGTGAGTATCAAGCCAAGGTCATGCTCTGGGTGGACTTGAATCCTCATGTTTACTTGAGAGAGATGTAAGATGCTCACATCCTGATCCTGTAGCATGTTAAATGTGTGGCACCTACACCAGAAGAAGATGTCTGACCAGATTCCAACAACCCATTCACAAAGTGCTTGGCATGTGTGTATTCAATATATAGTCCCATCCAGTGCTATAGTTCCTCTCCTCAGCATGCCACTGTTCCAACTTTAAGGCAAATACTTTATGATCACTCCTTATTAGGAGATATGTTCATGTTAGTGTCACCTTGGTCTTCTGAGGCATCTTTACTCTTTCTGCTGATCAAGGTTGATTCTGAATCACAAAAAGAAATCAAAAGCAGTATTTGTAATTGTTTGTTTCTGTGTGAACACTTTTAGAATTCTCTATTCTTCTTGTCAAAGAGACTTCTCTGTTAGACAACACTTCTGCCATCTGTGGGTGGAACAGGCAGACATTGTGGGATTACAGATAAGCCCCTTAAGCCCATGGATTTCAACTGCAATGTGATTGGATCATTGGAGTAAACTTCTGTTGAAACATTCCTTTCCTGATAGTCATGGTCCTGCATGATGGTGGGAAGAAGGACAAAAGTCCAGCAAAGAAGGACATGGTTCCATTGTCAGAGAGCTCACAGTCAGGAAATGGACCGCCCTGCTTTAGGTCCTAAACAAATTCCAAGATCTACTCTGTTAGGAAAGTGCTATAGCAAGATGTAAACCCCACATTCTGAGGACTTACTAGACCCAAAATTGTCACAGTGGATGAGGGGATAAGTGATACTGAAAGGCTATTGGCTATTTAAACCTTATGCAGAATTATAAGCAAAACTATAATCCAGAAAAGAAAAGCAATTGATCACTGGGCATGGTGGCACATGTCTTTAATCCAAGAATTTGGGAGGCAGAGTTAGGAGGATTGCTGTAAATTCAAGGCTGGCCTGAGACTACATAGTGAATTCCAGGTCATCCCTGGCTTGGGCGACCCTATCTCAAAAAACCAAAAAACAAACAAGAAAAGCAATTGGTATGGGGTTTTCATGTTATTGTAAAAATATTTTAATTATGCAAACAACTCACATTAAGCATAGGATAATTTAGAAGTAGAGGTTAGTGGAAAATGAAAATTACCAAATTACTAATAGCTGGGAATATATGCTTCTGAACATGCCTCTCTCTCCACCTGCATTTTATCAAAAGTAGAACAGTGATGTACAATCTGCTCAGCAACCTCTTTTGAAGCTTAATGAATTATCCATATTCATAAGAATGACTAAATCCTGCACTGTCATTTTCATAAGTGCAGAGTGATTCAGTTTGGATGCTCTATGATTTGATTATCCTCCTAAAACTGTGAAAAGTATATTTGGATCTGTTTGTGAAGTATACCAACCATAACTGCTAACTAGATCTGCAATATACTTATTTACTTAGAATGAATTCCTAGAAACTGCTTTGTTGAATAATATACCATATGTCAATCCATAGATTTTCTGGGGGAATGATCTACTTGTATGTAATAAATACCAGTACAACACACTGAAGTTTTTGTCTTCACAACATGTAACATATGTGTTCCCACAAGTCACCACTCTGATTTCAAATGACTCACATGAACAACCTCACATGCATGATGTTGACCCACCTGTATCACTGTATTGTAAAGGTAAAAATATTGAAACTTAACTATATAGCATGAAACACTTGGGACATTTTATCTCATCTAACATCATCAAGTATTGAATAACTTCCTTCTAAAATACTGTTCACATGAACCACAATGACACAGAGAATGAAATAATAGTCGTTAAGGTATTGAACACTGCATCCTCTATATTACTGAAATGCTTAACAAAGATCCTTCATAGGCATTGAACCTTTTCACACAAATTGGGGTTTCATTCCTTCTCTGGTCCCTAGGAAGGACCTGTGGCTCAGTAGTGAGAACTTGATTTGGGGTGTGGAGTAGAGCTCCAGGTCTTGCTACATACTTTAAAAGTGAATAAATTTGAGCATATCAATTAAGTTTCCCATCTGGAACTAGATGAAAATCTTTCCAGGTCTGCCTCACATGACATTATTAATTCCTGTGAAGATTGTTACTAAATTAGAGGGTTGTGATTAAGACCAACTGGTATAACTATTTGAGTTTGGTTACTATCCAGAAATGATTAATGCTAAACTTGTTTAATTAGTTTTTGTTTTAGTGATTTGAAAGGCCAATTTCAGGAGGTCATTGGAACACGATTGCATTTGATATTTGGCTGCAAGTAGTGATTCTTGGGTCATGACACATTCACCTTTGTAGGTCCACAACATCATCCTTCAGGGATATCCAGAAAAACAAACAAACAAACAAACAAGATGATATAAAGATGGTCATAGCCAAGAATGAAAATTCAGGTAGTGCTGTTGCACATAGTGAATACACAGTAATTTTAAAGTCACAATAAATTTTATATTTTAATCATTGTTAGCTTCATGGGAAACTTCTGCAGCGATTTCAATAGTGACTATACTAGCTTGCATTCCCACCAACAATGAATAAGGGTCCTCACTTCCTCACACACTCTCTAGCATTGGTTTTCATTTGATATTTAAAGCTAACTGTTCTGACCAGTTTGAGATGGAATCTCAAAATAGTTATAATTTACATTTCTTTGATGGCTAAAGATGTGGAACACCTTAAAATATCAATATCCATTCATATTTCTTTTTTGAGGCATCTTTGTTCAGTTACATCACCCATTTCAAAATAAAATTGGGTTATTTGTTTTCATCATGCTTATGTTTTGAGTTTTTCCTGTATTCTTGATATTAATATATCCTATGTCATATATGGAAATGGAAAATGTTTTATCCTATTCTGTAGACTGAATTTTCATTGAATTGACCATTTCTTGTACTGAGCAAAATCTTTTTAATTTCATATAGTCCCATTTGTCAATTATTGATCTTATTTGAAGTCTTATAGAGAAAATCTGTACCTATCACTATAGTATACAATATACTTACTACTTTTTCTTCTGCACATTTAGTGTTTTAACTTTGATGCAATATGGGGAGTTTATTTTCTTGCTATGTCTATTTGGTATTCTATATGCCTCTTGTACCTAAATGAGAAACTCCCTAGATTTGGGACATTTGCTTCCATAAATTAATAAAATCAAACACATTTTCTTTGCCACTGACCTGACATTATTCTCTTCCCTCTATACCCATTATACAATTATTTTGGTCTTTTCATCATCTCCAAAATGTAGTTCAATTTTTTTCATATGTATTTTTTAAACTTCTTATTGGTTTTGAATAATTAACCAAATTCTTCTTCTTTGTGTTCAAGGCATGATTATCTGTCTTCCACTTGATCTGTACTATTAGAAATTCTTTCCATGGTACATTCTTGTTTGACTTATTGCATTTTTCATTTTCAACATAATTTGTTTGATTTCACTTGTTCTTTTCTGTCTTAATATTTTTTATTACATTTGTACTCAGTGAATACCGTCAAGTTAGTACCATTGTTAGCCTCCTCCCTGTCCTCTCCCTCCACATGGACCCTCCTTGTTGGGATATATGGGTCATGCATTGTAGGGTTAGCCATCAGTTATGGGTAGGAAAAATATGGAAAAATATAGAGATCTTTCACTTCCTTGGTTAGGTTTATTACAAGGTACTTTATCAAGCTCATGGATAGCAGAATTAAAATTGTGAAAATGGCAGTACTACCAAAGGCAATATACAGACTTAATACAATTTCAATCAAAATCCCAACATTGTTATTCACAGAGATAAAAAAAAAAATCTCAAAATTCATATGGAAAAGCAGAAGGCTTCAGATATCCAAGCATTTCCTCAGCAAAAGAAGCACATCTGGAGACATCACCATACCTGATCCAAAGCTATATTACAAAGCCATAGTAATAAAAACAGCATGGAACTGACGTTAAAAACAGGAATATAGACTAATGGAATAGAATCAAAGACCCAGATTTTGGGTCAAGTAACTACAGCTGCTTGATATTTGACAAAGGAGGCTGGAAAAAGACAGCATCTTCAGAAAATGCTGCTGGACAAACTGGATAACCATATGCAGGAAATTGAAACTTGATCCATGCATCTCGTCATACATGACAATCAAGTCCAACTGGATCAAAGACCTCAATATGACACCAGAAACTTGCTACTACTGGAAGAAAATATAGGAGGAACTTTCCATGATATAGAAATGGGAAAAGACTACCTGATAAAAATCCCAGTAGCACAGGATCTTAAACAATCACTGAAAAGCTGAAAAGTTTCTTCATAGACAAGCGTATAATAAGCAGAACCAATAGATTACCCACAGGATGGGAGAAAATATTTGCTGAATATCTAACTGACAGAGGCCTAATATCTAGAATCTACAAAGAACTCAAAAACCTAAACAATAAAAAGTCAAACAACCCACTCACAAAGTGGGGCAAATGTTTGTTTGCATTCTTGTATTATTCACATAGTTATTTATTTTTTTCCTTTTTGAATTTATTCAGGATTTCATTTATGCTTTCTTCTCCTCCTCCTCTTCCTCCTCCTCCTAATTCTTCTTCTTCTCCTCTTCTTCCTCTTACTCCTCCTTCATTTTTTTCGTCATTCTCCTTTGCCTTTTTCTTCTTCATTCTCCTCCTTGGGTTAATTTGCATATTTATAATCATTCTTTTGAACTTCTTCTGAAGTTTCCTCTAAGTAGTTCTATGAGGGTTCTCTACTGTGAGATATGCAGTTCTTGAGGGAGACATATTGGCTTGGTTTCTCATGTTATTTTTTGTGCTGATATTTCCCAATTGGAGATAGCTTGTTGGATAAGTATTTCTAGTACACCTGTGTTAAGTGAGTATTTGAAAGGTTGCATCACAGTTGTATTTGTGTATGTTTGCCTTTGTGCTTCTTTGAAATCAACTTTGGAGATACTTGGTGCTGCTTCATGGATGGGGACAGTGAAGTAATCTCATTTCAGTTTCAGCTGTGACTGAACTTACAGAGGAGCTACTGGTTCAGTGATGAATCCTCAGCAACCTGGAACAGCAGAAAGGGTGGTGAAGAAAACCTGGGTGATCATCCTCTCTAATGTCCAACTG
Organism: Jaculus jaculus; assembly: GCF_020740685.1. Taxonomy (NCBI): domain Eukaryota; kingdom Metazoa; phylum Chordata; class Mammalia; order Rodentia; family Dipodidae; genus Jaculus; species Jaculus jaculus. Next base: position 131,128,132 of record NC_059104.1, on the reverse strand, counting down.
TGGTAGACTTTGACAGAACAGATAAGGAATGGAGAAGTTATGTACCTAACTCACTAGTGGCTGCTTGTTGACAACCTTGTGAGAACAGAGTTTTAGGGAGAATACAGGTGCCCAAATTTACTAATGGCCAATCAGCTATAGCCCAGAGGAGAAGGGTGCCAGGAGAAAGCTTGGTGTCTGAACTCATTTGGCTTTTAAAACAAATTGTTCATTTTTATTTATTTATTTGAGTGTGACAAAAACAGAGAAAGAAATAGGGAGAGAGAGAGAGAGAGAGAGAGAGAGAGAGAGAGAGAGAGACAGAGAGACAGAGAGAGACAGAGGGGGGGGGATTGAAAGAATGGGTGAGCCCAGGCCTCCAGCCACTGCAAATGAACTCCAGATGCATGCATCCCCTTGTGCATGTGGTTTACATGGGTCCTGGGGAATCGAGCCTCAAATCAAGGTCCTTAGGCTTCACAGGCAAACACTTAACTGCTAAGCCATATCTCCAGCCCTCTTTGGCTTTTTAATGACAGCTCAGTAGTAATGAAGCAAACTCCAGGACTGTATACTGTTTTAAAAAGATGGATCAGGCTCTGCTGCTATAACAGAGCTTCAACCACTGTAGTGAATTAAGGTTAATTTCTCATTCGCTCTCTGTGTACAATTTAGATTGGCCGGAAATAGTGCTTTATGTAATTTATTACTGCCTAGCAGATGTAGAGAAATATCAAATCACACATTACTTCTTGAAGGTCAAGAACAAGTGACAAGAACCAGATGTTATGAGCCACAGAAAATCACAAAGCTGTGGTTGGCTTCAGGGGAGCAGCTGCACCTGTGTGAGGTAGTGTTAGAAACACCACATTCAGACAGTAATGACAGCTTCATATATCTTTGTTGTTTACCTCCATTCAAGTATCTTCCAGAACAAGAAACAGAACATGAAGACATTTAGGTTTCTATTGTAAATCATATATAGCTATTAGGGAAAGGTTTAACTTAGATTCAAAAGTCTGTATAGTTTTCAAAATCATTTATTTCTAAGTTAACAAATAACAATTACTTATATTTTTCATAAAAATTATATTTTAAAATATATGCATTATGGAACCATTAAATCTGATTAATTAACAGAAGCATAATATCATTTTTTAATTTGTGGTAGGAAACTTAAATTCTACTCCCTGATTTACTAACTTAACATTTTTATTAACTATAGTCTATATATTACACAATAAAACTCTTAAAATTATTATTCTAATCTAACTGAATCTTTTTGACCTTTGACCAACATCTCTCCAAACTCCAAAATACACTCCTCTAACCTCTGGTAATGTCCATTCAACCCTCTGCTTCTGTAAGTTCAAAACTTTCTCAGATAATCCCCACAAATATAATCATGTGTCATTTGATTGTCTGTGCCCGCCTTATCTCATTTGGCACAATGTCTTCCAGTTTTATCAATTTGATCACAAATGACAAGATTTTCTTTTCTATGTGCTCAATAGTGTATATATAATTATACTTTTTAATTAAGTTGTTCATTTTTTGATAGACTTAGGTTGTTTCCATATTAGTTATTGAGCTAATTCTGCAGTGAACACAGAGTTGCACTCACTCTTCCATCATGTAGTTCTGTCTCTAGCTATGCTTAGCTGGGTATCAACCATGTGTTGGACACTGAAGTCAACATCCACATAATTGATACTCTCTTCTCTTTCTAATCCTTCAAGTTTTATTTATCATGTTTCACTAAAGAGGACAGTCACTCTTAGCACAAGGGTAGTGAAAATGGATAACTTACTATAGTTTTCTAAGTAGTAGATAAAATGGGAACTTAGCTTCTCTCACCCCACAGCCCATGTCCTTTATCTTTACCTTACAGAAGTGCTGGAAGTTTTCTCCCAGTTCTGAACTTCATAAGCAGTAGGTATATGTGCACAAGATACATGAGAATCTGCAGTCTCTCATGTCAGCTTGTGGTGTGCTGTGGTTTTTGAGAGCAATCTGTCATCTGTTAGGTGCAAACAAAAGAGATAGGGAACACAGTTTATAAGAAAAAGGAGACCCTTCCTCAGCTGACTTTGCTTCTGACTCTTTTTTTTTTAATTTTTATTTTTATTTATTTGAGAGCGACAGACACAGAGAGAAAGACAGATAGAGGGAGAGAGAGAGAATGGGCGTGCCAGGGCCTCCAGCCACTGCAAACGAACTCCAGATGCGTGTGCCCCCTTGTGCATCTGGCTAACGTGGGTCCTGGGGAACCGAGCCTCGAACCGGGGTCCTTAGGCTTCACAGGCAAGCGCTTAACCGCTAAGCCATCTCTCCAGCCCTGCTTCTGACTCTTAATATTGTCAGTGTGCTACTTTGTACTGCCATCTATGAGAGGATTATTTGTAAAACATAAGGAGGTCTTTGGTAATTATAATGTGCATGATGTCCCTGAAGGACAACCACAGAACTACATAACCTGTGTGCGTGACCTGACTCTGCTTCCCAGAGGACTTCTGAGCCTCCTTTTCCATCTGTTCAAGTCGGACTTAATTTGCATTTTACTGCTTTAGGACAAAGAGTGGCCACTTTAAAGTCAAGATCCAATGGCAATGAGCTGAAATCGTTTATAATCTCTTTTCATGAGAAAAGCCATAAAACTATGAAATATTATATGAATATGAGAACAAGGAACATATTCCAGCTTCTTGTTGAGCATTGTTGCACACAACTATAATGCAAGCACTCAGATGGGTGAGGCAGGAGAATCACAAGTTAGAGGCTTGTGTGGGTTACATAGTGAGTTCCAAGCAGGATGGGAAATACTTAGTAGACTCCTTCCTCAAATATCATCAGAAACTGAACAAAGAAATTAAAGACTATGCAGGCTCCTTATCCTTTTTTTTTTTTTTTCCATGTTGAGTGATTTTGAATGACTAACAGTTTATACAGTTGAGTGTCCATCTTAACTCTGCTTCTTTCTTCATGGTAGGCTTTATGAGTTACTCCATCTCTGAGGTTTCAGTTACTTTATCACTTGTGCCTCACATCAGGACCATGTTTCTGCTCTTAAAAACAGGGCCTAGCAGACCTTGGAGAGTTAGAATGTATACCGCAAGTGCCCTTGCCCTCTTCTGATTCTGCTTATCCATCACTGGAATTATTTAAATTCCCATTAAGTCAGGCTCTATGCCAAATGTTGAGATATGAGAATGAAGAAAATGTACAAGAATATCAAGGTTGAGTTTATTTATGAGATCAAGAGTTACTAGAAAGCAGAAACTCTATGTTAATCTTTCTCTGCAAACCTACCTAAAGAATCTCCAAGAGTCATCTGCAATAAGAATTTCTTGAGTTTTTGAAAGGGAACTTACAGTAAATCTCTGCTGTGTCACAGTGTCTCTCCTTTGTGCTCACTTGTGGTATGGATGTTACTTTTCACTAGTATCATAGTCATCTTTCTATCACTGACAAAATACAAAGCTCAATACAACATAATGTTATTGGCCTTTACATTAAAATGTGTCTTAGCAGTTGATTTTAGCTTGAGTATTTGAAAACTGTATCTATGTCTTGATGGATAACTTCATTTCCTAGGTAGGAAAATGAACTCATAACCAGGTGTCTAAATGTTATTCACTGCCAGATCAGCATCAAATTGATAGGCCATCTTTGGTGGTGGACCATGGGCACATATTGTTGTAAACTTTCATAATAAGCTCAAGTGCAGACAAATCCACAACTGCCATAGCTAAAGACAGCAGGCTAAAAGCTGAAAATAAATTACATTGATAGATAAGAATGAGGAACTCAGAAAAATGAAATGAAATGTATTAGGTTAGAATGGAATAGCTGGTGTTACAGAAAATAGCTTGCACAATACATGAGATTTCTGACTTGGGGAATGACTCATGTAAAGAAAGAATGAGATTTATAGATAACTGAAATTTCATATGAATTAATCATGTAAAGAGATTGACAAGTTACAACAATTAAAATTAGCACCCAGATGAAAAGTGTCAATAGTTTACAGCTTTGTCTATGTGTAGCATTATAGGTAGGATTATTTTTTCACTCCTAGTTCATTAATATATTCTAAGTACATTTTTTTCTATTTGAAAATTTCCCACAAGAAAATACATACTAATGCAGTCCTCGATAGATTTGGAAAATTAAATGCATCTTCAAATTACTATCTACTTTACCTGTGGATAATATTATTACTAGGATTATTTTCCTAATATATATATTTTTCTGGTGTGTTATTATATTATAAATACACCTATATCTATTAAAATTTTTATCATGAGAAAATGCATATTAATACATTCCTCAGTGGATTTGGAAAATTAGAAGTAGCTCTTAGAAATTATTTAATTTTGGAGAGTGTCAGTGTTGCCAAGTTGCTCTGTTGGAGAAAGCCAGAAATTTCAGCCCTACTGTATCTCCAAACCCTAGGAACATTCCCTCCCCATACTCCATTGACTAGAAAGCCAAAGAGCCCAACCAGCATGTAAATATGAAAAACAAGGTGAACATGGTGTAGGCTCAAGGACATACATGTATTTGGACAATAACTGTAGGTTCAGCCAGGTGAGAAAATAGCCAGGATCTTTATGGATCAAATGTACTCAGGACAAAAGGTAAACAGAAAAATGGTGCCTCCACTATCTCCAGATATTGAAAACTTCACATGGAAAATTCAAGCACCCAGCATGGCAGAGAGCAAACTGCAGCTGGAGTGAAGGTGGAGGTATGTGTGAGGAAGAGAATGGGAGTGAATGTCCTTACTGTAACCACCCATACTGAAGACTGGAAAACTCCCGTAGAGAGCTGATCCTTTTGTAGGGCAACTAACCAAACAGGGAAGACGTTTTGAGCTAACTTATTTGCTCTGAGACCACAAGCCTTTCCATTTGTAGTTATCAGTGCAAAAAAAAAACAAAAAATGTGCTTAGAGTTGGGGAAAACATATTCATTCTGCCAAAGGGGAATACTAATAGATATTATAATATTTTTAATCTTTTTTGTTAACTTTTTTGCTTTTTATTTTTGTATTTTAATTAATCACTTTGTTTTAACTTTTATCTTACTTTTTTTTAGTAGAAAAGATAAATAGTATTTATTTCAAAATTAATATCTTCCTTTACTCTTCCAAAGACATTACCAAAATTTCTTTGAAAGTTCTAAAGGCAGAGAGCTTAATCTATTATGTAAATGAGTTATTTTGCTTGTATTTTCTTATGAATAACCTCTTATTCTACATGAAAAAAATACATTATGCCATACTATAACAGTTATCTTTTCATTGCTGGGGAAAATACTGACCAGAAGCAGTTTATGGGAGGCAAGTGCTTATTTCAAGCTTACACATTCTGGGGGAAACTCCATCATGGTAGAGGAAGCTGGCTCACTTCAGCATCCAGAACACAGAGAAGCCAAAAACAGGAAGTATGATAAGCTAGAGCTCACACTGGCACTTAACAAACATAGTAGGCCTAAACCCAACCAGCAGGCATCTCCCTAAGTAGGAAACAATCAATAATCCCTAAGGCTATGCAGGACATACATTTATATTAAAATCACCACACAGAGTAAGTACTAGTTACCTATTTAGGCACAGGTACAAACATAAAAATACTATTAATTCATTATTGGAACTAATTTAAAAAATCTAAGTATTCTGATTGAATCTGAAGAACAATTACACTTAGATCCAATTGTAATACTGCTCAGTATGGTAAAGGTTGCTTTACATATAAAAATTTAAAATAAATGTGAAAGGTTGTTTCCTGATAGGAGAATATTTAGTATTGTCCCTGTTGCTGTGATGGCTTTAGAATAGGTTGCTTTCCAGACTGCATGCCTAGAAAAATCTATCACATTATAATCAAACAAGGTGATCCAACTGATAATAGAATTAGCTAATGTTGTGTTTTTAAATTGTGAAGATGTCTGTTCTAGATAATTATACCACTTTGATTTGTACATGGTTAATGCTTGTTCGTTCCTACAATGATTTAACAAAGGACACCTTTGTGTCTGTTATCTAATCCTAATTTATTAATGAGTTAGATTGGTTCCCTATTTCTGATATTTTTTTTTCCTTTTTTAAACTTTTACTTATTTAAAAACTTTTAAATTAGTGATTTTTACATTGTACCTTCATATCATATATAACAAGACCAATTGTGAGACATATAAGGCATATTTATCAATTTGCTAAGGCTTTAAAAATTAGTGGTAGTGTTAGCAAAAGTATGAGAGGAAAGAGAAAAAAAATAAGTCTAATTATTTATGTCAGTATATAGTGGCAGTTTAACATGGCAAAATTCATATTTTAATAGGCCCTAGGCAAGATCACCTTCATGTTATGACTTAATTTCTGTAGATAGGTCCTTTGAGTATGAATTCATGGCTGGGGCTGTGACATGAAATGATGTCTAAAGAGACAGGATAAAGATGGGGTGTGTGTTTGTGTTGTGATTTTTTGTTTGTTTGTTTTTTATTTAAGGTAGATATTTATTAAATCTGCCATTTACCTTATTTTTTTTAATTTAATTTATTAGTTTTCTTTTCAGTAAATACAAGCAGTTTGGTACCATTATTTAGGCTGCTCTGTGATCTACCCCCTCCCATTAGACCCTCCTTGTTAATGAAAATGGGTTGTGCATTGTGGAGTTATAACCCCCAGTTATTGGTATGATAAATGTCTCTGCAAATCATGACCCAACATGTGGCTCTGACATTCTTTCCGCCCCCTCTTCCGCAAGATTTCCCTGAGCCATGTTGGGTTCATTTTTGGTCTGCTTCAGTGCTGAGGTGTTGGGGGCCTCTGAGGCTCTGGCTCTCTGATTTGGTAGGAGTTGATTTTTCTCTGTGTTGGTCTCCTTCCTCTTTGTGCTGGTATCCGGTTCATCAGGAAAACATCACCCTTGCTTATTTTGCCAGTTGTCCTTAGTTTCAGTTGGGCCCCTTATGAGGTATGTTGGGACAGCTCTCTTCTTAGGATCTGCATCTATCTGGAAAAGAGAAGCAGATTCTCCAACGGAGAGTAAGTTAGCACCTGGAAAATTGAGATAACACTTACTTTTTTGGTAGACAGTATGATAGGTGTAGGCCCTCTTATACCCCGTGATTGATGGTAGCTTGATATTGTAGAGTGGGCTTGTGTTGGGGTATGGTTCTGACTTGTTTCCCAGCTCCAGCTATGGGTCTAGTACCACTGAGTGGATCAGTTAGCCAAATCAAGAGCAATTGGTTCCTCACCATGTCTGTGTACCACTATTGCACTTGTGTGGGTATCACATCCAGTTATTTGTTGCTAATTGGGTTAAACAATGTGTTGCTTGGACAGATCTTGGTCATTTCCCCCAGTCGCCTATGTAGCACCTTCTGGCACTAGACACGCTGACTGTCTGGGGACTGACTCTCTCCTGGCTTCCAGCCATGTCATTCCATTTTACGCGTCAGCTGCGTATGGAGTCTTCAGCAATAGGGTCTTACCACTGGCCTTTGGTGGGTCATCAAGTACTCTGACAGAAGTCTGTCATTGTTTTGGGAAACCTTGTAGGTTTCTCTGATTAAAAGCTCATTGTGGATGGTAGGCCCAAGCTGGAAGTGGGGGTTACAGGTCAGCGTCCACTAGAGAAATTGAGGAAAAACATAACTAGTTGGTTAGGAGTTCTGTTTGCTTCTTGAATCTTGATGGGCCTTTCTTTTAAGAGACGGGGGAAGTTTTCTTCAATTATTGTGTTAAATAAGTTCTCCATGCCTTTGGTCTGAAATTTTTCTCCTTCTGGTATTCCAGTGATTCTGATATTAGGACGTTTAAGTGTATCCCACAATTCTCTCATGTTCTGTTCACAGGAACTTTTGAACTTACTGTAATTTTTGGACTCTCGAATTGTTTCTTCCATCCTGTCTTCCAGATCAGAATTTCTCTCTTCCACTTCACTGACTCTATTCTTGAGAGCCTCTAGTGAGTTTTGGACTTGTTCAATTAAGTTTGCATTTTCTACTACTTTCCTATGTATCACTTCCATTGCTTTGTCCAGCTCCCTTTTTGTCTCATTTTCTGATTTTCTTGCTGATTCTTGGAAATCATCCTTGCATTTCTTTATGTTTTCATTTAGTGTGGCCAGCTGAGTTTTAAGGTCCTCTTTTTTTTTCACTCTCCCTCAACTCTCTTAGCTCTCTTTGAATTCCTTCCAGTGTCTTATCATATTGCTCTAGCTTAGTGATGGTAGCATCCACACGATTATCTGTCCTTTGTAGCTTTCCTGCCAGTTCTAGCAGTAGTTTGGTCAGGGTTGCATTGTTCATTGCTTCCACTTGATGTTCTGATCCTAAACACTCTTCTATGTTTTGGTTAGTTGTGATCCTTGTTGGACTGGGTGCTCTGTCTGGATTTTCTTGCATTTTATTTTTCACCTTATTTCTTTTGCGCTGTGGTCTACCCATGTCAGTGTATGGGCAGGTAGGTGGGTGGAGCAGCCTGGGATCTAGCTTAATGAGAATCCAAGGCAGCCTGGGGCAGTTGCAAGCAGCCTGGGTTTTTGCTCTCTCTTGCCAACGCCGCCTATCTATAGCCTGACAGGGGCGCCAAAGTTGCCTGAATTCTCACCCAGCAATGCACCTAAGTTGCCTGCCTTCAAGCTTGAAAGGGGACTGAGGTAGCAAGCCTTGAAGCTGCCCAAACTCTGGCTGGGTACACTGGGGCCTGTAAACAGTCTGTGCTCTCCCGCCTCAGGGGAGTGGGGGATGGGTGGCGATGTACAGGTAGGGGATGGCACCTGCGCTGGCGCTAGTGACTCAGTGTGGACTTGTGTGGCCCTTGCTGTGGGACTGGGCCCGCTTCACGTGCAATTGTAGTGCAGAGGCAGCTGATGTGGGTAGGGGATCAGGACATAGCAGAGGCTGACCGGCGGCAAGTGATGTGAGCACAGCAGCAGGGGATCTGGCAGCCACCTACTCATGGCAGAGGTGGCCCCCAAGGGCCTGCGAACTGAGCACCACCACGTGGCTGGTCAACTTGCAGGATCTGAGAACAAGGGCGGAGGTAGGAGGTCGCAGCTTTGGTACAGCAGGCTGGCAGGCGTGGCTGGTGGGTGCCGGATCAGAACACAGCCTCGAGGGGTGTGCGGGGCACCTGCGGGGGGGCGCAGGGCACGCAGGGCACCGGTCGCCAGGTCAGTGCGTGCGGGGTGCGGTGGGGTGCAGGGGAGTGGGGGGGGGCGTGGCACGCGGGGGGGGGTGGCGCGGGGCACCGCGGGGCTCTGGTCGCGTGGGGTGCGCTGAGGCGCATGGGGGTCGCGGGGCGCATGGGGGGGGCAGGGGGCGCTGGGTGCACGGGGCTGCTGGGGCGCCCGGTGCACCAGGTCTCACCGGGATGCTGTGGGTCGCGCCAGGGCGCTGCCCTCAATTTTAAAAATCTTTAAGTCAAATGTATACTAACAATATCCTAGCTTCTCTGTTTCTGAAACTTATTGCAGGAGAAAGGGTGGCAACTGAACTATACTAGTACTTTTTACTTTACTTTAGTACCATGATTGCTGGGAAATTTTTGTTTTTTAATACTGCTGAGTCTTGATTTCCTCTAAATAGTAGTAGAGATTATAAAATCAAGCAAAGGCTATAGGAAAAAAACATGAATCACATAAAATAAATCAAATAAGAAAATTAGTGTGAAAAAGAAAAAAATCATAAATGTGGAAAAAGCTGATATAGCTATTTTGATTTTTAATGAATTAGACTTCAAACTAAAATTAGTCAGAATCTCTAAAGACTAACATCATTTAATCAATAAAGGAATTGAACAGAAATCTTCAAATTAATAGGTACAAATGGACAATAAACATTTGAAAGCAAAATCTTTGCCACCAAGAAAATTGAAATAAAAACTGCTTTGAAATTTACATCTCACCCAATCCAGAGTAGCTATAATCGAGAAAGCAAATGACAGCAAATACTAGTGAAGATCTAGTGAAAGAAGAACCCTTGAGCAAGACTAGTGGGAATACAAACCAGTTCATCCCCTGTGGAAATCAGTAAGGACTTTCCTCCTTTAGAAAGATAAAATCCAGAACACTTACCCAAGGTGTCAATAATAATAATAAAGATATACACATAGATCTGAATTGCTGAGTAAAACTGACTTCGTCATTCTAAATTGTCATTTTGTAGAAGAACAAACCAAGGACAACGATGTTATTCAATTTTCTCAAGCTCCCTTAGTTGTTAGTGACAGAGCTGGGTCTGGAAAGCGACACTGTACTATAAGTCCATTATTTCTGTAATACATAGTTACCATACCTTTTACTTAAGACAAGGCCAGCCCCATAGCCAGGAAGAATACAAGTGTCCTTCCCTGCGAATGTATATACCAACACACATCAAGTACCAGCTACCATTATTTCCCTTACTCTACAGAAGTACTATTGGAAATGAATAATTCCCTGGATTTTGTGTATCTCCAAATATCAGAACTGGAGTCCAGGATTAACTACCAAAGTTTACTAACGTCAGTTGGAAGAAGTAAATGTGTAATAACAAAAGCTTTCCAGGAATGAAGCCAACTTTCTTTCAGTATATTTTCTACTATGCATGCTAAAGAGAGTTTTGGGATCTTAGGAGCATTGAAAAAGTGATTCATAACACCCTTTTAACCTGTGGGACTGTGTGTCCCATGGTCATGACTTCTGGTGGCAGCTTGTAAAATAACCCAAATGTGTGGTCTCTCTATTCCCATGAGAGTGATTCTCTCTGCTCTAACTCTAAACACTATTTTTTTTTTTTTACTTGACAGCTCAATTTTAGACAAGTTCTGTGCTTCTTGATATGAAGGCAATCCATAGAATGTGAGAACCACTGAAGGCTCCCTGGAATGTTTAGGTTCTGGCTCTCTTCGTGCATACAGATGCTTCCTCCTCTATTCTACAAACAGTGAATGAGCCATGGAATAGCTAGACAGTGGTTGAACAAATAGCAAACTGTGTGTAATGAATAATGTGGTTTATTCTTCCCATGAGCCAGTATACATTCTATGAATTTGTGGGAGCAAGCCAAGTCACCTAGATTACTAATGTTATTTTATATGTTTGAACCTTCAAGTATTTGCTACATACTTTCATTGGGGCAAAAATAATTATGAAAAACCTTGGATGTGTCACAATAAACATGTATTATTTAGATTTAGTTTCATGTTTAAGGCAGTTTCTTTTCCATTTTCCTGGGGGCTGTTGCAGTCAGATTTGCATTGCTGGCACAAATTACCCAACCAAGAGCAGCTTTTGGAAAAAAAAAAAAAGGTTTAATTTGGTTTATATACTCAGGGGAAGCTCCATGATGGCAGGGGAAAATGATGGCATGAGCAGAGGGTGGACATCATCCCCTGGCCAACATCAGGTGGACAATAGCAACAGTAGAGTTTGCCAAACACTAGCATGGGGAAACTGGGTATACCACCCATATGCCCACCCACAACAATACACCTCCAGGAGGCTTTAATTTCCATTTGCCATCAGCTGGGGAGACTAGCATTCAGATTACCTAAGTTTGTGGGGGACCCCTGAATCAAACCATCACAGGGGCTAAGGATTTTGCTTTCAAATATTTATTATGATCAAGCATAATTTGGGGGCATATTGTGAAAATTACTCCTCAAAAATAATATTACATTGGAATATATATTATAAGCCAATAATTATAAAATAATTACTATAGAAAATTAAATAATACAGAAGTTCTGACAATTTGCACAAGAAAGCCTATGTACATGTATATGTATATGCATTAAATATATCCATGTCCATATATATGGACATATACATACATATATATATATATATATATATATATATATATATATATATATATATATGAAATATCTCTCTCTCTCTCTCTCTCTCTCTCTCTCTCAATCTCTCTTTCTGTCTCTCTCTGAGATACAGTGGAGAGACCTTTTTTAATCATTTATTTCTTTGAGCCTGTAGGAAGTCAGATGCCTTTGTACCCTCTCACTTATTTGAGAGGGGAGATGACATATAAATACAGGGCAAGCTTAATATGGCTAGGAGATAGTTTCTGCCTGATATACCCAAAGGCTCACCTCTTTCCACAATGTATGAGGCCAATGAAGTTCAGTCATGTGTTTTAGTTCCACTTTGCATTTTTCTCTTAAATTTGTTTTTGGGAATTTGCTTACTTATTTGGAAGTTCAGCTATTCATTTGAAAGTGATGTATATTTTGCAAAAATTGAAATAATTTTTTATGGTAGCTGATATTTCTAAAGGTTCTCTAATAGTGAAGTGTTAAATGACCTGGTCTACTCTTATGCTAGGAATGAACATCTCATTATAAATGACACAAACATTCATGCATTGATTTTTCATCACTTTGGCTTTAAATATTTACTTTCTCAGAGATCTATCCTTGTGTGACCTGGGGTACTTAAATTTACAAACATGAAAGGCATAGAATCTCAGACCCTGTGGCTGTGGAAGCTTTTTAAAGTGCAGATAACCTTGTTGGCAATGCTTGATCATGTAACGGGGCTAGCTCTTCCATGTTGGGCATGGTCACTGGCTTCTTGAAGTACAGCAACTGTGATAATCCATAGGCCTCCTGGAGAGTGGACTTACTAACATTCACTCGTGAAGAGAAGAGAAAGGCTCATGAAGCCTTCATTAGATCCCCATGAGGCCCTCCTCTCCCTGGCATGATATAAGAGGTAGATACTGCCCTGGGGGTTGAGATACTACAGATTTGTAACTTTTCATGAGTTTTTATGCTGTAGAGTGGGGGAGTATGGTGGTTTGAATTGAATTCTCCCTGCCCCCCAAATCATTTGTTTTTAATGTTTATCTCATACTGATTGCAATTTGGGAGGTAAAACCATGCTGTACATGGTATGTGGCTGGGAGTGGGCTTTGGAGTGTTATAGCCAGTTTCCCCCTTGCTAAAAATTGGCTCACTCTCCTGTTAATGTTCTCTATCTGCTGTGGCAGAAGTAACATCCAGCCTCTGCTCAGGTCAAGCATTTCCCTGCTACTGTGAAGCTTTCCTTCAAGATTTAATCTAAAGTGAAAAAAAAAAATCAGGGGCTGCAAAGATGGCTTAGCAGTTAAGGTGTTTGCCTGCAAAGCCAAAGGATCCTGGTTTGATTATCCAGGATCCATGTAAGCCAGATGAACAAGGTGGAGGGGGTCATGCATCTGGAGTGTTTGCAGTGACTGGAGGTCCTGGCACACCCATTTTCTATCTCTCTTTCTCTGTTTCTCTCTCTCTCTTTCTCTCCCTCCCTCCCTCTATCTCTCAAATAAATTAAGTAAGTAAGTAAAATATGTTTTAAAAATTCTATCATCAACTGCTTTTAGTCAGGTGTTTGTCCTAGCAACACAAAGGTAACTACCAACAAGGAGTGAGGCATAACACTGCAGTTATAAGTTGTACAGGAAACTTCTTCATGTTAGCCTTTGAACTGCCAAATTCCTGCAAATAACACCAATACACTCAATGGTTTACCAAGCTAGCATTGGATATAATCCTTTGTATGATATGTAGGTGCCATCTCTAGGGTGAATAAATATTTCTTTTTATCTCCCCAGAAAATGTCATATGACAGTGCCAATTTCAGAGAGATCTGCTTAGCCAAATACCTTGTTTACTGAAGAAATTTGGTACATGGGTCCATGTGGTCAAGTCCTATTAGGTTGCACATTTCCAACATTTTTTAACCCCCTGTAATAACAGAACATGTATCAGTGCCTGAAAACCATGAAGGATCAAATTCTATATTTTGATGGATACATTTAGCAAGTTACTTTCTTCATTCTATGCTTTCATCCAAAGCATAAAGAGGAAATATACATTACTAAGTTCATTAGAATAAAAATGACTAAGTTAAGTCTTCTTTTCTGTACTTTATATAACAGTAAGTTTACCATAGTCAGCATTGTATACTACCAGCTGAGAAGCTCCTGGATTATTGCAAAATTTTTAACCCTTGCAAGCAGGAAAGCATCATGGTAGGGACCTCCATCTGCCTGATACCTGGAGCAGCACAGTAGTGGTCCTATCATCCTAGTCAGAGATTTTCCAGAACATTTACCAGAAATAATGAACTTTCAGCTTATAATAGTGAATAACTTTTGAATGATCCCTAAATCACTTTTCTTCAGCTTTAAAAAGACTTGGAAATAATATCCCATTAATTAAAGCACTGAACAGTGCTTGTCTTTTTCTGCCAACTGAAGAGTCTCTTTGAACTGAAGAATTTTGTTTTGCTTTGAAAAAAACTATGTTGCTCCAAGGAATAATAATGAAGTACATATAAAGGCTTAACCCAAAATGAGGTGGGCTCATAGTGAGATAAAGTGCTCATATGTGAAAAATAAACATTCTACTTTCCTTCAAGCAGTAATTCAGAGTCCTCTCCACCTGTCCATCAGTGAAGATAAGTAGGGCAAGTGATGCAACTATTCAGAACTTAGAGGTCATTAAAGCCTACTTGATATGAATGTTGATTTTATAATAAATAGGAAAGAGTGAGCTTGGGAAAGACACAGGTATTTGCAAAATTGCATCTTTATTTTGCTTAATTTCAGAACAACAATAACAAAAAAGCAAATGAACAAAAAACAAAATGCACAACACCCACCCAACCCTGTTGTCAAGTAAAAGAGTGGATTTTCTTGCCTTAAGACACCCTAAGTCCAGGAGGGAATAAAGGCCACTAGACATCAGCAGTGAGGCCAGGCGGGTCAGAGTGAGTCAAAGCTTCTGTGGGAGCCATGGTAAAACAGAGGGCACAGACTTCTCAGTAGAAGGTTGCCTCATCACCCTCAAGACCTCAAGTCTGGGGATCTTGTCAAGTACAGCAGCACTAGGTTCCTCAGTTGTTATCACATTGTTCTAATGCCTATGCCTGGCTTCATCATGAAAAAAAAAGGCAGTTAATAGTACCATAAAATTCTACTTCCTAAAAGGCAGACCAAATGGCTGAACCTTCACCAGGTCCTTACAGGAAACACCTGAACCACAAGACTCTGGAGAGGGTAGAATCAAATCTAAACTAAATCTTCTACATCTCCCCTCCCTCCCTCTCCCTCTCTCTCTCTCTCCTCTCTAACTCGTATATATTAGTTACCTTTTTTCCTCATTTTCTTAAGGGGCACTGACCTGTAACTCCCAGTACCAGCATGGGGCTGTCACCCACAATGAGCTTATGATCAGAGAAACCTACAAGGTTTTATAAAAGAATGACAGATTTCTGTCAGAGTAGTTGATGATCCACCAAAGGTTAGTGGTAAGACCCTATTGCTGAAGACACCATATGCAGCTGACACATAAAATGGAATGGCATGGCTGGAAGCCATGAGAGAGTCAGTCCCCAGACAGTCAGCGCGTCTAGTGCCAGAAAGTGCTACATGGGCGACAGGGGGAAATGACCAATATCTGTCCAAGCAACTCATGGTCCAACCTACTTAGCAGCAAATAACCTGGTGTGATGCCCACACAAGTGCCATAGTGGCACACAGCCATGGTGGGGAACCAACTGCTCTTGATTGGCTCACTGATACCCTCAGTGGTACAAGACCAATAGGTGGAGTTGGAAAACACGTCAGAACCATATCCAAACATAAGACCACTCTCTAATATCAAGCTACCATCAATCATAGGGTACAAGAGGGCCTACACCTATTAAGCTCTCTACAAAAAAAATAAGGGCTATCTTATTTGTCCTGGTGCTAACTTACTCTCTGATGGAGAATCTGCTTCTCTTTTTCAGATAGATGCAGATCCTAAGGAGAGAGCCACTCCATCATACCTCAAAAGGGCCCTGGCAGAAACTAAGGAAAATTGGCAAAACAAGCAAGGGTGCTGTTTTCCTGATGAACCGGATCCCAGCACAAGGGGGAAGGAGACCAACACAGAGAAAAATCAACTCCTACCAAATCAGAGAGCCAGAGCCTCAGAGGCCCCCAACACATCATCACTGAAGCAGACCAAAAATGAACCCAACATGGCTTAGGGAAATTTTGCGGAAGAGGGGGCGGAAAGAATGTCAGAGCCACATGTTGAGTCATGATATGCAGAGACATTTATTGTACCAATAACTATGGGCTAAATCCACAATGCACCACCCATATACCTCACCAAGGAGGGGCCAATGGGGAGGGGGTAGGTCGCGGATGAGCCTAATAATGGTACCAAACTGCCTGTACTTGTAGAATAGAAAACTAATAAAAAAAATAATGAAATAAAAACTAAAAATAAAAAAAAAAGATAAAGAGGCAGTTGGAGTGGGTCCAGAGACCCAGCATGAGAATCCAGAAGAGAGCAAAATACATTGAAATATAAGCATTTGCAGGTTCTTCACAGCCTTGTTGTTTTCATGTGTTCAACCTTCTGCCATAGGAACTTCACGATGGGGTGGTCAGGGAGATCTCCACGTGCTTTGAAGCAAAACAAAGTGGTGTGAGCCATGGTGGGGTGTTGCTCAGTAGTATTAGAGTAACATCTGTCAGTTACACAGCTTCAAAGCAATAGATGCTTGAGTCTTTGTGCTCAAACTAGGAATTTTCTAGGGCAAATAACTCAGTTTATAGAATTACCTTCATAATTGAAAGCTTTTTGTAGTAGATAACGATTGTCTCTAGGAGAAGTTTCAAGCGGATCTTCTTCTATTACTGGTTTTTATTGATGCAACAAAGATACTTTAATGCATGTTTTGAGTAGCTAAAATCTACCAAAGTTGTAAATTTGATGTATGCTATGAGGCAAATAAGGCCTAGCTATGGCCTATAAAGTATGAGGTGACAAAAAATGAAAAAGTGAGAAAAAAATATTTGAATATTCATTTACATTCACAACTTTATAATGTAGGTTGTCATGGTAACTGGAAGGATTGTGAAATTATGAAACTTGGAAAGATGTTATAAATTTAGAATTATTAAGAACATTACTAATACTGTTTTCTCTGTCAAATTTGTAGAGGAGTATATTTGACTCTTGAAAGAAATTCCTAGTATCATGAGGTCAAAATATTCTATGAAACCTCCCCTTTTTTTCACTATTATCTTTAAGTTTTAAGACCAAAGGGTGATATAAAAACTCATAGAATACAATAGATTTTGGAAGCAGTGTGAGTAATGGCTCTATTTTGGGGGTGTGAGTAGATTAGACTAAAGATGGTAATTTAAATCTTGAAGGAAAAGTAAATATTATAATATTTTGAGTGGGGTTTTGAGAAGAAAGGAACTGAGCCAAATATCAGTAAAAATAATCAAAAATGCCTCAGACATTATAGAACAGGAAGAAGACAGAATGAAAACAAGCTCTTGAGAAGCTATTATAACAGTTTCAACAGTGTATCACTGTGACTTCTGTAGTCTAAAGAAGAACAATGATCTCAAAGAACATTCCATATATTAAATGGTGATGCTAGCAGGAGACAATCCAGAAGTTATTTGAACTTCCAGTGAGACACATATGTGATTCCATTACTCAGGCTATTTTGGGATTTGAAATGTAGACTGAAGTGTTTTGAGTTTCTCCACAATCAATTCCAATTTTGCCAAGCTTTGCAGGGATGAAAATTCAATGAGGTGTGTTAATCCTGCTGAGAACAAAGTGAAAACAGTCTTTAGGATTTAGGGCTGATTCCTGGATGTTTGTGGCTTGGTGTATATTAGGTCAGTGACTGAGTTGGTTGCACACTTTCATGAAGCCCCAAATAAAAAGTAGCAAACAAAGCATGAAGAACTAGAGAATCTGTTGATGAAACCTCTAAGATAAATGCAGACCCAGAGATCCCTATGCAGGATCATACTCTTCCCACCCATGCACATGAGCACTGCCAGTCATTAGTCTGGGGATCCTGGTTCCGGTGTGCCATGAAGACCTATTTCCATGTCACCGCCATTTACCTGTGGACTCTTGTGATTTTCTTTCTTTTTTTTTTCCACTGGATGAAATGAATAGTCAAAAGCAAATGTAATGGTGGTCATCCATGCTAAGACATATCGTTTGTACTATACCCTGTTTATAAGAACCAGCAGAAAACTACTAAGTCTCAGAGTTAAGCATCTGCACATCTATGTGTCTTAAGGCTCCCCTGGAACATGTCAAATAAATGGCTTTTTCTCTGTCATTAACAACTAATACACTCTGGATTAGAATTGTCTTATCAGCCCTAACCAAGTATCCAGGACCTGGGGGGACTATTTTTAGTAGCAGTATATATCTTTCTTGTTTTGGTTTACTTTTCTCATCCTTATGACATGAGAAAGGGAAAAGCCCTTTTCCCTTGATTTTTCAGACTTACATTTTTTTTCTGAATTTTAAGTTATGTTTTTAACGACCCTGTCAAATTACTGAGCTTATTCACATTTTTATTTCAGTAGAAACAAAAATCTCATTCACTTTAAATAATATGTACAAGATCCTTTCTTTCATCATTATGATTTTTTTAAATGACCTTACAGAGTAACAAGTTTCTCTATGGCATTTTCATATATACAGAGTTTTGGTTGATTTGGTTGGCTCTCTGTGCCTACTTGTGCTGGTTTGAAACAGATGTCCCACACAAACTCATGTGTTCTGACTGCTTGTTCTTCAGCTTATGGCAATTTAGGAGGTGGAGCCCACTGAGAGGCAATATGTTGTTGGGGTAGGCTTAGGGTTATTATAGCCAGCTTCCCCTTGCTAGAATCCAGCTCACTCTCAAGCTGTTACTTTTTACCCATTGTGGAAGATTGTAATTTCCAGCCCCTTGTCATGTAATAATTTTTCCTGCCATCATGAAGCTTCCCTCAAAACTTTCCTCCCATTACTTGCTTTTCCTTGGTGTTTTGTCCCAGCAATGAGAAGGTAACATCAACACTATCTTTCCCTGGTATACCCTTTACCTCCCAATGTCAATCCTTCCATTTTAATATTATATATGTTCTATTGTTTTCCTCATCCCTTTCCATTAAAGCCCATTTTATCTGGTCTCATATGTCCCTTTCTAGTGTCTTGGACTTTACTCCTCTTAGATGCATACATTTAATATTTTAAAGCTAAGAATAAGACTTGAGATGGAACATATGGTATTTGTCTTTGTGAGACTGGGCTATCTTATTCAATATAACATTTTTCCAACTCCATCCATTTTCCTTCAAATTTTATAATCTAATTTTTTTCATGGCTTAATAAAATTCCATTGCATATATGTTCCACATTTTCATTATCTGTTCGACCATTGATAGACTTATATACTGTTTTAATTTCCTTGCTATTTTGAAAAGAGCAGCAATAATCAGGTACAAGCAAGTGTCTCTACTAGGTGGTAAAGTCCTCTAGGTATATGCCCAGGAGTGGTAGAGCTGAGCCCTATTGTAGTAGTTACACTTCTATTTCTTTCTAGTAGTTTTTTGAGAAGCATCCACACTGATTTCTTTAGTGGCTATTCCAGTTTATATTCCCATAGACAGCATTTATTGTAATTTACTTTCTTGATGGTGGCTAATCTGACTAGGATGAGAAAGAATCTCAAAGTAGTTTCAGTTTGCAGTTCCCTGATGGCTAGAGATGTTGAACACTATGGTGATTTAGAAGAAAATTTCCCCATAGACTTAAGTATTTTAATAGTAGTGCTATTCTAGAAGGTTACAGCCTTTAGAAGGGGAAGGCTTGTTAGAGGAAGTATGTCACTGAAGACAGATCCTGAAGTATCACAGCCCAGAATGCTCTCTACTTACAACTTGCTGATGTGACACTGGTTTCTTATTCTGCCATGCTTTTCCCACCATAATGAAACTTTTCCTTGAAACTGTAAGCCAAAATGAACCACCATAAGGAGCTTTCTGGTCAGGTATTTTGTCCCAACAATGAAAACGTAACTGATACAAATAACTTGTGCAAAAGTCAAGTAAAACTGGTTCAAAGACATTAATTTAAAACAGAAACACTGCAACTGTTATAGGAAAAAATTTCAGGATATAGATATGGACAAAAATTTTCTGAATAGAATCCTAATCTCACAGAAAATATTCCCAGGAATTGGCAAATGAGGCTACATAAAATAAAAAGCCTTCTGCACATTAAAAAAAGTCTGGATCCTCTATTCTGTTCCTTGAGCTGTATTTGTGCCAACACCATTCTGGTTTTGTTACTATGGCTTTGTAATATAGCTTAAAATCAGGTATGTTGATACTACCTGCCTTATTTTTGTTGCTCAAAATTGTTTTGGCTATTTGAGGGTTTTTTTTGTGCTTCCAAATGAATTTTAGGATTATTTGTTCTATTACTGTGAAGAATGCCATTGGAATTTTAATGGGGATTGCAATAAATGTGCAGATTGCTTTTGGTAAGATCGACATTTTCACAATATTGATTCTTCCAATCCAAGAACATGGAACATCTTTCCATTTCTTTGTGTCTTCTGAAATTTCTCACAAGAGTGTTGTAAAGTTCTCACTGGAGAGATCCTTCACTTCTTTGGTTGAGTTTACTTCAAGGTACTTTTTTTTTTTTTTTTTTTTTGAGGCAATTGTGAATGGGAGAGATTCTCTGATTTTATCCTCCACGTGTTTATTGTTAGTATATAGGAAAGCTACTGATTTCTGTGTATTTATTTTGTATCCTGCTACATTGCTAAAAATGTTTATCAGCTCTAATAGTTTTTTAGTAGAGATTTTAGGGTCTTTTATGTATAGAGTCATATCATCTGCAAAGAGTGATAATTTGATCTCTCCCTTTCCAATTTGTATTTGTGAGTGTCTCTTACCTTATTGCCATAGCTAAGACTTCTAGTACTATGTTAAATAAAAGTGGGGACAGTGGACACCCTTGTTTTGTTCCTGAATTTAGTGGAAAAGCTAGAATTTTTTCCCTATTTAGTATTATATTGGCTATAAGTTTATCATAAACAGCTTTTATTATGTTGAGATATGTTCCTTCTATTCCCAGGGTTTTTTTTATTTAATTTATTAGTTTTCTTTTCAGTAAATACAAGCAGTTTGATACCATTATTTAGGCTCATCTGTGATCTACCCCCTCCCATTAGACCCTCCTTGTTAATGAAAATGGGTCGTGCATTCTGGAGTTAGCCCCCAGTTATTGGTATGATAAATGTCTCTGCAAATCATGACCCAACATGTGACTCTGACATTCTTTCTGCCCCCTCTTCCGCAAAATTTCCCTGAGCCATGTTGGGTTCATTTTTGGTCTGCTTCAGTGCTGAGTTGTTGGGGACCTCTGAGGCTCTGGCTCTCTGATTTGGTAGGAGTTGATTTTTCTCTGCGTTGATCTCCTTCCCCTTTGTGCTGGTATCCGGTTCACAGGAAAACATCTCCCTTGCTTATTTCGCCAGTTGTCCTTAGTTTCAGTTGGGCCCCTTTTGAGGTATGTTGGGGCAGCTCTCTTTGCATATCCAAACACATCCTCAGCAAAAGAAATACCTCTGGTGGCATCACCATACCTGATATAAAGCTATATTACAAAGCCATAGTAATAAAAACAGCATGGTACTGGCATAAAAACAGGAGTATAGACCAATGGAATAGACTTGAGGACCCGGATTTTGGGCCAAGCAACTATAGCTACTTGATATTCGACAAAGGCCCAAACAATATAGACTGGAAAAAAGATAGCATCTTCAACAAATGGTGCTGGACAAACTGGATAACCACATGCAGGAAACTAAAACTTGATCCACACATTTCACCATGCACAACACTCAAATCCAAATGGATCAAAGACCTCAACATAAGACCAGAAACTCGTAAACTACTGGAAGAAAATTTAGGAAGTACTTTCCATGATATAGGAATGGAAAAAGACTTCCTGAATAAAACCCCAGTGGTTCAAGTTCTTAAACAGTCATTCAACCATTGGGATCATATGAAGCTGAAGAGTTTCTTTACAGACAAGCATATAATAAGCAAAGCCAATAGAATACCCACAGAATGGGAGAAAATATTTGCAGGTTATTCAACTGATGGAGGCCTTATCTCTAGAATTTACAAAGAACTCAAAAGTCTAAACAATAGGAAGACAAATACCCCACTCACAAAATGGGGCACAGAGTTAAACAGGCAATTCACAGAGGAAGAGATACAAATGGCAAACACACACCTAAGAAAATGTTCATCATCCCTAATCATCAGAGAAATGCAAATTAAAACAACTATGAGATTCCACCTTACCCCAATAAGGATAGCCAACATCAAAAGGTCAAATGAAAATAAATGCTGGCGAGGATGTGGAAAAGCAGGGACACTCATTCACTGTTGATGGGAATGCAGGATGATACAACCACTTTGGAAAGCAATATGGAGACTCCTGAAAAAGCTGGCTATAGAAATACCAACAGACCCAGTTATACCATTACTGGGCATCTCCCCTAAAACCTTCAAGCCAAAAGCCAGAGAGATTTGCTCAACTATTCCCAGTTTTATTTACACTTTATTTTTACCATGAAAGGATGTTGGATTTTGTTGAATGCCTTTTCTACATCCATTGAGACATATATATATACATATACATGCACACACACACACACACACACACACGCACACACACACACATACATACACATTGGTTTTTTGAGGTAGGGTCCAATCTGGTCTAGGCTGACCTGGAATTAACTATGTAATCTCAGGGTAGCCTCAGTCTTATGGCAGTCGTCCTACCTGAGCCTCCCGAGTGCTGGGATTAAAGGTGTGTGCCACCAAACCCAGCCTGTTTGCCAATATTTTGTTCAGAATTTTTGCATCTATATTCATGAGGGAGATCCGTCTGTAATTTTTGTTTTTTTTTTTTTTTGTCTTTGTCTGGTTTTGGTATCAGGGTGATGCTGGCTTCATAGAAGCAATTAAGTAGAATTCCTTTCTTCTCTATTTTATGGAAAAGTTTGAGGATAGTGGTGTTAGTTCTTCCATGAAGGTCTGGTAAAATTCACCACTGAATCCATCTGGACTTGGACTTTTTCAGTAGGGATAGTTTCTTATAATGGCTGGATCTCCATACTTGTTATAGGCCTACTTAAATAGTTTATCTCATCTTGATTTAATATTGGTAAGTCATATGAATCAAGGAAATCATCATTTCTTTCAGAATTTCAAACTTAGAGGCATATATATTCTTAAAGTATGTCCTTATAATTTTCTAAATTTCTTTGGTATCTGTTGTAATGGTAACTTTTTCACCTTTAATCTTATTAATTTTTGTCTCTTCTCTCTTCTGGTAAAATTTTCTAAGGGAAGACTTCCGGTCAAGATGGCGACCTCCTAGCTGCACTACAAACAACAAGGGGAAAAAAAGGTAAGTATTCAAGGGAAATTAGGAACTTTTTGAAGAGGGAGGGCACAGATCGGGGTAAAAGAGGGAAGCACACCCCCCCGAAACCCACGCCCCGCCACCCCGCCCGCCGCGAATCGCTGCATTGGGCGCAGCCCGCGCGCACCCCGCCTCCCCCAAGCGCGCCCCTCCCCCCCAGGGCGCCCACGCTCCCTATCCACACTCAGAGGCGCAGCCGGAGTGAACCTAAGCTTCCCGTGCCCCGGGCGACCAGGCCTGCCCCGCGCCCCCACGCCCCCCCCAAGCCCCAGACCCTCCGCGCCCCACCCCCTGTGCGCCTCGAGACACCCCCGCCCTGCCCGCCCCAACCCCCGCGCACCCCACCCGCCCGCGTGCCCCACCCCCCACGCGACCCACGCTCCCTATCCACAATCAGCAGGCGCGCCCCAAGCGCCCCACCCCCTGGGCGCCCAGGTGTGCCCCGCACCCGTGCTCCCCGAGACCCCCGCGCCCCACCCCCACGCGCCTCGAGCCCCCCCCCGCGCGCCCCGCCCCCGCCTCCCCCCGCACGCCCAACGCTCCCTACCCACTCACGGCAGGCATGCTCCAAGTGCCCCTGAGCGTCCTGCGCCCCGGGCGCCCAGGTGTGCCCCGCGTCCCCCACGTGCCCTGAGACCCCTGCGCCCCACCCCCGAGCTCCTAGAGCCCCCCGCCCCCCGTGCGTCCCACCCCTGCCGCGCATCCAGAGTGCCCCGCGGTGTCCTGCAGCGTCCCCCAGTGTCCCACACTCCATCTTACCTCAGCGTGCTCCACACCCCCTGCAAGACCCGCGACCCCCTTGAACCCCTCCCCCGCACGACCCGCCCCTCCCCCCAGTCCAGAGCACCTTGCGGCTTCAGCCCCCCCCTCCTAGCCGTCTACCCTCCCGGAGCATCCGCGCCCTGAGCCCAGTGTGCCCTGAAGCACTCCCTGCCCCCCCTGCGCCCCGCCCCAGCGCCTCCCGCCCCCCAACCCGCAGGCCCCTCGTCCCCCCGCCACAGGCGGCTGGGGAGCCCCTGCCTGCCCAGGCGTGCCCCCTGCCCCATGTGCCCCACCCCCACACGTCCTGCACCCCAGAGTGCCTCTACCCCGCCCCCCCTCCACGTCCCACGCCCCATTCGCGACCCCCTCACCCCCCCGCAAACCACCCCCCCGCGCGTCCAGAGCACCCTGTGGTGTCCCTTGGCAACCCAAACCCCGGTGTGCCCCGCACCCCCTCCCCCCACGCGCACCCTGCGCACCCCCACGTGCCCTGTGCCCCTAGCCCCCCGTGCCTCCCACAAGCTCCTCCCCGACCCCTGCCCCCCTGCATACCCCGTGACCCCCCGCGCGCCCTGCACTCCCCCTCGCGCCCCCCAGGTGCCCTGCACCCTGCCACGCCCCGCACACCCCCCTGCATGCGCAACCCCCCGCACCAAGAGTGCGCCCCTTGCCCCCTAACTGATCAGAGCGCCCCACGCCCCCCGCCCCTCCAGGGCACCCCACCCCGTGCCCCCTGAGCCCTGCCACCTCCCGCACACCCCACCCTGATTGCCCGGTGCCCCGGTACACCCCGACCCCCTCCCCGCCACGTGCCCCACTCGCTCCATACACACCATCGCACCCCGCGCCCCCTTCTGCCCACCCGCCCACACACCCTCTGCACATCCCGCGTGGCTGTGCTCTGATCGGGCACCCACCAGTCACGCCTGCCACCCTGCTGCACTGAAGCTGAGCCCTCCTACCTCGCCCTTGTTCTCTGATCCTGCGAGTAGACCATCCATGCGGTGCTCGGTTCGCAGGCCTGTGGGGGCCTCCCCTGCCGTGAATAGGTGGCTGCCAGATCCCCTGCTGCTGTGCTCACATCACTTGACGCCGGTCAGCTTCTGCTGTGTCCTGATTACGTACCCACATCATCTGCCTCTGCACTACAATTGCACGTGCAGCAGGCCCACCCCACAGCAAGAGCCATATAAGTCCACTGAGTCACTAGCGCCAGCGCAGCTGCCATCCCCTACCTGTACATCGTCACCCAGCCCCAACTCCCCTGAGGCGGAAGAGCACAGACTGTTTACCGACCCCAGTGTACCCAGCCAGAATCTAGGCACCTTCAGGGCTTGCTACCTCAGTCCCCTTTCAAGCTCAAAGGCAGGCAGCTTAGGTGCATTACTGCAACTTTGGTGCCCCTGCCAGGCTATAGGTAGGCGGCTTTAGCAAGACTGAACAAAAACCCAGGCTGCTTCCAACTGCCCCAGGCTGCCTTGGATTCGCATTAAGCTAGATCCCAGGCTGCTCCACCCACCTACCCGCCCATACACTGACATGGGTAGACCACAGTGCAAAAGTAATAACACAAAAAATAAAATGGAAGAAAATCCAGACAGATCACCCAGTCCAACAAGGATCACAACTAACCAAAACATAGAAGAGTGTTTAGGATCAGAACATCAAGTGGAAGCAATGAACAATGCAACCCTGACCAAACTACTGCTAGAACTGACAGGAAAGCTACAAAGGATAGATAATCGTATGGATGCTACCATCACTAAGCTAGAGCAATATGATAAGACACTGGAAGGAATTGAAAGAGAGCTAAGAGAGTTGAGGGAGAGTGAAAAAAAAGAGAAAACGAGGACCTTAAAAATCAGCTGGCCACACTAAATGAAAACATAAAGAAATGCAAGGATGATTTCCAAGAATCAGCAATAAAATCAGAAAATGAGACAAAAAGGGAGCTGGACAAAGTGATGGAAGTGATACATAGGAAAGTAGTAGAAAATGCAAACTTAATTGAACAAGTCCAAAACTCACTAGAGGCTCTCAAGAATAGAGTCAGCGAAGTGGAAGATAGGAATTCTGATCTGGAAGACAGGATGGAAGAAACAGTTTGAGAATCCAAAAATTTCAATAAGTTCAAAAGTTCCTGTGAACAGAACATGAGAGAATTGTGGGAATCACTTAAACGTCCTAATATCAGAATCATTGGAATACCAGAAGGAGAAGAATTTCAGACCAAAGGCATGGAGAACTTATTTAAAACAATAATTGAAGAAAACTTCCCCCGTCTCTTAAAAGAAAGGCCCATCAAGATTCAAGAAGCAAACAGAACTCCTAACCGACTAGACCAAAGGAGAAACTCCCCAAGGCATATTATCATTAAGACTCTAAACATTGACACCAAGGAAAAAATCCTAAAAGCAGCTAGGGAAAAACAGCACACCACTTTCAAAGGAAACCCCATCAGAATTACTTCAGACTTCTCAATGGAAAACCTGAAAGCTAGAAGGGCCTGGAATGATACTCTCCAAGCTCTAAGAAACTATGGCTTTCAACCCAAACTACTCTACCCGGCAAATGTCTCCCTTATAATAGATGCTGAAAGGAAAACTTTCCATGACAAAACTCAGATTTACAATTATATGAACACAAAACCAAACCTACAGAAAGTACTCCAGGAAATTCTCCACAGAGAAGAAACAAATAACCAAACACAAATGCCTACAAGAAGAAGATCACAGCAACCAAACCCAGAGTAGATAGAAAAAAAAAAAAAATTAAATCCCATGAAAATGCCAACACACCTCTACCACCACAACATGACAGGGATCAAATCAAATCTCACAGTCATCGCCCTAAACATTAATGGCCTTAATTCACCCATCAAGAGACACAGGCTAACAGGGTGGATCAAAAAATTAGACCCCTCCATCTGCTGCCTTCAAGAAACCCACCTTACCACTAAAGACGGAAACCTCCTCAGGGTGAAAGGGTGGAAAACAATATTCCAAGCAAATGGGAATAAGAAACAAGCAGGTGTAGCTATATTAATATCAGATAAAGTTGACTTCAAACCAAAAACAATCAAAAAAGACAAAGAAGGCTACTTCCTACTTGTAAAGGGAACAATCCATCAAAAGGATATTACAATCATAAATCTGTATGCACCATACACAGGGGCACCACAGTTCATAAAACAAAACCTACTTGACAATAAAACAGAAATAACCACCAACACCATCATAGCTGGGGACTTTAACACACCATTATCAGTAATAGACAGATCATCCAAACAGAAGCTCAACAGGGAAGTAAGAGAGCTCAACAAAACCATAGAGCACTTAGACCTAACAGACATCTACAGAAATTTCCATCCCAAATCCAAAGACTACACATTCTTCTCAGCAGCCCATGGAACATTCTCTAAAATAGACCACATACTGAGTCACAAAGATAGCCTCCACATATTTAGGAAAATCGACATAATTCCCTGCATGATATCAGATCATAATGCTATAGTCCTAGAAATCACCAACAAAAAAACCAACAAGAGCCCCAACGGCAACTGGAAACTGAATAGCACACTCTTAAACAATAAATGGATAGTGGATGAAATAAAAAATGAAATTGCAAAATTCCTGGAATTGAATGACAATGAGAACACATCATACCAAAACTTGTGGGACACAATGAAGGCAGTCCTCAGGGGAAAATTCATAGCACTCAATGCCTTCATAAAAAAGACAGAAAGATCCCAAATCAATAGCCTAACCATCCACCTAAAGGCATTGGAAAAACAAGAAAAATCCAACCCAAAGAGCTCCAGAAGGAAAGAAATAATTAAAATCAGAGCAGAAATTAATGAATTGGAAATCAAGGAAACAATTAGGGCAATTGACAAAACAAAGAGGTGGTTCTTTGAAAAAATAAACAAGATTGACAAACCTCTGGCCAATTTGATCAAGCAAAAAAAAGAAAGACTCCAAATTAACAAATTTCAAAATGAAAAAGGAGAGATCACAACAGACATCAGTGAAATCAGCAGAATCACCAGGACTTATTTCAAAAACCTCTACGCCACAAAACTGGAAAATGTGGAGGAGATGGATAAATTCCTGGATGCATATCATCTACCAAAGCTAAACTCAGAGCAGATCAATCACCTCAATGAACCCATCACGCTCAAGGAGATTGAAAAAGTAATAAAACACCTCCCAAAAAAGAAGAGTCCAGGACCAGATGGATTCCCAGCCGAATTTTATCAAACCTTCATGGAAGAACTCAAACCAATCTTCCTAAAACTGTGCCACACAATTGAAGAACAGGGAAAACTACCCAACTCCTTCTATGAAGCTAGTATCACCCTAATCCCAAAACCAGGCAGAGATGCCACAAGAAAAGAAAACTATCGACCTATTTCCCTAATGAACATAGACGCAAAGATCCTCAACAAAATTCTCGCAAACCGAATCCAACAACACATCAAAAGCATTATCCACCTTGACCATGTGGGATTTATCCCAGGAACACAAGGGTGGTTTAACATAC
Source organism: Jaculus jaculus (assembly GCF_020740685.1). Lineage (NCBI taxonomy): Eukaryota > Metazoa > Chordata > Mammalia > Rodentia > Dipodidae > Jaculus > Jaculus jaculus. The sequence continues at coordinate 131,099,526 of NC_059104.1, read as the reverse complement.
GAAAATCTGTCAATGTAATACACCACATAAACAAGCTTAAACATAAAAATCACATGATCATTTCGATAGATGCAGAAAAGGCCTTCGACAAGATACAACATCACTTCATGATCAAAACATTGGAGAGAATCGGCATGGCTGGTTCACATCTTAATATAATAAAGGCAATATACAAAGCTCCAAAGGCCCAAATAATACTTAATGGAGAGGACTGGAGGAATTCCCATTGAGATCAGGAACAAGACAGGGATGTCCTCTCTCACCTCTGCTTTTCAATATAGTTCTGGAAGTCCTAGCCCAAGCAATAAGGCAGGAGAAGGAAATAAAAGGGATACAATTTGGAAAGGAAGAAGTTAAGTTAGCGCTATTCACCGATGACATGATTGTATATGTAAGAAACCCGAGAGACTCCATCCCAAAACTCCTGAAGGTGATTAACTCCTATAGCAAAGTAGCAGGATACAAAGTCAATGCACAAAAATCGGAAGCATTTCTGTATGCAAATTACAAAGACACAGAAAAAGAAATAAAGGACATAGTCCCATTTTCAATAGCAACAAAAAAAATAAAATACCTTGGAATAACGTTAACCAAGGAAGTAAAAGATCTATACAATGAAAATATGAAAACTCTCAAAAAAGAAATTGAGGAGGACTTGAAACGATGGAAAGACCTCCCATGCTCCTGGATAGGCAGAATTAACATTGTGAAGATGACAATCTTACCAAAGGCAATATATAGATTTAACGCAATTCCAATTAAAATCCCTACAGTGTTTTTCACAGAAATAGAAAAAATGATCTCAAATATCATATGGAAAGGCAGAAGACCTCGCATATCCAAACATATCCTCAGCAAAAGACATACCTCTGGTGGCATCACCATACCCGATATAAAGTTATACTACAAAGCCATAGTAATAAAAACAGAATGGTACTGGCATAAAAACAGGAGTATAGACCAATGGAATAGACTTGAGGACCCGGATTTTGGGCCAAGCAACTATAGCTACTTGATATTCGACAAAGGCCCAAACAATATAGACTGGAAATAAGATAGCATCTTCAACAAATGGTGCTGGACAAACTGGATAACCACATGCAGGAAACTAAAACTTGATCCACACATTTCACCATGCACAACACTCAAATCCAAATGGATCAAAGACCTCAACATAAGACCAGAAACTCGAAAACTACTGGAAGAAAATTTAGGAAGTACTTTCCATGATATAGGAATGGAAAAAGACTTCCTAAATAAAACCCCAGTGGTTCAAGTTCTTAAACAGTCATTCAACCATTGGGATCATATGAGGCTGAAGAGTTTCTTTACAGACAAGCATATAATAAGCAAAGCCAATAGAATACCCACAGAATGGGAGAAAATATTTGCAGGTTATCCAACTGATAGAGGCCTTGTCTCTAGAATTTACAAAGAACTCAAAAGTCTAAACAATAAGAATACAAATACCCCACTCACAAAATGGGGCACAGAGTTAAACAGGCAATTCACAGAGGAAGAAATACAAATGGCAAACACACACCTAAGAAAATGTTCATCATCCCTAATCATCAGAGAAATGCAAATTAAAACAACGATGAGATTCCACCTTACCCCAATAAGGATGGCCAACATCAAAAGGTCAAATGAAAATAAATGCTGGCGAGGATGTGGAGAAGCAGGGACACTCATTCACTGTTGGTGGGAATGCAGGATGGTACAACCACTTTGGAAAGCAATATGGAGACTCCTGAAAAAGCTGACTATAGAAATACCAACAGACCCAGTTATACCATTACTGGGCATCTACCCTAAAACCTTCAAACCAAAAGCCAGAGAGATTTGCTCAACCATGTTTGTAGCAGCTCAATTTGTAATAGCTAAAAGCTGGAATCAACCCAGATGTCCATCATTAGAAGAATGGATAACAAAGATGTGGTATATCTACACAATGGAATTCTATACAGCAGTAAGAAAAAACGACATAAAGAAATTTGAGGAAAAATGGTTGAACCTGGAATAGATCATTCTCAGCGAACTTACCCAATCACAGAAAAAAAATCGACACATAGTCTCACTCATCTGCCACACCTAAACTGAATCTGCCCAAGATGCCCTACATACCCAGCAAGCACCTCATGGACTAGACAATAAGATGGATGGGAGGGCGGGGAAGGAATCAAAGAGTGGAAAACAGTAATCTGGACCCAAACGGCAATGGTACCATAAAATTCTACTTCCTAAAAGACAGACCAAATGGCTGAACCTTCACTAGACCCTTACAGGAAACACCTGAACCACAAGACACTGGAGAGGGTCGGATCAAGACTGACCTAAATCTCCTACATCTTCCCTCCCTCCCTCTCCCCCTCTCCCCTCTATCTCTCTCCTCTCTAACTCTTGTATATTAGTTATCTTTTTCCTCAATTTCTTAGTGAACACTGACCTGTAACCCCCACTTCCAGCTTGGGCCTACCATACACAATGAGTTTTGATCAGAGAAACCTACAAGGTTTCCCAAAACAATGACAGACTTCTGTCAGAGTACTTGATGACCCTCCAAAGGCCAGTGATAAGACCCTATTGCTGGAGACTCCATACACCGCTGACGCATAAAATGGAATGACATGGCTGGAAGCCAGGAGAGAGTCAGTCCCCAGACAGTCAGCGTGTCTAGTGCCAGAAGGCGCTACATAGGCGACTGGGGGAAATGACCAAGATCTGTCCAAGCAACACATTGTTTAACCTAATTAGCAACAAATAACCGGATGTGATGCCCACACAAGTGCAATAGTGGTACACAGCCATGGTGAGGAATCAATTGCTCTTGATTTGGCTAACTGATCCACTCAGTGGTACTAGACCCTTAGCTGGAGCTGGGAAACAAGTCAGAACCATACCCTAACACAAGCCCACTCTACAATATCAAGCTACCATCAATCACGGGGTATAAGAGGGCCTACACCTATCAAACTGTCTATCAAAAAAGTAAGTGTTATCTCAATTTTCCGGGTGCTAACTTACTCTCCGTTGGAGAATCTGCTTCTCTTTTCCAGATAGATGCAGATCCTAAGAAGAGAGCTGTCCCAACATACCACAAAAGGGGCCCAACTGAAACTAAGGACAACTGGTGAAATAAGCAAGGGTGATGTTTTCCTGTGAACTGGATACCAGCATAAAGGGGAAGGAGATCAACGCAGAGAAAAATCAACTCCTACCAAATCAGAGAGCCAGAGCCTCAGATGCCCCAACACCTCAGCACTGAAGCAGACCAAAAATGAACCCAACATGGCTCAGGGAAATCTTGCGGAAGAGGGGGCGGAAAGAATTTCAGAGTTACATGTTGGGTCATGATTTGCAGAGACATTTATCATACTAATAACTGGTGGCTAACTCTACAATGCACGACCCATTTTCATTAACAAGTAGGGTCTAATGGGAGGGGGTAGATCACAGATGAGCCTAAATAATGGTACCAAAATGCCTGTATTCACTGAAATGAAAACTAATAAATTAAATTAAAAAAATTTTTTCTAAGGGTTTATCAAACTTGCTTATTCTTTCAAAGAACCAACTGTTTGTTTCATTGATTCTTTGAATTAAAAAAAAATATTTTGTTTATTTTTTATTTATTTATTTGAAAGTGACAGAAAGAATGAGGTAGATAGAGAGGGAGAGAGAAGGAGAGAGAATGGGCATGCCAGGGTTTCCTGCCACTGCAAATGAACCCCAGATGCATGTGCCCCCTTGTGCATCTGGCTAACCTGGGTCCTGAGGAAATGAGCCCCAAAATGGGGCTCCTAGGCTTCACAGGCGAGCACTTAACTGCTAAGCCATCTCTCTAGCCCCTTTGCATTGTTTTTTTTTTTTTTTTTTGGTTCCTATTTTATTAATTTCTGCTCTGACCTTTAGTATTTATTCTCATCTACTGAATTTTGGTTTGTCTTGTTCTTCTTTGTCCAAGATCTATGGTAAAGCATTAAATTATTTCTTTGTGAACTCTCTAAATTCTTAATATAGGCACTTAGGACTATAAATTTTTGTCTTAGGACTGCCTTCACTGTGTCCCAAAGGTTTTGGTATGTTGTACTCTCATCATCATTTGATTCTGTGAATTTGTTAATTTCTTTTTGATTTATTCAATGGCCCATTGATCATTCAATAGTGTACTGTTTAGTCTCCATGAATTTCTGTATGCTCTGTAAATTTTCTTGTTGCTGATTTGCAATTTAATCCCACTATGGTCAGATAGGGTACAAAAGATTAATTCAATTTTTTCTGTATTTGTTGAGATTTGGTTTGTGACCTAATATATGGTCTATTTTAGAGAATGTTCCATGTGCTGCTGAAAAAAATGTATATTCTGTAGCATTTGGATGGAATGTTCTGTATATATCTGTTAGGTCCATCTGTTCCATGACAAACAGCCCCATAAGCACTTCTCTTAATGTTCATATCAATATATTAATGATACTCTCATTTTTGGTTAGAGAAGCTTCTCTTTTCAGATGGTGATGACCACTGGGATGACCCAAAAGGCAACATAGTGCTGAGAAGAAGAAACAGAATAGTGTCCAGCATTGAAACATCTCACACCCTCCAAGACTCAGGTTCCATTGCAGAAAAAGTGGTGGAAAGAATGTAAGAGTCAAAGGTAGGGTACCACTCCTTACGTACAATTGCCTGGATAGAAATTGGTCTCAATATCCAAGACCTCACAGTGCTTAACAATACCTACACAGGACCCCCATAATAGGAGAAAAAGATAATGACATCAAATTAAAAGAGAGACTAATGGGGGGGGGATATGACGGAGAGCAAAATTATGAGGGAAAAGCAGGGAAGGGAGGGAAATACCATAATTTGTTGTCTGTAAGTATAGAAGTTGTCATTAAAAAGTATATTAAGAAAACTATCAACCAGAGTGAAGAGACAGTTTATAGAATGGGTGAAAACTACAGTCTATTTTTCAGACAAGGGGTTAATATATAGGATATATAGAGAACTTCAAAAATTAAAGACCAGGGCTGGAGAGATGGCTTAGCGGTTAAGCGCTTGCCTGTGAAGCCTAAGAACCCCGGTTCGAGGCTCGGTTCCCCAGGTCCCACATTAGCCAGATGCACAAGGGGGCGCACGCATCTGGAGTTCGTTTGCAGAGGCTGGAAGCCCTGGCGCGCCCATTCTCTCTCTCTCCCTCTATCTGTCTTTCTCTCTGTGTCTGTCTCTCTCAAATAAATAAATAAATAAAATTTAAAAAAAAAAATTAAAGACCAAACCCAAAACCTACCAATCAAGAAAAAGGCCAATGAACTCAACAGGCAGCTATTAAAATAAGAAAAGCAAATGTCAAACACACTTTAAAAATATACAATAATTTTTTTTCAAATTTAATGGCTGATTAATTTCTAATTAGGAATCTTATTTTTCACACAGTTATCCTTTATTAGCTAAATAACTTACATTTATTTATTCCTTTGAGAAATAACCTTAATGTGATAGTATTTTCCTAAAGAATCTCAAATTATCCCCACTTTCCTATGGCTTTTACATTCTTTCAATTTTAAATTCTCTTAAATTCTTCTTTAGTAATATTCCCTGGTCCTTGAAGGTCATGGTAAAAAATTCTAGTTTAGTGCTGAACACCCAACAGTCACTTATTTTCAACACTTTGCTGAGTTTTGAGTATCCTTAGTATTCATCAGAGAGAGAAAGAAGAAATATTTTGTAGGGGTGCTTCACTATAAAATTATAGGCTATTGCTTACAAAACCTAACAGAAGAATTGAGTCCCCACCCCACAGGGAGATGCTGATAAGGGAGGTCCACAAGACCATTGAAATAACAGAAACTATTGCCAAGCACTTGATTACCCATCAGAACTAAATGGTAAGACACTACTTCTGCAAACAATGCAGGCTATGATCATTAAACATTGAGAGATTAAGCTGGAACAGAGATGGAATCTAGCTACCTGCTGGCCAGCTCTCATAGTGCTAGAAAGTGATCTGTGATTTGCTATGGGATAAAGGTCACCAACAGCATGAATAATCAGTGGATCATACAAACTACAAAATCAACCATCCAGGTAAGATATAAATAATTAGTGCACACAATGACACACAGGCTATGGAGGTAATCAGTTGTTCTCTGATTGGATATGTGACTTGTTCAGTGGGAGGGAATTTATACTTGGTGCTGAGAACCAGGTCGTAAGCCTATACTTTGGAAGGTAATAGAGCCTAGAGAGACGTTTCCACTGTTCTCTGCCTAAAGGAGAAGTGATGCCAGTTAGTAGTCTTCTAGGATTTGTTGTTTATCACCTTTGATCCATACTGCTCCCATTCTTAAATACTTTGCTTTTTACAGATAGTTGCAAATACTGGGTAATCTCACAACCCATTAATAGGATAAGAAAAGAAAACTAACAGCCTAGAACAAAACAAGTAATCTCTACCACTAAGACAACATTAAAGAGGAAAAGGCAGATTAAATGTGAGTGCTACTCTCACTGATGCCCTGAGAATCTTATAGAGGAAAATGGTGATTGTACCTGAGCAGAAACAAAACTCATTGTATAGGAAAATCAGAGGCTGCTGAGAACTCAACACTAAGGAAGCCTTGCAACATACCCTCCAAAGCACAGGAAAAATTGCAGAAGAGTAGTGTGAAGAATGTAAGAGCCACATGCTGGCAAGGTGTACTCTGAGAAATCAACCTTTCCCAGAGACTGACTGAAGCATTCATGACCTCACAGTGATTACCAATAATGCTGCTAAAGATGGCTTTCAGTGGAATGGAAGCATAAACAACTTTCAATATGTTAATATAAGTGCTCAGTAAAATAAATATTTAAAAGCACATTCTTTGACAAATGGGAATAGATATTAAATATTTAGAGAGCAAGCATTTTGGAGGTTGAATGTGATAGTAAAATGTATGGTGCCATAGACTTAGGTGTTTTATTAAAATTAAACTTGTAACTTGAGTCTCTAGCCATCGGGCTGAAGATGGTATCACTGGGGGTGGATCTTGGAGTCAAGCCCTAAGGTAGGTTTGGAAGCAGATCTAGATTCCAACCCAAGATGTGGAGAGAGAAATTTGAGCTCTGGATGTTTGAGTTTGTGGTGCTAACTATTGGTAGTTTCTCTTTGTTTAGATCTCTGATAAGAAGCAGGCTTCTTCCATCACTGATGGAATGTTCCCTGGATCTGTAAGCTAGAAAAAAAAAAAAAACTTCCTCACATAAACTGTGTCTGGTTGGATGTTTGTCCCAGCAATGTGGAACAGTGCAATAGATACTTTGGTACCAGAAAAGTGGGGTCTTTCTGAGATGAATCTGACTGTGTATTTTGGTCTTTTGGACTTTGCATCCTGGAAGAATATGGATGCACTTGGTACTTGGGATGGCAGAAGATTTACAGAGAAATAGGTCAAGTTTTATAAGCAAGTTTAGTGAGAGTTTGAAAATGGTAAATGCACGGAGAATTGTGTTGGCTTATAAACATTCAAAAGGGAAGGAAAGCCATCAGAGAATTTTGTTGGAACTGGGCTACTGGCATAAAGGCTGGCTGCATTCTTCTTCCCAAGCCCTAAGAATTTAAGCAAGATTGAATTTAAAATAATGGACTGGTATGCTTGGTGAACAGTATAGAACAGAAAGATGCATGATTTATCATAGAAAAAAATTCATGCAAGTTTAAAGTTGTGGTTATGAGGTTGGAGAGATAGCTTAGCAGTTAAGATGCTTGCCTATGAAGCCTAAGAATACATTTTCACATCCCCAGGTATCCAGACACAAAGTGATGAAAGTATGCAATGTCACACATGTACACAGAGGGCAAACAGGCACACACCTCTGGAATTCATTCACAGTGGATGAAAGGCCCTGACATGCTCATTCTCTCTCTCTCTCTTTCTCTCTCTCAAAAAAAGTTGCAGGTACAAGACTGATTTTAAATTAATAAAGCTTCTGTTGTTAAGCAGACTACCAACCTTAATGGTGGGCCAACTGCTGTACATTGAAACAATGGCAGTTATGTCGACTTAGGAAAATGAGTAGGAATGAAAACCCTTTTGAAAGGAGATGACTTAAAGGAAGAATTCTGAAGGCTCAAGGTCAAGATTTATTTTTCCCTGGATTACCAAAGGCTGTCACTGCACACCTAATATTGGTTTTGGAAGCATGAAAAATGCATAGATCCAGGCCATTTTGTGTATGGTGGAGCACATTGTAAGGAGTCCTACTCTTCCTTTGTCTCTGACATTCTTTCTGCCACCTCTTCTGCAGTGGACCCTGAGCCTTGCAAAGTGTGATAGAAATGTTTCAGAGCTGAACACTTCTCTGTCACTTCTCAACATTATGGTGCCTTCTGAGTCATCCCAAGGTCTCCATCATCTGAAAAGAGAAGCTTCTCTAACCAAAAATTAGTGTAGCATTAATATATGGATATGAACATTAAAAGAAGTATTTACCTGGCAATTTGGAGAGCATAGTATATACATTTTGCCAGTCACCAGCAGATGTTACACCCCTAAGGCTCATGACTACCCCTGTTCTAGTTTTTCGGTATCAGGCGTGTATTCCCTCCCATGAAGTGGGCCTCCATTCCAATTAGAAAGTAGTTGGTTTTCCCCATAACAAACATGCCATTGTACATGTTGGCTCATATGGCCTAGCTGGCAAAATTTAAGGCTTTCAGTGTCCAGTGTTGAGGTTCTCCACTGGTGATTTCTTACTCTCCCATTGAACTGTATGCAACATAGCTTTTCCACATTTTTGTCAGCTGTTCTACAGAAAAGACATTATCAGCTCAGCTCCAGCAGGATTTCTCAATGACTTTGTAGCCCAAGCATGTGGAGTCTTGAGCAGTAGGGTCTTACCATCTATTCCTCTAAGAGTCTTTGCAATGGCCTATAATATTTTGGGTGCATCAAGGACCTCCATGTTCAACAACTCACTGGAAAGTATCCCATCACTGGCACTGAAATTTTTCTAGTAATCATATATGGCTTCTGGTTGTTCCATCATCCAAAATGTAGGTTTCCATATGACTCATTCATACCCTCTTAGTTTTTGATTAGCCCTTCCCCCACCTTTCCTCTACTCAATCTCTTCCCCTGACCTCACTTAGGCCTTTCCACCCCCATTAATCTGTTCTTCTACTTACATATATACATCACCATCCTATTAAGTCCCCTTCTTACTCCCTTTCTAGTTACTTTTTATCCCCTTTCTAGTTTACTGGTCTTTGCTATTGAGTTTTATTCCAATTCACATAGAAATCCAATCATTTGTAGATATGATCCACATATGAGAGAGAACATGTGACATTTAGCTTTCTGGGCCTGAATTACCTCACTAATTATAATCCTTTCAAGATTCATTCATTTTACTTCAAATTTCATAATTTTATCTTTCTTTAACACTGAGTAGAACTCCATTGTATAAATGTTTCACACCTTCATTATCCTCTTGAGAGGGGAAAATGTTTGATGGAGAGTGGAGTTGCAAAGGAGAAAGTGGGGGGAGGGAGGGAATTACCATGGGTTATTTTCTATAGTTATCGATGTTGTCAGTAAAAAAAAAAAAGTTAAAAATGCATGGAAATGAATCATAAGGTACACATGCTTCCAGAAGCAAATGATGAAATGTAGAATGGGAGACAAGTCTTAAATAAACCCTGCACTGGAGGCCAAATAGGCTGTTGTGTGAGAATAGACTATGGTTTAAAATGGAGGTCCAAAGATCTTTTGGATGCACCAAGACTGTGCAATAGCTATCATGGAGAGCTTGTGGCTCAGGATGAAAGATTTCCCTGAACCACTCATCCTAGCTGGAGGCATGAAAAATTTAAAATACAGAGACGTTCACCACTAGTTATGGATGTTGAACTTGGAACTGCAAATATTTGATGTATACCTGCTAGTTATTGATTTGTATTGGTCCAGTCTCTGCTTATTATGCCTTACAGTAATGTAAATGTTTACTCTATTCCATTATGTGTTGGAAATATGCAACTTCCTTGGATTTTATAGTAATTACACTTAAGAGACAGTCTTGAACCTCATATGAGACTTTAAACTTTGAAACAGTCTTAAAGTTGATAAAAGACTATGGGGATATTTGAAGAGGGTCTAAGTGTGTTATTCATCGTGAGATGGTTATAAGTCTATGGGAATGAGGGATGAAATATGGTGGTTTGAATATGAATGTTCTCCTAGCCTCAGGTATTTTTGATTAAGGTTAAACTTCTCCTGAAATGTCCAGAAGTCTGATGGAGGACACTGTGAGGCAGGTCTGGGGTCCATCCCTAAGGTGTGTTTAGGGGAAGATCTTATTCCAGCCTAAAGATGTGGAGAGAGCAGTTTGAGCATTGGTGAGTTGTGTTTGCTGGTTGTGTTGGTGTTTGCTTTCTGAAGTTTCTCTCTACTTGGATCTATGGAAGTAAGCAGATTCTTCCATTGATGGAGTTTCCCCAGGATTCATAAGCTGAAATAAATGCCTTCCTCCCATAAACTTGGTCTGGTTGGGTTTTCATCCCAGCAGTGAGGAACTGATCAACTTGTAATATGTTAATATAATAAAATAATAATAATACTAAATAAAATAAAAATAAGGGGTTGGAGAGATGGCTTAGCAGTTAAGCACTTTCCACAAAACCTAAAAGCATGGATTTTATTTCCAAGTACCCATGCAAAGCTATAGATACAAGGGCTTGGCATGCCAATTCTCTCTCTCTTACTATATCTTTAATATAAATAAATAAAATATTAAAAAATAAAAATAGGTCTGGAAGGATGGAACAGCAGCCAGTTGCACCAAGGGGCACATGCACCTGGAGTTCATTTGAAGTGATTGGAGGACCTGGCACACCCACTTTCTGTCTTACTTTCTGTGTCTCTTTTCTCCCTCTCTCTCTCCTTTAAAGTAAATAAATAAAAATAAATTAATAAACAATAACAAAAATAACCTTCTCTGACAAATGGCCATAAACATAATATAAACATTTAGAGAGAAAATTGATGGACACAACATCTATATAGTCAAACAATAGTAGTGGCTCCTATCCTAAAGCCTGTGCTCTCTGAAGCAATAGGCTTTTGAATAAGTTTTCAATAACAAGCATTGATCCCATATGTGGAGTGGGCATAGTTTTAAAACTCTTTAAAATATCCAGTTGGTAGCCATTAATTTCACTGGACTGAATCAGCAATTTAAATGAAGGGCAGTACTAAATCCACAACAATCTCCAATTTGTGAAGTTAATTTATGATGGAAGATATGCAAACAAAGACAACTGAGAAAGAATGGCTATTGTAGTATGGGCAAACTATAAGTGGGGGACATGGGAAAAATAAAGATTAAGAATGTTTCTCAAGTAAGAGAGTGGTTGAGCATGTACAATGCTTCTATTTTATAAAGTGAGATAAATACTGAGAGGTCCTAAACATCTGTTAATGAGAAGGTCACTGATGACACAGACTGCAGCTGACCAAAAAGTCACATCATGTAGTCCAAACGTCCATGTTTAAAGAGTAAATAGAATTTAGGAAAATCACTGACCATAAGCTGCAGCTTAATAAATGGAATAAAAAACTGGAGGGAAGAGTTAGGGCTGGCAATGTTTTGTATATTTTTATATTTCTTATTTCTGACACCCCTACATGTTCCAAGCAAGTGCATCAACAAATCAAGAACTTGAAACCAAATTCAGCATTTCATGCATTTTTATACAGATAGAAAGTAATTCATATAAACACGAAATGCAAATATTACCTCATAGCTGATAATTATCATCAAACAGTAAAAGATAAGTGTTAACAATGAATAAAAAGAAAATTAGAGCCATATATTGTCAATATAAGTACAAATTGCTACAGCTATTATGGAAAACAGTATGGAAGCTTCTCTGATTGTGAAAATTAGAAGTAGCATATAAGACCAAAATCTTAATTTTTGGTTATATATTCCAAGAAAATAAAATCACTATAATAAAGGGATATTTGTAATTTCACATTAATTGCATTATTACTTATGATAGTCAAGATATGAAAACAAACTGTGTTCATAAATGCATAAGTTGTATATATGAATATAACATGAAGGAATATTTATTCAGCTATTTAAAAAAATCACAAATGTACTGCACTTGAAACAAGAGTGCCCTGGTGGATATTGTACTCTACAAGGTAAGTCAAATAGAAAAGACAAATGTTACATGATGGCTTCCCAGCAAAGCTAGATGGTAAGAGCCTATTGATGAAGACACCAGCTAGTGAAAGCCTCTTCCCTGTTGACTAACTGTCATAGTGCTGCAACATTGGATGAAACATTAGATGAAATACTACAGTATTGAGATGACTAAAATCAATATAATCACTCTATGTAACTCAGAAACTTTACTCACCAGTTTTCAATCATTGCCAAAGTTGATTTTTCTTTTCCCCAAGATGAAAAAAGTAACTCTCATGCTTCGATTTATTCATATTATTATTTTGATATATTAATTGATACATAAATTTATTTATTTACATAAATATAACATTGTTTTCAATTTTCATTGTAATGAGATTATTTATGCCATACTATATCATTCTAATTCTACTGTGCCTGAATATTTAATTACATGAAGATTAAACAATTGACAAGGTATATAGAATTTCATATGGACAAACTTGGCTATCAAATTTCTTAAAAGAAAAGAGACATTTTTATGTTTATTAATGAGTTCCAGATGGGCATTCTAGCCTAGAAAGGTTGACTGCTCTAGATAAACATTGTTTATAGTTTCTATTTTAAGAAGGTCATATTCCTGCTTTGTGTCAGAACTACTAATCTGATATTCATCTTGCTTATAGATCATTTAAGATACTTTATTCTCTGTTCAAAGATTTCCATGATCATAGCCTAAAGCGTTGGTGTGAGTTTTCTTTTGGGTTAAGATAAGATAGCAGATGTCTGTCCCACAAGTTTGTTCAACCATAGGTTATAACATCTTTCTCAAAGACTGAGGTTTACGCCAGGATAGATATGGTCCCATTTGTCTTTATTTTTTCCCTGTGCAATAACTAGCATTCAAAACAACAAATGGAAATATCTCACAAGATCAGTATATGACAAAGACATTGATAATCAGAATTTTACTTTGACATACTCATATTTCTTTTCTATATGTCTTATTTATTTGTTTATTTATTTGAGAGAGAGGAAGAGAGACAATGAAGAGAAAGAGATAGAGAATGGACATGTCAGGGCCTCCAGCCACTGCAAATGCTCCAACTTTATGAAGAAACACACACAAGAGTGTGTTTCTGCATACTGGGTAACAGCTTGGGAGTAGAAGGAGATGTCATTGCTAAGTATAAGTTTGAGCTTCAAAACACTATGGGGTCTGGCCATAATAATAATAGAAAAATTGGAGAAGCTCTAACTTTAACAGCATTAACTCCTCCCCAAGCTCATGACAAGGGTTGAATGTTCTCTCTTCCATAGGTAACAATCAGTTTCTCAGCATTATCATTGGTCAGGAATCCTAGGCAAAAATAAAAGGATTTCAAGCATATATTTATCTTGTTATTAAAAAGTAACATGGCTTTTCTTATGGCTCCATGTTAAGTGAGAAATGTTTTCGTTCAGTGATAGATTAGGGCAGAGTAAGGGAAATGGGGGAATACTTATCACTCTCACAAATATATCACAATGATTATTTCTGAGGAAACTGGGATGTTAAGAACCAAGAAGAGTGCTTATGGAGGAAAGCAGCAGTTTGGGAGCCTCTTCACTCTCACTGAAGTGTGTGTTGCTGTGGTGACTACTGCTATTTCATATCAGAAGAAGCTGTAAAGTGACCTTGCCACTTTTGCTCAGAGGTTGACATTAGCCTGAGAAATGCATTCATTATTCAACAAACATTTGTTAAGTGTCTCATGGGTATTGTTCCAACTGCTGTAATGAATAATAGTATGGATAGTGAATAATTAATACACATAGTGAATAATATATGTAGTGAATAATAGAGTGAATGAAACAAAACCTCTTTTCTCATGAGCCTTCCATGCACCATAATGAAAGATAGTGAGAGAATAGTTAGGGCTGCTTTGCAAGAGACCATGTGAAAAGTGACAAGAATTTGAATTAAATATGAAAAACATAATTTGGAAAGATACTCTGGAAATAACTGAGCACTTTTATAAAGGAGATATAGCATATAGGAAGTCCAGAAAAGGAGAATTTTCACTCAGCATGAGACAGCAAATGGGAAATATAAAAGGAAGATGGGGCCAGGCATGGTGGCACATGAGTTTGAGGCCACCTTGAGACTACATAGTGAATTCCAGGTCAGCCTGAGCTAGAACAAGATACTACCTCATAAAACTTAAAAACCAAAAACTAAAAAAGGATGACAGGTCCCTTTCTAGCCCATTATTTAGGAGAGCATCACAACATCTATGGGAATCTACGTAGTTATTTTTCATGACTTCAAATAATAACTATTAATATAGAGGGAAATGATCCTATCAGTGAGGGCAAAGGTTTATTTTTTACGGATGCAAAACACGAGGGATGTAGTTTATGTATGAGGAGAAGTAAATGTGTTTAGGAGTTTGCTCATTGGACCCATTATTCAATAATATCTCACATGAGCAATTTTTGTATTCTGTATCAAGAAGTGCCTGAGCCCCAAGTAAACTTTCCTTCAGGACTCCAAGCCAAGTGAGTCTATTTGGTGAAGGATATTCTTCACCATATGTAAGTGGTAGATTAATCTGGGATCAATTGAATGACTTCAATGTGTTGCCCAGTATTCATATGCTAGTATTATTGTCAAATTGATCCTTTAAGATCAATTAGAGAATAAGGAAGCTGTCCTTATAGGTATATTGATATTATTATATGGGAGTGGGCTCATTATCACAGGCATGGGTTTCTTGTAATTGATGAGTTTTCTTCCCTTTCATTTTTCTTTCATTCACATAATGCCTTCTGCTATGTTAATGGAAAGCAAGAGTCTCATCTTATGTGGCTTTTCTTGGACCATGAACCAACTAATAATCTATTCATTATATAGTATCCATAATATGGTATGTTATTATTGTATTATTATACATGAAGTATTTTTTTAAATTATTTATTTAGTTGAGAGTGAACAGAAAGAGAGAGAAAGAGGCAGATAGAGAGAGAATGGGCACGCCAGGGCCTCCAGCCACTGCAAACGAACTCCAGACATGTGCGCCCCCTGGTGCATCTGGCTAATGTGGGTCCTGAAGAATCGAGCCTCAAACCGCAGTCTTTAGGCGTCACAAGCAAGCGCTTAACTGCTAAGCCATCTCTCCAGCCCTATGTACTAAGTATTATTATACTATTATATAATAAGCTGTCCAACTGAAAGCTTTCATAGAGTCTATGGTACCTTGAATAAAAGTGTCCCATAGTCTCATAAATTTTGAATACATGGTCTTCAGCTGATGGCAATTTGGGGGGGGGGTTAGCCTTGTTGGAGGAGGCGTGTCACTGAGGGAATACCTTTGAGTTTATTAGACAAGCTCCAAACCTAGTACTGAAACTACTTCCACTCAGATATGTGATAGTGACCAGCTCTGCCATGCTTGTATCTACCTTGATGATCTTCCCCTTGAACTTTTAAGATGAGATAAGATACTTTCTTCACATAATCTTCTTTTGCTTGGGAGTTTTTCCCCAGCAGCAAGCTAATTACAACTGAGATATAGTTAGCTGTAGCACTTCTGGGCACATTTGGTACATTTAGATTATCCCTGCATTACTATGACTTAATATACTACTGGAATTGCAGATAATATTAAAATGTGAAGTTAAATATTTTATAAAACTAAGTTGAAATCCTCTTATAGTCCCAAACTGGTTCCCTCATATATTACATATATGAAAAGAAAGGTGGCCAAAGAACAGGGGTGACCTGGTTATATAATAAAAAAAAATGGTTGGTGCTTGTTCTTGGTTCTTTGGAGGGTGCCTCTAAACCCCTGGGATTTCCCAAGTGGTAGGAGATAAGTTGTTATTCATGATAGAATCTCTCTACAATACATAAGCTTTTGCCAGGGATATGATATAGGATGGACTGGTCATGCCAGAATATCCAGCCATGTTATTAGGTTTTAGTTGTGTGGTATTATTAGCACATCTTTCTACAAGAGGGGTTTGTGTTCATTATGCTCACAGACATCTTGTGCACATTATGAAACCCCAATAATAACTCTGTACACTGAAGCTTAAGAAAGTTTTCCTAATTAGTAAAAGCCATTGAGGTGGGACAAAGATAATTTGTCCGAGATGGGAAACTTTGTAGCCACAGCACTGTCAGACATCAACCTATGATGAACTTCCTTTGACTAAACTTGATTTATATGCCTTATAAGAGTGGATTATATGTCTAGCAAATTATTGGGATATGTTATTTATTAAGAAAAAATATATTTAACTTGAGGTAGTAATGCAAGCCATAACCATTGTAGCCATTTGGTGATAAGTATGGAAAGCTT
This sequence comes from Jaculus jaculus, assembly GCF_020740685.1. Taxonomy (NCBI): domain Eukaryota; kingdom Metazoa; phylum Chordata; class Mammalia; order Rodentia; family Dipodidae; genus Jaculus; species Jaculus jaculus. The sequence continues at coordinate 131,083,009 of NC_059104.1, read as the reverse complement.
GAAAATCCTGGCCTTGTAGCTAGTGTAAGCAGTCTTATGGAGGGCATGGCTCTAATGTGCAAGGTTTGATATAACTCGGTGTAGTTAGTATCATAGTTGCCCTGCCCATTAGTACAATCATGGCACTGGAATTGGGACAGATAGGTGTGATTAAAGAAATACAATGGGAATATTAAATCGGAAGCATCATGAATCAGAAAATCATGAAGCCAAATACTTCCTAGGACATTGGCAAGGCAAATTTAGGAAGCTGTTAGAGGTGAAGTGTCTTCAAAATCTCTCTCCAGGAGACTCATTATATTGTATCATAAGAACAGAAAAATACAAAGATTCCTGCATTGTCTTGGCATGGTGATAGAGAGAATCATAATTATGAAACACATCCAGAGCCTATTACAAAACAATTCCACTGGAGCACAATTCTAAAACCTTACCCAAGCTTATAAAAAGAAATTCCTTTTTATTACATCCCCACTTATATTTCTTACTTCAAATAAGGGAGAAAAAAGATCATGATCAGCACAATAAAGCTCTTCATGGAAATGCATTGAACATTCTACAGCCAGGGAAATATGTTGAGAGTAAGGGAGAAAACAATGCATTGTGGGAGGAATGTTGCACATTGAACATCCATAGCTATGAGACACTGGAATACATTTGCTGACATTTGCTCAGAAGTCTGATGAACTCTACCTTTGCCAATTTTTCTGTCATCCCAATAAGGCCATATTTTAAAAACATTGTGTACATTTTGTCCATTTACTCAGATTTTGTGGGATATTGTATTTAAAGATAATAGGCTAGCTTTTCTGAGAGGAAATTTTAAGGCAATAAAGATTTCAGGCAGTAGCATGGGCATTACTGACTAATTTTAACCAGACTTATGATGAGAGCCAGAAGCAAATGCAGAGCAGAAAAATTTTGGAAACCCAGTTTTGTCAACAAGTAGCTTATTTTAAGGTACTCCCAATAAGAATGTAATTTCTAAAGAGATTATTGACATTAGAAAGAAGCCAAGGGTCATAATATCAAAGGCCATGGAACTCCAATGCCTAGAGGGACTCTGTAGTGCTATACCATCTGAAACCCACTCATTACATTTTGTAGGAAAATGTATGGATCCTGAAAATATTACTCAATGAGGTAGCCCACGTGCATAAAGACAAAAATATATGTTCTGTCTCTTATGTGGAACTTTTCTTCTAATGTTTGGATTTCTGTGGTGAAGTCAGAGTGAGTGTATATAGAGGCTAAGAATAAGAATTGAGCTATGTGTTGGGCTTGAGAGATGGCTTAGCAGTTAAGCCCTTGCCTGTGAAGCCTAGGGACCCCGGTTTGAGGCTCCATGCCCCAGGACCCACAATAGCCAGATGCACAAGGGGGCGCACATATCTGGAGTTCAATTGCAGTGGCTGGAAGCCCTGGTGTGTCCATTCTCTCTCTGTCTGTCTCTCTCAAATAAATAAATAAAAATAAACAAGAATGGAGCTATGTGAATGGAGTTGCCACATGGATGAAGGGTAGTGAAATACATGTGACGTGAAAGGAAGGGGTCTGAAAGCCTTGGCTCTCCAACTTTGTTTTTATTATTAAATATGGGCATATTTTATAGGTAAGCATCATATGTTGGTACTATCCTTTCCCTCCTCACTACTCCTTTTCTGAAAAGGCCTTCTTCACTAGGGATTCAGGTCAACTCCATTGGTATTCTACGTCATGTGATTATGGGGCAGCAGTCAGTTATGGGGGAGAGCCAGTGTCTGTGTTCAAAATGTCCCAACTTGTGGCTCTAACAATAGTTCTGCCCCTTCTTCCACAAAATTCCCTGAGCCATGCTGGGAGCATTTTAAGTATACTTCAGTGATGGGCATTTAGGAGCATCTGGATGTCTACTTTGGTAGGTGTTGAGTGTCCTCAATATTTTTATACATTACCCTTGTGCTGATATCAACTTAACTAAGAGAGCAGACTTTTTGCTCATTTCCCCAATTCCTCTGTAGTTTCAGCTAAGGCCGGGTTGAAGTTCACTGGGTCACTTATCTCCTCAAGTCCAGTTCCCATCTGAAAAAGAAAAGTAGATTCTCCAATGTAGAGTGAAGTCAGTCCCAGTTAAATGGGATAATTATTATTAATTTAGAGAGAATTATAATTTAGCCACTTTTATAGTTTAAGATTAGTGGGTGCTTGACAATGGAAAGTGAAATCATTATCTGGATATGATTCTGATTTGTTTCCCAGTTCCAGATATGGTTTCCTTTCTACTGAACAGATATATTAGCCAATCCAAGGGCAGTTGGTTACCCACCATGGTTGTGTGCCACTATTGCTCTTGTGTGAGCATCACGTCAGGCTGTTTGCTTCTGAGTTGCTTAGACTTTGAGTTGCATGGACAGATCTTGGCCACTTTCCACTGGTTGCTCATGTAGCACCTCCCAGCACTAGATGGGCTCATTATCTGAGGACTGGCTCTCTGCTGATTATAATCAGGTCTCTCCATGGTCCATAACAATAGTGATTGGTGTCTTCAGCAGTAGGGCTTTACATGTAACCTCTGGTAGGTAATCAAGTGTTCTATCAGTAGTCTGTCGTGTTTGTTTTGGGAGATCTAGTAGGACTCTGATCAACAGCTCATTGTGAACATAGACAACTTGCTGGTACATGGAATTACAGGCCAGCACCAAGGGAAAAGAAAAATCTAAAGAAGAAAGAGAAACAGGAGAAATGTGAGGTTGTTTTCTCACTCTCTCCAGGACCCTTTAATTCAGATGCTCTCTAACATTTGCTTAAGTATTCCACCTTTTAGTCTGATTTCCAGGATACAGGATTCTAAGTTCAATTTGGGTTCAGATTTTGTGCCCCCCCCAACTCTTTCCCTTCTCAAAAGCCCTGCCCTCCATATTGCCTAAGCCTCAAGATGGTATTCAGTTATGTCAGCAACTTGGACTGATCCAGGTTAGGAACTGCAGATGAGTGAATTCATGTGACAATTTTGTTTCTGTGATTGTATGAGTTCACTTAAAATGATCTATTTCAATGTGTCATTTTTTTAATTACTCCGGAGTAGAATTCCACTGTGCGGTTATACCACATCTGGATTATCCATTCATCCAATGATGGGTACCTGGGTTGATTCCAGTTTTTAGCTATTATGAATTGAGCAGCTATAAACATGGCTAAGCAAATATCTCTGAACTGAGATGTGGAGCTTTTAGGGTAAATGCCCAGTAAGGGAATAACAGAATCTGCTAGTAACTTTATATTCATCCTTTTCAGGAGCACCCAAATTGATTTCCAGAGTGGTTGTACCAGCTTACATTCCCACCAACAGTGAATGAGGGTTCCTACTTCTCCACAGCCTCACCAACATTTTTTTCATTTGATTTTTTAATGTTTGCTATGTTTATTGGGGTAAGGTAGAATCTCATAGTTGTGTTAATTTGCATTTCCTTAAGGGTTAATGATTTTGAACATTTTCTTAAGTGTGTGTTAGCCATTTGTAATTAATCCTCTGAGAAGTCCCTATTTAGTTCTCTGCCCCACTTATGGAGTGGGTGGTCTGATTTTTTTATTGTTCAGTTTTTTGAGTTCTTTGTAGATTCTAGATATTAGGCTTCTGTTAGTGTTTTAGCTGGCAAGGATTTTCTCCCATTCAGTAGGTAATCTTTTGGCTCTGCTTATGGTATGTTTGTCTGTGAAAATGCTTTTTATCTTCATAAGATCCCATTGGTTGAGTGCTTATTTAATTTCCTTGATCACTGGGGTTTTGTTCAGGAAGTCTTTTCCCAGTCCTATGTCATGAAGCATGCTTCCTACTTTTTCCTTGCAGTAGTTGAAGTGTTCCAGGTCTTATATTGAGATGTTAATCCATTTGTATTTGATTTTTTGTAAGATAATATGAGTGGATCTAATTTCATTTTTCTACCTGTGCTAATCCAAATTTTCCAATACCATTTATTAAAGATACTGTCTTTGCTCCCATCTACATTACTGACACCTTTGCCAAAGATCAAGCAGGGGTAGTTGCTTGCCCTAAAGTCTGGGTCTTCAATTTTGTACTATTGGTCTATGTTTCTGTTTTATTCCACTACCATTCTGTTTTTGTCACTATAGCTTTGTAATATAGTTTTATATCAGGTATAGTGAGAAAATAAATAAGTAAATAAGTAAGTAAGGAAAGGAAGGAAGGAAGGAAGGAAGGAAGGAAGGAAGGAAGGAAGAAAAAAAGAAAGAAAGAAAGAAAGAAAGAAAGAAAGAAAGAAAGAAAGAAAGAGAAAGAAAGAAAGCCAAATGCATTGTTCCAGGACAGGAAGAAAGATATTTCAAAGGCATTCCAATAGTTAGCCAGATTCCACCCACTACAAGTTCAAAATATGCAAGAGAATTGCATTCCTTCAAATATTTTTCTTTGAAAGGAGAGCCCTTGGACATACTGCTTACTTAGGGTCACCTAAGGGATGTTTTCCCCATATTCGTCTATGAAGGGGTTCAATGGTCATTGTAACTGTGATTCAAGCAGAGAACACCTTACCATACCAGTGATGATATTCTTGTAGGGTTCCACCAAAATTTCAAAGGGAAATTAGGGAGGTCAGATGGTATGAAGGTTCAGAATCCCTGAATATTCTTGACAGGAAAATACATGAAGCCATGAGATTGAAGCCAAAACGATTATGGAAACCACACAAAGTTAGAGATTCCTGGAAAATATAACAATTGCTAATGGAGGCTATGGGCAACATGGCAGCATGCAAAACCAGCTCAGGAGAGTGGGCCACTACCAGAACAATCAGAAGTCATAGAGGCAGGATGGCCCAAGAACTCTGAAGTTCATACCACAGCAGCATGCTCTGTTTGCTGGACATAAGGCTACAAGATGTAATGTCTGACTTGTTAGGTTTTGGGTGAGATTGTGATTTGGTTCCTCCCCTGTGAAGTAGATATGTTAAGCCTGTGCCTATTTATCTTGAAGGCTTGTGTCTTTCTCTGTGACTTTTATAGGGTTTCAAAGGTATTTGTCTTTAGTCTTAGAGGAGTGTTTAGATTTGAATTTTGAATAATGCTGAAACAATACTAAATGCATTTTGAATTATGAGATGAGCATGAGGCTTTGGTATAGTTGAATATTAAATCTCATACTCCCACTCAAATGTCATGTGTTAAAGGCTTAAACTATAGAGTATGGTCCTACTGGAGAGCACTAGAACCTTTGAGCTAGGGTCTTGTGTTAGGAACTCCAGGTATATGGGGGTAAGGAAAATAGTCTCATATATTTTGTCACAGTGCAAAAGAATTAACATGAAAAATCAAATGCAAGAAAATCCAGTTAGATCACCCAGTCCTACAATGAATACATCTAACCAAAACATACAAGAGTCATTAGGATAAGAACATTAAGTTGAAGCTATGAGCAATGAAAACCTGAACAACCTACTGGTAGAACTTGGAGGAAAGCAACAAAGGACCAATAATCATGTGGATGCTGCCATCAGTAAACTATAACTAATAGATAAGAAATTGGAAGGAAATCAAAGAGAGTTAAGAGATTTGAACGGGAGTGAAAAAAAAGACCTTAAAAATCAGCTGGCCATGCTAAATGAAGACATAAAGAAATGCAAGAATGAATTCCAAAAATCATCAAGAAAATCAGAAAATGATGTGAAAAGAGAGCTTGATAGAGTGATGGAAATTATACTGGAAAAGTAGTAGAAAATTCCAACTTAATTGAACAAGTCCAAAACTCTCTAGAAGCTCTCAAGAGTAGAGTCCGCCAAGTGGAAGATAGAAACTCTGATCTGCAAGACAACATGGAAGAAACAGTTCGAGAGTTAAAAACTTTCAGTAAACTCAAAAGTTCCTGTGAACAGAACATGAGGGAATTGTGGGATACACTTAAACGTCCTAATATCAGGATCATTGGAATACCAGAAGGAGAAGAAATTCAGACCAAAGGCATGGAGAACTTATTTTAAAAAATAATTGAAGAAATCTTCCTCAGTCTCTTAAAAAAAGGCCCATCAAGATACAAGAAGCCAACAGAACTCCAAACAGACTGGACCAAAGGAGAAACTCTCCAAGACATATTGTCATGAAGACCCTAAATATTAATGGCCTTAATTCACCCATAAAGAGACACAAGCTAAAATGATGGATCAAAAATTTAGACACCTCAATCTGTTGCTTTCAAGAAACCCACCTCACCACTAAAGACAGACACCTCCTCAGGGTGAAAGGGTAGAAAACAATATTACAAGCAAATGATAATAAGAAACAAGCAGGAGTAGCTATATTAATATCAGATAAAATAGACTTCAAACCAAAAATAATCAAAAAGGACAAAGAAGGCCACTTCCTGTTTATCAAGGGAATGATTCAACAAGAGGATATTACAATCATAAATCTGTATGCACCAAACATACAGGCATCACAGTTCATGAAACACAACCTACTTGACAATAAAACAGAAATAACCACCAACACCATCATAGCTGGGGACTTCAATACACGACTGTCAGTAATAGACAGATCATCCAAACAGAAACTCAACAGGGAAGTAAAAGAGCTCAATAAAACCATAAATCATTTAGACCTAACGGACATCTACAGAACTCTCCATCCCAAATCCACAGACTACACATTCTTTTCAGCAGCTGATGGAACATTCCCTAAAATAGACCATATACTGGATCACAAAGACTGCCTCCACATACTTAAGAGGATTGACATAATTCCCTGCATGATATCGGATCACAATGCAATATTGGTAGAAATCAACAAAAGAACCACCAAGAATCCCAACGGCACCTGGAAACTAAACAGCACACTTTCAAACAATAAATGGATAGTGGATGAAGTCCAAAATGAAATTGCTAAATTTCTGGACTTGAATGACAATGAGAACAAATTGTACCAAAACTTATGGGACACAATGAAGGCGGTCCTTAGGGGAAAATTCATAGCATTCAATGACTTCATGAAAACGACAGACAGATCCCATATCAATAAACTAACCATCCACCTAAAGGCACTGGAAAAACAAAAAAATCCAACCCATAGAACTCCAGGAGGAAACAAATAATTAAAATCATAGCAAAAATTAATGAATTGGAAACCAAGGAAACAATTAAGACAATTGACAAAACAAAGGGCTGGTTCTTTGAAAAAATAAACAAGATTGACAAACCCCTAGCTAATTTGATCAAGCAAAAAAAGGAGAAGCTTCAAATTAACAAAATTCAAAATGAAAAAGGAGAGATCACAACAGACATGAGTGAAATTGGGAGAATCATCAGGACTTATTTCAAAAACCTCTACTCCACAAAACTGGATAATGTGGAGGAGATGGATAAATTCCTGGATGCATACCATCAATCAAAGCTATACTCAGAGCAGATTAATAACCTCAATAAACCCATCACATTCATGGAGATTGAAAAAGTAATAATAATAAAAAAAAACCACAAAGAAGAGTCCAGGACCAGATGGATTCTCAGCTGAATCCTATCAAACCTTCATGGAAGAACTCAAACCAATCTTCCTCAAACTGTGCCACAAAATTGCAGAACAGGGAAAGTTACTGAACTCCTTTTATGAAGCTAGTATGACCCTAATTCCAAAACTAGCAGAGATGCCACAAGAAAAGAAAACTACCGGCCTATTTCCCTGATGAACTTAGATGCAAAGATACTGAAAAAAATCCTTGCAAACAGAATCCAACAATACATCAAAAGAATTATTCCCTCTTGACCAAGTGGTATTCATTCCAGGAACTCAGGGGTGGTTCAGCATACAGAAATCTGTCAATGTAATACACCACATAAGCAAGGTTAAACATAAAAACCACATGATCATTTTGACAGATGCAGAAAAGGCCTTTGACATGATACAACATCACTTCATGATCAAAACATTGGAGAGAATCAGCAAGGTTGGTTCATGTCTTAACATAATAAAGGCAATATACAAAGCTCTGAAGGCCTAAATAATACTTAATGGAGAGAGACTGGAGGAATTCCTATTAAGATCAGGAACAAGACAGGATTGTCATCTCTCACCTCTGCTTTTCAATATAGTACTGGAAGTCCTAGCTCAAGCAATAAGACAGGAGAAGGAAATAAAAGGGATACAATTTGGAAAGGGAGAAGTTAAGTTAGCTCTATTCACAGATGACATGATTGTATATGTAAGAGACCTGAGAGACTCTATCCCAAAACTGCTGAAGATGACTAACTCCTATACTAAAGTAGCAGGATACAAAATCAATGCACAGAAAGCAGTAGCCTTTCTATATGCAAATAACAAAGATACAGAGAAAGAAATAAGGGACATAGTCCCATTTTTAATAGCAACAAAAATAAATAAATAAAATACCTTGAATAACATTAACCAAGGAAGTGAAATATCTATACAATGAAAACATAATAGCACTCAAAAAAGAAATTGAGGAAGACTTGAGAAAATGGAAAGACCTCCCATGCTCCTGGATAGGCAGAATTAACATTGTGAAGATGACAATCCTACCACAGGCAATATACAGATTTAATGCAATTCGAATTAAAATCCCTACAGTGCACTTAACAGAGATAGAAAAATGATCTCAAATTTCATAAGGAAAGGCAGAAGGATTCGCATATCTAAACATATCCTTAGCAAAAGAAATACCTCTGGAGGCATCATCATACATGATCTAAAGCTATATTACAAAGACATAGTAATAAAAACAGCATGGTACTGGCATAAAAACAGGAGCATAGACAAATGGAATAGACTTGTGGACCCAGACTTTAGGTCAAGCAACTCTAGCTACTTGATATTCAACAAAGGCCCGAACAATACAGGCTGGGAAAAATTTAGCATCTTCAACAAATGGTGCTGGACAAACTGGATAACCACATGCAGGAAACTGAACCTTGATCCACATATTTCACCATTCACTACACTCAAATCCAAATGGATCAAAGACCTCAACATAAGACCAGAAACTCGAATAGTACTGGAAGAAAATTTAGGAAGTACTTTCCATGATATAGGAATGGAAAAAGACTTTCTGAACAAAACCCCAGTGGCTCAAGTTCTTAAACACTCACTCACCCAATGGGATCATATGAAGCTGAAGAGTTTCTTTACAGACAAGCATATAATAAGCACAGCCAATAGAATACCCACAGAATGGGAGAAAATATTCTCAGGTTATCCAACTGATAGAGGCCTAATCTCTAGAATCTACAATGTTGTGAATTTTATTGGTATTGCTTTTAATCTGTATATGGCCTTTTCTCAAGTTCTCAATTTCTTTTTTGAGTGTTTTTATGTTTTCATTGTATAGCTTTTTCACATCCTTAGTTAATGTTATTCCAAGGTATTTTATTATTGTTTTGATGCTATTGAAAATGAGACAATACCACTTATTTCTTTCTCTGTATCTTTGTCTTTTGCATATAGAAAGACTACTTATTTAGTAAGGACAGAAAACATTAAAAAATCAAATGAAAATAAATGCTGACAAGGATGTGGAGAAATAGGAACACTCATCCACTGTTGGTTAAAGAGTAAATGGTACAACCACTTTTGAAAGCAATATGGAGACCCATAAAAAGGTTGACTATAGAGTTACCAACAGACCCAGTTATTCCCTTACTGGGCATTTACCCTAAAATCTCCATGCCTCTGTTCAGAGAGATTTGCTCAATCATGTTTATAGCTGCTCAATTGATAATAGCTCAGAGCTGGAATCAACCCAGATGATCATTATTAGAAAAATGGATAACCAAGATGTGATTTATCTACATGATGGAATTCTACACAGCAGTAGGGGAGAATGACGCAATGAAATTTGAAGAAAAATGGTCAAACTTGGAACAGATCATGCTCAGTGAATTCACACAATCACAGAAAAATAATAATTGCATGGTTTCACTCCTCTTTGGATCCTAACCTAAATCTGCCCAAGATGCTGACATACATAATAAGTATCTTGAGGACCAGACAATAGGGTGAATGGAGCCGTAGGGCAGAGTAAGGGTGAGGGTGGGTAACATAAATTTGACCCAAATGGAAATGGTACCATAAAATTCTACATCCTAAAAGACAGATTAAATGGTTGAATCTATATCATGCCCTTAGGGGGAACAGCTGAATCACAAGGCCTTGGAAAGAGTATGATGAAGATTGTCCTTAATGTTCTCCTGTTTTTATTTCTCTCGCTCTCTTCCTCATTCCCTCACTCTTTCCCACTTCTCTCTATCTCTTTTATATTACCATTTTCTTTCTTCTCTTCTTGGGCACCGACCTATAACTCCCAGTACCAGCATGTAGCTAACATCCACAATGAGCTGTTGATCAGAAAGACCTACAAGGTTTCCCAAAAGAAGACAGATTTCTGTCAGAGTACTTGTTGACCCACCAAAGTTTAGTTGTAAGACCCTACTGCTGAAGACATCATATGCTGTTGGTATGTAACATGGAGTGACCTGACTAGAATCTGGAAGAGAGTCAGTCCCAGACAGTTAGCTCATCTAGTGCCAGAAGTTGCTATATGAGCAACTGGGAGAAAATTACCAACATCTGTTCAAGAAACTTGTGGTCTAAGCTACTCAACAGAAAACAATGAAACGTGATACTCACACAAGTGCAATAGTGGTGCACAGCCATGGTAGGAAACCAACTGCTCTTGATTTGGCTAACTGATCTGCTAAGTTGAACTGAACCCATAGATGGAGCTGGGAATCAAGTCAGAACCATATCCAAAAATGAGCCTGTTCTCATTTACCAAGCTACCACCAATTTTAGCCTATGAGAGGGCTTAACCTATTAAAATCTCTCTCAAAAAATAAAAAAAAAGATTATCCCATTTATCTGACAATGACTTAACTCTCCATTACAGGAAACACCTGAACCACAAGACACTGGAGAGGGTAGGATCAAGTCTAACCTAAATCCTCTACATCTTCCCTCCCTCCCTCTCTCTCTCCTTCTCTCTCTCTCTCTCTCTCCTCTCTAACTCCTATATATTAGTTACCTTTTTTCCTCATTTTCTTAGGGGACACTGACCTGTTACTCCCAGTACCAGCATGGGGCTATCACCCACAATGAGCTTTTGATCAGAGAAACCTATAAGGTTTCCTAAAAGAATGACAGATTTCTGTCAGAGTATGTAATGACCCACAAAGGTTAGTGGCAAGACCCTATTGCTGAAGACACCATATGCAGCTGACACATAAAATGGAATGGCATGGCTGGAAGCCATGAAAGAGTTAGTCCCCAGACAGTTAGCATGTCTAGTGCCAGAAGATGCTACATGGGTGACTGGGGGAAACGACCAATTTCTGTCCAAGCAACTCATGGTCCAACCTACTTAGCAGCAAATAACCTGGTGTGATGCCCACACAAGTGCCATAGTGGCACACAGCCATGGTGGGGAACCAACTGCTCTTGATTGGCTCACTGATACCCTCAGTGGTACAAGACCAATAGGTGGAGCTGGAAAACAAGTCAGAACCATATCCAAACATAAGACCACTCTCTAATATCAAGCTACCATCAATCATAGGGTACAAGAGGGCCTACGCCTATTAAACTCTCTACAAAAAAAAGTAAGGGCTATCTTATTTGTCCTGGTGCTAACTTACTCTCCAATGGAGAATCTGCTTCTCTTTTTCAGATAGATGCAGATCCTAAGGAGAGAGCCACTCCATCATACCTCAAATGGGCCCTGGCAGAAACTAAGGAAAATTGGCAAAACAAGCAAGGGTGCTGTTTTCCTGATGAACCAGATACCAGCACAAGGGGAAGGAGACCAACACAGAGAAAAATCAAATGCCTACCAAATCAGAGAGCCAGAGCCCCAGAGGCCCCCAATACCTCATCACTGAAGCAGACCAAAAATGAACCCAACATGGCTCAGGGAAATTTTGCAGAAGAGGGGGTGGAAAGAATGTCAGAGCCACATGTTGGGTCATGATATGCAGAGACATTTATCATACCAATAACTACGGGCTAACTCCACAGTGCACGACCCGTATACCTCAACAAGGAGGGGCCAATGGGGAGGGGGTAGGCCATGGATGAGCCTAATAATGGTACCAAACTGCCTGTACTTGAAGAATAGAAAACCAATTTAAAAAAAAGAATTCCCTTCTTTTTTTTCTGATGGACACAGGTTCTAAGGAGCAAACCAGCCCATCACACCTCAAAAGGGCCGCAGCTGAAACTGAGGGTATTTGTGGAAATAAGCAAGAATGCTGCTTCCTTGTTGAACCTCCTATCAGCACAAGGGTGAAGGAGATAGTACAGAGAATACTCAACTCCTCCCAAACCAGATATCCCGAGACACAGAGACTCCCAAGACTTCATCACTGAAGCAGACCTAATATAAACCTAACATGGCTCATGGAAATTTGTGGAAGAGGGATTGGAAAGAATGTTAAAGCCACTAGTTGAGTCATATGCCCAGAGACATTGCCTCTTACCCATAACTGATGGCTAGCTCCACAATGCAAGAGTCATATTCCCCAACAAGGAGGGTCTCTGTGGAGGGGGGAGGATAGGGAGGAGGCTAACAATGGTACCAACATGACTGTATACACTGTGAACATAACTAATAAAAATAATGGGACTAAAAAAAAAAGGAAGGAAAGAAGGGGAGTGCTCATTACTGATACTGGTATCACACATATTCAAAAGATTTTGAGATTTATACCCTTTTGCCCATAAATTCAATGACTGAATTAAATAAACTAATTTAGTGAAAACACAACCTAATAAATTCATTGAAGGAGAAAATGAATAATCACTTATTTTTGACAAGGACATTCTATGTAGCCTATAGTGTTCTGAAAGTCATAATTTTCCCACCTCAACCTTCCAAATCATGGAGATAAAAGTTTGTACCATGATTCCCAGCTTCCTGTACATATGTGCAATTGAAATCTTCCAAAAAAAACAACACATTGGTGCTAATATTTCTACCACTGAGCCAGGGTACCATGCATGAGTTTGAGCACAATATCTTTATTCTATTACCCTCCACTTTCCCTTTTCTGAATTGCCAGTATTTCTACCATTGGATGAGGGGTTCTACATGTTAGTTTTGGAATGCCCTAGTATCCTTTCATTCCCCTTCTCCTGGTACTCCGACATTTCTGGCATTTAAGTTGAGGACTTATGTATGAATTTGGCTACAGCAGCAACTGAAATATGATCTCCTCAACTACCCCATCCACAAAGCAGCACCAAGTACTTCTAAGACTAAACTCCAAGCACCAAAAAGCAAAGCAAAGACAAGTGAGCACAAAGAAAAATCATGCATTTTTCCAAATTCCAAAATCTCACTTAACACAGGTGTGCTAGAAAGACCTGACCAATGTCTTAATGCAAAACATGTAATGCAAACAATAAGACAATATGTCTCCCCCAATAATTACCAATCCCATAGTAGATGTCTCCTCTCCATGAAAGCTCCTTAGAGGAACTCCAAAGAATTCAAAATGATTATTAGTGTACACAAAGAACTTAAGGAGTTCACTGGTATGCACTGGAATGAAATATTGAATAAATCAGGAAGGGAAACAAATATATACCTTAAAAACCCATATTCTAAAAATTGAAAAAAATATAAAAAATGGAGGAATTTCTAGATGCATAAGACCTATCAAAGTTAAACCAAAATGAGATTAATAGTATAAACAGATCTGAAACAAGCAATGAGATTGCAGTGGGAATAAAAAATCTAGCCAGGAGAGATGGCTCAGTGGTTAAGGTGGTTGCCTGAAGAGCCTAATGACCTGGGTTTGATTCCGCAGTACCCACAAATGGGTGCATGCATCTGGAGTTCATTTGCAGTAGCTAGAGACCCTAGTGTCCCCATTCTCTCTGTCTCAGTTTCTCTGTCTCTTTCTCCCTCTCTTTCTCTCTTTGCAAATAAGCAAATCAAGCATTTTAAAAAATTTTAAAAATACTTCCAGCTAAAAAAGTTCAGATTGCAATGAGTTCACTACAGAATTCCACCATAACTTTAAAGAAGAACCAAAACCAATGCTTCAAAATTATTACATAAGATCAAAAGGAGGAAATGTTCTGTAATTCCTCTTACATAGCTAATGTTATATTATAGCAAAACCAAATAGAGACACAAAACAAAGAAAACTATATATCAATATCCATTGTGGACATAGATGCAAAAATTCTCATAAAATATTTTCAAACTGAATCCAAAAATAATATCTAAAAGGTAATTCACCAAAATAAGGTTCATTTCATAGATTCAGGAATAATTCACCATATGTAATAGATTCACCAAATATGTACACCATATGTAATAATTCACCAAATGTAATAGATCACATAAGTCTTCAAAAATCCATGTAGATATTTTCCCTTCTACGAATTGTCAGAACTCACTATACTTAAATATGTGTTGTATACTGTACCTTCTATAAAATAGATTTGTCACCTCAGTTTATTTTTATTCACTTGTCTATGTGATATATATTATATATTTATTTTATACATTTGGGCTACCGAATGTGGTGCTATGTGTAGAAAGTGGGCACCCTTGTCATGTGCCAGGTCTTAGTAGAAATGCTTTCTGCATTTACATAAAGATGACTATAAATTTATCATATATAGCATTTATCATAATGAGAAATTGCTGGGGTCCAGCCCTGGCTTGAAGGAGGGTCCCCGAAGAGAGGTGTGAAAGGGAGTGACGAAATAATGACTCAAAGTCAAATTCTGGTGCAAGCTGACAGGCTAATGCTGAAGGCAGCTGAGTTTTTCCATCTCTCTTTCTCTGTTTCTCTGTTTCTATTTTCTTCTTCTTTTTCTATTTGTTTTTTTTTTTTTTGTCTTTTTCTCTGTTCTCTGTTTTTCCCTGCTTCTGTACTTCTCTGCTTCTCTGCTGCCACAGCTCTTAGCCTCAGTCTTTTATTTTCTGATCATGTCATGCAAGAGCAAACTTCAAGAAAGGTACAATTTCACAGAATTCATAGAAATGTTTTGTTAGTCCTCTTCATCAAACAATCCCATAATTATGCACCTCAAGTAAAGTTGTCAGACCCCTATAATGTTTAACTGTTTTCACACTTTCCCCATGCATGTGCAGTCAAGCACTTGTGATTTCCTGAGTTTCTACTTTCAATTACTATATTAAAGGTGAGAGGCAAAATAACCACAAATGTGGCTTCCCATCATTTATCGTTGATCCAATATATCCATTTATCCCTCAATCACTTATTTTGAAGTTTTCTTTTCACATCTCTCCAATACTTAGAATTTGGTCCTCCCTCCCCAATTGAACTCTTTCTGACTTCACTTGTTTTTCTGTAAGGATTCTTGGTAAAGAGTCATAGTTTGCTGCAATAGCCATCATTTAGAAAAATTAGTCATAGAACAATTTTTACATTGTTCCGGGAGGTTCATTGTTTCCTCCTAAGTATACTGTACTCCATGCCTGAGTTTCTCTAAGGCCTTTAAGGAAAACAATTATCTCTGACCCATTTTCTTGTTTTTCCAGTTTATGCCAGAGCCTCTTTCAGATACATTGACCAACACTTCACTAACACCAATTTTTACTGGAAAAGTAAACTTACAGATTGGGACACCAAGTGAAAGACAGAGAAAGACAAACATTATACAGAAAACCACATATTTCTGTAGCATAGAGAGCCAAAGATTTTTCTATAGAGGGGCCACATTGGACTTCAAGGAAGAGACAGCTGGGCTGGAACTGTGTCATGCAGCTTTTCAGCGCTCTATTCCTCATGATGCTGAAATGGCATGCTTGCCATCTCTGGCAAGAAATGTTCCTTCTAGAGATTTTTATCATGATGGTGGATTTTTGTCAAGGCCTTTTCTGCATCCATTGAAATGATTAAGTAATTTTGTCCTCTTATGTGTAGGAGTGTATGAGTTTTCAAAAATCCATGTAAATATTTTCCCTTCTAAAAATTGTCAGAACTCACTACACTTAAATATGGGTTCTATATTGTAACTTCATTTCAAAGTTATGTAAAGATGGGAGACAGTAAGCAAATTTATTCTGCTGCCACTGAATTCCTTTTAAATAATGCTTACAGCTTCCAGAAAGTTTATTTTAAAACAACCTTAACCATATAAAATTCATCATTCCTTTGGTGTCATTAGGAACAGAAGCATGTCAGGAATGGTAGACTTCCAAGTCAATCCCTCCAAAGAAATAATAGTAGTGTTGGCAAGTTTTTCAAAACTACCAAATGGTAACTTAAACTTTGACCAGTAAATGGAGTATATGCTGAGAAAAAGAATGAATAGTATCTTAAGAACAGCAAGTTTATGAGAACTTAAGTTTCCCTACTTTCATCAAGTTCTTGCTACCTCTGTAGAACATTTAAAAATTAACAGACCCTCAAAAATAATGACTGTAAAATTTCACAAGCTCACATCCACTACAGGAGACATAAGGAGCATTAGTCTCTATGAAACACCTTTCCAAGAAAAATGTCACTATTTTATCTATCTGGAAACATCCTCTGAACTCCAGCATAGGGCTTGTCTGCACTCACTACACATTGCCTTTTCCTTGGGGAATTTGTGTAAAGTTGTCATTGCCAATTAATTTCAGATGCCTGTGACACTCATTGGTTTTGAGACAAATGACGTTTTCCAAAAATCTATTTAAAAAAAGCTTGAAATGATGATGTTCAGAGTGTTCTTTAATACTATGACACATTTCTTAGACCCTATAACTATTGCATGTGAATGGGCAAGGCTCTACCCAAATCAAGAAAACAGGAAGATCAAAGTCTCTCTCTTATGGCTAAACTTGAGGCTCTACAAATGAGTAATTAAAGACAAATCTGGTGTGAACTGTCAGACGGAACATGGAAGGAGAGCCATAGGCTTACAAATACAGGGCAGATACATAAGAAAATTTCTGTACAGTCTTTAGCTATGCACTAGGCAAATGACTCGGGCTTTAGTTGTCATAATAATTGCTACAATAAAGCCACATATTTTCAAAAACAAAATTAAATAAATCTACCAAATAAATAGCATTAACACATCTACATATATATATACATGTAAACACACACAATGACCAAAGCTTGTCAGGAGAGAAGTAACAGGGAAGCTATAGGTTACAACATATTTGTGAGCTCAGATAAGCACAGTGGGGACAGGGCCTGATGCTACATAGAAGGCATGTTTTAGGTGATATGTGTATAAAAGAAAAAAAAAAAAACCTTCAAGTAATGTATTGCTCCTAAGTGTTATAAAGGTTATTTTAGTTTCTGTTCTGTGAAAAGTATAAAGTGTTCCAACCAAGGGTTTTAATGTAGACTCTTTTTTCACCCATGCTATTGTCTTATCATGACACTGAAAAAGTATATTTTTAAAAATTAAAAATTCAATAAATAAAAATGAAAAGATACAATTTTCATCTATAAAAACTAAAAATAAATCAGCATAAGACAAAAATTTTAATCTATTGGAACTAGTATAAATATGAGTCATATTTTTATAGTTGAAAATTTACTATTAATTCCCAAGGCAAGTGTTAAGAAAAAAGATCTGTAAAATCTTTAAGAGAAAGAATAAAGGACTTACAGTGTCACCTTAAAAATATTTAACACAAAGAAGGCAATAATGTGTGGGTTGTAGAATCATAAAAGCATAAGGCATATTGAAAATAAGCAGTCATAAATCTTATAAAATAAGTTTTAAAATAACAAATTTGGAGTACTCAAAGTTCCTAAGTTCTGAATTTATAACAAAGATGTATTAATGAGGGCTGTGTACTAGTGGAATGACATTGGATCTGTAGATCACTGGACTAGAATTGAGAGCTGCAAAGTAAGGGCTAGCATGAAAGATCAACTCATTTTCTTTTCCTTAATCTGGTATCCTATTTCAATTTAATTTTGTAAAAATTGTTTTTTTGGAGGTAGGGTTTCACTCTAGTCTGGGCTGACCTGGAATTTACTATGTGGTCCCAGGCTGGCCTCGAACTCATGGTGATCCTCTTACCTCTGCCTCCCGAATGCTGGGATTAAAGGTGTGCACCACCATGCCTGGCAGATTTCTTAAGTTATTTTAACATTAATGTTTTCCTTTTGAATAAGAGATGATGTAATATGTAGAAAAATTCACAACTAAATCGCATTTTAATATGAATAATATTATATTATACTTATTTCTCATCAGATTTTCAAATATATTGGCTCATGGGAATGAACCATAAGAACAAACTGTGGGAATAAACTAAGAATGAAATACGGGAATAAACTACTGGAAAAATCTGTGGGAATATTTCTTATAGACTTTACAAATAACTTTTCTGAGAATATTTGTGTCAGGAGCATTTTTCCTGTATTTTGCCCTGTAATCCAGGTGCTTAAAGCAATATGATTATGTTTCCTCTGCCTTAGTATACCTTTGGCATGAATAGCACAGATGACCAATGTTGACAAGGAATGTTGACAGAATCTGACTTATCTGAAGTTATGCTTTATGCCCAATTTCCTCAGTGGCCTGGTTAGACTATTTATTCAGAACAAGTGTGTATACTGTAAGTGTCCTGACTATTGAAGATACTGCAGTAACAAATTACTCACAGAACTGCCATAGATCTGTTGAAGACAACAGGTGACCTTACATTCGTGTACAGAATATGCGTGTGCTCCAGATCAGCAGAATCCAACAAGTCACACACTTAAATCCCTTCCTTTACAAATGTGTTAGGTCAAAAGTGCCTTTACTAATGCAATGTTCATCTTGTTCATGTGTTACTGCTTTTTGAATATCCAATAAAAACAATGAGTGCCTGTCAGTGGAAACTACAGCCACAGAATAACAGAATAG
Organism: Jaculus jaculus; assembly: GCF_020740685.1. Classification (NCBI taxonomy): domain Eukaryota; kingdom Metazoa; phylum Chordata; class Mammalia; order Rodentia; family Dipodidae; genus Jaculus; species Jaculus jaculus. The sequence goes on along the minus strand of NC_059104.1, from coordinate 131,064,175 downwards.
TAGTTTTAGCAGATATAGTGGTTTCACCCTTGGTTTAAATGACTCAAAGGGTTAGGTTTCTTTCCAATTCCCAGGCTCTGCTGTAACAAGCAGCCAGCCCACTCTTGGGTGAAATACCCCACAGGTTACTTCTCTTTCCCTTGGGCTTTTCTTCTGAAAGCAGCTAGCCCTCTCTTGGGTAAATTACTCCAAAGATTACTTTCTGTGATTCCAGGGCTGTGTCCCACAATTGGCAATTGGCTAAATGTTCATTTTAATATATTGAAATAAACATGCAAGTATATTCAGTGTTACTACTTATCCTGTATAAGATAGTTTCTGATACCTGGTTCTGTTTGATGCACTAGTTTTGAATTGTCATACAGTATCTCTGAGTTGTGGTTTATGAAGTTCATATTCCAATTTGAATGAATGGGTAAAATCTAATGAAAGCTCACATGAAATCATTATCAACCTTTCTGGCCTCTGAGCACTATCCACCATGAGAGACACCAGGAGCAAGACTCAATAAAGGCAGTCTTCTACACAATGCCAATTATTTCAGGACCTCATTTCTTGACTATCTCCAACTGATTGGCCTGCAAATAATTGGCCACTTTGGTGTTGTTATAGTCTTTCATATTAGTGCTACTACTCTATCTGTATAAAATATGGGCAGATAATAGGCAAACCAGATGGTATGTAGGACCAATAGTTGATGATAGATAGCTAGAGATAGATAAATAGATGATATATAGATAGGTAGATGATAGATAGTAGCTACATAATGTGTACATAGATGGACTAGCTTCCTGTTACCTATGATAATTTAAATCTGTCCATTATGAGTTAGAATATGCCCATTCATTCATACTTTATCAATAGCCCTCTTCCCATTACATGCAATCGGTTTGTTCAAGCCTAATTGGCTGTGGTCTCACTTTTAATCAACCACTGTGATTATATAAAGCAATGTACCCTTAATGTATTTGCTTTAAAGAACAATTAATTGTACTCTTATTTAACACACTGTACATAGTCCTATCCTCAGTTTATGTCTGTACACTCAGCAAGTCCAGAGCACCAATCATTGTTGAAGTGTTATGATTTTTACCTGTACTTGTGATTCTTTCATTTCAGGTCTTGAAAATAATATCTGGTTTTATTTTATACATTAAGTGGTGCTAATTATTACAAGGATTGTGGTAAGACAAAATAAATTTTTTAAAGTAAAATTTAAAAATCCCTACATAACTTCCTTGGCACTGTCTACATTAAAACATAACTCATTTTATATGAATCTGTGTTTGTGATAAATACATTTTATTTCTACATTTCAATTTAGCTTTGTAATCATGGCTTGTCAAATGAGCAAATGTGACCTTTTAAAAATATCATAGCTTGGTGTGGTGGTGTACATTGTATCCCTGCACTCAGGAGGAGGCAGGTGGTCCTTTAGCCCAGGAATTCAAGATAAACGCTAACAATACATCAAGACCTATCTAAAAATTTTTAGTTTGTGAATTATTATACTATAAATTTGTATGCTGTTTTAATAATTGAATTAATTTTATTAAATGTTTAAATTTGAATAATACTCACACAATCAGGACAAATAGCATCTAGCTCCATCACTTTAAGTGCAATCTTCTATTATCCCCTGACCATTACACTCTTGAGTTCCTGATGACCATTCATCTGTTGTCCATTGCTACACTTTTTCTTTACTTCAGTGTCATATAAACAGTATCTTACAATATATAACTATTTGAGGTCATATTTTTGATTAGTCAGAGTTGTATAGATAAATAGAACAAATGGGATGGATATAAAGATAGATGATAGATAGAGATAGGTAGATAGATTATAGACATACAGGCAGTAGATAGACAGATTATAGATAGATAGAAGACATATGGATTATATAAAAGAAATATATAGGTAGAAGACATAAAGAAAGAGGTAGAAAGAACTAAAGATGATATATATGCAGACAGATTATAGATAGATGATCTATAGATAGATAGGTAGATAGATAGATAGATAGATAGATAGATAGATAGATAGATAGATAGAATAGTTAGCTTATTCCCACACTAGTGTAAGAGACCTGGCTGGCCCTAAGAAATAGCCAACAATCTTCACCCAAGGAGGAATTGGCTTGGCTGAGCAGTTCATGACTGGCATTTATTAGGGACAATGTCTTAAGTAAGGTGGCATCAGGGTTAAATCATCCCAGACTAGGGTGACTATTTGGTCCTTCCTTTGGTTTAGGGTCCTTATGGTTTTCCAGTAGACTTTGTCTTTCTAAGCAGAATATTTATGGTATGTTGTTTCATTGTCAGTAGGACATCAGTGTTTTGTTTATTTATTTTCTTTTGGACTTTTTGAAGTAGGGTCTTGCTCTAGCCCAGACTGACCTGGAATTCACTATGTAGTCCCAGGCTGGCATAAAACTCATGACAATACTCCTACCTCTTCCTCCCAAGTGCTTGGATTATAGTCATGTGCCACCATGCTTGGCTACATCTGTGGTTTTTGACCACCCAAGTACACCCATATGCCTAGCCTTAGGGTCCAGGTTCACCAGGTGATGGTGTTACTCAATGTTAATGCCACCTGGATGCCCCTCTTTTGATGTATGGAGATCTTGATGCTTTGTATTAATTGCCTGACAGTTGGTATCCTATCAAAGAGGTGCTGGCAAAGTCATCACAAGACCAGTGTTTAAGATAAGCCCAGGATGCCCCTGACAGCTATCATCCTCCGATTGGGCCACTCAAATGTAGATGGCCTTTTATAATAATTTTCCATCCCTCATGTTTGTGGGAACAGTCCTGGTTTACTCCACTAACTGTAGGGTTGTCTCCACCCTCCATACACCACCTGGAAGCAAGGGTGCAGGGCCTATGTCCAGGACAATCCTGAGAAGTCACTGTTGTCCATGAACCCATGTTCCTATAATCCAGAGTGCTTCAATGATCAGAAATACATTATCAGGGATGGAGATATGGCTTAGCGGTTAAGCGCTTGCCTGTGAAGCCTAAGGAACCCGGTTCGAGGCTCGATTCCCCAGGACCCACGTTAGCCAGATGCACAAGGGGGCACATGCATCTGGAGTTCGTTTGCAGTGGCTGGAAGCCCTGGCATGCCCATTCTCTCTCTCTCTCCCCCTCTTTCTCTGTCTGTCACTCTCAAATAAATAAATAATAAACAAAAAATTAAAAAAAAAAGAAATACATTATCAGCTATAGCCTGGGTCATCATTATGCTCATCACCATCATCATCATTGCTAGAATCCAGGATGCACATAGGGTCCCCTCTTGATTCTTTTCCTTGGAGAGCTTTAGCCGCAATGGGTTTCTGGGATCTGCAACTGCCATCTAAGTGTGCTTTGGGCTGTGGCTGCCTTCATGTCAGTGTGGCGAATCCATGGCTTGACACCTGCAACTTTAAGAGCTGAGGGAGCAATTAGAATAATTTGGTATGGCCCCTCTCACCTGGCTCTAAGCTTTCCCAGACTGGGGTCTTTACTCAGACCCAGTTCCCTTGGCTTTAGGAATGTAGGGGATCCTGAGTCAGGAGGGGAGAAGGAGGTTTGATGACCAGCAATTCCCTTTGCAGTATCAACTAAGTTTTTTTAAGAACTGAAGTATTAGAGGTGAGTTTGTCTGTACTCCCACAGTTCCCCAGAGGGAACAGCAGGGTAGGGCACTTGAACGAATTTCAAAAAGGGAAAACCCATATCTGTGGAGTGTGCAGCTCACGTTGAACAGTACAAGTGGCAGATTCTCTGGTCAAAGAAGGTCTGTTTCCTAGCAGCACTTGGCCATTGTAGTCTTTATGGTACTGTTCATCCTTCTGACCAGGCCTGAGGATTAGGGGTAATACCACATGTGTAGATTCCATGTTAGTCCCACTGCTTTGGACACTTGCTGAACAATTTTGCTGACAAAGGCTGGGCCATTGTCTGACCCAGTGTTCACTGGCACTTCAAAGAGTGGAATTATTTCTCCTGCTAGGGCAAGGGGACACCTCTTAAGCCTTCTTTGTATGGGTGGGGAAGGCTTCCACCCAACTTGAAAAGATACAGACTATAACTCGCAAGTGCCAATATTCTTTACTGAGCTGGATGTTGGTGACATCCACTTCTAGATGTTCAAATGGATAGTATCTCTGTTTTGTGGCAACAGCTGGGCCCAGGTCCCCTGCTTGGCTTTATTTTGTGCACACTGAAGGCAATCTCCACTGGCCTGCTAGGCTAACACTGCCAATCTCGTGACCACCAGGTATCTCTGCAGTAGATCTTGCAAGGCCATCTTTCCCAGGTGGTCACTTCATGGGCATGCAGGACCAGCTGGGTGAAGACCCCTTAAGATATTGCTTTCCCATCAGAGGTTATTTGACAGCCCTCTGGATTCTTGGCTGCTCCTTAATCGTTGCCTCTTTTCCTTTATCCAGTTTGTATACCCACCACTCTGGGAGCAGTGGGAGTGCAAAACAAACCTTCCAGGTGGTAGTGGGAGGGGAGGGGACTGTAGGGCTATGGTCTTCACAGAGGGCTGATGGTTTGGCTGCCTTGTCCGCCAGCTTTTTTCCTGAACTTCCTCAGTCCTGATTCCTTTGTGAGCTTGGCAGTGTACCACTGCAGTGGCCCTGGCCCAAGAGGCCCAGACAGCTCCTAAGAGCTGGAGGGTTTGGTCGCTGTCCTTGATTGCTTTGCCCTCATGGCGAGCAGTCTCCTTTCTCAATATATTGCTCCATGAATGTGCAGGGTGGCAAAGGCATACCAAGAGTCAGGGTAAATAGTGGTAGTCAGACACTTTCCGAATGTGAGGGACAGAGCTCTAGTTAGTGCATGGAGCTCAGCCTTTTGGGCACACCAGTGATTGGGCAGCCAGCCTTCTTTTATGACCTTGTTTGTAGTGGCCACAGCATACCTAGTGTGGTGGTTTAATTCAGGTGTCCCCCATAAACTTAGGTGTTCTGAATGCTAGGTAGCCAGCTGTAAGAGATTTGGGAATTAACGCTTCCTGGAGGCAATGAATTGTTGGGGGCAGGCTTATGGGTGTTATGGCCAGTTTCCCCATGCCAGTGTTTGGCTCACTCTCCCGTTGCTGTTGTCCACCTTATGTTGGCCAGGGGGTGATGTACACCCTCTGCTCATGCCATCATATTCCCCTGCCATAGTGGAGCTTCCCCTCAAGCCTGTAAGCCAAAATAAACCTCTTTTCTCCAGAAGCTGCTCTTGGTTGGGTGATTTCTACCAGCAATGCAAACCTGACTGCAATACCCAGTGTGGTATTCCCCTTGTTGCAGGCTTTGGCCCCTATCAGTAAAGAGTTCCATATCTGGGTTGGGGAGCAGCTCACCTTTAAAGTCTGGTCAGGAGGAGAAGATCTCCATAACCTCTTCACAAGTGTGGAGAGATTATGGAGATCTTCTCCTCTTTTGGTAGGTATGTGACTGAGTTTAGGGCCTGAGTGGCCTCCACCCAGACTCATGGATATTCTCCTAACAGGCCTGATATTGACCACTCACTCTCCAGTCATCTAGTGGCTGGCTGTCCTGTTAAGCAAAGAGGTGGATTGGTGAGGTAGTTTGACAGTGATGCTCTGTCCCAAAGTTAGTTTGCCTACTTCCTACACCAGTACTTCCATGGCTGCTGGTGCCTGGAGACCAGGGGGGCACCCTGAAGCCAATGGTCCAGTCTTTTAGACAGATATTCCACTGAATTATTCAATAGGCCTAGCCACTGGGTTAGGAACTCTAATACAACACCCCCTTTTCATGAATGTAGAGGGCAAAGGGGCAGATAACGTCTGGGAGTGCCAGTGCAGGGCGCCTCACTGAGTCTTCTCTTGAGTTGGTCAAAGGCCTCCTATTCCTCCTTTTCCCTTCTAGTGGGGATGGCCATAGTAAAGATAGCTGTGCCAATATCCAAATTGATGTCCATGGTTTGATCCCCCAGATCAATTTTGACCATGGGCTCCTAGGGGCCAATAGCAATTGAGCGCATTTGTCTTCAGTCCAATTCAGAGTCCCAATTGGGACTCTCTTTGTTTGGGACCTGAGCCTGATTAGAAGCAGCCACTAGTGTAGATTTGAGTACATCTTTCATCTGACATCCTTTCCTGGGCCTGCTCACTCCTAGTCCCCATTACAGGCATTTGTTCTTCCAATGGCCCCTCTTCTTGCAGTGGGAGCATAGATATTTATCTAAGGGGGGAGCACTGCCCTCTTTCCTTTGTTTCTTCCCTGGTTCTGTGAGGGTCCATATACTCTTTCATGGCAATTGTGAGTATTCGAACCCTCCCCTCATCTCATCTTTTTCCTTTCTGGCAGCAGCCCTGACTCCTTCAAGAATAGCTTGTCTCATCCAGTTGAGAGAGTGGGTCCCCACATCTGTATTTGGATCTTAGTTCAGCCAGACATCAGGCAGGGCATCATTTGCAAAGTTTCATGGGTTCTTTGTGTCAGCTGGATCCTGTGCAACCAGAAATGTTCTCACTGTCTAGAGGACTCATTGCTTTTCTTCAGACTCGAAGAGCATAGTGAGGAGATGACCACAATCATCCCAGGTTGGCCTGTGCATATCCATAATGGAGGACAGCAAGTTTAACATGGCCTAGGGATTCCCTGAGTAGGGTGGAGTGTGCTGCCACCAGTTTAAGAAGTCAGTGGTTGGGAAGGGCATATGATGAGAGTTGCAAGCCTGATGATGTATCTATCCTCCTTTTGTAGAGGGAGGACCTGGAATCTTGTGCAATGGACAAAGGTGCACCAGTTTTTCAATGGATTTCAATTGGCTAGAGGCAGAGGAGCCCCATATAGTTACCTGTAGTAGCGGTGGTGGTGGCGGCAGCATAGAAGCTGATTCTGGCAGAACCTTGGGGTAGAGAATTGGGGCTGGTGCCATTGGTACAGCAGAGCCATCAAGAAGAAAGACAAGAAGGGACTGGCTGGTTGGTTGATAGGAGAGGGCTCTTCAGCAAAGGTCCCTGGAAACTGTGACTGGTAGGGAGGTGGTGCAGTGTCCTCTGCCAGGGCCAGAAGTGGCACCACTTTCAGTTTCAATGGTTCAAGATCTGCACTTCTTGCAACTAAGCTTGGGGTGAGGGTTCTGGGGTCTGGTAATGGAGCCATGGTTGTTGGGGAATACCTGGCCAGCATATACCATGAGTCAATGTACAGGAAATGGTCCTGATGACTTGACATTTTCATGCAAATTTCTCAATCTCTACTAATGAGGACCAAGTTCAAAGTTATATCTGATGGCCATCCAACATGGAATATGGGCTAAATAACTTCACTTAAGGTCCTCAATTTAGAGAGTTTCATCTTGATCCAATAGTTGTCAGAAAAACCTTGATTGAAATTATCAATCATGGTGTGCAGGACAGAGGGGGCTAATCACTGGAGTGTATAGAGCATAGAACCCATGGTTGGAGACATCCTAATGGGGAATTTTATATGTGCCTAGCCCCATGTGGTGCATAGAATGGAGTGGAGAAAACAGGTCTCTCCCTCATTCAGATGCCCACCTGGCTGGCTGGAACCCTGGGAGGGGACTTAAGACTTACCATAGGGCCATGTGCATAAACCTCATTCCTGGTCAACACCGTGTAAATCCCACAGTGCACTGGGATCCATGACAGCCAGGGCCACTGTCCCCTTTGCCATAGAACCTGCCCAAGACATCGGGCAGAAAACAAAAGCCCTTCCTTATCTTCCTACAGTATTTACTTTCCCAGCTTTTTTTCCTCTCTCTTGAGAGAGAGCTGCCCTGTGAGCAGTCAGGACAGAAGCAGCTGAGCTCTTGCATGATTTTTGGAACCAATGGTCCCCTCTGGCCTAGCTGCCCACCCTCTGTCCATCTCAGACCCTCCAGCCCTCCAGCAGGACCACACTTTGCTCCAACAGGCCAAACCCAATCCGTATTTCTGCTTCCTCTGGTGTCTTTTAATTTGCATCTGTCGCCTTGAAACTGGAAAACAATAGATTGATGTCTGTGCCAAAAAAAGGGTGTGGGGGGGTGGAACGATTACAGTCATTCACACACACATTTACCACTCAGAAGTTATTTAAATTCCTGCTCTGACCTAACCAGTTATGGAGACTAGTGGTACCTCAGTAGAGCTTTGAGACTTCAGATGCAGTCTCCTACCTGACCCCTTATGAAGACCAGTGCTAGTATGGTACATCTTCCAGATTTCTGATGCAGTCCCCTGTGGAGTGATCATGCCTTTGCTAGCTCCCAGTACCTACCAGCACCTTGTCTGGATGTCTGCCATACTCTTGTCTTGTCTTCTTACCCGGAAGCTCTGGTTCAGGGTATCACAGTCCCCCTGGGATGCCTGGAAAATGATCCCAGAATACCATTGGGGTTGTCGGTGCTCACTTCCCAGTTGGGATCTCCAGTGAGCTGAAGAGTCCAGGAACAGCAGCCCCATGACCAGCAGGGTCTTGGCAAGGAGTCTCCAAATGACGCAAGAGATGCTCCTCCAGAAATTTAGCTGGCATGAAATTGGGTGAAAAAGAAGAGATATATTCATGCTGCCAGACTTCATGAAGCTAGGATAGCTCCTGAAAGAGTATGGCCCTGAACCCCAAATGCACTCTCAATTTATAGTGTCAGTGAAAAGCAGAAGCAAACAAGTGGATGTTCCAGAAGCAAATACATGATGGTTAGCAGCTGCAATCAGTGCAAGGAGATGGGGAGGGGTGTACAAAGAGGAAATTTCAAAAACTGAGTATGTAGCAATCATGCAGTCCTTTTGCAAGCAGGACTGGCTGTCCTCATGTCCTTGGGCAGGAAGGGGGGTTGGCTCTGAGCAGGCACAGCAGCCTCAGGCCTACTTTCCTATCAACTTTGTAATTTTACATTCTTCAACCACACTCTAATATGCAAGAAGGTACAAATGATGAGCACAACCAAATTTACAATCCATCTGAGATGTGAAGAGGACTTTCTAGACCTGTCTCATAGCTCAGGCATGAAGGTGAGCCACACCACAAAGTTCAGCTGATGATCTACATATAACTACAAGTCAGGGGCTTCTGCAGATAATAAGGTCAAGAGTTCTCAGAGATATGGACATACATCTGAAGTCAGAAATGCTAGGCTGGGGCTTGAATGGCCTCAGTGTGTATAATCTGAGTTAGACTTTTTCTCTATGGGAAATAGACACATATTTGTATTCATTGAACAAGTTCAGGGTATGCCTTAATGTATGTATATATGCAAATACACATTTCAGATGGAAGTTTATTCATGTAAGTCAATGGCTCTGAGTGTCTGGGGTCTTTCACCACACTTCTTAGGTGAAAAACCACACAGACATGTTTTTACATGAATGGATACACACAAAGCAGTAAAGCATTCTGTGCAACCAAATATTAATACCATATGCAACATAAAATTTATCCATAAATATGTAAATGGTAAACATATTATAACCATAAATATGTGAAACTATAATTGAGAGATAAACACAACCCACAGTGTGACACATAGAAGCATATCCATTCATGGTAGAAACACTGGGCCTCCCAGTCATACCCTAGCAGCTATGGAAGTTGAAGTCTCCAGGTAATTTTCCTCTTCCTTATGGCCCTTGGCTACAGGACAGCACCTTATTGAAAACCCCAGTTTCAGTGCCATCAGTGACTCTGGAGAAGCTGGCTACAACTGTCAAAACTGTCTACCAGGATGGGAGTTGAACACCTGAGAGCAAGCAGTACACTACTGCCACATACGCGTGGATGGCTGAAGTGGCTACAGGTTTCTTTGGGATTTTTGCAAGAAGTTCTGAAGGCCACTTGTTGTGGTTAGACTATGATGAGGAACTGTAGAGACGTGTGTGGGGTTGGCTTGAGGGCTGGGACAATGAAGTTAAGATCTTCCATACCCACCCTGTTCTGCCAGACTCCTCACTAGGCCTAGGAAGTCATAGTAAGTGATCCTGAACATAACATTTAAGGATACCTGGGGATAACTGAGCTCAGGACTTCTCCACTTAGTGACCATCCCTCCAGCCAAAGGTCTCATTCTGTATTGAACTCTATCCAACAAAATCCTGGAGGTGCAAGGGGTAGAGGTCAAAAGAAAGCCTGGAATTAGACTGTCCAGGTACATGGAAAATATGTGCAACTATCCATGGTCCCTACCTATGAAGTAAGGAGTAGGTGACTGACCTGTTGCCTGAAATGCCACCAGTGCTTCTTTGTCAACTACAGCTTCAGGTAAAGGATTGACTGCTTATCTTGGTGACCACAGTTCACAAAGATGTAGAGATCTCTCTGAAGTTGGAAATGCTGGTCTTTGGTTTGTATAATCCCTTAGCATGTTTAAACTTGAATTTGAATTCTTTTTACATCTATACACATGTAAAATATTGAATGCATTCTAAGTGTATAAATGTGTCCATTCACATATCACACAATTTTTTAAAATTTATTTAAAGTTTGAGGCTTTTCAGAATAGTACTTAGGAAACCATTCACATAGGCTTACCACAGTAGATTTTCATATATATAGCAAATATACACTGTATACTGTAAATTTGTTTATAATTACAGATATATGTAAAATCATAATTGGGAGACATAACCCAAGCCACCTACCATCAGACATACACCTGCAATGCCCATTCATGCCAATGGGACTTTGGGATGTATAAAATGATCTTGGGGACTGAAGAGATGGCTTAGCGGTTAAGGCACATGCGTGTGAAGCCTAAGGATCGAGGTTCTATTCTCCAGGTCCCACATAAGCCAGATGCACATGGAGGCACCTGCCTCTGGAGTTCATTTGCAGTGGCTGGAAGTACTGGTGTGTCCATTCTTGCTCTCTCTCTCCTTCTCTGCCTCTAATAAATAAAAAAATAATAAATTTAAAAAGAATTTCCTTTAAAAATAATCTTGGTGGCTACCCCTACAATGCATTACCCACAGCCCCCAATTAGGAGGTACCCTTCGGAGGGGGGGAGGACAGGGAGGAGGCTAAGTATGGTACCAACATGGCTGTTTATACACTGAGTAAGTACATAACTAATAAAGAAAAAAAAGATCTTGGGAACTTTACAAGAAGTCCTCTAGGTTTTATTTTATTTTTTCTCTGCAATGTGGCTCTGGACACTAGGACAATGCCCTGTTAAAAATCTCAGCCCTGGTGCCATCACTGACTGTGGAGGAAGTTGCCTCTATTTGGCAAAGTGCCCCAATGAGAGCCTTTTTAACATACCCAAAGCAGAGCTAATAGGACTCTGCACTATCTCTACTGGGTCCTAGAATCTGAATGCAAGATAACCTATTCCCATCCACTTTTGCCAGCCTGTAAAGGATACCTCTGCCGAACCTATAGGGATGCTATGGGCGCCCTCTTTAAACATCCACCAGGAGATGGTACACTGGCGCCCCCACGTGGACAGAGTAGATTCAGAGTCTCTTGGGCAAATACAATGAGGCTGACTGCCATTTAGCAGTGCAAACAAGAGTGAGGTACATTACTGGCTGCTTTAAGGTTTTTCAGGGATAAACTGCACCGAGAAAACACAGACATATGTGATCCTGTGTCTGTGTTCCATGAAGTGAAAACTAGGTGATTCATACCTGTTGCTGGGTCCCACCGAACAGCCCTTATGGGTGGGGTTAAGAAGGTGCAGAGTCAAGGACACAGACTCCGGGAGTCAGATGAGAAGCTGAAAGCAGACTCCTTTATTGAGGAAATCAGGCAACTATATATACTCTTTCCCTGCTCCCCTTTGGTCCTTGCATATACCCCTTCCTTGCTTCCCATTGGTCCTTTTGTTGTTTGGCATTGTGTTGTCCCTATTTCATTGGCTTGTTTCCTGTGTCAGCGGTGTCTGAGTGTTTAGGCAGGGTTTAGGTTGGCTCACAGGGGAAGTAGCAGTCACGCATGTGCAGTAATCTGTAATCTCAGGGCCTCATCCTGGCCCCCCACCATTGCCCCCGTTATGCTTCTCCTACATATCCACCCATTTTTATTTCTTTTGACATTCCAGCAGGCATTTGAGCCCAGTGCTCTGGTTTTATTACTCCTGTCTCAGAGGGCTCCCAGCATAATGACTGTGTCTGTCTTAGGTTGTCCTCTTCAAGGTTAAGCTTTACCCGTCGTTGGCACATGAACTTTTAATTCATGTCCTGTCTTAGGTTGACCCAGCCCAAGAGGACATTACCCTTCTTTGACTACCGGCGGCCCTGGAAGGATGACCACTCCGGGAGGCATGCTGGGGTGTTTGGGAGGGCAATTTATACAGAGGCTTCACGGATTTCCATAAGCCAGGCCTGAACGACGTCATGAGGTGGACCACAATGGAGTGTAGACTTATTGATGGTGCGTTGGTGTGACACAAGCTGTAGGAGACACTTAAGGAGAACAATTAGAAATAAAATAGCTTTGCCCATAATAGCATATGTAACGATCCAGGAGGGGTCAAATATTATTTTAATATTATTCCAGATCTTTTGGATGAAGACATCATCAAATGACAGTACTTAAACATGTGTGTGGTTAAGGGATTGTATTTCATATGTTAGTTGGAAAGTGTAATTTAGGAACTGTTGTGACCCTGAGCCCTTAATATAATTAGCCAGTTCATGGTGCCTCTGGGAAATATTATTAACAGAAAAAGGGGTCAGACAAAAGGATGAGAACCATGGATCACAATTGTATCTGACTAGAGCATTTAAAGTATTAACTTCCTCCCCCATCACGTCAATTTGTTGTTGTAAGTTCAGTATAACCATACGGAGGTGAGTGTTGATTAGATTTTGGGTTTGCAGGGCTTTGGATGTGGTGCCATCTATAGTATTTAAGCCTTGCTGCAGTTTGAGTTAAAGCGACAGCTGCTATGGAGGCACCAGCCAGGGTGGTTAAATTAATAGTAATAATAGCCATGGTGATGCCAAAGTCCCTCGTAAAGCGAGTGTGCTTCATTAACTGTACCTCAGGAAAGTGTTTAGAATTTTCCACTGGGACACATACATGTGCAGGGATGCTAAATATGGCCACTTTTTGCAATAGGCTTGTATTCCAACAATCCAACAGTCAGCAAGGAGAGCTCCCTGAGCAGTTGAGCTCAGAGGCCCCCTATGGGGATGAATTCTGTAGGTGCTCAAACATTACAAAGAAGAAGGGGGGGGTGACACAAGCCAAGGCACTTGACAGGGAAAATTTTTTTTTTTTTTTTGCTCAGGGGTAATGGTTAGAGATCCCTCAAAAGTTCCAGACCCATTAGCAGTGTACATCCCATTGAAGTAGATGGAGTCCCTTAGAAATAGAAAGGGGCAGAAGTCAAGACATGATGATGTCCCACAGAGTGTCCAATCTCCAAAGACAGGCCAAGGAGTAGCCTGTGCAGGGTTGCAGTAGGTGAAGTCAATAGGGTCCACCTATGTATTGGCAAATGGGGGTCTCTGCTAACGCCAAAGATATGATGAATTGTACAAAGGAAAGAAAGCAGAAGAGAGGTTGCAATATGCCCATGGTATAGTGGAGCGAGCCCCCTGTCCTGCAGGAGAAGAACGACCACCAGACGAAGATCCTTCTTGATCACACTTTTTTGGAGAGCCTCTTGGTTAACAGGAAAGCTGATGGCGAGGGGCGAGGGGCGCAGGAGTGTAGCTGCTTTTATAGGGCAGAATACTACGGGGCGCCTGCTGATTGGTTGCCATAGGCTCACCCGCCCACAGGAGCCACAGGATAGGCTCGGGACAAGGTGCGTCAAGCGCATACGCAACCTCAAGCGAGGTTGGCGCCAAGGCGCTGCCTAAATAAGGAATTGTTTACCTCAAGACTGGCAGGAAGCCAGCGCCATCTTGTAATGGTGTCTGCATTAGCTCCCTAAAGTTCCCCCTTTTTTTATTAACTTATGGCATAGCTCAGGAAAAATAGCCACCTTCCCAATCAGGTCCACACCTCATGATGTGTTGACCGATCAAGGGAAGAAGTTCAACCTCCCCTTCCTCAGTGCAATGGGACAGATCCCCTGAGAGTGCAAAGGTGGTGGTCAAACAAAAGCTACCAGATCCCTGCCCATCCTCGTGCAATGGGTACTCTGAGACCCTGAGGGTGCAAGGGCCAGGGGAGCTATTTGCCTTTTAAAGCTGACAGCCAAACTTGGGGGGAGGAACCACTTTCCAAGGCAGCGAGCGCTTGAGAAATGACCATCTTGTCTCTCTTGGTCTGGGTTCGCAGGCGGCAAATCAACAAGAGGCAAAGTATGCATCCTCCCAGGCAGCACACCAGGAACATTCCCACTCCTACCCATTCCTTAAAATAAGAGAACACTCTTTAGATGGGAATTTAGGGCTGTCTGAGTCTCCAGGGCCACGGTAGTGGAGGAGGCCAAACTATTCAAAGTTTCAGCAGCCTGTACCAAAGTGGCCATGGCCACACCGGCTGCTGTGGCAGCAGCTGCTATTGCAGCCACAGCCGCTATCACCGCTGCCGTGATACCAAAATCTCTTTTTTGTCTGAATAGCGATAGCATGCTGGGGGCCTCTACAGGCACGGGGACCCACCGGGGCACCCTAAGGACCATAGCATACTAAGAACGAACAGAAACGGTGGATGAACACACGCCGGCACAGGGGCAAAGGAAGTATTCCTCCCACAGCCATGTCCAATGTCATTAACACTCCCAGATGTACTGAGGCACTTCCAAAACGCCCCTTCATCTTATGTCTCTTCCTCTTCCACTTGATTCTCCATATGGAGGGTCCCGGACACATTATTGCAAGCTACAAGTCCTCCTTGTAACAGTACAAAGGGTGTAAAGTCCGTGTAGCTGCCATTTGTCCCACATAAAATCCACTTTGAAAATGGAGTTGTAAAGAAGCGAGGGAAGACCGTGGCAGAATGGAGCACCGGCATAGGTTTGGGAAAGGTTGACAGAATACCCCAACGTGGCTCTCCTTTAATGGACTCCAGGCACAGGAGGAAGATTATCCACAAGACCTTTATCATCTCCGCCCTGATGGACCTTACTGTCTTCTGGACCCTCCTCCGGAGATCGCTTGACTGTCCTCACCAGCCGGGCTGGAACCCAATGAGGGGAATCCTGTTCCTGTGGAAAAACACAAACAGCTCCCCTGGATCTTATTATAACAAGATCCGGTCCTTTTCATTTATTATCTAAGACATCCTTCCACATCACCATCTCACTGGATGATTGAATCACATGTTGACTGTGCCTGTCAGCTGTAGATTTATTATTATTATCCAAGATTAAAAAATTAAGGGTAAAGAGAGCTAAAGACACTCTTTCCTTGGGAGTTGCATTTTCCGCTATACCCCCTTTTTGTTTAAATAAAAGAGCTTTTAGACTTTTATTGGCTCTTTCTACTATACCTTGACCTTGTGGGTTGTAAGGAAGGCCAGTGGTATGAGCAACCTGCATTTGGGCACAGAAGGCTCGAAAGCCACCAGATGAGTACGCTGGGCCATTATCAGTTTTTAGGCGGTGTGGCTTTCCCCAAGCAGCCCAGGCCTCTAGGCAGTGAGTTTTGACATGAGAGACCTTCTCACCTGCCAATGGTGAGGCAAAAATAATACCGGAGCACGTGTCCACTGAGACATGTAGGTATTTTATTTTCCCAAACTCTGGAAGATGTGTTACATCCATTTGCCAAAGGTCTCCAGGACGGAGGCCCCGGGGGTTAACACCCACATGTGGTGAGGGTAAAAAGGTGACACAAGACTGACAAGCTTTTACAATGTCTCGTGCCTCATCTCTGTAAATGGAGAATTTTTTTCTCAAGGTATTTGTAGGAACATGATATAATCTATGGAATTCAGTAGCTGAAGCTTTTGTATCTTCCAGAGAAATCATGGCGAGCCTAGTGGCCCGGTCCACGAGGTCATTAGCCTGTGATAAGGGGCCAGGCAGTAGTGAATGTGCCCAAATATGAGTTACATAGAAAGGGCAAGTTCGCTGCAAAATTAAAGACTGAAGTTGTAAAAGAATATTAGACACTAGACTAGTAGAGCGAACCGAAGCGGCAATCTCTAGGCCAGCAACCGCATTAGTTACATATAAGGAATCCGTAAACAAGTTAAAAGAAATAGAGAATGTCTGAAAGACCTCCAAAACAATTACCAATCTGTAGGAGTCAAAGGAGCTGTAATGATCCTGCGCAACAGCGCAACGGAATAATCTGCACCTGGTCCAAAATCCTTGACTGCCTGAACCAAATCCTTTAGTTGTTTATAGGGAACTGGTTCATGTCTCCTTTATTGAGTTACTGGGTCCTCAAAAACGGGAAAAGCGGAGGCCAGCCGCGACCAGGTTTTTGTTTTAATGAAGTGGCATGTGTCCCCAGGGGAGTTATAGGGTGGGGGTGCAGAAGGCTCTATCGACTGTAAAGGACCACACCCTTGGCCTTGAGGCCCCTTTGTTAGCAGAGGGCGCCTAGGCGAGGACCTATATTGTTCCCTTTTATAACAGGCGGTGGCCTCCTTTTGTCTTTCCTCTTCCCCTTTAAATAATTTTTTTTCTTCCTCCTCTGCAGAATCGGTGCTAGCCTCCTCATCTGTGTCAAGTACATTTAAATGTGTAAGCTCCTCAATGGGAGGGTAGAGCCTGTCAAAGGCTCCTTTTTCCCCCTGGGGGGGGTAATTATAGATTTCACCTGTTTCTCTGAGCTCATCTTGTAAACTTTTTTCTATATCTTGTCTTTGTTTTTCCCTTTTTATTTTTCCTTTTTTTCTAGGCCTATTGTGTGAATCCCCATTTGTATCTGACTCAGAAAGGCTATCCTGATGCCTTGTGAGAACTTCCCGTCCCCTTCTAATAAGTTCCATGTGGTTTTCTTTACTTAAGCAAGAGTGAATCAGCCACCAAAACGTCAGTGTACCCTTACCAATTCTGTTCTCTTGTTTTGCTGCCTCCAATTCTCTACCTAATTTCTCCAAAGTAGGGAGAGAAAGGTCCCCCGAGACCGCAAACCAGGGCGCGATCGTATCTAGGTCTTTAACAATCTTTTTAATTGTTGCAGAGGAGACCCTAATGTCCCTCTGCTTAAGCAATTCCATTATCGGCTGGACAAAGTCAACAGTTACAAAACTCGCACCCTGAGAATTGCCCATGTTGCGCTCACAGCAAACGACAAGGACAATAAACCACACAGGAATGAAAATAACAAGGATCAGGTAGGGATCTAAGTGAAAAAACATTATGATTGGGGATGACTTACCGATGTCTTCCTCTCCGTGTGTCAAGTTCTGGATCCTCTTCGGCCCCTCGCCCGGTGACCACAAAGCACCTGGCGTCCCGGGATTTCGGCACCACTTTGGGGCGAGCCCCCTGTCCTGCAGGAGAAGAACGACCACCAGACGAAGATCCTTCTTGATCACACTTTACTGGAGAGCCTCTTGGTTAACAGGAAAGCTGATGGCGAGGGGCGAGGGGCGCAGGAGTGTAGCTGCTTTTATAGGGCAGAATACTATGGGGCGCCTGCTGATTGGTTGCCATAGGCTCACCTGCCCACAGGAGCCACGGGATAGGCTCGGGACAAGGTGAGTCAAGCGCATGCGCAACCTCAAGCGAGGTTGGCGCCAAGGCGCTGCCTAAATAAGGAATTGTTTACCTCAAGACTGGCAGGAAGCCAGCGCCATCTTGTAATGGCATCTGCATTAGCTCCCTACAGTATAGGTTCATCAATGTCAGTGGAGTATTGACTAGTATGCAAGGAGCTTGATGCCATTTCATGCCTTTTCAGTCCCATTCCTTTTAGATGTTAGAAAAATGGGGACTGTGATGTTGTATGGTCCTTTAACCTTATCATTGGTACTATTACCCTGAATGTCTCCTGTTAAGTGTTATAATAATGGAACACAAACAGACTGATTTCTTGCATTAGGTACAACATCAAAGCAAAGTGAGGAAGAGAGGTCCCAAGAGTCATTTATGGGCACTGGGTGGGTATTAGAGAAGGAGTAAGGCAAGCCCAAAGTGAGATTAGAGGTGTAAACTCCAGAGAACACAGGGTCATTTTTAGCAAGTGGCATTAGGACAGGGGGGGAAGGACTATGGCCCAAAGGTTCTACTCCCCCATGATTAAGGGAAGGGAAAGCATCAGTATCCCTCAGGTAGTCAGGGAGGGGACTTTACATCTGTAGAGTCCTTGGGGCCCTTGGTGGCAAGCCTCACATCTCTTGCGGGGATACATAATAGTATTGCCAAACTCTATGGGAAGACACACGTATACCCTCAGCTGCATGTTAACAATGGAGCAGGTTCCTGCCACCTCAGTGTGATGAGGTCACGCCATCTGACCAATGGCAGGGGGGTGTTACGAGGTAGGAATGCCCAAAGTTTGTAGGCAAGGCTATGGCCAGTTTCATCAAAAGTAAGGAAATTTAGGTGAAATAGGGCTTCTGTTAAGGCCAGGTGTGGGTCACACCTAGATTCCAGTGAAGTGACCTTGGCTAGGGGACCCTTGAGAATTCTATTAGTTCTCTCCACAATGGCTTGTCCTTGTGGGTTGTAAGAAATGCCAAAGGTGTGGCTGATCTTCCAAGAGGCCATAAAATCATTGAACTAATGGGACGTATAAGCAGGGCCATTATCTGTTTTTAAGGCCCATGACTAGCATTGCCGATTTGAATGCCTTGATGGTATGTGAGGCCTTATCCCCACCCTCACCCCCCAGAGAGCAATAGCATAAGTAAAGGAGAAACAAGTATCCACTATCACATGTAGGTAGAGAAGATTGCCAAAGGGGGGATGATGGGTGGCATCCATCTGCCAAATTGCCTTAGGCAGAAGGCCTCTGGGGTTCACCCCAACCCTATTAAGCGGGCCAAGGGGGGACAGGGGTGCACATATGGCAAAAAAATCTAATCAAGTGTTTGCATTGGGAAATTGCCAGCTCTGGAATGAGTCTATGCAAGCTCTGCAGGGATAAATGAAATCTTTGATGTAATGTTCTTGCTTGTTCAAGAAGGTCAAGATCAACAGACATAATCATTTTTATCTGTTAAGTCATTCCCCCTGGCTAGGATACCAGGTAGAGTGGGATCTTATGTGTGACACATACCAGGGATGTGCTCTTTGTTCTAATGCCTCCTGGAGTAACTGCATGGTTACATGTAGGTGTTAAGGCGGTCCTTAAGCTGAGAGAAGGACAGCACATGGACAGCCTGCACTGCATACTGACTGACTGAGAAGATGTCGACAGGTTCTGCTTGGCATTCTACCAATATGTTTAGCAGTGCCAGTAATTCTCCTAATTTCACTGAACCTGGGTTTGGAAGTATATGAGTAAAATCTTTCTTCCCCAGGCACTGGATTAAGACCCCCATACTTCTGTTTATTGGAATCTGAAAACACCAGGGTCACCTTAGGGATGGACCAGGAGCAAGGTATACTGTGTGGTTTAATTTTAATGGGGAGGAGAGAGAATGAAGTTTACTTTTTATCTTGAGAGAGGTGGCTATCAAGGGCTCCAGGATACCCAGAAACCATCTCCTAGAAACTAATAGAGTTAGCCTACAGTGATCAGGATTGGGGAGGGAGAAAGGAAGGATTATCTTGTCAGTCTCATGGCCATAGGTTTTGCAAGCCTGAGTGTGGGCTTTAAATGCAAGGCAGAGGCCAACTCAAATTTTGATGTGATCATATGGGGGTCTGCATGGGCTTGATGTATCCACATCAGGGGGCCTGTCTGCCACAGGTTACCCAAGACACCCGTGGATGTCCAAAGTATGATGACAAGAAGGGGTCTGCGGGGGTCATGTCTGCCGAAGTTGGCAGAAGCCACAAGGGAAGCAACCCTCTTGAGAAGATCAATAGCCTCCACAGTGAAGCGAATCTTTGAGGAGGGGCACATAGGGCCCTCAAGTAGAGAGAAGAGATGGTGCATGTCCTGATCTGGGATTGGCAGGAATGGCTTAAACCAATTAATACTACCACAGAGCCATTGAAGTTCCGGCAATGAACAAATTTCTTTGGTGTTCAGTGTAAAGGAAAGAGGACACATTTATTTGGTAATTGAGAACCCCA
Organism: Jaculus jaculus; assembly: GCF_020740685.1. Classification (NCBI taxonomy): domain Eukaryota; kingdom Metazoa; phylum Chordata; class Mammalia; order Rodentia; family Dipodidae; genus Jaculus; species Jaculus jaculus. Next base: position 131,044,166 of record NC_059104.1, on the reverse strand, counting down.
GGAATTCATAAGAGGGCACTGACTGAATCTTTTCAGGGGCCACTTGTAGGTTGACAGCTGTCAGATCATCCAGGAGGGTCAGGGATACATTTTTTTATTCACTGAGGGTCTGGATGGGCTATGAGGATGTCGTCCATATGATGAGTGAGCAGGACATCTTTAGGGATGTTGTGTAATGCCTCAAATACATAGAGTTGACAGATGGTAGGGCTATTTTTCATGCCTTGGGGTAGTAATGTCCATTGATACCTCTGAGTGGGCTTTTGCATGTTTGGTTCCCAAACTGTGAAAGCAAAGAAGTACCTATCATGGGGCACCAAGAGGATCTGGAAGACACAATCCTTAATGTCCTGAATAATAATATGATAAGAAGGAGGGATGGTGCTAGGGTGTGGTAAACCAGGTTGGGTAGTGCCCATCTTTACCATATGGTTATTAATGGCCTGAAAGTCCTGTAATAGCCTATTACTACCGGACTTATTGTGTACAACAAAGATGGGGGTGTTATGTCTACCAATAGAAGGTTCTAGGTGACCCAGTTGAATTTGTTCAGCAACCAGCTACTTTAGTGCTGATAATTTGGATTCAATGATGGGCCACTGTTCCACCCATACATCATCATCTGAGAGCTACAATAGGGGTATAGGGTCAGGTCCCTGTTTAAAACATGGCTCTTGGTGGGCAGTGGCCTCTAGAATTGGGGGTGATCATTAGGCGGGTCAATTGGAGATGGTCTCCCTGAAAGGCCAGTCATACCATGAGCTATGATAACATCAAATAAGGTATGGTCGTCTGTAGTCAGAATTACACCCATGTCCTCCAAAATGTCTCTCCTCCAGAGATTATGAGGGACATTGGCCACAATTGGGGAAAAGGATCCTTGATTACCATCCAGGTCCTTCCAGTATACTGGTTAGACAGTGGCTCAGGTATCCTGCTGAACACCAACTTCACTAATGGCAGCGGGGGGTGTGAGGGGCATTGAAACTTCCAATGGGGAAATCTGAGAGTTTCTGTGTCTGTTAGGATGGTTACATCTGCCCCTGTGTTTATCAATCCCTTGAAAGGCAGGCCATCAAGGTAGACTGTCATCATGTGAGAGTGTGGAAAAACAGGCAAGGTCCAGTATATTTTAGGGTTACCTTTATCCCCTCTTACTGGTGAGGATGAGGGACACCCCATCTGGAGTTTAAAGCAGTGGTAGTAGGCTGTTGGGTGTCTTTAGGTTGGGAGTGGCAGTCTCGAGCCCAATGGAGACTTTATTGCATTTGGGGAAACTGGTTTTGGGGCATGTGTTCGGACAGTTGAGTGGATTGGATGGGAAAGAGTGGTCGGTTGACCACTGTCTGTCGACAGGAGGGCATCTACGAAAGCAGTCAAAGCAGCAATTGGGCCTGCATTAAGATCAAGGTCTCTAGTGGCCAGGACCCACTTGTGGATCTCATCATTTCTGATGGCGGTCACTGCATTGTGGGTGGGTGCATTGAGGCCCTTCCATGTCAGCTGTTTGATAAGCATATCCAGGGACAGGCCCAGGTCAACTCTCCATTCTACCGCCTGTGGCTCATGTGAAGAAATGGGTAAATGACTCCCCAATTATTGGATAAGATTATGGAAATAGGTGGATGGATCACAAGTCGGGGGGTGCATGCCTTGAGGGCCTTGAAGGCAAGGCAGAGAACTGCTGAAAATAAGCATGGAGGCCAATGGTGGTTTGGGACACTGGGACAATGTATTGGCTGCACCCTGTGAGCATGTCCAGAGTAATATTGAGACTATATTGAATATTAAGGCGGGCCTGGGCCTCTGCTTGGTCATCATAAGCAGAGCACCAGCTGAGGAAAACCAAGGGCACAGCCCTAAGAAGGTGGTACCGATCATAACGTGTTTGAAGATGCATGGCCCATTGCCAGAGGACTTATTCAAAATAAGGACAGTTAGGGCTGGACTCATTGGCTGCCTTGCGAATGAGGGAAAGATCAGTAAGGGTGGTAGGTGTCCATGGCTGGTTGGCGGCATTGGGGCCCAGATTAACTGGGTAGGCCTCAGTTGGTCGCCTATATGTAAAGAGAGGCATGAGGGCAGATGGAGGCTGTCCCGGTGGGGCATGCGGCAGGAGAGATGTGAGTGGCTCCACCGTGGAGTTCCACCAAGGATACTGGGGAGGGAGACCAGACATGGAAGCCAGGATGTGGAGGCTTGGCAGGAGGCACTGAGTTAGATGTGTCATCCCTCTTGTCACCAGAGGATGGGGGGGAGGGGTCATCTACTGTGGCTCCAATAGCTGGCGGTGGTGGAATGATGGAAAGGTTGACACTAGTCTGCTCCTAACAGTGTTTATTATGGGTGGCTATGACTTCCTCAGGAGAAGACTTCAAACTTGCTGCGATGGCAAGGAGAACAGGGCCAAAATAGGCGGGGGAACAATCCCTGAGCCAACTTCGTGCTTCCTGGGAGGAAGAGAACCCTTAAGTCCCCGAGTTACAAGAAAGGGTTTGGAACAACGGGTGGCGCGAGCGGGCCAGCTGGGCTGGAGGTGAGGCCCGAGCTTCGCCGCCAACTGTCCGCAGCATGAGCGGGGGCCGGCGCCCCTCCTCCCCGCTCACCCGCTGGGCTGGGGCTGTGAGCGCCACCGCGGTTCCCGACTGGAGTGGCGGCGTCCAGCCGGCGGGGCGCGCTGCCGGGGCCCATGGAGCTGGAGGGGCAGTGGTGGGGAGGACAGCTGGCTGCAGACATCCACCAGGCGCTTCGGTACAAGGAGCTGAAGTTGCCCTCTTACAAAGGCCAGTCCCCTCAACTGAGTCTCAGGCGATATTTTGCTGCCTTGATTGCCATTGTGAGCAACCGCTTCACACTCTGCCCTTCTGCTCGACATCTTGCCGTCTATTTGCTGGACCTGTTTATGGATCGCTATGACATCTGTATCCAGCAACTGCATTTAGTTGCACTTTCCTGTCTGCTTCTAGCAAGAAAATTTGAAGAAAAAGAAGATAGTGTGCCTAAGTTGGAGCAGCTCAACAGCCTGGGTTGTATACTAATATGAATCTAGTGCTGACAAAGCAAAATTTGCTGCATATGGAACTATTATTATTAGAAACCTTTCAGTGGAAACTCTGCCTTCCAACAGCTGCCCATTTCATTGAGTATTATCTCTCTGAAGCAGTACATGAAACAGATTTTCATGATGGCTGGCCAATGATTTGCTTAGAAAAAACTAAACTGTACATGGCTAAGTATGCAGATTACTTTCTGGAAGTGACTCTACAAGATTATGCCTTTCTAAATTATGCACCTTCTTTAGTAGCTGCTGCATTTGTGGCTTCTTCGAGGATTATACTTCGCCTTTCTCCAGCGTGGCATAGGAGACTGCATCGTCTTACTGCTTACTCCTGGGATTTCTTAGTGCAGTGTATTGTGCGGCTATTGATAGCTCACGATAATGACGTGAAAGAAGCAAACAGGACAGACAGGTTCTCAGTCAGCAGAGCTGGGTGTGTTCCAGACAGCCTCCCACCCCTCGCGGCCAGTTCACTTTCAGCAACCTCAGTATCTTCACCAGACCTCCCTACGGTATCGCCATCCTGTATCAGAACCACCAAGCTGCCCGCAGATTGTCTCTACTACGCACACCTCATCTTACACACTACAGACATGTCCTGCTGGCTTTCAAACTAGTGTTCAAAGCCTTGGGCACATGCAGACGGGTGTTGGGATGTCCCTGGCAATACCAGTGGAAGTTAAGCCCTGTCTGTTTCCTATAACCGGAGCTATCAAGTAAATGAACATTACCCATGTATTCTCCATGTTTTGAGAGCCGATTATTTGTACGGGTTATAACTGACCCAGAATATTTTGTGACTTGTAGCTCTCAGACAAGCTTTTTGTAAACCACTCTTCAGAAGGAAAAGGGATCCAAATAACACCACAACTCTTCAGGTACCAGCACCAGAAGACTTTCGATACACCATTAATACGTAGGAGGACTAAGCAAACCCTCTAACAGTGCGCATGTCAAATCCTGTTACAACAAATCCCTGTGTGACAAAAATACTCAAGTCCTGGCCGGTGATCTAAATATTTCAAAACGCTCCACACAGCAGAAAATTTGGACAGACTCAATTTGCCATTTTGAGATTTACCTGTGATAGCCTTTGGACCTTATTGTGGCATATATGTCAAAGACTAGTGTTTATCTGTGGACTTGCCAACACTGTCTTTTATGAAGGAACGTTACAGTATTAATTTTTGAACATATCTTTGTTTAATTCCGTTGTTTTGAGTTTTATTTTTGACCTACAGGTGGGTTTCTAACTAAATTTACTCATGAATTGCTAAGTATACTAATCCATGCAATTAAAAAAACCCAGATTAATCTATATAACTTCTTATCATAAATAATATAGGTATCTGGATTTATGTACTAAAATTAGGGGTGAAGCAGATATTTTATCTTGAAATCATGAGAATTTTTGTTTGCTGGTTTTTTGTTGTTGTTTCCACTAAGTGATCAGCCACAAATATATAGAATTAAATCACATAACTCAGGGAATTTCTACTACTTGGAAATACTTAACTGTAATTCAACATGCTTTGGGAATGTTATAGTGTTAACTACCTCATAGGCTACAATACTCATGCTAGGATGTGTTTTTGAATGAGAACATAATACTGTACCACAGAATAAATGAAGTAGTTCATAGTACATATATAGATTTTGCATTACTCAGTGCAATCAGTGTCTTGTATTCAGATTTGCTACTACTCCCTTAAAAGTTTTCTCAAGGAAAGGCATAACTAAAATATCAGAGCTGGAAGAAAGTCCAGTAGGTTTACTGTGGAGTGGAGGGTATCCAGGGTAGTACTCAGGTTGGGGTAATACAGCACTTTGTTATGAGGAGGATGGTTTTATAAACAATTTTAGATTCCAGCTAGTTAGTGTACACAAGCAAGGGTACTGCTTACAAAATGTATTTGGTCATTTTCATTAGGTTGGCCCCACAACTGCCTGGAACATTTCATTTTGTTGGTAGTGAATGAGAACAGCAATAATTGTCATTACAGCAAGAGCGACTTGGGCATGAAACATCTGGAGAGAATAAACTTAAAAAGTGAAAAATGTAATAACTGATAAACTGTATGCTTTGTGCTCTTATCCATGGGGAAAGAGATATTTGTTGGAGGGAAACTTTCTGGTTTAAAAATTAGTAAGGTGTATCTGTATATATGGTTTTTTAAATGGCACTTGAAATAGAAGGGAATCTGTGTGGCAGATACGTGACTGCCACAGTGTGTATTGAAAAAAACTTATTATTATAAAGATATGGATTTGCAGCAGGAGTCTCAGTAATCAAGCCAACAGCCTTCATGAGGAAGGGATGGGGTTCCCATGGATAAATGTTGCTGGGTGGATTCTGCCAGCGTGAATTCTGAAAGAAATATCCTTTCCTTAAAAGGAAAATACCTTTATCTTTAGAGTACATAGGATATCATGTGAAATTACTGTCTGTTAAATGAAACAAGAAAGCCACTCAGGTAAGAACTCTGCATTTTTAAGCATTAAAATTGTCTTCTTAACATATCATTTTTCTTTTTTAAAAAGGCTGCTAATTGGATTTTAAGTCATTCTTAACCTTAATAACACTTGAATTATTGGGGTCAAAGTAGGTTCAAAAAATAATGTATCTTTCACATTCACAAATAGACCCAGCATCCTGGAGTCCAGTTTTCAGTATTCTAACTATCTCAATATTACTGTGAATGTAAGATGATGGGATCAAGGTCCTAACTTGAAACAACAACCAGTGCGTGTGGTAACTTAATGTCTCATCAGTGCTTTTATTGATTGGGTATATGTCATTCTTGTGATAGAAGAATATTTGCCTTTTTACAAAGCTTATTAACACTTTTCCAATTTATATTTAAAAAGCTAAAGAATACTGGGTGAATCTTTTTTGGGGGTAGAAGAAAATAATTGATTACTCTTGCTGCATACCTGGGGGGTGGCTGGAGAAACAGCTTTTTTAATGCATTAGGTTTCAGTATAAATATAAGTCAACAACTGTAAGCTTTTGGGAGTGGGGGGAATTGTGTGGATTTTGTTATAATTTATTGGTTAGTCTTTAAGGTTTTTTTTTTCTTTTGATATTACCAGACCATCATTAAATATGTACTGTGAAGAGATTAATAATGTATAAAGGACTTTACTCAAGTCCATTAAATAAACACTATTCAAGTACAAACTGCAAACCAAAATTAAAAAATAAAATAAATTTAAAAAAAAAAAGAAAAGGTTTGAGTGCCCTGACTTGGGGCTCCTTGCAGTGTGACAGGCAGGTTCCCATCTCATAGGCAAAGTGAAAGCAGAAGAGACAAGAAGTGTGTCGGACCTGGACCCCAGAGTCTTGTGCTCAGTGGGGGACTTCTGTGGTTCGTAAGGCCATGGCCATATGCCCACACCATGTCTGCGGTCGAGGAAGGTCAGTTGGGTGCCCACTCTGGGGTTATGTCTCCTGGGCCCTTATGTGGAGATGCTAGTTGAACCCAGCATGAAGAATGTACCTCCCTATCATTCAGACGGACAAACATGGATAGAAAAACAGAGAGGCCACCTCACTCACCTTTGAGGGGCAAAGAACACGGAACACAAAAGGGGCCACTAGGGGGCGCCTTATCACACGCCGCTAGAGAGAAAGGGTGTCTGTGAGGTTGCCAGCAGGTGAAAACAAAAGTACAGTCAGTGAAAGGAAGTAAAACTCAGGACCCCAAGATGAGAGGTCAGAACCTGTGCCCCAGGGGCAAGGAGCCCCATGTTGGATGCCAGCCATTGCTGGATCCCCCTGAACAGCCCTTGGGGGGTGGTGGTAAGAAGACAAAGAGTCAAAAACACAGACCCCAAGACTCAGGTGCGATGCTGAAAGCACTCATTTATTGAGGAAAACAGACATTGCTATATACCCCTTCCCTGCTTCCCATTGGTCCTTTCGTTGTTTGGCATTGTGTTCTCCCTATTTCATTGGCTTGTTTGTGCATCAGCAGTGTCCGGGTATTTAGGCAGGGCTTAGTCACAGGGGAAGTAGCAGTCTTGCTTGTGCTGTAATCTCAGGGCCTCCTCCCGGAGCCCCCTGGCTATGCTCCTACCCACTTCGGCCTCTAACTGAATCTGAGTAACCCTTAGATAATGATGCTGAAAACCACCTTAAATAGAAATACCTGGAAGTCCTGAGTGTGGCGGTTACTTGGCCATCTCTGCAAGGTGAGTAACTCAGTTTTATTGTTTTTGTCCAATAATCGCCTAGAAGAACAAGTGATGGAGATGAGCAGTATACCCCTACCTGGTTGGGAGCATGAATAAGACAGTGGTCCATAGCCCTAACTTTGAAGCACAAAGGGATATGCTGCTCTGTTTTCTGGGGTTCTGAAGAAGGGGAACTGTGCCTTATCAGTCAGTAAGGTACATACAACTTTGGGTCAAGGTCTGGCTACAGTTCAAGGGGGGAACCGTTCACAAAGATATGGAGAAGTCTCACAGAGCAGGAAAGCTTCTTCAGGTCTTTCATCACATACTTAGTAAAACCAATTCCGTTTGAGAAATACTGCTATATGTGAATACCTAAATATTCTCATTTACCAAATTGAGTAGCTGCGTAAATACATAGACTTCTAGTAGCATCTCACATAGACATGTAGCTCTATTTGAGAGTCTGGGTTTTTTACCATACTATCTAGAAGTTCAAAGAAGCACCCCCCACCCCATGTAAATGGGTACATATCCAAATACTAAAAACTGTTTTTGCCGGGTGTGGTGGCGCACACCTTTAATCCCAGCACTCAGGGGGCAGAGGTAGGAGGATCACCATGAGTTCGAGGCCACCCTGAGAATGCAGAGTGAATTCCAGGTCAGCCTGAGCTAGAGGGAGACCCTACCTCAAAACAACAACAACAACAACAAAAACAAACAAACAAAAAACCAAACTTTTTTTCTGAAAAATATATATTGATACCATGCACAAGGCATGATTTATCCATAGCTTTACATAGATAAATTTATTTGTAGGTATACATATATAAAACTCTAAACTAATAGTTCCCCATACATTTCAGGAGCCTGTAATCTCTGTATATACAGTGTATATATGTATATATACATATATATACATTATATATATGTTATTTTATGTATACATATATAAAACACCTAAAATTGAAGAGGATTTTGCCTCACCCTCCTAACTTCTAAGAGACAGGCTCCTCATTTGCGAACATCTCAGAGTTTTGGAGGAAGCATGAATGAGTGGATGTGTTATACTGATACCTTTAGGGAGAGTCCTTCAAACACAGTGTAGCAAGCCTGTCTCAGAGCAAGCGTCTCCTTGCAGCAGCCACAGGAACCACATCTGCCAAGTCTCAATCTACACTGTCTTGGTTTATTTACTGCTAAACCAGAAATAAAAAAAATAGTTAAATTCATAAGTGTTGGGGTGTGCTAACAGAAATAACCCATGTGAAATAATTGTGCATCACTCTCACTGATTCCCTTTACTATAATTAAGTCTACAATTGTTACTATGTGACTAAGAGAAGAATAGGGAAACCTCATCTAAGTATGTATTAACTTCTTAGGGTAATTTCTGTGGCTTACTATTTTTGAAAAATCCAATAATAACCACTTTAAAATTGAGGAAAGGTGTTACCAAGCATATATTGCAATAAATAATCAATTACTAAGAATATATTTTAATTTTCTGTGGCAGTAGTACTGTTCTCGAAGTGGAAATTTTCATGTGCTTGAATTTTTCTTGACTTCAACTTGTATGTGAAGATACATTTGTTATCTGCATGAATAATTTATAAAATCTTTTTTGATTGCCTTTTTCTTAAAAAAAAAGTGATACATCATATACAGGGACTCAAGTATAGGAATCACACAACCATTTCAATAGATGTAGAAAAAGATTTGCACAAAAGCCAGCATCCTTTCATGATAAAGTCCTGAAGCAAATGGGAATAGAAGGAGCAGATCTCAACATAATAAAGGCTATATATGAAAACCTGTAGTCAACATTTTACTAAATGGATAAAAATTCAAATCATTTCCACCAAGGTCAGGAATGGGACAAAGATGCCCTTTATCTCCAATCCTTTTCAATATGGTATTAGAAATCTTAGCTAGAGCAATAAGATAAATGAAACGAATAAAATGGATACCAATAGGAAAAAAGTCAAAGCACTTTTCTTTGTACATGATATGATCCTTTACATAAAAGACTCCAAATACTCCAAAACAAATAAATTAAAATATATGGGAATAAACCTAACCAAGGTAATAAACTAACTCTATAATGAAAACTTTAAAGCACTTGAGAGAGAAACTGAAGACATTGGAAGATGGAAAGACTTCACATGCTCATGAGTTAGAAGAATTGGCATTGTGAAAATAGATTTTTTTTTATTCGTGTTTTTATTGACAACCTCTATGATTGTAAAGAACATGCCCTGGTTATTCCCTCCCTCCCACCCCCCACTTTCCTCTTTGAAACTCCACTCTCCATAATATCCCCTCCCTTTCTCAATCTCTCTTTTAATTTGATGTCATGATCTTTTCCTCCTATTATGATGGTCTTGTGTAGGTAGTGTCAGGCATTGTGAGGTCATGGAAGCAATATACATATTCATTGTCATATTAATTGAAATTTCAATACCATTCTTCACAAAAATTTTAAAAAAAACACTTAAGAGCCATTTGGAAGCACAAAACGTCTTGGATAACTAAAGCAAACTCATGAGCAGAAAGAAAAGGCTGGAGGCAACACTACAGTTGATTTCAAGTTCAAGGTACATTACAGAGCCATAGCAACAAAACTAGCATGGTACTGGCACAAAATTACATGTAGACCACTATAATAGAAGATCCATATATGAACTCATATAGATAAAGTCACCTGATTTTAACAAAAGTCCCAGAAATACACACACTGGTACTGAGAATACTGAATATCTACATGTAGAAGAATGAAACTAGACCATTCTCTCTAACATTAAATAAAACCAACACCCAATGGATCAAAGAACTTAATGTAAGATCTAAAACTCTGAAACTGCTAGAAGAAAAAATAGAGGAAATAATTCAAGATATAGGCATAGGGAAGACCTTACTGAACAGGATTCTTATCTTTCAGGAAATAAAGTCACAACAAACAAGCTATACCTCATATAAATTAAAAATCTGTGCAGCACAGGAAATTGTTAATTGGTGAGGTTACAGCTTATAGAAAAGGAGAAAATGATTATCATATATATGAACTCATACACCAACATACACATCAGAGGCTTAATATCTAGAATATAAAAAGAAATCAAGAATCTAAATATCAAGAAAACAAACAACCCAATCAAAAACAAGTTAAGAAACTGAACAGAGAGTTCTGAAAAGAATTATAGATGGTTAATAAATATATTAAAATATTTTGGAGCTGGAGAGAAGGTTTAGTGGTTAAGGCACATGCATTCAAAGCCTAAGGACCCAAGTTCAATTTCCCAGGTCCCACATAAGCCAGATGCACATAGTGATGCATGTGTCTGGAGTTCATTTGCAGTGGCTAGAGGCCTTATTGTACCCATTCTCACTCTCTTTTCCCCCACCCCTCTCTCTGTCTCTAATAAATAAATAAATAAAAATAAACCTTAAAAAAGTTTCAAGATCTTTGGAAAGTGTAAAATTCAAATTAAAACCACCTTAAGATTCCATCTGACCCAAGTCAAATGGGTATCTCCAAGGGGGAAAAATAAAAGACAACAAATGCTGGCAATGATTTGGAAAAAGAGGGGGGGACCCTTATTCACAGTTAGTGGGAGTATATACTAGTTTAGCCACTTTGAAAATCAATGTGGAGGGCTGGAGAGATGGCCTAATGGTTAAGCGCTTGCCTGTGAAGCCTAAGGACTCCTGTTCGGGGCTCGACTCCCCAGGACCCACGTTAGCCAGATGCACAAAGGCGGCACACGGAGTTCGTTTGCAGTGGCTGGAGGCCCTGGCATGCTCATTCTCTCTCTGTGTCTCCCTCTTTCTCTCTGTATCTGTCACTCTCAAATAAATAAATAAAAATATTTTTTTAAAAAAGTAAATCAATGTGGAGGGTTCTAAAAAGTCAAAAAGAGAAATAACATATAACCCCATTGTATCACTATTGGGCATGTGCACAAAGCAGACTCTATTTTATCTCAAGACACTTTCTTATCCGTGGACAGTGCCTCTCTAGTCACAATTGCTAAGAATTAGTGTTCATTTGATGATGAATGAATAGTTACAATATGCTAAATATACAAAATGGAACTTTATTAATCTGTAATGAAAAATGAAATTATGAAATGTGCAGGAAAATGCATGGGACTGGAAAATATACAAGGAGGACTTCCGGTTAAGATGGCAGCATAGGTAACACGCCAAAGCAGCCTAGGGGCGGAAAAGACCAAAAAAACTCAGCAAAATACACACTTTTACTAAAAAGTGAGGTGTATAGGAAATTGAAGTGGCAGCAGAGAAGTAGAAGAGTTGCAGAGTATCCAGAGCCTGCACAAGTGGGAAAAGTGGCTCCGGCAGCTCGGCCAACTGCCGCGGCCGCGGCGCAGCAGAAAGCCGCCAGACTCGGCTCGAGCCACAGGAAAAGCCAGGTGCGGGATTTTCCCCTCACACCGCGCTCTCCACAACTCGGGAAACGTGAGGGGAGAGCGGCAGCTAGCAACGGAGGAGCAGACCACGAGGTAGAAGAACACGTGGAACAGTGATGGTGGCAGCTATGGCAGCAGCAGAGGCAGCAGCAGCGGCTCGGTTTGCCCCATAGGAAAAGCAAGTGCCCAGCTCCAGAAATCAGAACAGCAGCCCGAAGACCCAGGCAGCAACTTGACTGAGACCAAAATCACCCAAGGTAACTGGGATTGCACCAGGGAAGGGTCTCACTTGGTCACAAGCTGACGTGGATCCCTCAACAGACCAGAAATCTAAACCTCTTTGTTGATAGAGGATCTGGTCATTATAATAACTACTCTTGCATACATACTCGGGGCTGTTTTTGATTGAATGTGTACAGTGTTTAGTTAAATTTTAGAATCTACCTGTATTTTATTCCACTCAGCCTGCTTGAATACTCCTATAGCAGGGAAACTCAACCCCTAAGAACATCTTTGTAGATACTCTGAGAGTCTTAAGAGCCACACCTAACACCTTAAGGTCCTGCCCGGAAAATATATTACATCAAATCAATTGATACAGCTAAGAATACACAGCTAACTAGAAAATCCAAGCATTAACTTAATCCAAGATGCAAAAATATATACATTATAACACAAGAAACACTAAAAAGCAAGACGATATAAATCCGCCTAAAAGTATTAATGCATCAGAAATGTCCTCCAGTGAGAAAGAGTTAGAGGAAATGCCTGAGAAAGAGTTCAAAAGAATAATTATAAATATGTTCAAAGAGGTCAAAGAACACATGAAAACAATCAAAGAAGAAATCAAAGAGGAAATCAAAGGAATCAAAGAAGAGGCAGGACACCAATTTAATGAAATAAAGAAGGCAATACAAGACATAAATAGGGAAATAGAAATAATAAAGAAAAACCAGTCAGAATTACTAGCAATGAAGAACACAGTTAATGAAATAAAAAAACTCTGTAGAAAATCTCACCAGTAGGATGGATGAGGGAGAGGACAGAATATCTAAGCTAGAAGACCAGGTGGCAGAACTAATGCGGTCCAACAAAGAGAAAGACAAACTTATAGAAAAGTATGAGTGGGAATTTCAAGATATTCGGGACACTATGAAAAGATCCAATATAAGAATTCAGGGCATAGTAGAAGGAGAAGAACTCCACTCCAGAGGCATAGTAGGCATATTCAACAAAATCATAGAGGAAAATTTCTCCCAAATTGGGAAAGAGGTGCCAATACAGATACAGGAAGCCTTTAGAACCCCAGCCAGACAAAACCCAGAAATAACCTCTCCTTGCCATATTATAATCGAACTTCCAAACACACACACCAAAGAAAAAATATTGAAAGCAGCTAGAGAGAAAAATCAAGTTACCTACAAAAGCAAGCCCATCAGGATTACAGCAGATTATTCAACACAAACTTTTAAAGCCAGAAGGGCTTGGAGTGATATATTCCAAGTTCTGAAAGATAACAACTGTCAACCAAGGTTACTTTATCCTGCAAAGTTATCCATTCAAATAGATGGAGAAATAAAGACATTCCATGACAAAAGCAGGTTAAAGGAGTATTGGAAGACAAAACCAGCTCTACAGAAAATACTTGATAGAATCCTCCATGCAGAACAAAAGGAAAGGCACACACATAAGGAACCTAGAAAAAACAAGCTATACTCAAATACTAGTTAACAGAAGAGAGCGCAGGTAGAACCAGAAACACACACACACACAAAAATGGCAAACATAAATACACACCTTTCAATAATATCTCTTAATATCAACGGTCTCAATGCCCCAACGAAAAGACATAGATTTGCAGACTGGGTTAAAAAGCAGGATCCTACAATTTGTTGTCTCCAAGAAACTCACCTTTCTACAAAGGATAGACATTATCTTAGGGTGAAAGGTTGGAAGACGGTGTTTCAAGCAAATGGGCCTAGAAAACAAGCAGGGGTTGCTATCCTAATATCAGACAGGGTAGACTTTAGTCCGACGTTAGTCAAGAAAGATAAGGAAGGTCACTTTATATTCATTAAGGGCACACTCCAACAGGAGGACATTACAGTCCTAAACATATATGCACCTAACATGGGGGCTCCCAAATTCGTCAAACAAACACTATTAGAACTAAGGTCACAGATAACACCAAACACAGTGGTGGTGGGTGACTTTAACACCCCACTCTCATCAATTGACAGGTCATCCCAGGAAAACATAAACAGAGAGGCCTCTGGACTAAAGGAGGTCATAGAAGGAATGGACCTAACAGATATATACAGGATATTTCATCCAAAGGCTGCAGAATATACATTCTTTTCAGCAGCACATGGAACATTCTCTAAAATAGACCATATATTAGGACACAAAGCAAATCTTAACAAATTCTGGAAAATTGAAATAATTCCTTGCATTCTATCTGACCACAATGGAATTAAACTACAAATCAGTAGCAAGAAAGGCTATAGAGCATACACAAAATCATGGAAACTAAAAAATACACTACTAAATGATGAATGGGTCAATGAAGAAATCAAGAAGGAAATCAAAAAATTTATAGAGTCAAATGATAATGAGAACACAACATACCAAAATCTCTGGGACACAATGAAGGCAGTTCTAAGAGGTAAATTTATAGCCTTAAGTACCTATATTAAGAAATTAGAAAGGTCACAAGTAAACGACCTAGTGCTTCGCCTTAAGGCCTTGGAAAAAGAAGAACAAGGCAAACCAAAAATCAGTAGATGGGAAGAAATAATAAAGAGTAGGGCAGAAATTAATGAAATAGAAGCAAAAAGAACAATCCAAAGAATTAATGAAACAAAGAGTTGGTTCTTTGAAAGGATAAACAAGATTGATAAACCCTTAGCAAATCTGACCAAAAGAAAGGGAGAAGAGACACAAATTAATGAACAAGATAACATCACAACAGATTCCAGAGAAATTCAAAGAATCATAGGGACATACTATAAAAGCATATACTCCACAAAGTATGAAAATATGAAAGAAATGGATGATTTCCTTGATCGATATGACCTACCTAAATTAAATCAAAATGAGATTAATCACTTAAATAGACCTATAACAAACATGGAGATCTGAACAGTTATCAATAATCTCCCAACTAAAAAAAGCCCAGGCCTGGATGGATTCACTGCTGAATTTTGCCAGACTTTTAAGGAAGAGCTAACACCATTGCTTCTTAAGCTTTTCCAGGAAATAGAAAAAGAAGGAATCCTACCAAACTCCTTCTATGAGGCCAGCATCACCCTGATACCAAAACCAGGCAAAGATAGAACAAAAAAAGAAAATTACAGACCAATCTCCCTCATGAACATAGATGCAAAAATTCTCAACAAAATATTGGCAAACAGAATACAAGAGTATATCAAAAAGATCATTCACCCTGACCAAGTAGGCTTTATCCCAGAGATGCAGGGATGGTTCAACATACGCAAATCTATAAATGTAATACATTACATAAATGGGTTGAAGGACAAAAATCACATGATCATCTCATTAGATGCAGAGAAAGCATTTGACAAAATCCAACATCCCTTCATGATAAAAGTCCTACGGAGACTGGGAATAGAAGGAACATATCTCAATGTAATAAAGGCTATTTATGACAAGCCTACAGCCAACATATTACTAAATGGGGAAAAACTGGAAGCTTTTCCACTAAAATCAGGAACAAGACAAGGATGTCCACTGTGCCCACTTTTATTTAATATAGTTTTGGAAGTCTTAGCCATAGCAATAAGGCAAGAGACACACATAAAAGGGATACAAATTGGAAAGGAAGAAATCAAGTTATCATTATTTGCAGATGACATCATTCTATACATAAAGGACCCTAAAGACTCTCCTAGCAAGCTGTTAGTGCTGATCAAAACCTACAGCAATGTAGCAGGATAAAAAATAAATACACAGAAATCAGTAGCCTTCATATATGCTACCAACAAACACACAGAGGATGAAATCAGAGAATCACTCCCAATCACAATTGCATCAAAAAAAAATAATATACCTTGGAATAAACCTAACCAAGGAAGTAAAGAATCTATACAATGAGAACTTTAAAACACTCAAGTGAGAAATTGCAGAAGACACTAGAAAGTGGAGAAACATCCCTTGTTCCTGGATTGGAAGAATCAATATCGTGAAAATGGCAATCTTACCTAAAGCAATCTACACATTTAATGCAATCCCTATCAAAATTCCAAAGGCTTTCTTCATGGAAATAGAAAAAAACAATCCAAAAATTCATATGGAATCACAAAAAACCTCGAATATCTAAAATAATACTGAGCAACAAAAAAGAGGCTGGTGGTATCACCATACCTGATTTTAACCTGTACTACAGAGCCATAATAACAAAAACAGCATGGTACTGGCACAAAAACAGACATATAGATCAGTGGAACAGAATAGAGGACCCAGATGTAAGCCCAAGTAGCTATAGCCACCTGATATTCGATAAAAATGCCAAAAATACTCATTGTAGAAGAGACAGCCTCTTCAGCAAATGGTGTTTTGAAAACTGGATATATATCTGCAGAAGGATTAAAATAGATTCTTCTCTCTTGCCATGCACAAGAATTAAGTCCAAATGGATTAAAGACCTTAACATCAGACCGGAAACTTTGAAACTGCTAGAGGAAAAAGTAGGGGAAACCCTTCAACATATTGGTCTTGGCAAAGACTTTCTGAATACAACCCCAATTGCTCAGGCAATAAAACCACAGATTAACCACTGGGACCTAATCAAATTGCAAAGATTTTGCACCACAAAGGACACAGTGAAAAAAGCAAAGAGGCTATCTACAGAATGGGAAAAAATCTTCGCCAGTTATATATCTGATAGAGGATTAATATCTAGGATATACAAAGAACTCAAAAAGTTAAATAATAAGGAATCAAACAAGCCAATCAAAAAATGGGCCATGGAGCTAGATAGAGAGTTCTCAAAGGAAGAAATACGAATGGCATATAAGCATCTAAAAAAATGTTCTATGTCACTAGTCATCAAGGAAATGCAGATTAAAACTACATTGAGATTCCATCTCACTCCTGTCAGATTGGCCACCATCATGAAAACAAATGATCATAAATGTTGGCAGGGATGTGGAAAAAAAGGAACCCTTCTTCACTGCTGGTGGGAATGCAATCTGGTCCAGCCATTGTGGAAAACAGTGTGGAGGTTCCTAAAACAGCTAGAGATTGATCTACCATATGACCCAGCTATAGCACTCCTAGGCATATATCCAAAGGACTCATCTCATTTCCTTAGAAGTACATGCTCAACCATGTTTATTGCTGCTCAATTTATAATAGCTGGGAAATGGAACCAGCCTAGATGTCCCTCAACAGATGAGTGGATAATGAAGATGTGGCACATTTATACAATGGAGTTCTACTCAGCGGTAAAGAAAAATGAAGTTATGAAATTTGCAGAAAAATGGATGGACCTGGAAAGTATTATACTAAGTCAGGTAACCCAGGCCCAGAAAGCCAAGTGCCACATGTTCTCTCTCATGTGTGTATCCTAGCTACAGATGATTGGGCTTCTGCGTGAGAATGAAAATACTTAGTAGCAGAGGCCAGTAAGTTGAAAAGGAGACATAAAGGGTGTAGAAAGGAAGGGAGGAGGATACTTAATAGGTTGATATTGTATATATGTAATTACAATGATTGTAATGGGGAGGTAATATGATGGAGAATGGAATTTCAAATGGGAAAGTGTGGGGGTGGGGAGGGAGGGAATTACCATGGGATATATTTTATAATCATGGAAAATGTTAATAAAAATTTAAAAAAAAGGAAAATATACAAGGATGCAGCCCTGCCAGTGAAAGACAAACACTGCATTTTCTCTTTTATATGTGGACTTTAGCTTTAAATTTTTTGATTCGTGTGTTCAAGCTGGAGTGGGTGTCTGGAGAAGCCAGGAATCTAGAAAGTGTTAATGTGAGGAGGAAATAAAAAGAGATGTTAAGAAGGTAGAAAGCCAGGAGTAATGGCACACACCTTTAATGCCAGCACTTGGAAGGCAGAGGTAGGAGGATCTCTATGAGTTTAAAGCTACCCTAAGACTACCGAGACTGCCCAATGAATTCCAGATCAGCCTGGGCTGGAAATAGAACCTGCCTCAAAAAGAATAAAATAACATAAAGGTATGATACTATAATTCATGTCAAATGAAAGCAGAGGGAGAAATATTGGAAGTGCAAAGGTTTAAGTGGGAATGGGGACAGGATAATGGAGAAGAAGAGATGGTTAAGTTTATCCAAAACTAAGGATGCAATCTACTACTTTGTGAGCCAATTAAAAACATAGCAGCTGCAGAAATGACTTAGTAGTTAAGGTGCTTGTCTGTGAAGCCTAAGGACCTGGGTTTGATTCCCAAGTACCCACGTAAGCCAGATCCACAAGGTGGCACATGCATCTGGAGTTGGTTTGCAGTGGCTAGACGCCCTGGTGTACCGGTTATCTTTCTCTTTCTCTCTCTCTCATAAATAAAAGTTATAGAAGTAAAAATAAAAAGGAAGTTTGAACAGAGGTATCTTGCATGGGTGGATAATGATGCTCCCAGAAATCAATGGTTATTAAATGAAAATCCCAGTACCAGGGGTAGGATACCTTCTTATGAGCTGCCTGAGACCCCTAGAACAATACAGGTATTGCTATTGCCCACTAGGGCTAGATGGTAAGATCCTATTGCTAAAATCACCACATGGTTTTCTTTGAGAACATAAAGAATTCAAGATGGAATTAACCTGGAAGCTTTCTTTATGCTTGCTAGAGCATGTAGAGCTGAAAAGTGCCATGTAGGCTGCTTGGGGAGAAGAGTCAACAAACAGTTTTACACAACTGTGGAACCTATGTGCTACATAACTGATGAAACTGGATTTGAGATATATTCTCCAGAAGGGATTCATGCCTGGTACTATAAACCTGGTCAAGGGCCTACAGATGGTACATAGGTCATAGCCCTAGAAGAGAAAGATACTACTATTTTTAAGCTAACTGGAAGTATTGTGCCCATCAACCTTCCTACTAAATGTTTATGGCCATAGACTAATGCTGCTCTTAGTCTTCATCAGAAGAGCCTCGTTTTGCTATGGGTAGCTGTTACTGCAGTCTCATAACTGATGGAAGTGCTAAGAATAAATGACTGTTGAGCATGTAGCCCTAAATGAGACGTGTATTAACCTCTTCAGAGCTCAGGGAATATCCTGAAGTCAGATGATAGGAAGGAATTCTGTGGAAACTCTCTTCTGGATTTGGCATGGCTATTATACTCATGAACTCATAGCAGCTATGGTTTTCTGCCAATGACTTGCACAATATTTAGTCTGTCAACATTCCATCATGGATGAGGAAGGGGCTCATGAATCCCCTGTATTCTCTGAGAAGCTATTGACAGTAGTGGGTGATGGTGAGTGGGGAAACATTTTATTCAGTTAATGTAGTCAATAGTAACTTGTCCATGCTCCAGTAAATAACTCCCAACCCACTCATGTTCATGGCAATAACTGTAATTTAAATCAGAGGTTTACCCCAAAGGACATCAAAGTAGAAGGGGAATAGCTGAGAGGAAGAGGTTCAGCAGGAGTGGAGGGGGCAAAAGAAGGTGATGTATGATGAATATTAAAAATCCATTATATCCATGCATGAACTTGTCAAAACATTTTATGAAGCATTACTATGGGATGCGACCAACATATTAGTTAGCCTAATAGTGGTAATGATGTTTTTGACTATGGAAGTCTGTTTTTAAAATTAATTTTATACTGATACATTAAATCATTATATATTTACATAAATATGACCACACACTCTTTTGATAAATGTATACAGTGTATAGTCAGGGTAAACATTTGCCTCAAATATTTATCATTTTTATATTAAAAGCATTCAAAGCCCTTTCATTTAGTTGTTTGAGAAATACAGCACACACTTTCTATCTATATTCACCTTTCCTTATAAGGATAGCACAGTAGAGTTTCTTATTGCTGACTGCAACTTAGTACTCATTGCTCAACCATTCTCCTTACCCATTTCCTCTTTCTAGTGACTTTAGTCTCTGGTAAGCACAATTCTTTCAATTTCTGAGATGTCCATTTTTTATTGTATTCTACATATAAGTGAGACCATGTGGTACTTGTCTTTTAGCATCTGGCTTATTTCAAGACAATGATCTCCAATCCCCAAATTTTTTTTGTCAGAAATGACAGGATTTTATCTTTTTATTTTTGGATAGTATTCCACTCAGCAGTCCAAGTATTTATTTATTTATTTATTTGAGAGAGACAGACACAGAGAGAAAGACAGATAGAGGGAGAGAGAGAGAATGGGCGCGCCAGGGCTTCCAGCCTCTGCAAACGAACTCCAGACGCGTGCGCCCCCTTGTGCATCTGGCTAACGTGGGACCTGGGGAACCGAGCCTCGAACCGGGGTCCTTAAGCTTCACAGGTGAGCGCTTAACCACTAAGCCATCTCTCCAGCCCCCATGTATATTTAAAAGGCTTCTATGAATTGAATATAATGAATATGGAAGTTAAGATACCTCCTTAACAAACTGATTTTATTCCTTTAAACATATATATTCATACATACTATTTATTTTTATATTAGTAAATTATATATATATATATATATATATATATATATATATATATATATATATATTAATATACAATTGCTAGGTCATATGGTAGTCCTAAATTTTCAGAAACTTCCATACTCTTGTGCACAATGGCTTCATAAATTTATAATCCAACCAATAGTGTGCAAAGGTTGCATTTTCCTCATGTCCTGCCAGTATTTCTCTTTGGTCTGACATTGGCTATTCTACCTAGAGTGAGGTAGTATTCTCATTTTCATTTCTCTGTTCCTGGTGATAAGGGATGAACATGCTTTATAAAACTATTGGCCATGGGTATGTCTTACTTTGAGATACGCTTACTTAAATCTATTGATCATCTTTGACAGAGCTGTTTATTATTTATCTTCTGGTTTGTGGGAGGTCCTTATATATTCTGGATCCAGAGATTTCAAGCTTTATGAATACATAATTATCACCACTTTCCTTTCATTTAATTGGGTTTTGTGCACTGCTTCTTATATACTAGTTTGTTATTCTACATTATCCTTAATTAATTGTTTATCTTTCATATTTGACCGATTTCAAATTGATTTTTGTGTTTAGTATTAGGTTAGATTCAAGATTAATCTTCCAATGTGGATCTCCAATGGATCCAGTACAATTTATTGGAAAGGCCAATTTTTCCTTGTTTCACTACAGTAATGAAGATAGGCTGTGGACATAAAGATTAGTAGATAAATAGGTGGATTTGACTGTGTCTTTTTAAGAAAGAACTTTGTTACTTCTAACTTTTTTCTATTGTTGAGCCAATATTGTAATTTCTTAATTAGAGTATCTTAAAATATGACTCTATCTATATCCAATGGGATGAAGCTTCAGTCTTCTCAAAGATGTTCTTGGCTTTTCAGATGTATTTATAAGACTCAACTTATAAATTTCTACAAGATGCTGGTAGAATTTGAAATTTTTTTTTTAATTTAATTTATTAGTTTTCTTCTCAGTAAATACAGCAGTTTGGTACCATTATTTAGGCTGCTCTGAGATCTACCCCTTCCCATTAGACCCTCCTTGTTATTGAAAATGGGTCGTGCACTGTGGAGTTAGCCCCCAGTTATTGGTATGATAAATGTCTCTGCAAATCATGACCCAACATGTGACTCTGACATTCTTTCTGCCCCCTTTTCCGCAAAATTTCCCTGAGCCATGTTGGGTTCATTTTTGGTCTGCTTCAGTGCTGAGGTGTTGGGGGCCTCTGAGGCTCTGACTCTCTGCTTTGGTAGGAGTTGATTTTTTTCTCCATTGATCTCATTCCCCTTTGTGCTGGTATCCGGTTCACAGGAAAACATCACCCTTGCTTATTTCGCCAGTTGTCCTTAGTTTCAGTTGGGCCCCTTTTGAGGTATGTTGGGGCAGCTCTCTTCTTAGGATCTGCATCTATCTGGAAAAGAGAAGCAGATTCTCCAACGGAGAGTAAGTTAGCACCCAGAAAATTGAGATAACACTTACTTTTTGGATAGACAGTATGGTAGATTTAGGCCCTCTTATACCCTGTGATTGATGGTAGCTTGATATTGAAGAGTGGGCTTGTGTTTGGGTATGGTTCTGACTTGTTTCCCAGCTCCAACTATGGGTCTAGTACCACTGAGTGGATCAGTTAGCCAAATCAAGAGCAATTGATTCCTCACCATGGCTGTGTACCACTATTGCACTTGTGTGGGCATCACATCCAGTTATTTGTTGCTAATTAGGTGTTGCGTGGACAGATCTTGGTCATTTCCCCCAGTTGCCTATGTTGCACCTTCTGGCACTAGACACGCTGACTGTCTGGGGACTGACTCTCTCCTGGCTTCTGGCCATGTCATTCCATTTTACACGTCAGCTGTGTGTGGAGTCTTCAGCAATAGGGTCTTACCACTGGCCTTTGGTGGGTCATCAAGTACTCTGACAGAAGTCTGTCATTGTTTTGGGAAACCTTGTAGGTTTCTCTGATCAAAAGCTCATTGTGGATGGTAGGCCCAAGCTGGAAGTGGGGGTTACAGGTCAGTGTCCACTAAGAAATTGAGGAAAAAGATAACTAATATACAAGAGTTAGAGAGTATACAGATAGAGGGGAGAGGGGGAGAGGGAGGGAGGGAAGATGTAGAAGATTTAGGTCAGTTTTGATCCTACCCTCTCCAGTGTCTTGTAGTTCAGGTGTTTCCTGTAAGGGTCTAGTGAAGGTTCAGCCATTTGGTCTGTCTTTTAGGAAGTAGAATTTTATGGTACCATTGCCGTTTGGGTCCGGATTACTGTTTTCCACCCTTTGATTCCCACCCCACCCTCCCATCCATCTTATTGTCTAGTCCATGAGGTGCTTGCTGGGTATGTAAGGCATCTTGGGCAGATACAGGTTAGGTGTTGCAGATGAGTGAGACTATGCGTCGATTTTTTTTCTGTGATTGGGTAAGTTCGCTGAGAATGATCTGTTCCAGGTTCAACCATTTTTCCTCAAATTTCTTTATGTCGTTTTTTTCTTACTGCTGTATAGAATTCCATTGTGTAGATATACCACATCTTTGTTATCCATTCTTCTAATGATGGACATCTGGGTTGGTTCCAGCTTTTAGCTATTACGAATTGAACCGCTACAAACATGGTTGAGCAAATCTCTCTGGCTTTTGGTTTGAAGGTTTTAGGGTAGATGCCCAGTAATGGTATAACTGGGTCTGTTGGTATTTCTATAGCCAGCTTTTTCAGGAGTCTCCATATTGCTTTCCAAAGTGGTTGTACCATCCTGCATTCCCACCAACAGTGAATGAGTGTCCCTGCTTCTCCACATCCTCGCCAGCATTTATTTTCATTTGACCTTTTGATGTTGGCTATCCTTATTGGGGTAAGGTGGAATCTCATAGTTGTTTTAATTTGCATTTCTCTGATGATTAGGGATGATGAACATTTTCTTAGGTGTGTGTTTGCCATTTGTATCTCTTCCTCTGTGAATTGCCTGTTTAACTCTGTGCCCCATTTTGTGAGTGGGGTATTTGTCTTCTTATTGTTTAGACTTTTGCGTTCTTTGTAAATTCTGGAGATAAGGCCTCTATCAGTTGGATAATCTGCAAATATTTTCTCCCATTCTGTGGGTATTCTATTGGCTTTGCTTATTATATGCTTGTCTGTAAAGAAACTCTTCAGCTTCATATGATCCCATTGCTTGAGTGACTGTTCAAGAACTTGAGCCACTGGGGTTTTATTCAGGAAGTCTTTTTCCATTCCTATATCATGGAAAGTACTTCCTAAATTTTCTTCCAGTAGTTTTCGAGTTTCTGGTCTTATGTTGAGGTCTTTGATCCATTTGGATTTGAGTGTTGTGCATGGTGAAATGTGTGGATCAAGTTTTAGTTTCCTGCATGTGGTTATCCAGTTTGTCCAGCACCATTTGTTGAAGATGCTATCTTTTTTCCAGTCTATATTGTTTGGGCCTTTGTCGAATATCAAGTAGCTATAGTTGCTTGACCCAAAATCCGGGTCCTCAAGTCTATTCCATTGGTCTATACTCCTGTTTTTATGCCAGTACCATGCTGTTTTTATTACTATGGCTTTGTAATATAGCTTTATATCTGTTATGGTGATGCCACCAGAGGTATTTCTTTTGCTGAAGATATGTTTGGACATGCGAGGCCTTCTACCTTTCCATATGAAATTTGAGATCATTTTTTCTATCTCTGTGAAGAACATTGTAGGTATTTTAATTGGAATTGCGTTAAATCTATATATTGCCTTTGGTAGGATTGTCATCTTCACAATGTTAATTCTGCCTATCCAGGAGCATGGGAGGTCTTTCCATCTTTTCAAGTCCTCCTCAATTTCATTTTTGAGAGTTTTCATATTTTCGTTGTATAGATCTTTTACTTCCTTGGTTAACATTATTCCAAGTTATTTTGTTTTTTTTGTTGCTATTGAAAATGGGACTATGTCCTTTATTTCTTTTTCTGTGTCTTTGTCACTTGCATACAGAAATGCTACCGATTTTTGTGCATTGATTTTGTATCCTGCTACTTTGCTATAGGAGTTAATCACCTTCAGGAGTTTTGTGATGGAGTCTCTTGGGTCTCTTACATATACAATCATGTCATCAGCGAGTAGAGCTAACTTAACTTCTTCCTTTCCAAATTGTATCCCTTTTATTTCCTTCTCCTGCCTCTCTCAATATATTTTCTATTAAATAATTTGTGTGCATTAAATAGTTAAATTTTATCAAAAACATCAAAGTAATACCATATGAAAGTATGGTAGTACCTCTAACCTGAAAAATAGTAAGAATCAGAATGTACTGACATGTTCTTAGAGATCTACCCAACCTTTAACAATTGGTCCAGTTTACCATCATTTTGTAAGCTTAACATGTCTACTACTACAATGCCATATGCCATTGTATGTGTGATTCCATTTTTTCCTTGCCAGGATCACAAAAGTGGATATTTTGGGACTCCTCACATTAGGGCATCTGATGTAGTTGAACTAAGACAATATTTTTCTTTAACTGTTAGCCTTTTCTGAGGCACTAGTACAATACCAAATTTTACTCATTGTCTAACATGTTTGCTCATTATTTCATTTTCATTTGATATTTGCCTTTCTGTATATGTAACTGATTCTAATTCAAACTCTGTCTTTGAAAGGCATGCTAGGTGTAACCTCTGTATTGGTGCATCTTTCTGTTCAAAGCTTATGTTATCAAGTGCCTCCTACACAGTTTCCAATCAAATGGAGTCAGGACTACTCCATTTCCAATCAAATGGGGTCATGTTATATAGAAACCAGAATACAGGCTTTGTCAGCCTCTGAGAAATATATCTGAATTTATACACAAATCCAGCTTTTCAATTTAAAATCAGGGCACATCCTCACCATCAAATTCTTAGAATTCTGGCAAACAAAGATATGTTTAGATCATTTTGCTTTGAAATAGCCTCTGCTTTTGACATCTAAAGTTGAAATCCTAGTCCTCAAACTTCTGTGTCAGGTTGAAAATTATGATGTTGCATTGATTGACATGGGAAAGAATTGACCAATTCACTGTAGTCTACTGTATAGCTATATGTGTAGCTTCTCTGGCTCCCACTCCAAGAATCTTCACCACAGATAGCTTCATTCTTTGTCTCTTTTACTTTACTTTCAGACAGAGTAATACTTGGTGATATTTTGTGCATGAGGAATTATAGACAATATGCCCATCTCTGCATTGCTTCAGCCTCCCCATGTCTACTCTCCTGGGCCTATCTGACCACCTCCAGCAAGTACATATAGACATCCACTTGCTGGATCTGATCACCTTACAATTCTGGAAGGGTGTCTTCTAATGAGCTCCAACATATTTTACTCCAATGCATCCCCTAAGTTCCCAAAAGCATTTCCTCAGGTTATTCTTTGTGTAGGCATCCCCATAATAGTCCAATTTTCTAGTGCCATCAATCTCACCATTTGGCCAGCTTGTTGACAATTATACATGACTCAATAAGGTTTATGTCACTGCTGAATTCTTCCACCACTGTGAGGAAGACAAACTATAATTCAGTCCCAGGCTCATTTCTGTCTTACCTTCTTCAGTCCAGTTTTACATTTGTCAGTAATGTTGTGCTGGCCTTCCAAACAAGATGCTGCCCACCCACTTGGACATTCATCAAGAAACCATCCTTGCTTTCTTAGGTGATATAGGACATTACATATGTCCATAGGCAACCTCTCATAGACATTACTCATGGAGCTTCAAAGTCACCCGAAGGAGAACACACACCCTACAATTTCTGTTGCACCAAGTACATTTTCTGACATCACTCAAAAATTATGGGTGGTTAAGATCTCAGGGCTGTTTTAGGCTTTTCAGTTGAATCGTTCACTCACAGTTGTCAACCCCACTATGTAGTTGGTGAGAAGATTAGGCATCTATAACAAGGGAATATAGTGGACCTGTACTGTTGGAATCTCTCTCTGTGTGTGATTACATGTCATATATCAACATTCTGTGTTTGGTTTTATTTGAAAGTGTCTCTTATGTGCCTCTAACATTTTACCAACATGAACATTTATTTTATGATAATTCAACTGGAAATTTAAAGAATTCAACAACTAAAACATGTGTCTAGTGACTTCTGGTCAAGATGGTGACCACCTAACCATGCCACACCTCCCAAGGAAGGAAAAGCAAGGCATTAAGGGTTCACTTGGTCCTTTAGGGGAGAGCAATCTCTAATAGATCACCAGTGTGAGGGCACAGAAGAAACAAAAAAGGAATTGGCTAATGCCCTTGCTCTCACATAGCCCACCAGCACCCCAGGCCCCCCAAACAGCAGCCCTAGCCATAGCCCCAGCCTCAGCATTCTCCCACACTTACTGTAGGAAAGTGGACCCAGGCCAGCATAGTTACACTTGACTCATGGTGCAGAGGCAATTGCCCTGCTGCCCCCACCCAGGTGTGACCTCAGGCGGGCTCCACCCATTGCTCCACCCAAGCTCAGGCTCAATCTGTCCATTATCCCACTGTGTGTACTGGCCATCTGCCCATGTGAGCTCAGATTTCTCTGCCCATTGGCCCACTTGTAGCTCTGATTGCCCACCCATCCATTCAAGAACTCACTCCACCTGCCCATATGTGAGCTAAGGTTCACTCTGCCCTTCCAAACATGCCAGCTTAGGCCCAATACCCCTTCTGCCTCACTGGCTGCCTGCCCATCTGTCCGCTGTGTGAGCTCAGGCTGCTCCAGTGACCCATCGCCCATGCTCAGGCTGATCCGCCCACCCATGCCTGAACTCAGGACTGCTCTGCCATCTGCTTGTTTGCCTGTTAGCTCAGGACTACTCCCCCAAGAGGCACCACTTCTCCTGCCCATCAAGACTACAGTCCAACTCTCCTTCCCCATACGCTGTGATGGGGAGACTACAAAGCAAAAGAAATTACATGAAAAATCAAATGCAAGTAAATCCAGTAAGATCACCCAGTCCTACAATGAATGTCTCTAATCAAAACATAAAAGAGATACAGGAACAGAACACCAAAATGAAGCTATAAGCAATGCAACCATGACCAAGCTACTGGTAGAACTTGCAGAAAAGCAACAAAGGACAGGTAATCATGTGGATGCTGCCATCACTAGACTAGACCTAATAGATAAGAAAATGGAAGGAGTTAAAAGACAGTTAAGAGTTATGAAGGAGAGTGAAAAAAAAAAAGGACCTAAAAATTCAGCTGGTAATGCTAAATGAAGACATAAAAAAATTCAAGAATGAATTCCACAAAGCATCAAGAAAATCAGAAAATTATGTAAAAAGGGAGCTTGACTGAGGGATGGAAACCATACATAGAACAGTTGTAGAAAATACAACCTTAATTGAACAAGCCTAAAACTCTTTAGAAACTCTCAAGAATAGAGTCAGCCATGAAGAGGATAGAAACTCTGATCTGGAAGACAAGACAGAAGAAACAATTTGAGAGTTCAAAAATATCAATAAGTTCAAAATTTTCTGTGAAAGAACATGAGGGAAATGTGGGATACCCTTAAGGATCCTAACATCCAGATCATGGGAATGCCACAAAGGGAATTTCAGACCAAAGGCATGGCGAACTTATTTAACAAAATAATAAAAGAAAACTTTCCCACTCTCACAAAAGAAATGTCCATCAAGATACAAGAAGCTAACAGATTGGACCAAAGGAGAAAGTCTCCAAGACATATTGTCTGGACCCAAATGGCAATGGTACCATAAAATTCCACTTCCTAAAAGGCAGACCAAATGGCTGAACCTTCACTAGACCCTTACAGGAAACACCTGAACCACAAGACACTGGAGACAGTAGGGTCAACACTAACCTAAATCTTCTACATCTTCCTTCCATTCCTCTCCCCCCTCCCCTCTCTAACTCTCCTCTCTAACTCTTGTATATTAGTTATGTTTTTCCTCAATTTCTTAGTGGGCACTGACCTGTAACCCCCACTACCAGCTTGGGGCTATCATCCACAATGAACTTTTGATCAGAAAAACCTATAAGATTTCCCAAAACAATAACAGACTTCTGTCAGAGTACTTGATGACCCACCAAAGGTCAGTGGTAAGACCCTATTGCTGAAGACTCCATACGCAGCTGACACGTAAAATGGAATGGCATGGCTGGAAGCCAGGAGAGAGTCAGTCCCCAGACAGTCAGTGTGTCTAGTGCCAGAAGGTGCTACATGGACGACTGGGGGAAATGACCAATATCTGGCCAAGCAACTCATGTTCTAACCTAATTAGCAACAAATAACCTGATGTGAGGCCCACAGAAGTGCAATAGTGGCACACAGCCATGGTGGGGAACCAGCTGCTCTTGATTTGGCTAACTGATCCCTTCAGTGGTACGAGACCCATAGCTGGAGCTGGGAAACAAGTCAGAACCATACCCAAATATAAGCCCACTCTCTAATATCAAGCTACCATCAATCATGGGGTACAAGAGGGCCTACACCTATTAAACTCCCTATCAAAAAAGTAAGTGTTAGCTCAATTTTCTGGGTGCTGGGCTGGAGAGATGGCTTAGCGGTTAAACGCTTGCCTGTGAAGCCTAAGGACCCCGGTTCGAGGCTCGGTTCCCCAGGTCCCACGTTAGCCAGATGCACAAGGGGGCGCATGCGTCTGGAGTTCATTTGCAGAGGCTAGAAGCCCTGGTGCGCCCATTCTCTCTCTCTCCCTTATCTGTCTTTCTCTGTGTCTGTCGCTCTCAAATAAATTAATTAATTAATTAAATTTAAAAAAATTTCTGGGTGCTAACTTACTCCCCATTGGAGAATCTGTTTCTCTTTTTCAGATAGATGCAGATCCTAAGGAGAGAGCTGCCCCAACATACCTCAAAAGGGGCCCAACTGAAACTAAGGATAATTGGCAAAACAAGCAAGGGTGCTGTTTTCCTGATGAACCGGATACCAGCACAAAGGGGAAGGAGACCAACACAGAGAAAAATCAACTCCTACCAAACCAGAGAGCCAGAGCCTCAGAGGCCCCCAACACCTCAGCACTGAAGCAGACCAAAAATGAACCCAACATGGCTCATGGAAATTTTGCAGAAGAGGGGGCGGAAAGAATGTCAGAGTCACATGTTGGGTCATGATATGCAGAGATGTTTATCATACCAATAACTGTGGGCTAACTCCACAATGCACGACCCATTTACATCAACAAGGAGGGTCCATTTGGAAGGGGTAGACCATGGATGAGCCTAAACCATGGTACCAAACTGCCTTTATTTGCTGAAAAGAAAACTAATAAATTAAATTTTTTTAAAAAAAGATTCTAAACATTGACACCAAAGATAAAATCCTAAAAGCAGCTATGGAAAAACAGCACATCAATTTTAAAGGTAACCCCATCAGAATTACATCAGACTTCTCAATAGAAACCCTGAAATCCAGAAGGTCCTGGAATGGAACACTGCAAAGTCTAAGAATTTATGGCTTAAAACCCAAACTACTCTACCCAGTAAATAATAGATGGTGAAAGAAAAACTTTCCATGACAAAACTCATATTTACAGTTGTATGAACACAAAACCAAACCTACAGAGAGTATTTCAGGAAATTCTACATACAGAAGAATCAAATAATCAACCTCAAAGGCCTATAAGAAGCAGATCACAATAACCAAACTCAGAGAAGGCTCCAAAATCTTCAAAGTCCACGAAAGCACCAAACCACATATACCAACACACTATGGCAGGGAACAAATCAAACCTCACGGTCATTACCCTAAATATTAATGGCCTTAATTCACCCATCAAGTGACACAAGCTGTATTGATCTACTTCCCTAGATAAGAAAATTAGACTCCTCAATCTGTTGTCTTCAAGAAACCCACCCCACCACTAAAGACAGACACCTTCTCAGGATAAAAGGGTGGAAAACAAAAGTCTAAGCAAATGGGAATAGTAAACAAGCAGGTGTAGCTATACTAATGCTAGGAAAAATAGAGTTCAAACCAAAAATAATCAAAAAAGACAAAGAAAGCCACTTCCTATTTATCAAGGGAATCCCTCAAGAGGATATGACAATCATAAATCCTTATGCACCAAACACAGGGCACCACAGTTCATAAACAAACCTTACTTGACAATAAAACAGAGCTAACCACCAACACCATCATAGTTGGGGACTTCAATACACCATTATCAGTAGTAGATAGATAATCCAAACAGAAACTCAAAAGGGAAGTAAGAGCTCAACAAAACTATAGATCACTTAGAACTAATAGAAATCTACAGAGCATTCCATCCCAAATCCCCAGACTACACATTATTCTCAGTAGCCCATGGAACATTATCTAAAATAGATCATATACTGGGCCAAAAAGCCTGCCTCCATATATTTAGGAAGATTGACATAAATCCCCACATGATATCAGATGGCAATGCTATATTGCTGGAAATTAAGAATCCCATGGGCTCCTGGAAACTGAACAGCACACTTTTAAACAATAAATGGGTAATAGACATAATAAAAAAAAATGAAACTGCAAAATTTCTAGAAATGAATGAAGATGAGAACACATTTATTTAATTTGTGTGGGAAAATTTGTTGATTTCTAGTGGCCCGTTGACCTATAACGTATATGCACCATTTACCATGAAGTGATGGGTGGCAGAGGTTTTTAATACAGGAAGATGATAATCATTGTAACCCCTACAGAGAGTGAAAAATGTCACCAAGTCAGGCAAAAGTCCATTGGCATGTCCCTCATTCCCAGGACATTAAGAAATATAGCAATGGCAAGGAAATAGCAAAATGTGGCATTATCTCATATTCCCTTGCTTCTGCTTCTCTTCTCCAGGAAGATATGTTCTGCCCTGGGAATAGAATTCTGATTGTAGACACTTTTTATGATCTAGGTGGAGAAACCCAGGTATTTTGTGGTCATATTCTTGCCACAACTGAGTGGACTGGGAACCAAAACACCAAAGACATAAATGAGCTATAAGTGGCAGGACAAAATACCCTGAGATATCTAAGATTATTAATTACCAAAGTAGTTAATGAAGCTTGTATTGTAAGTGGACAAGAGTCAAATAATTCTTAAGAATGCCATGTAATACAGATAGCTTGCTCTGTATTAGGCTCAAAACGTCCATGGCTATCTTCCCTCTCTCATATGTTCCCTCCTCTTTTGTCTTGAGTTACCCTGAATCTATTTCTATTATGTCACTAATGAAGAGGTTAATTGAGAATGAAATCTGTCTCTAGAAGTAATAATTGTAAAATAAAATACTTGTAAAACCAATTTTAAACTATGTTTTGAATTAGCTTTTGATTATTTAAAGGAATTATTCTACCCATCTTCAAATAACTAGTATTATTATGTGCAGTAAAGAATTTTTAAAGCTCAGGGTAGTAATCTCTTATTTCTTCAAATGTTAATGTTTTACAACATCAAGATGTAATAACCACAAAATACCCTTCTGGCCTTAAATAAAGTACTTTGGAAAAACTAAAAATTCGTGCCCTAGCAGTCTGGAAGCAGACAAGAAAAGGCATGTTAATTACTTACATTTATTGAAAAATAGTTTTACACATAGATATGTATATAATGCCACTTGCCTTTACTTGAAATATCACAAAAATAAACAACATTTTGGGAATAAGCCCAGGATGCATAGTTGAAAGGAGCAGGAGTAAATGGTTGAAGAGAGTTAGTGAACAAAATATCAATGTGCATGTTACTGTTGTAGTCAGCTGTAATGGCAAATCTTGGTTATCAACTCAATTGAAATAAGAAACTTCTAGGGGATTGACAAAGTTTACTTCTTCACATATCTATGATTGGGTTTTCAGTAACAGTGAGATCACAAGGGCTCTGACCAAGTGCATGAATTGATTCCTAGATGAGTTAATTATAGCAGGACATAAATGAGTGGTAAGAAAAAGTAAGAGGTAGACCTGGTTAAAGAATGATGTGCATGTCCTTAGGGATAAATTTTTCCATGGTTCTTTCTTGATTCTACTTTTTCTTTGTTTCCTAGTTGGGTATGATGTGAATAGCTCTCATTCATCAAAACCTCATGCAACCATGTGATCTGCCCAAGTATATAAGGTCAAGTGATTATGGACTAAATTATATGAAATTATGAAATGAAATGTACACTTCTTCTGCTAAGTTGTTTGTTTTTTCAGACATTTGGTTAAGCTGTGAGAAAAATACAGTAATTGAGTTCATTTACACTAAACCCTATATGAAGATTTGAGCACAGTGACTTCATAATACCCAATTCAGGAAGCTTTCATATTTTGCCCATACCTGTTATTATCATCTATGAACATTAAATTGACAACATGTCTAGAATATCATGATGGGGCTGGTTAATCAAAAGTTTAAGAAAAAGTTCAACATCCCAAACCATTAAGAAAATGTGAATTAAAACAAGTATGAAATTCTATCTTAACCAAGGAGAACAAATATTAAAAAATCAAATGAAAACAAATGTTGGTAAGGCTGTAGAGAAATGGTAACCCTCATTCAAAGTTAATAGCTAAAAACTGGAATGAACCCAGGTGTCCATCATTGGAAGAATGGATAACCAAGATGTGGAATATCTACATGATGGAATTCTAATCTGCAGTAAGAAAAATGATGCATTGAGATTTGTAGAAAAATGGCCAAACTTGGAATGGCTCATTTTAAGTGAACTCACACAATCACAGAAAGACAGATGTCACATGATGTCACTCATCTGCAGTTCCTCACCTGGATCAGCCCAACTTGCTGACACAACTGAATAGCATATTAAGGCTTAGACAATAGGTAGGGCTTTGGGGAAGGGAAAAAGTGGAGTAGGGGGACACAAACTCTGAACCCAAAGTGAACTGGTACCATAGAATTCTAGATCCTGGAAATCAGACTAAAAGGTGGAACCCTCAAGCAAACCTTACAGAGAGCACCTGAATGAAAGAGACCTGGAGAGAGTGAGATAAAACCTAGCCTGATATTTCTCCTGTTTCTCTTTCTTCTCTGTTTATTCTTTTTTTTTTTTCTTTTCCCTTGGTGATGGCCTATAAATCCCTATAATAGGATGTGGTCTACATTCACAATGAGCTGTTGATCAGAGAGACCTACTAGATCTCTAAAACAAACAAGACAGACTTCTGTCAGAGCACTTGCTTACTCACCAGAGGTTAATGGTAAGACCCTACTGCTGAAGACACAAATCACTGTAGGCATGGGCCATGGAGAGACCTGGATGGAATCTGGAGGAGAGCCAGTCCCCAGAAAATTAGCCCATCTAGTGCTTGAAGGTGCTACATGAACTACCAGGGGAAAATGGCCAACATCTGTCTAAGCAACTCAAAGTCTAAGCAACTCAGAAGCAAACAACCTGATATGATGTTGACACAAGTACAATAGTGGCACACAGCCATGGTGGGTGACCAGTTGCTCTTGGATTGGCTAACAGGTGCACTCAGTGGAAAGGAAACCATATCTGGAACTGGGAAGCAAGTCAGAATCATATCCCGTTAGTGATTCTTCTTTCCATTGTCAAGCTTCCACTAACCTTGAACTATAAAAGTGTCTAAACCTGTGTAGTCATCTCTAAATTACTAATGGTTACTCATTTATCTGGTCTGACTTCACTCACCACTGGAGAATCTGATTCACTTTTTCATATGGGAACTGGACTTGAGGAGATAAATGACACAGTGAACTCCACCCTGGCACCAGCTGAAACCACAGAAGAATTGGGGAAATATGCAAGAATGCTTATCTCTTAGTTAAGCTGATTATCAGCACAAGGGTAATGGAGAAAGATACTGAGGACACTCAGCACCTACCCAACCAGACATCTAGACGCTCCTAAGTGTCCATCACTGAAGTAGACTTAAAATGCTCCCAGCATGGCTCAGGGAAATTTGTGGAAGAGGGGGCAGAAAGATTGTTAAAGCCACAAATTGGGACATTTTGCACAGAGGCATCACCTCTCTCCCATAACTGTCTGCTGCCCCCATAATGCATGACCCACAATCCCCATGGAGTTGACCTACATCCCCAATGAGGAAGACCTCTTCAGAAAAGGGGCAGGGAAGTGAGAAAGGATGATACCAACATATGATGTTTACATACAAAATATGTCCATATCTAATAAAAATAGATGAATATAAAAAAATTAATCATAAAAAATTTTAAAAAGAAAACAGAAAAAAAGTTTTAATAAGTGAGGCTGAGAACAATTGTAAAGTTCATGCTTAGATTCATATGTGTGAGGTCTTGTGCTCATCCCTGGCACCAAAAGAACACAAAAGGACAAATAAGATATATAAATGAATGTCTTGGGCTGGAGAGATTGCTTAGTGGTTAGACACTTGCCTGTGAAGCCTAAGGACCCCGGTTCGAGGCTCAGTTCCCCAGGTCCCATGTTAGCCAGATGCACAAGGGGGCGCATGCGTCTGGAGTTCGTTTGCAGAGGCTGGAAGCTCTGGCACGCCCATTCTCTCTCTCTCCCTCTATCTGTCTTTCTCTCTGTGTCTGTTGCTCTCAAATAAATAAATAAATAAATTTAAATGAATGTCTTTTTTATGAGAATGAAAAAATTAAGTATATGGGGTTAGAACTTGCAGAGTGTCATAATTTTCAACTGCAACTCTAAACTAGCTCAGTCAAGCCAAGAACATACTTATATATTACCCTATATGAAATCTTTTCTAAGGCTGTCATTTTCATGTATCAAAAGGAATATGGACTCTCCTTGCCTATCTTCCCTTCATCTCTAGCTACCACCTCAGTTTATCTAAGTGGTTTTTTGGTGAGATAATCTAGATTTTCATTACTGAGAATATAGGGACCATTACTTTGATCTAGGGTTGAAGTGATTTCCTCATTTGCCTGCCTACTTTTATAAACATAAACAAAATCTTCAAAGAACCTCAACCGCATACTTCTGGTTTCTTCCCTTATCACCTCATGGAGCAGCTATCCCTTCTTTTCATTACCTCATGATAATCAAGTACAGTTTATGCTCATTAGTCTATAATTTTATCTATTCCCATGAAGTCCTCAAAATTGTTGTATTGCAAATATATAGTTGGACCCTTACAGGTCTGTTGCACGTTGCTTTACATTACATAGATACTCAGATAATCCTTAGGCTATTATTGTAAGTATTGCTTGCATAATCATAATGTCACAATTCTGTCTCTTTTGTAATTGAGACATTATTCACAAAATGGGGAAAGGCCTGTTTTAAAACTCTACAGGGGAACTTCCAGTTAAGATGGCAGCATAGGAACCATGCCAAAGCAGCCTAGGGGAGAAAAAGGCAAAAAAAAGAAAAAAAGAAAGAAAAACTAACTCTTCTGCTAAAAAGTTAGGTGTATAAGAAATTACCAATGGTAGCAGAGAAGTAGGAGAGAACCAGAGCCCACATAGGCAGGAAGAAATGGCTCCATCACCAGCAGCACTAGGTCCTCAGTGCCACAGCTTCAAAGCTTGGCTTGAGCCACAGAAAAAATCCAGGTGGGGGGATTTTCCACTCACACTGGAGCTCTGCACAAACTCAAGAAACATGGAGAACCATAGTGAACATGGAGGAGCAGAACACAAGGTAAAGGATCACATGGACCAGCAGGAGAACTAGAGCCACCATCCACACCCTCCCCCTGCCCCACTGCTAGTTCAAGCACCAGCAAGTGCCAGAGACCAGGGGAAGAGTGATCACAGAACCCAGCATTAGCAACCAAAGCAGCAATCAAATGACCTAGCCAGCCTACTTGAACCCACAGTGCACCCAAGAGGGACCCAAGCAGGAGCACAACATAACTGAGACCAAAATCATCCCAAAATGTAACTGGGATTACATCAGATCAGTACCCACCAAATAAGCCCAGTATATAGGCCTGAACTGGAAATGCTAATTGCACCTTCCATATCAGGATAAACTATATATGTTAAATCTGATAGATAGTCAGATTTGCCATTCTTAAATAAACTATATTTTGGGCTTCTTATTTGTTGCTTCTTGATTTATACTGGCTTTGTTTCCTCTTCTGTTGTACATTAGGGAAGGGTGTCACTTGGTCACAAGCTGACTTGGAACCCTCAACAGACCAGAAATCTTAATCTCCTATTGACAGGATTAAGGGTGTGGGGCACCATACACCCTCAGGGACCATGACTTTGTTAGAGGATCTGGTTGTCATAATACCTACTCTTGCATAAATATTCTGTGCTGTTTTTTTATTGAATGTGTACATTGTTTAGTTAAATTTTAGAATCTGCTTGTATTTTGTTCCAGTCAGCCTATTTGAATACTCTCATAGCATGAAAAACCCAACACCTAGGGTCACTTTTGTAAATACTCTGAGTCTTGGAAGCCACACCTAGCACCTTAAGCTCCTACCCTGAAGATATATAACATCAGATTGATTGATACATCTAATAATACTGCAGCTAACTAGAAAATCCAAGCATGAAATTAATCCAAGATGCAAAAATATATACATTATGACACAAGAAACAACAAAAATCAAGAAAATATATGTCCACCAAAAAGTATTAATACATTAGAAATGAACTCTAGTGAGAATGAGTTAGAGGAAATGTTTTAAAAAGATTTCAAAAAAATGATTATAAATATGCTCAAAGAAGCCAAGAGGAAATCAAAGGAATGAAGAAGAAAATCAATGGAATCAAAGAAGACACAGGAAACCAATGTAATGAAATAAAGAGGTCAATACAAGACATAAATAAGGAAATAGAAATAATAAAGAAAAAAACAGTCAGAATTACTAGCAATGAAGAACACAGTTAATGAAATAAAAGACTGTAGAACATCTCACCAGAAGAATGGATGAAGGAGAGAACAGAATACCTAAACTAGAAGACCAGGTGGCAGATCTAATACAGTCCAACAAAGAGAAAGACAAACTAATAGGAAAGTATGAATGGGAATCTCAATATATTCGGGACAGTATGAAATAATCAAACATAAGAATTCAGGGTATAGTAGAAGGAGAAGAATTTCATAGTAGATGTTTTCAACAAAATCATAGAAGTAAACTTCCTCCAAATTGGGAAAGAGGTGCCAATGCAGACACAGGAAGCATTTAGGACACCAACCAGACAAAACCTGGAAAGAACCTCTCCTCATCATATTATAATTAAACTACCAAACATATAAATCAAAGAAAAATTATTGAAATCTGTTAGAGAGAAAAATCAAGTTACATACATAGGCAAGCCCATCAGGATCACAGCCAATTACTCAACACAAAGTTTAAAAGCCAGAAGGGCTTGAAATGATGTATTCCAAGTTCTGAAAGAAAACAACTATCAACCAAGGTTACTTTATCCTGCAAAGTTATCAATTCAAATAGATGGAGAAATAAAAACATTCCACAACAAAAGGAGGGTAAAGGAATATGTGAAGACAAAACCAGCTCTCCAAAAAATACTTGAAAGACTCCTCCATGCTGAAGAGAAAGAAAAGCATACATATAAGGAACCTGGAAAAAAACAAACAATACTCAAATACTAGTTAACACAAGAGAGCAAAGGGAAAACCAGAAGAACTACAAAAAAATGGCAAAAATGAATACACACCTTTCAATAATATCTCTTAATATCAGCAGCCTGAAATCCCCAACCAAAAGACATAGGTTTGCAGACTGGGCTAAACAGCAGGATCCTTCAATTTGTTGTCTCTGAGAAACTCTCCTTTCTACAAAGGTTGGACACTATTTTAGGATGAAAGGTTGAAAAACAGTGTATCAAGAAAATGGGCCTAGAAAACAAGTAGGGGTTGCTGTCCTAATATCTGACAGGATAGATTTCAGTCTAACATGAGTTAGGAATGATAAGGAAGGTCACTATATTGATTAAAGGCACACTCAACAGGAGGACATTACAATCCTAAATATATATGCACCTAACATGGGGGCTCCCAAATTCAATCAAACAAATGCTATTAAAACTAAGGTTACAGATAACACCAAACACAGTAGTAGTGGGTGACTTCAACACCCCACTCTCATCAATTGACAGGTTATCCCAGCAAAAAATAAACACAGAGGCATCTGGATTAAGTGAGGTCATAGAAGAAATGGAGCTAACAGATATATACAGGACATTTCATCCAAATGCTGAGAATACACATTCTTTTCAGTAGTACATGGAACATTCTCTAAAACAGACCATATATTAGGACACAAAGCAAATCTTAACAAACACAGGAAAGTTGGAATAATTCCTTGCATTCTATGTGACCACAATAGAATCAAACTACAAATCAGTAGCAAGAAAAGCTATAGAGAATACACAAAATCATGGAAACTAAACAATACACTACAAATGATGAATGGGTCAATGAAGAAATCAAGAAGTAAATCAAAAAGTTCACAAAGTCAAATGATATCAAGAACACAACATACCAAAATCTTTGGGACACAATGAAGGCAGTCCTAAGAGGTAAATTTATAGCTTTAAATGTGTATATTAAGAAATTAGAAAGGTCTCAAGTAAATGACCTAATGCTTCACCTTAAAGCCTCAGAAAAAGAAGAACAAAGCAAACTGAAAACTCTACAGGATAAGCTTCTATGTCTATTGGAGTTTTGGCATGAATCTCAGAGAGATCTTATGTCTGTGAGCTCCTCTATTTCCATTGATTTTGCCAAATTGTATGTCCTATACATTAAGGCAACTTAGCCACATCTTGGATCCTATAACTCTGAGTTCCATTTAAACTTTCAACATTCTAAGTTATTCAACATAGGAGTCACAACAATATCCCCAAATATGTACTGTTAAGGTGCAGGGGTTATAGTTCTTCCTTAATAGAATGGTTGCCAGTGTTCCACTAGATAGAACCATTATCTCACAGGAGACACCCAAGCATATTCTAAAGCAAGAGGATACTGGTCCATTTGTGCTTCTAAACAACATACCTGTGGAGGAGTTAAGTAGTATAGCACACAGCTTCAGGTCGCTGGGATGAACTTCCAAACCATGCACAGTTATGGAGGAAGGGATACTTATTGAAGCTTACATATCCAGGCGTAGTTCCGTAGTGGCAGAAGAATCTGGCTTCTTTCCTTAGGTTGAAGCAGAGACAGAGAGAAGCCCTAAGCAACACCAGCAACACCTAAACACAACCAAGTACACTTCAGGAACTGTTAACACTATGCAGAACTCAAGCACTCTGTATATCTTTAGACTGGAATTCCAAATCCACCAACGCATCTTTTAAAAAGAATTATTTATTTATTCAAACGGAGAAAGAGAGAGAATGAATGAGTGCACCAGAGCCTCCAGCTACTGCCAACAAACTCCAGACTTATATGCCCCCTTGGGCATCTGGCTAACATAGGTCCTGGGAAATCAAACTGGGTCCTTTGGCTTTGCAGGCAATCACCTTAACCATTATGCCATCCCTCCAGCCCACTCATCATATCTTAAGCTGGACCTAATCCACTCAGTGACACCTCCTCCACCCAGGTGGCTGCATATCTAAATTATGAACTTTAATAAAATCCTGAATATATCAGGAGTCATTCATTCAAACTACCACAACTAGTATACATCTATTTCTCTTAATTCTGAAATCTGAAAAATCAAGGATAAAAACCACCTGCAGATTCAGTATGTGGGAAAGTGCTACTCTGCTTTCAAGATGGTACCTTCTTAGTATATTTTCACATGGGAAGAGGGAAAATACCATAACTTTTATGTCTTCATATGACAGATGAGACAGAAGTCTGAAAAGGGAGCTAGTACATTCCTTTTAACCTCTTCTGTAAGAGACTTACTGAAAACACGAAACTGAAGCTGACAGGATTTAATCACTTCCCCCAAAGACCAACCTGTTAATGCTATCTCATTGACAACTGTATCTTATAAGCTTTTGGAAGATACACATATCCAAATTGTCCTCAAAATGGTAAACTGTTCTAAAAAGGTTTCCTATGGACACTACTAAGTCCTTTAAATCCCTTCATATTTTCCCAAAGTCAAATTAATTTCATAATGTCACTGAAATTGTATGTGTATTTTTAATAGTTTCACATTTATACTGATAAATAAAAACAATTTTTGGAAAAATTGCTGACATCTTGGTATTGTGGTACCATGCAATATCAATATAATGCAATTCATGCCAAGTATTTGTAGAGGGATGGAAAGCCAGAGTCACTTTTGAAAGTCATTGCCAAAGCAGTTAAAAAAAAAAAACTTTATTAAATTTAAAACTTCTGTGCATATCTTTAATGTACTTTATGTGAATAAACTCGAATGAATACATTATGGGTCTCTGATGCATTTGAAAGAAAGTTGATTGTCTAGTGGAAAAGACTCTGATCATTTGAATTGCAAACAACCAGCTACACTTTTTTTCTTAAAACACCATTTCTGAGTGACAACAAGTCAGTTGTTCAGACCTGTTTTAATGCTACCGGCCTATCACCCTAATGAGCATAGATGCAAAGATCCTGAACAAAATACTCACAAACCAAGCCCAACAACACATCAAAAGCATTATCCACCTTGACCAAGTGGGATTTATCCCAGGAACACACGGGTGGTTTAACAAATGAAAACCTGTTAATGTAATACAATACAATGTAATACACCACATAAACAAGCTTAAACATAAAAACCACATGATCATTTCGATAGATGCAGAAAATGCCTTTGACAAGATACAACATCACTTCATGATCAAAACATTGGAGAGAATCAGCAAGGTCGGTTCACATCTTAATAAAGGCAATATACAAAGCTCCAAAGGCTCAAATAATACTTAATGGAGAGAGACTGGAGGAATTCCCATTAAGATCAGGAACAAGACAGGGATGTCCTCTCTCACCTCTGCTTTTCAATATAGTTCTGGAAGTCCTAGCTCAAGCAATAAGATAGGAGAAGGAAATAAAAGGGATACAATTTGGAAAGGAAGAAGTTAAGCTAGCTCTATTCACTTATGACATGATTGTATATGTAAGAGACCCGAGAGACTCCATCCCAAAACTCCTGAAGGTGATTAACTCCTATAGCAAAGTAGCAGGATACAAAATCAATGCACAAAAATCAGTAGCATTTCTGTATGCAAATAACAAAGATACAGAAAAAGAAATAAGGGACATAGTCAAATTTTCAATAGCAGCAAAAGAATTAAATACCTTGGAATAATGTTAACCAAGGAAGTGAAAGATCTATACAACAAAAATATAAAAACACTCAAAAAAGAAATTGAGGAGGACTTGAGAAGATGGAAAGACCTCCCATGCTCCTGGATAGGCAGAATTAACATTGTGAAGATGACAATCCTACCAAAGGCAATATATAGATTTAACGCAATCCCAATTAAAATCCCTACAGTGTTCTTCACAAAGATAGAAAAAATGATCTCAAATTTCATATGGAAGAGCAGAAGGCCTTGCATATACAAACATATCCTCAGAAAAAGAAATACCTTTGAAGGCATCACCATACCTGATCTAAAGCTATACTACAAAGCCATAGTAATAAAAACAGCATGGTACTGGCATAAAAACAGGACTATAGACCAATGGAATAGACTTGAGGACCGGGATTTTGGATCAAGCAACTATAGCTACTTGATATCCGACAAAGGCCCAAACAATATAGGCTGGGAAAAAGATAGCATCTTCAACAAATGGTGCTGGACAAACTGGATAACCACATGCAGGAAACTGAAACTTGATCCACACATTTCACCATGCACTACACTCAAATCCAAATGGATCAAAGACATCAACATAAGACCAGAAACTTGAATACTACTGGAAGAAAATTTAGGAAATACTTATCATGATATAGGAATGGAAAAAGATTCCTGAACAAAACCCCAGTGGCTCAAGTTCTTAAACAGTCACTCAAGCAATGGGATCATATGAAGCTGAAGAGTTTCTTTACAGACAAGCATATAATAAGCAAAGCCAATAGATTATCCACAGAATGGGAGAAAATATTTGCAGGTTATCCAATGGATACAGGCCTAATCTCTAGAATCTACAAAGAACTCAAAAATCTAAACAAAAAGAAGACAAACACCCCACTCATAAAATGGGTCAAAGAGATGAACAGGCAGTTCACAGAGGAAGAAATACAAATGGCAAAAACACACTTAAGAAAATATTCATCATCTCTAATCATCAGAGAAATGCAAATTAAAACAACTATGAGATTCCACCTGACCCCAATAAGGATAGCAAACATCAAAAAATCAAATGAAAGTAAATGCTGACGAGGATGTGGAGAAGCCGGAACACTCATTCACTGTACGTGGGAATGTAGGATGGTACAACCACTTTGGAAAGCAATATGGAGACTCCTGAAAAAGCTGACTATAGAGATACCAACTGACCCAGTTATACCCTTACTGGGCATCTACCCTAAAACCTTCAAACCACAGGCCAGAGAGATTTGCTCAACCATGTTTGTAGCGGTTCAATTCATAATAACTAAGGGCTGGAATCAACCCAGATGTCCATCACTAGAAGAATGGATAACTAAGATGTGGTATATCTACACAATGGAATTCTATACAGCAGTATGAAAAAAATGACACAAAGAAATTTGAGGAAAAGTTATTGAACCTGGAACAGATCATTCTCAGTGAACTTACCCAATCACAGAAAAAAAAAAATCGACACATAGTCTCACTCACCTATACCACCTAACCTGAATCTACCCAAGATACTTTACATACCCAGCAAGCATCTCATGAACTAGACACTAGGATGGATGGGGAGGGAGGGGAAGGCATCGAAGGGTTGGGAAAAAATAATATGAACCTAAACGGCAATGGTACCATAAAATTCTACTTCCTAAAAGGCAGACCAAATGGCTGAACCTTCACTAGGCCCTTACAGGAAACACCTGAACCACAAGACACTGGAGAGGGTAGGATCAAGTTTAACCTAAATCCTCTACATCTTCCCTCTCCCTCTCCCTGTCTCTCTCTCTCTCCTCTCTAACTCTATATATTAGTTACTTTTTTCCCTCATTTTCTTAAGGGACACTGACCTGTAACTCCCAATACCAGCATGGGGCTATCACCCCCAATGAACTTTTGATCAGAGAAACCCACAACGTTTTCTAAAAGAATGACAGATTTCTGTCAGAGTACTTGATGACCCACCCAAGGTTAGTGGACCCTATTGCTGAAGACACCATATGCAGCTGACACGTAAAATGGAATGGCATGGCTAGAAGCCAGGAGAGAGTCAGTCCCCAAACAGTCAGCGCATCTAGTGCCAGAAGGTGCTACATGGGTGACTGGGGTAAATCACCAATATCTGTCCAAGCAACTCATGGTCTAACCTACTTAGCAACAAATAACCTGGTGTGTTGCCCACGCAAGTGCAATAGTGGCACACAGCCATGGTGGGGAACCAACTGCTCTTGATTTGGCTAACTGATCCCCTCAGTGGTACAAGACCCATAGCTGGAGCTGGGAAACAAGTCCAAACATAAGCCCACTCTCCAATATCAAGCTACCATCAATCATGGGGTACAAGAGGGTGTACACCTATTAAACTCTCTATTAAAAATATAAGGGCTATCTCATTTGTCCTAGTGCTAACTTACTCTCCTATGGAGAAGCTGCTTCTCTTTTTCAGATAGATGCATATTCTAAGGAGATAGCTGCCCCATCATACCTCAAAAGGGGCTGACTGAAACTAAGGAAAATTGGCGAAACAAACAAGGGTGCTGTTTTCCTGATGAACCGGATACCAGCACAAAGTGGAAGTAGACCAACACAGAGAAAAATCAACTCCTACCAAACCAGAGAGCCACAGCCTCAGAGGCCCCCATTACCTCAGCACTGAAGCAGACCAAAAAT
Source organism: Jaculus jaculus (assembly GCF_020740685.1). Taxonomy (NCBI): domain Eukaryota; kingdom Metazoa; phylum Chordata; class Mammalia; order Rodentia; family Dipodidae; genus Jaculus; species Jaculus jaculus. The sequence goes on along the minus strand of NC_059104.1, from coordinate 131,000,015 downwards.
GAACTCAACATGGCTCAGGGAAATTTTGCGGAAGAGGGGGCAGAAAGAATGTCAGAGTCACATGTTGGGTCATGATATGCAGAGACATTTATTGTACCAAGAACTGTGGGCTAATTCCACAATGCATGAACCATTTACATCAACAAGGAGGGGCCATTGGGAGGGGTAGGTCATGGATGAGCCCAAACAATGGTACCAAATTGGCTGTATTTGCTGAAAAGGAAACTAATAAATTTAAAAAAATAAATAAATAAAAAATAAAATTCATTCACAAAAAGCTTTATTAAATTTAAAACTTCTGTGCATATCTTTAATGTACTTTATGTGAATAAACTCGAATGAATACATTATGGGTCTCTGATGCATTTGAAAGAAAGTTGATTGTCTAGTGGAAAAGACTCTGATCATTTGAATTGCAAACAACCAGCTACACTTTTTTTCTTAAAACACCATTTCTGAGTGACAGCAAGTCAGTTGTTCAGACCTGTTTGAATGCTTTTCATGCATTTTCCCCAAGTAATAGGGACAGCATACTAAAGTTTAGATGTTGAGTGTCCTCCAAAGGTCAGGTATTGAAGGCTTAGGTTCCAAGCTGCTGGGACATGGTAGGACCTTTAAGACATGAAGCCTAGTGGAAAATAGTAATTGAAAGCATGACTCTAGAGGGGATATTGAACTGAAGCCCTTCCTCTATCTGTGCTGTGACCAGAAACTTTCTTTACTTGTTTTCATCATGGTTTTCTGCAGCATCTCAAACCAGATCACAGTGGAGACACAGACAATTGATCAAAAATGATGTGCCTATGAATCAGAATAACCTTTTCCTTTTTATCCATTGTCTTAAGTGTATTGTTAGTGAGACTAACATACAGCAAGTATCTTCAAATAGAACAATAAATAAAATGTATTTTCAATGGCAAAAAAAAACCAAAATCTTAAATGAGAATAGTTTTAATATCAACACAAGTAGCTTGAAAACTCTTTATAACACAGGGAACTAATTTTCTAAGAGATGGTTCTACAAAAATGTGCTGATTGGCATGGCAATAGTTATATGTGGCTATTTAAACTTACTTTTCATTAAAGATTAAATTAAATGAAAAACTTAGTCTTCACTAATCATATTTTAACTGCTCATTCAATGCATGTGGCTAGTAGAAGCCATGTTAAATAACACTAATTAGAGGATTTCCATCATGTCAGAACACTTTAGTGGAACATGTCATTACAAAATTATGCATGAATCTATCACAGAAAACAGAAAAAAGTGCCCTAAGACAAAAGATTTATTGATATGGCTTTTCAGAAATCATATTTCATTATTTGAAAATAGCTAGCACTTGTGTTTGGTACTGTATTAAAAAGCATTCACATTGGTTTCCAGATTCAATATATTGCACTAGGGTGTTTAGGTTGCTATGGATGAATAAAATCTTAAAGGGTTAGTGCTTTATTCAATCCTATCTACATCAAAATAGATTTTTCATATGCCTCCACAAAAAACTAATAATACATATAGAAACTAGAGGCAGATATAAGAATTCAGATATATATTACATAGGAAAACATCAGAGATTTTAAAAAGTAAAGTAATGCCAACATATTTTTTTATTAAGCAGAAACTTTGTATGGACACATCTTGTGATGGTACCATCATTCCCCTCCTCTCTGCCATCATTTTACTGTGTGCCCTCCTCAGTGGGGTTGCTATATTTAGTGGGGTTTTGAGTTGTGAGAAAAGCAATTCGCCATGGTGGGAAAGGCCTCTGGATATTCCTTCCCACTCTGTGGTTCTTACAATGTTTTCACCTCCTCTTCCACAAAATTCCCTGAGCATGGTGGGGTGTGTTTTAAGTCTATTTTTGTGGTTTTGGTACCTTTTGAGTATCCTTAGTGTCTGGCCCCATCACCCTGGCACGGTTGTCAGGTTCACCATGGAAATAAAACTGATGCTCATCTTACCAATTCCTCTGTGGTTTCACCTGGGCCCTAGGTAATATTTGAGGCATAGCTCATGTCTTGATAGGAAGTCAACTATCTTTTCTTCTCTTGTTGATGGATTTTGGTTGTTCTTTGTTCTCCCTTCCTTGGGTAAAATATAAACAGATTCTCCAATGGAGAGTGAGATAAGCATAGGTTAAATAGGATAAGCATAGTTAATTTACATAGATTTTGATGGGTATATCTTCTCTTTTGGTCAAAGACTAGTGGGAACTCATTGGAGTCCATGATCCTGGTCTCCATAGGATTCTGACTTAGTATCCAGTTCCAGCTATGGGTTTCTTTCCACTGAGTGGATCTCTTAGACAATCAGAAAACCATCAGTTACCCACCTAGGCTGGGTGCCACTATTACACACGTGTGTACATCATGTCAGACTGTTTGCTTTCATATACCAGTGGCCCTGCTTTCTGGGGATATTGTTGGTATTTTTCCCATAGCAGCACATGTAGCTCTTTCCACCACTATATAACTATATAAACTAACCATCTGAGAACTTGCTTCCTTCCAGATTCCAACTGGACCTATAGATATTCTGTGTCAGCAGCATGTGGTATCTTCAGTAATTGGGTATTACCATTTAACTCATGTAGGCAATCAAGTGCTGTGACAGAAGCCTGCATTGTTTTAGGGACCTTGTGATTTTCTGAATTGATAACTCAGTGTGGGCTGTAACCAATTTCTGTTACTGGATAAGTGAGGTGATCTCAATTTGGTTACAGCTATGACTGAACTTACACACAAGCCCCTGGCTACAATGGTGACAACGCTGTCCTCCTACAGAGAAGGAAAGGAAGGTACTAGAGGGGATCTGAGCCCTTGCTGTCCTACACAAGCACCACCTCAAATGGTAGACCATCCTTCTCACAGGGGAGAAAGGGAGAGGTGTTGTGGAGAAATCTAAGTCCTTGAGCTCATGTGAAGGTCCCATCTCAAATGACATAAATACCCATTGGGGATGAAAAGAGGGGTGCTGGAGAAATCTGAGCCCCAGGAACAATGCAAGGGCCCCATATTAAATGAAAGATTATGGATGCCCACCAGGAAGAGAGGGGTAATAGGGTGAATCTGAGTTCCCAAACTCACAAGAGGGCACCAACTCAAACTGCAGATGGTAGTCACCTGCAGTGGAGGAGATAAATGTTCTAGGTAGAGCCTGAATTCTCACACTCCTGAGTGTTCCCCAGCTCAAGTGGCAGATCAAATCATAGGCACCTATGCCACAGGAAGGGAGAAGCACTGGAATAATAAGAATTCCCACACTTATAAGCAGGTCCTTGCTCAAAATCACTATTTTGTTTTAATTTGTCAAATTTGTCATATGCTGAATCTTCATTATTATGACCCATTGGAACAAATGTTATTTTGGACCCTCAGTGATTTTAAGTGTGTACAAAGGTTTCCAATATCAAAATATTTGGCTACTGTGTTGAAAACCTTCTTTCTAGTGATTTGAACATTTCTGTTAGGTATACATCTTTTCATCTATAGTCCTTGTCTTGGAAATCCAGGGATAGCTTTTAAGAGGTTTTCTAAGGTAGCAGTTCCAGAAAACTAAGTCAGATCACAGAACTTGAAAACAGCAGAAACAAGGAGAAAATACCACTAAGCCCTGAGAGACAAACTGGATGTTACCATAATGAATACTACCCTATAACTTACTTTTTATACTGAATAACTTATTTTGGAGCTCATATTGTAATAGCAGATTTTAAGACTCTATTTTTAATATTGTAAAGCTACTTTGTGTAAGTGTGCTATATCTATTTAGTCAGTTCCCTATAAGGCAAATGTAAAAGGAAAATATAAGGGAAGCTATGATATAATATGAGGATAGCTCATTTTGTACTACCCTCCTGCCAAAAATAAAACTATGAAAGCTAGGTCTAATATATAAAATAATGTCTTAAACATTGGAAAATAAGTAATGACCCAGTGACTGAAGGTATACAGCCCTTTGAAGAAAAGAAGCCAACACAGTCAACTACCTTTCTACTCTGCGTTTTTTTGTTTTTTTTTTTTTCTCCCCATGGGAATTTTCTATCATGTGCATATAAGGGAAAGAGAGCCAGTAGAAATCAAAATCATATTAAGACAGAGGAGAAGGAGGTCAGAGTTTCTGGCTGCCCAAACATCTTGGAGCCACAAGTGAAAATTTCAGAGGAAAAAATCCCAAAAGAATTGAGCTGAAAATTAGATGAGTGGTAAAGTGAATGTTGCTAAATATCTTTTTTGTTTTTTCATCAAAGCTATGAAACCTGTGTCAAAGATTAAAATTTGCAGAGCTCTGGAAATTAAGTCCTTCAATAATTTCAGGGAATGATTACTTTAAAAATAATTGTGTACCAGTAAGAATAGAAAATTTTATGACATTTCAATTTGCCCTAATTCCATCCATCATTCACCAGTAATCTTGAAAACCACTATCTATGCAATGATGATATCTGGAAAGCACAAAATGCTGGGAGATCAAATTATGATTGAAATGACCTTCCTGAGCTTGTCTTGTGTTCAACCTGGTAAAACTTCATTCTTAGGACTTTCTTTATTTGACCTGACTAGATTATCCTAGCATGAACTACAAACAATCTTTATCTGAAGTGTCAAGAGAGCCAAAGAAAGGAGGAATAAAAGAAGGAAGGAAGGAGGAGGAAAGGAAGAAAGGGCCAAAAAGTACCTAGAAACCCAGAAAAGACCTTTTATCTTAAATTTTATGCTATACCTGTTCAAGGTAGTTGCACCTTATTGGGCAAACAAAGGGCTGGTAAAAATTTCAAAACTATATATGTTCATGCACACACACATATGACATAAAAGAAAGAGGAGACAGGATGAAAGGGAAGAAGAGGTTGGACAAGGGAGGCTAATGCGGTGGTTTTAAGCCTTGTACATGATTGTAAAATCATGATAGAAAATGCCGGGCGTGGTGGCACATGCCTTTAATCCCAGAACTTGGGAGGCAGAGATAGGAGGATTGCCATGAGTTTGAGGCCACCCTGAGACTCCATAGTGAATTCCAGGTCAGCCTGGGCTACAGTGAGACCCTACCTCAAACAAACAAACAACAAAAAAAATCATGATAGAGAGAGATTGAATCAAATATATAGAGAGAAACAGACAGACAAAGAGAATGGGTACACCAGGGCCTCCAGCCACTGCAAACAAACTCCAGGCACATGCAGACACATGCATCACCTTGTAATTATGTTTCATATTGGGTACTGAGAAATCAAACCCAGGTTCATAGGCTTTGCACACAAGAACCTTAACTGCTGAACCATCTCTCCAGCCCTAAAACACATTATCTTTATGATAATTAAAATTTAATAATACTGGGGAGTAATATGTCTGTAGGGCCTTTGAAATGCTATGATATAATCTTCATAGTTTAGAGGGCCTCATTCACATTCAAGGCTGTGTGTGTGTTTGTATTCTTGTTTCTTAGGAAAGATCTGAGGTGCTCATAGCCCCACATTGCTTGGTGGCTATATGCATTTAAGAATGGAAGGAAAAATCATAATTTCATGGCAGAATACTGATGATATGCCCCAACACACACACACACACACACACACACACACACACACACACACACGAGAGAGAGAGAGAGAGAGAGAGAGTAACTTTGGTAAGGGTCTGATTACATCAAGGTGTATAAGGAAATCTCTTCCTATGCTATATCTCATAAGTAAAATAATTAGGCTAAAATGTCAGTGTCTGTACAAGGAAATGACACCGACTTCACGGATATAATTGAAGAAAACTGCTGAACAAACAACACCCACCATCAAGAAAGCAAACTCAGGCAATAAAATCTGATTCCTAGTCATCAATTATATTATGTAAAAGTTATAGGGCATGCTAAAAACTAGAGACACATAGAGAAAGAGGAAGAGAAAGAGGAAAACACAAGAAATTATAGCCTATATACAGAAAAATGGGCAGGTAGTTGAGATTATCCCGAGAAAGGGCAGATACCATATTTAATAGAAAACCTTAAATCCATTTAAATCATTATTATTCATAAAAATAAAAGGAACCATCCAGAAAAAAACAAAAATGAACTATAAGAAGTCTTTCTAAATTAATAAAGGATATTAGTAAATGAGTGAATGTCAAATGTAAAAAAATAATCTCTAAACTGAAAATGAAATGAAAAATTCAGTAAATTACTGTGGGTTGAAGGAGGCAAGATAGTCCACAAGGTTGAAAATAAGTTAAGTGGAATTACTCAGAGCACCAGAAAAGGAATTATTTAATAAGGATAAAATATTTAGACAGAGACCAACACATAAACAGGAGGTATAAAAATGTATAACTAAGCAGCCTGCTATAGGCTTATAGAGCACTCCCAAACACCCACCAGCACAAGAAGACACACTCTTCTAAAGTTCACAGAAGTGTGCATCATCTATAAGTTAGGTCAAAAAATAAATATGAATGAATTTGAAAGCCTTTACATTATACAAAGTATGTTAATTTGTTCTTCTACTATAAAGAAGGGAAAAGAATTCAATAAGAGAGTAGGATTTTGGATATTCACATGTATGTCAAAATCAACCAGCATGATCATAAATAACTAGTAGCTGAAATATGATGTTTCAGGGAAATTAAGAAAATACTTTTAGGGTTTGGGAAATGGTTCAGAAGTTAAAGGTTCTTGCTTGCAAGCCTGCCTACCCAAATTGGATCTTCCTCAGTACTCACATATTGGCTGTTGCAAAGTGGTACATAAGTCTGTGATCCTGCCATGCCTATGGCAATGGGTAGTAGAGACAGGAGAATACAGCAGTTCAAAAGCAGCAGCTACTAAAAACAGTCTGTCTCCAAAGGGTGAAAATAGAAGAGAATCACCCTAAGGCTGTCCTATAATCCCATCAAAACACAGTCAATACTAGATAAAAAATCTCATAATTTATATGTGATTCTACATTGATATCCACATGAACTATATGATAGGCATGAGGACACACACCTATAATCTCAACACCCAGGAAGAAGCTGAGGCAGAAGGATCTCAGACTTGTGACTACTTTGGGCTAAATAGTATGACCCTGTCTCAAACAAATACAACATCATCTTGCTAATAAAGGTTTCAGACAGATGGACATCTATGCCATGTTCCCTGACTGATAATATCAATGTGTCAAACAAATCAGTCCCTCCCTACTAATGTAAAAACTGTTCATCATTATCATCAACCCCAGAATGATTTTCAGGGAGATTCTTAGCACATTGCTTCCAGGAAATTTCATGAACATTCAAATGGATAAAAAGATCCAAGTTAATTTTTTTCAGAACATCTTCACCAGAGGTCTACAATACAAACTATCATGGTCTGTTGCAAAACATTAGTATTTAAGTGTGACATTAGGCAGGAAAACTGGCTAATGGTTAGAATAGAGTCCATTCACTCACTCAAGCAGTCCCTTGATCTGTGAGAGAGGACATTATGGCCATTGAAAAATAATTCTGTCATCAATTAGAGATGATAAGTCTTCTAAACAGCCATACTGAAAAAAATGCAATTTCATTTCTACCTCACACTATGGTCGATTATCCCATGGAAATAGATTCCAGACATGGCTTGGCTTAAACCAAGACTTAATTGGTCAGGTATATGGAATTAAACTAAACTTGCTATAAGAGTGGTCTATAAGCAATTTACATCCCCAGCCCTTTTTGTAACTTTTTATTTGCGGCAAGGTCTCAGTAAGTTGCGAGGCAGGCCTTTAACTTATAGTCTTTTTGCCTCAGCCTCCCTAGTAGCTGTGATTACAGCCTAGTGCCTCCAAGAACACTTCTAAAGACTTCTTAAATATGACAAGAATGAATAAGTATAAAGGAGAAAATCATATGTATATTAAAATTAAAGACTCAGTATATGATACAGACATCCCAGTAAGACAGTGAAAAATAAGATCTATAGGATGGGAAATTATTTGGATATTTAATAACATATATGTTGAGGTTAAACTATATAACTAAATATATTAAAAATAAAAACAATCTAATTAAAGTGGCAAAACAATTAAACATAAATTTAAAATCAGTAAAACACTATATATGTATATGTGCACATATATATATATACTTGCATATAAATTTGTGTTTCATGAGTCATTGTAGCAGTTACCTTCTCATTTTCTCATTGCTGGGACAAAACACCCAGCAACCAGAAGCAGCTTATGGAAGGAAAGGGTTTATTTCAGCTTACAGTTTCAAAGGAAAGTCTCATCATGGTGGGGAAAGCACAGCAAAGTAGACAGACAGCATGTTACATATTGTTGCTTGTCACATCACCTGAAAGTGCAATCTGAACACCCAGTGGGGTTTAAAAAAATAAAGCTCAAGTGACAAAGTGACAAAGCTCCTCCAGTAAGACTCTACTTCCCAAAGGATCTATGATCTGGAGATTAAGTATAAGGCTTATTCACAAATCCAATAAGGTATTGTAGACACTCAATACTAAGAAAATCTATATTACAGGCACTAGCTATAGTCATAATCACTGGAATGAAGAGAAAGAATGCCCTCTAGGGCTCACATGGATTTAAAGTAAGTGTAATTCATATATATCATTGGCAAGAGTATATATTGCATATATTGTTTGAAATAATTTGGTAGTAGTAGTTAACACTGAACAAGTACATCCTCTATAAAGTTATATATCCAACATACCTTCCACAAAAAATTCCTTCCACAAAAATGTGGAAGAATGTTCACAGATGTACTCTGTGTAATGGCCTAAAACAGAAAACAAAATGCCCATTAGTAGCTTCAATGGACAAACAGATAAGCAGCAGTATATCTCCACAATGCTAGATGAAAAGGATTAATAACCTACAGCAACAGTGACTCCCAAGCTCAGTGTTAATCACATGAAGCCCAGGAGTGATTTAGGCTTTATATACATATATACATATACCATTTTTTTTTCTTTATGAGTTATATACATACTCAGTGTGTAAACAGTACATGTTGGCACCATCCTTACCATCATCCCTGTCCTCCACCCCCCTCTGAAGGGACTCTGCTCATTGGGGGTGCCAGTTATCCCCATTTAGGATTGTGGGTCATGCATTGTGGGGATAGCCATCAGTTATGGGGAAGAGGCAATGTCTCTGTGCATAATGTCCCAACTTGTGGCTCTAACAATCTTTCTGCCCCCTCTTTTATGAATTTCCCTGAGCCATGTTAGGTTCATTTTAGATCTACTTCAGTGATGAGGTCTTGGGATCCTCTGTGTCTCTGCATCTCTGATTTGGTAAGAGTTGAGTGCTTTCTGTCTCTATCTCCACTTTTGTGCTGATACCAGGCCCACCAAGAAAACAGCATTCTTTCTCAGTCCCCAGTTACTCATGGTTTTAGGCAGGGCCCTGGTGAGGTGAGATGGGCTGATTCTCTTCTTAGGTTCTGCGTCCATTTGAAAAATAGAAGCAGATTCTCCAATGCAGAGTGAAGTGAGCACTGGATAAATGGAATGACCATTATTAGTTTAGAGATAATTTAATAGGTACAGGTCCTTTTGTAGCATGAGATTAGTGGGAGCTTGATATTAGAGAAAGAACTCATTTTTTGGATATTATTCTGACTTGTTTCCCAGAACCAGCTATGAGTTTCATTCCACTGAGTGGATCCATTAGCCAATCCAACAGCAGTTGGTTACCCATCACAGCTGTGTGCCACTATTGCATTAGGATGAGCATCATGTCAAATTGTTTGCTGCTGAGTAGCTTTATAGACCACAAGTTGTTTATAGACCACAAGTTGTTTGGACAGATGTTGGCCATTTTCCCCCAGTCACTCATATAGCATGTTATGGCACTAGACTAGCTAACTGTCTAGGGACTGACTCTCTTACAGATTCCAGCCAGGTCTCTCTATGTTCTGTACCAACAACATATGGTGTCTTCAGCAGTAAGGTCTTAACATTAACCTTTGGTGGGTCATCAAGTGCTGTGACAGAAGTCTGTCTTCTCTTGGGAAATCTTGTATGCCTCTCTGATGAGCAGCTCATTGTGGATGTTAACTACATCCTAGTACTGGAAGTTACAGGCCCGCACCAAGGGAAAAGAAGGAAGAAAATAATAGGTACTTTAAAAAGGAAAAGAGAGAGAGAAAGAAATAGGAAAAAAATTAAGGTTAGTCTTCATCATACACTCTTCAGCTCTTCAGGGCCCTTTGATTCAGGAGTTCCTTCTAAGAATCTGATGAAGACTCAACCTTTTTGTCTGTCTTTCAGGACATAAGATTTATGGCAACAGTTCAAGTTGGGTCCAGTTTTGTGTCCCCCTTACCCTCCCATCCAGCCCCACCCTCCCTAATGAATGGTTCTCTAGATGCCAAGTAGGTATGTCAGCATCTCAGGCAGATCCATGTTAGGAGTCACAAATGAGTGAGACTGTGTAATGACTGTCTTTCTGTGATTGGGTGAGTTCACTTAAAATGATATGTTCTAGGTTCAACCATTTTTCTTCAAATTTCATTGTATCATTTTTCCTTACTGCTGTGTAGAATTCCATCATGTACATATACCACATCTTGGTTATTCATTCATCTAATGATGGACATCTAGGTTGATTCCAGTTCTTAGCTATTATGAATTGAGCAGCTATAAACATGGTTGAGCAGATCTCTCTGAACTGAGGCATGGAGATTTTAGGGTAAATGCCCAGTAAGGGAATAACTGGGTCTGTTGGTAACTCTATAGTCAGCCATTTTAGGAGTCTCCATATTGCTTTCCGTAGTGGTTGTACCATCTTACATTCCCACCAACAGTGAATGAGGGTTACTATTTCTCCACATCCTCACCAGCATTTGTTTTCACTTGATTGTTTGATGTTTTCCATTCTTATTGGGGTAAGGTGGAATCTCATAGTTGTTTTAATTTGTATTTTCCTGGTGGTTAGTGATGTTGAACATTTTCTTAAGTGTGTGTTTACCATTTTTATTTCTTCCTCTGAGAACTCCCTGTTTGGTTCTCTGCCCCATTTTTGAGTGGGTTGTTTGATTTTTTATTGTTTATGTTTTGGAGTTCTTTGTAGATTCTAGAAATTAGGTTTCTGTCTGGCGTATAGCTGGCCATACTTTTCTCCCATTCTGTGGGTAGCCTATTGGCTTTGCTTATTGTATGTTTGTCTGTGAAGAAACAAACAAAAAACTTTCAGCTTCATGAGATCCCAATGGTTGAGTGATTATTTAAGTTCAAGAGCTACTGGGGTTTTGTTCAAGAATTTTTTTTTCCTGAATGCTGGTCTCCCCAGCTGGTGGTAATTGGAAATTAAATCCTCCTGGAGGCAATGTGTGGTTGTCAGCAGGCTTATTGGTGTTATAGCTTGTTTCCCCATGCCAGTGTTTGGCACACTCTACTGTTGCTATTGTTCACCTTATGTTGGTCAGGGAGTGATGTCCACCCTCTGCTTATGCTATCATTTTCTCCTACCATTATGGAGCTTCCCCTAGAGTCTATAAACCAAAATAAACCTTTTTCTTTCTCAAAAGCTGCTCTTGGTCAGGTGATTTCTGCCAGCAGTGTGAACCTGATTGCAACAGTAAAGTTCGTACCAAGAGTGGTGTTGCTGCTAGACACCTGATTGGGTGTGTTTGGCCTTTTGGAGCTGATTTTCAAGAGGAATGTGGGAGGATATGAAAATTTAGGCTAAGAGATGCCTTGCAATGCTGTAAGTATAGCTTGATGGACTATTCTGGTCAGAATTGAAAGACCCGAATGCAGAAAGAAGTATAGGTCATGAGGTTTGCATTGTGAGGGTGAGAAAGGGCTTTGCCTGGACTGGGCTAGAAGTAGTTTGTGTGAGAGGCTTGCTGTTATGCCTGCATCCTGAGATTTTGTGTAGTGTTGCATTCTGTAGAATTGGACTACTGTGAGCAGAGGGATGTGGCATAGAAAGAATTCCTTAGGCCAAAACTGCTGCCTGTTCAGCTGCAATTGAGAGATTATAACCATTGAGATTAGGCCATCTGACCTGCGTTGGGACAACAGAAAGAATACAGTCATTTTGAAGGGGACAGAATGCTGAAGGAGTGTCCTGTTCTTAAAAGTCTGTTTTAACAAATTGGCACCCCACCTGGTATTATAGAATATAATAAATGCAGAAAAGAGAGGGTCATTGAGTTTGCAGCACAGCCTTGTGTTGTGGAAACAGCCATGGGCAGTGTGAAGCAAGTTTACTGGATGCCTGCATGGAGACCCAATGAAGTGGTGAGGATGTACCATAGGGTTGAAGTGGAGACCCAGTGAAAAAGCCAGGACCACAAGATGGCTGCTAAGGAGAGTTCCAGCCCAGATGAAGCTTTCCTGGACTGTGAGTAGCCTAGCTGGAGGTACAGAATTGGAATGCCAGAGACTTATTGCTGGTTAGAATTATCGAACTTGGAGACTTGCCATTGACTAGAGTTGTTGGACTTGGAGCTACAGAGTTTGATGCTTGCCCTGATTGTTTTGAATCTTATATTAGCTGAGTATTTCTTTGCTACGCCCAATGCCATCTTTTGTAGTGTGAATGCTTATTCTGTGTCATTATGGGTTGTGGGGGGGATTTTTTGGTATTATGGTCCAGTTAAAAGATCTTGGACTATGGGATGTTTGAACATCATTGGGATTGGTAAGAGGGACTGAATGCATTTTATTTTACATCATGGGTGGTGAACATTTTATGTGAGCCAGGGGTGGAATGTGGTGCTCTGATTCAGGTTTCCCCCATAAACTTAGGTATTCTGAATGCTAGTCTCCTAAGCTGATGGCAATTGGAAATTAAAGCCTCCTGGAGCCAGTGTATTGTTGGTGGGGGGGGGCAGGGTAGCTTATGGGTGTTATAGCCAGTTTCTCCATGCCAGTGTTTGGCATACTCTCCTGTTGCTATTTTTCACCTGATGTTGGCTAGGGGGTGATGTCCACCCTCTGCTCATGCCATCATTTTTCCCTGCCATCATGGAGCTTCACCTTGAGTATGTAAGCCAAAATAAACACTCCCCCCCCCCAAAGCTGCTCTTGGTCAAGTGATTTCTGCCAACAATGTGAACCTGACTGCAGCACCTCATTAGGATGGGGAGAGGATAGCTGAGGAAATAACTTATTTAGTGGTTAAGGCATTTGCCAGCCAAGCCTAAGGACCCTGGTTCAATTCCCTGGATCCATGTTAGCCAGATGCACAAAGAAGCACATATATCTGGACTTCTTTTGCAGTGACTAGAAGCCCTGGCATGCCCATTATCTCTTTCTCTCTATCTGCACCTCTCTCTGTCTCTCTCTCTCAAATAAATAAATAAAATATTTTAAAATTTAGAATGGGGGGAGGATATAAGAGTATAACCTCTTTATGAAAGAATCAATAAATAATTTTTGAATGAACTGTGTTTAGTGTAAGATATTACTAGATGAGAGGAGAAAAGATAAAACTTGGTTAGGGTGAGAATAAAATATTTGGCACATGGCTGGAGAGATTGCTTAGTGGTTAAGGCGCTTGCCTGTGAAGCCCAGGAACTCATGCATTTATCTTCAGGTCCCACTGAAGCCAGATGTGCTGCAGTGGTGGAGGGCCCTGGCACGCCCAGTCTCTCACTTTCTCTCCCAAATAGATAAAAAAAAAAAAATGGGGCAGATAAGCCCACTGTGTTAGTAAAAAGCTTTTAAGTGTCAGTTTCCTTAAAATCATGCTATTTGGCTTTAAAATAACAAGAGCATAACATCTGGCTATTGGGAGAAAGTAGTTGTTTCTGAATATCAAACAGAACTTTTTTATTTTAATTAACAAATTTAATATATGAACATACAAAACTTGGCCATACTTCCATCAGGATAAAACATTCTTCTGTACCTTCTGTAGCCTCATGTACTTCTTTCCACTTCCTGCTCCACAGCAAGCAGATCCTTTAAAGGTGATCTCCGGAATCAGATATTTTTGCCTTCTTCAAGGGAGCTGCCTATAGCCCTCTGTGATAATTGGCCTGTTTCATGAACATATGAAAGACGTTATTCCTACTTATAAACAAACTATCATGCAAGACTTCTGCACTCAAGTGATCTTGAATGACACGAAGCAGTAGGGATACAATGAAGCATGGGCTCCATCTAGCGGTTCATTATTAAAATGCAAGTAAGTATCCAAAAATGAGGATTCCACTGTTTTTTGGCCCTTATGCAACTTTTTAGAGGCAAAGTAAAATACTGTACAAGCCAAGTTTATTTTTTTTAAAGCTTAGGTTAAGAATCTCAGAGCTATTTGTTCAGCTGCATAGTGAATGAGTGACAGAACCAGTAACAGACCCCTGCGGGGCTGATCAGCAATCCCGAGTACCTGTCCTCCAACAGACAAATTCACACCATGTTAAATTTAGCATCTAAGGAGCTGCCCCGACCTTCCTTTCATGATGTTGTAGAACTTTTAGAATTACCAATGTAAATCACTGGCTTTTCTCCTTCCATCTCTCCACTTCTCAGTGCTTATTATATGCACTCTTAATTCCGAACCTTCGCATATGCTGTCCTCTATCAAAATAACACTAGCTCTGTCACAAGGTGTATTTTCTTGAAATCTTCCTAGGCACTCAGCACACTCTCCTGTAGCTTTTGTCCAACTGATGTTGGCCATGAGGTGATGTCCACCCTCTGCTCATGCCATCATTTTCCTCTACTACCATGGAACTTTGCCTGAAGTCGGTAAGACAAAATAAACACTTTTTCCCCACAAGCTTCTCTTGGTTGGGTGATTTCTGACAACAATGTGAATCTGATTGCAATGCTTATTGATAACTCCTCAAAGAGAGTTAGGGAAACATGGGGTTTCATACCTTCTTCACAATCCATGATGAAATATTGTTGGGCCCAATATTGTATAGGTAATAACAATCACTATGAGGTCATGAATGTAACTGCCACATTATGTCCTTCCATCCTCTGGCTCTTACATTGTTTCCACTCCCTTTTCCATGACGTGTCCTGAGACTTGGAGGGGGTGATGTAGATATCTCATTTGTCACCGACTACACAACAGTCACTTATTCTCAGCACTTTCACAAGTGATAAATATCCTGACCAGCCACTTCCAACTGCAAAAAGCAGGGAGTGGGGGCTTCTCTGACCAAAGGGGAGAACAGTACTAACCTATGGGCATAAACATAAATATTTTGAGGGAAATTTAATGGTGGAACAATCTCCATTTAGCCAAATGGTAGACATACCCCTCTCTAAAGCCTATGGCCTCTCCAGCCACAGGCTTTTTGATTAGATTTTCAGTATCAAGCATGAATTTCCTCCATTGAGCATGTATTAAATCCAATTAGAAAGCAGTTGGTTATTCCCATAATAGTCATGTCCCTATTGCACCAATGGGCACAACTTTCCTGGATGCTTATTTATGTAGATTGTAGTGTGCACTACTGGGCAAGAGTATTGGATGTTTCCTCCAGTAGCCTGCACAGCACTTTCCATCAGTATGACAGCTGGCCAGTTACACCCAGCTCAGTTCCAGCTTGAATCGTCAGTGTTGTGAAACTGAAGCATGTGCTGTCTTTGGCAATAAGGTCTTATCATCCAGCTCTGCTGGGCAACCAAGCATTTGTCAATAGCCTATGTTGTTTTGGGGGATCATTGGCCATCGTGATCAACAACTCAGTGGGAGGCATCACACTTCTGGCATAACACTTAATGACTTGTAGGAGAAGCACTACCCATCCCCATAGGATATTTCTGCTCCAAATTTTTCTTTAATTATGTATTTTTAAAAATTGCTAACAAAGAAATAAGTTTCCAAATGGCTTTTTATATGTCTTTAGTTTTGGTTAACACATGTTCCATCCCCTCCTCTACTCACTCTCTCCCCCAAATCCTATCCCCACTTAAACTTTTCCAGCCCCAGGATTCTGCCCTTCTTTGTTCATATCACATGTAG
This sequence comes from Jaculus jaculus, assembly GCF_020740685.1. Classification (NCBI taxonomy): domain Eukaryota; kingdom Metazoa; phylum Chordata; class Mammalia; order Rodentia; family Dipodidae; genus Jaculus; species Jaculus jaculus. The sequence goes on along the minus strand of NC_059104.1, from coordinate 130,984,104 downwards.
TCAGTCTACTTTTCCCTCTCCTCAAGTCATTACCTCTCACCCTCCAATATGATCACTTTCTACTTTCCTGGTCTCTATTAACTTACATGTAAATCTAATATTTTAAAGCCAGGATCAATATATGACAGCACACATGTAACTTTGAGACGCTGCTTGCTTCCCTGTTTCCCTTCCCTTATCACCTGGAAACTAGCATTCTACTGTGTAATTCGTAAGTCCAAAGTTTGATGCTTTTACAGTCTATATCATACATTATTTCTGTTTATGGCTTAATGAAAATTACTTAATGAAATTACTGTTTTGCAGATCTATTCTATTCATACTGTTGAACATGAAGGTATTTTCTTTTTTTAATAGAATAATGTTCCTGCTCAGGAATATTATATAATCCTGAATATATTTAATCACTATTTGTCCATTTATCTTTGGTGACCAACCATTTAGGTTGTCTCTATACCTCCACTCCTGTAAATAGTGCTAAAATAAACCTGAGAACACAGATATCCCTTTGACAAACCAATTTAATTTTTGTGAATACCCAGAAGTAAATTTTTTGGACCATATGGTGCTTTAATTTTTAAATTTCTATTTTGAATAATGGTTGTACACATCTATCTCAAAATCTTTACTGAGTAAGCTTGTTTAAATTATATATATGGCTCATGGAAATTTTGCAGAAGAGGGAGCGGAAAGAATGTCAGAGCCACATGTTGGGTCAGGATATGCAGAGACATTTATCATATATAGCTTTATTATGTGTGTGTGTGTGTGTGTGTGTGTGTGTGTATATATACACATACATACATATAAAATATATATGTATATGTATATATATATATACACATATACATATAAAGCATGATGGTTCACACCTGTAATCCAAGAACTTTAAAGGGTGAGGTAGAAAGATTGCTGTGAATTTGAGGACAGCTTGAGCTACAGAATGAGTTCCAGGTCAACTTAAGCAGAGGCCCTGCTCAAAATCCATCGTTAAACAAAATGTTATACTATATATTTAAGATATTTAACATGGGGCTGGAGAGATGGCTTAGCGGTTGAGCGCTTGCCTGTGAAGCCTAAGGACCCCGGTTCGAGGCTCGGTTCCCCAGGTCCCACGTTAGCCAGATACACAAGGGGGTGCACGTGTCTGGAGTTCGTTTGCAGAGGCTGGAGGCCCTGGCGCGCCCATTCTCTCTCTCTCCCTCTATCTGTCTTTCTCTCTGTGTCTGTTGCTCTCAAATAAATAACTAAATTAATTAATTAAAATATTAAAAAAAGATATTTAACATGATATAATTATTGTGATTTCCATAGTGAAATAAGTTTACATACATGTCATCTCACAGTTACTCTTTTTTATTTTTCCCTGTGACAAAACAGCCATAAAGTAATAATTCATCAAAAGTCCTTAATACAGAAACTATTATTTGCTAACTATAATTCATACTATATATCTGCTGTGTTGGAACATTTGACCTATATCTCTGCATTTCTTACCTTCCCCTCAATCATTTCCTGGTAAGAGCTGTTTTATTCTCTTGGTATATGAATTCATTTTCTTAGATTTCATGTGAAAATAAGATTGTATATTTTTTTTAAATATCTGGCTTATTTATTTATATGCTAACATAATCCTTCAGTTTCATCAATGTGGAAATGACAGGAGTTCTTACTTTTAAGGTTGATTAATATTTCACTATTATAGTTATGTAAATATATATGTTTGTTTATATTGATATTTATATCACACTGTCATGGACATTGTTGCATTCAGGTTTGCAGGCACAAATCACCCTAACAAGAAAGACTTGTGGGGAAAAAGAAAGGTCCACCTAGGCTTACAGACTTGAGGGTAAGCTCTGTGATGGCAGGGGAAAATAATTGCAGATTCATTATTTATAAGCTGTATGAAATTTTTCTTAGCTGCTAAATGCATTTGTAACACTAAAACTAGTTCTTTGAGCACTAATCATTCAAAAATCATTTTCAGAGATGCATCAAAGTTTAAAATGTTTGATTCATTTGATATGTATTTCCTACCTGGTTGAACCAGATGGTGCTCCACCCTCTTGTAGCTCTCACACTGGAGACAAGTACCCTTTTCATGGTCTATTTAGTCCCATACGTTCACATTTTCATGTTTTTGTTGATGATTTTGCTGCTTAAAATGGCTCCCAAATGTGGTGCTAAAGTGCTATTTCGTACTTACAATTTTATCAGTTTGCAGGAAAGTTGAAATGTGCCTTGTAGGAAAAATGCATATGTCAGATAAGTTTCATTTGGACATGAGTTACAGCACCTAGAGGCCTTGTGTTCAGTATTAATTATCAAGCGCCTCTCTCTGGATAATTATGGCACTATAAAAATATTTTTAAAAATCATGTTGTGGTGGAAGTTCATAGGAATCTGACCCTGTGATTTCCCTGGGAAAAATAGTTTAATACTCACTAATTCATCAGTAGCAGAGACCTTAGGGAATTACTGCAAATACTAAAATTTATCAGAATGAGAGTTTTAGGTTATGGAGAATGAAGCAATAAGTTTCTTAATTCCTTTTCAGAGTCAGACATTAATAATAATAAATTAATTAAAGTATGTATGATTCTTCATCTATAATGGCCCCATTAAAGATTTTTCATCATTTCAACAACAGTGAGTTCTATTAATGATTATTTTATAGCTTTATTTGTGAGTTTAAAAATATTTTGTATTACACAAGTGTGAAGAATATAGACACAGAGAACACTCAACTCCTACCAAGCCAGATATCCAGAGACACAGGGGCTCCCAAGACCTCATCCTGAAGCAGACCTTAAATGAACCCATCATGGCTCAGGAAAACATCCTGAAGAGGGGGCAGGAAGATTGTTAGAGCCTCGCGTTGGGACATTATGCAGAGAGACATTGGCTCCTCCCCATAACTGATGGCTAACCCCACAATGCACGACCCACATTCCCCAAGGACCAGGATCCCTTTGGAGTGGGGAGGACAGAGAAGAGACTATGGACGGCACCAACATGGCTGTATATACACTGCACAAAGCTAATAAACATACATATATATATATATGTATATTATATATATATGTATATATGTATATGTATATATACATATATATATGTGGTTTTCTAGTCAGCAAATATAGGCAGTTTGGTACCATTATTAAGCTCATCCATGACCTACCCCCTCCCCAGTAGTCCCTCCTTGTTGAGGTATATGGGTCGTGCATTGTGGAGTTAGCCCACAGTTATTGGTACAATAAATGTCTCTGCATATCCTGACCCAACATGTGGCTCTGACATTCTTTCCGCCCCCCTCTTCCACAAAATTTCCGTGAGCCATGTTGGGTTCATTATTTTGTATTTACTTCTATATGTTTAAATGCCCTTTCACATATTTTGACCTATACCTAATTGGCTTTTTTATTCTTTAAATTTTTCTTTATTTAAGAGAGAGAGAGAGGCATGCTGTGACCTTCAGCAACTGCAAATGAACTTCAGACATATGTACCACCCTGTACATCTGGCTTACATGGATACTGGGGAATTGAACCTAGATCTTTATGCTTTGTAGGCAAGCACCTTAACCACTAAGCCATCCCTCCAGCCCCCCGTTTTTTTCTGTGAACAGCTCATTTATTAAATAGGAAATGGGTTTATAAGCAGTTGAGAACAGGAAGAGGGTCCTAAGGGGATTGGTGAGTTCAAAGGCTGCTACAGCCCCAAATTTTTCACCATAATTTACCACTCATAGCATTCTTTGGAATATGGTATTTATTATGGAGTGACAAAATGGAACTAATCATTACCCCACACATATAAAACAAAAATATTTTTGACATGATATACATTCAGTATTAGCCCTATTTTTATTTCTGCACTTTGATCTTTTGTTTTTATTAGTTTTCTATTCAGCAAATACAGGCAGTTTGGTACCATTATTAGGCTCATCCGTGACCTACCCCCTCCCCAACGGCCCCTACTTGTTGATGTATATGAGTCGTGCATTGTGGAGTTAGCCCACAGTTATTGGTACAATAAATGTCTCTGCATACTTTGATCTTTTACTTGACTAATGGCACATAGTTCAGTTTCTTGTAATGCTGGGCAGTCACAGTGAGCCACTGTTCCCAGTCAGCCACATGATTACAAAGAGTTAGGGCTGGAGAGATGGCTTAGCGGTTAAGCGCTTGCCTGTGAAGCCTAAGGACCCCGGTTCGAGGCTCGGTTCCCCAGGTCCCACGTTAGCCAGATGCACAAGGGGGCGCACGCGTCTGGAGTTCGTTTGCAGAGGCTGGAAGCCCTGGCGCGCCCATTCTCTCTCCCTCTATCTGTCTTTCTCTCTGTGTCTGTAGCTCTCAAATAAATAAATAAAAAATATTTAAAAAAAAAAAGAGTTGACAAAGATGTTGGTATTAAATGCATTTTCACTTTATGTTATTTTGAGCTTATAGTGAGTTCATTGTGACAGAACACCATCATAAAGGCCATTTGTACATGTGTTAAATTTGTTATTAAATATGAACATATGTATCATTACCTTAGCTATTGGTCACCAATCCATTTGTAAAGGGGACCTTGATTTATGTTTACAGAAAATGAAAATGTAATATTAAGCCTAAGTCTATGTGATAGAAATAGTCACATAAATAAAACCCAGTTAATCAGTGTTCTTCCTCCTAAGGGAAGGTGCTACGAGACAGTAAAAATTAATAAACAAGTTTACCTAATTTGAATCCTGGTCCTAGGCAAACCTAAAGATTTTTATTAATCAGAGGCCATATATTTCCATTACTTTACCAGTTTGAGTTATTTTCAGTAAGCAAACCTTATACCTAAGTATTATTCAAAATTTTGAAAGAGTGTAAATTAGGAATTACGGGACACTACTCATTTAATATCATTTTGCACGTGAAAACTTTTACTCTGTGTATCTTTCCTTTACAATAAAAGGGTAATAAAATAAGTCCAACCAGTGTATGAATATATCACAAAAGGCATTAGGTTTCAAGTAACTAGTGAGCGTTCTTATTCTATGCTCAGTTGGCAAGACACTGTTAAATCAACACAAAACCCTACAAGTGAAGGTGAGGTTACTGTACTTCTTTTTTCATAAATTATCAAGTAGAGATTTTCTATGGATTCATTGGATGTTAGTACCATCATTTTCCTTCTTCCTGCCCCCCACTCCAGTGAGCGTTCTCCTTCCTGAGGTTGTTGGTATTCACCATGGAGTTGTGGGTTATGAGTTGTGAAAGCATAAGTCAGTAATTGTAGGGAGGGCTAATGCCTTGGGTGAAAGCCTTACCCTAAAACATTTAGCTCTGGCCTGTAACTCCTAGAAATTGGATACAACCCACATTGAGCTGTTGATCTGAGAGTTCTATGAAGGCCCCAGAAGTGTCAATGTGCTTGATTACCCACCTGAGATAAAAGGCAAGACCCTATTGCTGAAGATACTACATGCTGCCAACATGGAACATCAAGAGACTTTCCCCATTAATTATGATTTGGGGTTTAGGTGCTTTGTAAAAACCCTTTATTATGTTGACATATAAATCTTCCATTCCTAGTCTTTCCAGTGTTTTGATCATGAAGTAATGTTTTGTTGAAGGTCTTTCTTGAATTTATTTAAATGATCATGTGGTTCTTGTGTTTATGTATGTGGTGTATTACATTGATTTACTTCCCTATGTTGAAATGTCCTTGCAATCCTGGGTTGAAATCTGCTTGATTGAGATGGATAATGCTTTTGTGCTGTTGAATTTGGCCGGTGAAGATTTTGTTCAGGATTTTTGCACCTAAATTCATCAGGGATATAAGTCAATAGTTTTCTTTTTAGTTGCATCTCTGTCTGGTTTTGGTATTGGGGTGATGGTAGCTTCATAGAAGGAATTGGAAAGTCTGTTCTCTGATTATGTGACAAAGCATGACAATATGTAGTGAAGTTCCTTGATGGAAATTTGCAGAATTCAGGTAAGAAATCATCAGGTCCTGAATTTTTCCTTTTGGAGAGGATTTTGGTTATATTTTCAATGTTTATAGGTGTAATAGGTAAGTTTTGGTAGAAGGTATATGTCTAGAAAGTCATCTATTTCTCCCAGGTTCTCTAATTTTGCAGAGTAGGGGTTTTAAAAACATGTCTTGATTCTTTCATTGCTATTTGTTGTGACCACTCCCTTTTCATTTCTAATATTGTTAATTTGAGACTACTATTTTTCGTTTGATTAAATTGGCCAGGGGTTTATCAATCTTGTTAAGTGTTACAAGTTATCACCTACTCATTTTGTCATTTTTTTAAAGTTTGCAATTCATTATTTTCTGCTGAGTTCTTAATTATTTGTTTCTGTCTAGAAATCTTAGGGTCGCATTGTTCTTGCTTAACCAGTGCCTTTAGGTGGATAGTTACATTATTAATTTGAAATCTCTGTCTTTGTTATGGAGATATTTAGTACTAAAAATTTTATCCTTTGGACTGTCTTGTTTCCCATAAGTTTTAGTATGTTATGTTTTCATTATCATTCAGCTCTAGAAATTTTACAATTTATTTTTTATTTATTCCACAAACTGTTTATTATTTAACAATATGTTGTTCAGTGTCCAGGAGCTGGTATAATTTCTGTTGTTTCTCTTAAAGTTAATGTCTATTTATAATGCATTGTGATCAGGTATGATGTAGGAATTTCCATAAATTTTCTCTAACTTGTACAGGAATGTTTTATGCCCTAATATATTATCTATTTCATAAATATTCTATGGCTGTACAATAGAATTCTGTAGAATTTGGGTATGATATCCTGTGGATGTCTGTTAGGTCTAATTGGCCTATGGTGTTGTTGATTTATTATTTTTCTGTTGAATTTCTGCTTACATGATCTGTCTAATAACAATAGGGGGTATTGAGGTGAGGTGCCATACTATGATGTTATTGGGATTTATTTCTGATATGTTTATAGTAGATTTTGCTTTATAAAATGATGTGCACCAATGTTTGGTGCATATAGATCTATGATTGTGATGTCCACTTGTTGGATAATTTCCTTGATAAGTAAAAAAAAAAAAATGTCCTTCCTGACCCTTTTTAATTATTTTTGGTTTGAAGTCTATTTTGTCAGGTATTTATATAGCCACATCTGCTTGTTCCTTAGATCCATTATCTTGGAAAATCATTTCCTACCCTTTCACCCTGGGGTTTATTCTTGGTGGTGAGGTAGGTTTCTGGAATGCAGCAGATTGAATGGTCCACTTTTCTGATCCACCCTTTTACCTTGTGTCTTTTGATGGGTGAGTTAAGATCATTGATATTTAAGGTTATAACTGTGATGCTTAAATTAATCCCTGCCTCTGTGGGTGCTTTATGGGGTTTTTGCTGACTTGGACTTTTTATATATTTGAATCTGCACTAGGTTCAGTTGTTGTAATCTACTTTCTCCCTCTTCTCTCTATCTCGTTTATATTACCTATCTTTGTCTTCCTTTTATTCCCTTGGTGCTGGCCTGTAACACTTGATTATATAGCCTCCCTCTCTCCATTAGTCTCTCTCTTCCCCCCCCCCAAATTCTTTTTTTCGAAGTATTGTCTCACTCTATCCCAGACTGACATGGAATTCACTCTGTAGTCTCAGGGTGGCCTTGAACTCTTGTCAATCCTCTGCCTCGTGAGTGCTGGTATTAAAGATGTGTGCCGGCTTTCTCTCTCGCTTTTTATTAGTTATGTATACAGTGTGTATACAGCCATGTTGATACCATCATTAGCCTCTTCCCTGTCCTCCCCCCTCCTCAAGTACCCTCTTCATTGGGGAATGATGGTAGTGCATTGCAGGGTTAACCATCAGTTATGGGTAAGAGGCAATGTCTCTGTGTATGATGACCCAATGTGTGGCTCTAACAATCTTTCTGCCCCCTCTCCCACACATTCCCCTGAGCCATGATGGGTTAATTTTAAGTCTACTTCAGTGATGAGATTGTGGGAGCCTCTGTCTCTAGATATCTGGTTTGGTAGTAGTTGAGTGTCCTCTGTCTATCTCCTTCACCCTTGTGTTGGTACCAGGTTAACCAAGGAAGCAATCTTCTTGCTCATTTCCCCAATTACTCTTGGTTTCATTTGGGGCCCTGGTGAGGTGTGATGGGCTGATTCTCTCCTCAGAATCTGCATCCATCTGAAAAAGAAAAACAAATTCTCCAACAGAGAGTGAAGTCCACACAAGATAAAAATGGGATAACCGTTATTATTTTAGAGAGAATTTAATAGGTATAAGCATACTTTTTGCCCATGGTTTGTGGAAGGTAGATAATGGATAATGTACTTGTTTTTTGGATATGGTTTTGACTTGTTTACCAGCCCCACCTATGGGTTCCATTCCACTGAGCGGATCAGTCAGCCAAATCAAAAGCAGTTGGTTACCAACCATGGCTGTGTGCCACTATTGCACTTGTGTGAGCATCATGCCAGTTTGTTTGCTGCTCAGCAACTGACACCATGAATTGCTTAGACAGATGTTGGTCATTTTCCCCCAATCACTCATATAGCATATTCTGGCACTAGACAAGCTAATTGTCTAGGGACTGACATTTTTCCAGATTCCAGCCAGGTCACTCTATGTTCCATGACAACAGCTTATGGTGTCTTCAGCAGTAGGGTGTTACCACTAATCTTCTGTGAGTCTTCAAGTACTCTGACAGAAATCTATCTTCTTTTAGGAAACCTTGTAGTTTTCTCTGATCAACAGCTCATTGTGGATGTTAACCACATGAAGAAGAGGGAGGGGGAGAGAGAGAGAGAAACAGGGGAAGATTAAGGTTAGTCTTCCTCAAAGCCTCTCCAGGGCCCTGTGACTCAGGTGTTCCCACTAAGGACCTGATGAAGGTTCAACCATTAAGTCTGTCTTTTAGGGTGTAAAATTTTTATAGTACCATTACCATTTGGGTCCAGTTTTATGTCCCCCACTCCCACACTTACTCTCCCCTCCTACCCCACCCTCCCTATTGAATGGTCCTCGAGATGCTTGTTAGGTGTGTCAGCATATTGGGCAGATTCAGGTTAGGAGCCACAGATGAATGTGACCATATGATGATTATCTTTCTGTGATTGGGTGAGTTCGATGAATGATCTGTTCCAGGTTCAACCATTTATCTTCAAATTTCCTTGTATCATTTTCCTTACTGCTGTGTAGAATTCTATCATGTAGATATACCACATCTTTGTTATCCGTTTATCTAATGATGGACATTTGGGTTGATTCCAGCTCTTAGCTATTATGAATTGAGCAACTATACACATGATTGAGTAAATGTCTCTGAACTGAAGGATGGAGCTTTTAAAGTAAATGCCCAGTAAGGAAAAAACTTAGTCTGTTGCTAACTCTATAGTCCACCTTTTTAGGAGTCTCCATATTGCTTTTCACAGTGGTTATACCAGCTTATATTCCCACCAACAGTCAGTGAGGATTCCTATCTCTCTACATCCTCACCAGCATTAGTATTCATTTGATTTTTTAATGTTTGCTATTTTTACTGGTGGAATCCCATGGTTGTTTTAATTTGCATTTCCCTGATGATTAGGGATGATGAACATTTTCTTAAGTGTGTGTTTTCCATTTGTATTTCTTCCTCTGTGAATTACCTGTCCATTTCTTTCCCCCATTTTGTGAGTGGGTTGTTTCACTTTTTATTGTTTAGGTTTTTGAGTTCTTTGTAGATTCTAGAAATTAGGCCTCTGTCAGTTATATAGTCAGCAAAACTTTTTTCCCATTCTTTGGGTAATCTATTAGCTCTGCTTATTATATGTTTGTCTGCAAGGAAACTTTTCAACTTCATGAGATCCCAGTGGTTGAGTGATTGTTTAAGTTCCTGAGCTATTAGGGTTTTGTTCAGGAAGTCTTTTCCAAAGATTCCTATATCATGGAAAGTTCCTCCTACTTTTTATTTAAGTAGTAGCTGAGTTTCAGTCTTATATTGAGATCTTTGATCCATTTGAATTTGAATTTTGTTCATGGCAAGATGTGTGGATTGAGTTTCATTTTCCTGCATATGGTTATCCAGGTTGTCCAGCATCATTTGTTGAAGATGCTCTTTTGTCATCCTATATTGTTAATGCCTTTGTCAAATATCAAGTATGGTTACTTGACAGAAAGTCTGGGTCCTCACTTCTGTTCCATTGGTCTATAATCCTGGGGTGGTTTTTTTGTTGTTGTTGTTGTTGTTTGGCTTTTTAATCCTGTTTTAATGCTAGTACCATGTTGTCTTTATTACTATGGCTTTGTAATATAGCTTTAGATCAGCTATGGTGATGCTTCCAGAGGTATTTCTTTTACTGAGGATAGGCTTGGATATCTGCATGTTCTGATATTCCCTATGAATTTTGAGATCACTTTTTCCAATCTCTCTGAAGAAAAACGTTGGGAATTTTAGTGGTATTGCATTACATATGTATATTGTTTTTAGTAATATTGCCATTTTCACAATGTTAATTCTGCCTATTCAGAAGCATGGGAGGTCTTTCCATTTTCTCAAGTCCCCCTTTATTTCTTCCTTGAGTGTTTTTATCTTTTCATTGTATAGGACTTTCACATCCTTGGTTAATGTTATTCCAAGGTATTTTTGTTGTTGTTGCTACTGAAAATAGGACAATGTAACTTATTTCTTTCTCTGTATCATTGTCTTATCCATATAATAAGGATACTGATTTTTGTGCATTGATTTTGTATCCTGTTACTTTGCTGAAGGAGTTTATCACTTTTAAGAGTTTTGAGATGGAGGTTCTCTTACATATAGGATCATGTCATCTGCAAATAGGGCTAACTTCACTTCTTCCTTTCCAATTTGTGTCCCTTTTATTTATTTCTTCTGTATTATTGCTTGAGTTAGGACTTCCAATTCTATGTTGAAGAGCAGAGGTGAGAGTGGATACCCCTGTCTTGTTCCTGATCTCTGTGAGAATTCCTTCAGTCTCTCCCCATTAAGTATTATGTGTGCTTTAGAGCCTTTATATGCAGCCTTTATTATGTTGAAATATAGACCATCCATGCCTATTCTCTCCAATGTTTTGATCATGAAGCAACGTTCCATTTTGTCAAAGGCCTTTTCTGCATCTATCAAGATGATAATGTGGTTTTTGTGTTTAGCTTATTTATGTGGTTTATTACATTGACAGATTTCCATATGTTGAATCACCTCTGTGTTCCTGTGATGAAACCTACTTGGTCAAGGTGGATAATGCTTTTGATGTGCTGTTGAATTTGGTTTGCAAGGATTTTGTTCAAGGTCTTTGTGTCTAAGTTCATCAGGGAAATAGGCCTGTAGTTTTCTTTTCTTGTGGCATCTCTGCCTGGTTTTGGTATTAGGGTAATAGTAGCTTCATAGACAGAGTTGGTTAGCTTACCCTGTTCTCCAATTGTGTGGCACAGTTTGATAAAAATGGTTTCCGTTCTTCCATGAAGGTTCAGCTGAAGCCGGGCGTGGTGGTGCATGCCTTTAATCCCAGCACTTGGGAGGCAGAGGTAGGAGGATCGCCAAGAGTTCAAGGCCACCCTGAGACAACATAGTGAATTCCAGGTCAGCCTGAGCCAGAATGAGACCCTACCTCGAAAAACCAAAAAAAAAAAAAAAAAAAAAAAGAATTCAGCTGAGAAGCCATCTGGTCCTGGACTCTTCTTTTGGGGGAGGTTTTTGATTACCTTTTCAATCTCGTTGGGTGTGATAGCTTTCTTTAGGAGATTAAACTGCTCTGAATTTAGCTTTGTTAGGTGGTATCTGTCCAGAAATTCATCTATTTCTTCCATATTATCCATTTTTGCTGAGTATAGGTTTTTGAAGAAAGTCCTAGTAATTCTCTCAATTTTACCCATGTCTGTTGTGATCCCTCCTTATGCATTTCTAATTTTTTGTTTTAATTTGAAGTCCCCCCCCCTCTCTTTTCCCTTGATCAAATTGGTCAGGGGTTTATCAATCTTGTTTATTTTTTTCAAAGAACCAGCTCTTTGTTTCATCAATCTTCTTAATTGTTTTCTGAGTTTCTACTTCATTAATTTCTGCTCTGATTTTAATTATTTGTTTCCATCTGGACCTTTTTGGGTTGGTTTCTTCTTGCTTTTCTACCTCATGAATGGTTAGGCTATTTATTTGGGTTCTCTCTGTCTTTGTTATGAAGGCACTTAGTGCTATGCATTTTCCCCTGAGGACTGCCTTCATTGTGTTCCATATGTTTGGGTATGATGTGTTCTCCTTGTCATACATTTCTAGAAATTTTACAACTACACTTTTTAATTTTTACCACTACTCATTTATTGTTTAAATGTGTGTTGTTAAGTTTCCAGGTTCTGATTCGATTCATGGCACATCTTTTGTTGTTAATTTCTAGCAATACAGCACTGTGATTTGATATCATGCAGGAAATTATGTCAATATTCCTAAGTATATGAAGCAGGCTTTATGACCCAGAATATGAGCTATCTTATAGAAGGTTCCATGGGCTGCTAAGAATAATGTCTAGTCTGTGGAATTTGGGTAGAATGTTCTGTAGATGTCTATTAGGTCTAATTGATCTGTGGTTCTGTTGAGCTCACTCACTTCTCTATTGATTTTCTGTTTGGATGATCTATCTATTGCTGATAGTGAAGTATTGAAGATCCCAACTATGATGGTGTTGGTGGTGATTTCTGTTTTATTGTCAAGCAGTTTTTGTTTTATGAATTGTGGTTACCTTGTGTATGGTGCACAAAAATTGATGACTGTGATATCATCTTGTTGGATCATTCCCTTGTTGGTGAGGTGGGTTTCCTGAAGACATTAGATTGAGGGAGTCCAATTTTCTGATCCACCCTGTTAGCTTATGTCTCTTTATGGGCGAATTAAGGCCATTAATATTCAGGTTGATTTATTTGGTTTGCTGTTTTCTTGGACTTGGCAGTTTTGTGTGCCTTCTCTAAGTTTGGTTATTTTGATCTGCTACATATAGGCACTTGAGGTTGCTTATATGATTCATCTTTGTGGAGAATTCCCTGAAGCAGTCTAAAGGATTGGCTTTGTGTTCATATAGTTTTAAAGCTGAGTTTTATCATAGACAGCTTTTCTTTAACCATCTATTATGAGGAATACTTTTGCTTGGTAGAGTAGTTTGTGTTGGATACCATGAGGTGAGAGATGGGGGTGAGTGGGATGGCATTTAAGTATGGAAGTCTCATGGGGGAATGCTAACCTGCTGGCAGGATCTTTCCTCTTAATCCAGTCTGCAATTCTATGTCTTTTGGTTGGAGCATTGAGGCCATTGATGTTAAGAGTTATTATTGAAAGGCATGTACTTATTCTCACCATTATGCTTGTTTTAAAGTGCTTCCTGATTTCCCTTTACCTTCTTGTTTTAACTATTATTTTAGTATGTTTTTTTTTTTTTTTATGTTTCCTCCTGTCTGTGCTTTGCTTTCTCTTCAGCATTAAGAATTCCTTCAAGTATTTTCATAGAGCTTGCTTAGTTGTCATAAATTATTTAGCCTGCTTTTGTTGTGGAATGTCCTTATTTCTTCATCAATTTGGATATATAGCTTTTCAGGATAAAGGAATCGTGGTTGACAGTTGTCTTTCAGAACTTGGAATACATCATTCTAAGACCTGTCTTTCACTGTTTGCCTTGAATAATCTGCTGTTATCCTGATGGGCTTGCCTTTATAAGTGACTTGCTTTTTCTATCTAACTGCTTTCAATATATTTTCTCTGGTTTGCATGTTTTTCAGTTTAATTATAACATGGTGAAGAAAGGTTCTTTCCAGGTTTTATCTGTTTGGTGTTCTAAAAGTGTCTTGTATCTTCATTGGAATTTCTTTCCAAATTTGGTGAAATTTTTCTTTTATGATTTTGTTGAAAATGCCCACTATGCTTTTGTAGTACAATTCTCCTTCCACTATACCCTGAATTCTTATGTTGGATCTTTTCATAGTATCCTGAGTATCTTAAAATTTGCATTCATACCTTCCTATTAGCTTGTCTTACTCCTTGTTCGACCATATTAGATCTGCCACCTGGTATTGTAGTCCAGATGTTCATTCATTCTACTGGTGAGACTTTCCACAGATTTTTGTTTGTTTATTTGGTTGGTTGTTTGTTTGTTTTTTTTTTTTTCTTTTTTTTTGAGTGTTTGTGTTTTTCAGTGCTAGAATTTCTGCCTGTTTTTTTTCTTCAGTATTTCTATGTCCTTACTCATGTCTTGTATGGCCTCCTTCTTTCATGAAGCTTGTTTCCTCTGTTCTCTTTCAGGAGCTTCTTTTCTTCTTTGATTCCTTTGATTTTCTCTAGTATAGATAAAATAATTTTGAAATCTTCAGGCATTTCATCTAAAACAACGTATTGGGGGTCATTTCCTTTGGATTTATAATTTTTGGTGGGATTTTATTGTTTTCATTTTTTTCTGTTTCTTGTTTTATAGTGAAGCAATGTTTGAATCCTGAGTTTATTTGATGCTTGGGTTTTCTAATTATCTGTACTGTTCTTATATGTGGAAATCCAACTTTATATGCCTTCAGGGTAGGAGTTTAAGGAGCCAAGTGTAGCTCTTGTGCTCCAATCCAACCACCTAATCCTAAGTATTGAGTTTGTCTTCTATTCAAGTATTCTATTGGAGCAATTTACTGGCAAATTCTAAAATTCGACTGATCAATATACACTTAAGCACCAGCACAGAGTATGCAAGTGTGGGATTAAAATCAGCAGATAACCTTATAAAGCCAAAATCCCTAAGGGTGAATGTTGTTGTATACCTTTTATCCCATCAGCTGGAAGACTAAGAATTCTGTTATGAAATGGTTTACTGGTCAGCCTGGGTCTGAATCTGACCCTGCCCCCAATAATGACAGAAGAAAAAGACAAAGAACCCACAAATCTGAAAACATCTAAGGAAACAATAGGCAACCCCCAAATACAGCTTATTTGAGAATGGCATATATAATAATATATAACCATAGCCTCCCCTGGCATGGAAAGAGAGATTAGCAATTCCAGTGCAGGCCTTATTTTCTATCAGTAGGCCTCATTACTTTTGGGTTACTCTCACCAATGCTGAGTACTTATCTTGACCATTCATTGTTGTGTTGTGGATGTCGTGTTCTGATAAGCTGTACTGGATGCCCTGCCACTGGGGGCTGAATAAGTTCTCCAGAGATTCACTGTTCTGATGGTTGGGGAATGGGAGACTGCAAGAAGCCTGGAGTTGTACTGGAATTGCTCAGCTGGTCCTACCTGTAACCCCTTCAGCACCTCCTCAGCTGGTCTCTGCTTTCTCCCCTTCAAGTTTCTTGACTTTGCAAGGAGACTGTTGCAGTTGGGAAATCCCCTTGTTTGGTCTCTCCTCCTGTAGTTGTGTGCCAGACCTGGTGTGTGTGTGGGGGGGGGGCATGGATCCTTGTGGATTGGTGCCACAAGCACCTCTGTGGGATTCTGGCTGGTTTTCTCCTTTCTGGTAGATTTTAGACTCTCCTGCTTTTCCACTGTGGCTGATAATAACCTATACACCTTCACGTTTTAGAAGAAGAGTCTATTTTGCTGTGGTTTTGCTTATATCCCTCTCAATGCTGGTTTGGCATGACTCCTATGCCACCATCTTACCTGGAAGTCCCATGCCACATTTTTTTTTTTAAATTGTTAAGTACATATTTTGTATGGATACATCATGTTTTGGTACCATATTTTCCTTCCTTCCTGATCCCATTTCAAAGGAGACCTCCTCACTGTAGTTTCTGGAATTCCCTGTATGGAAGTGGGTAATGCATTGTGGTAGCAGCAGTCACTCACTGGGGGGAGGCAGTGCCTCTGAGTATGACAGTCCAATATGTAACTCTTACAATCTTTCCATCCCTCTCCTGTAAAATCCCATGAATCTTTGTGGGGTTTTGTTTGTTTGTTTGTTTTGTTTGTTTTTGGGTTTTTGAGGTAGGGTCTCACTCTAGCCCAGGGTAACCTGGAATTCACTCTGTAGTTTCAGGGTGGATTTGAGCTCACAGTGATCCTCCTACCTCTGCCTCCTGAGTCCTGGGATTAAAGACATGCACCACCACACCCAGCTGTAGGTGTGTTGTAAGTCTACTTCAATGAAGAACTCTTAAGACCCTCAGGATTTCTGCTTTTGTATGTGCTGAGTGTCCTCAGTATCTATCTCCCCCTAGCAGTGCATGTAGCATGGACACACTACTCTTACTCATCTCTCAACTTCTTCTGTGATTTTACCGGGGTCTTGACTGAGAGGCAAGGGGTGGTTTATTTCCTTGGGCTTCACTACCTTCTAAAAAAGAAAAACAGATTCTCCAATGGAAATTAAAGTCAGCATAGGTTAAATTGTGTAAGCATTATTGATTTAGGGAGAGTATGATAGATGTAACCCCTCTTTTAGCCAAAGACTAGTGAGAGCTTGACATTGGAGAGCATAACCTTTGTCTCCATAGTACTCAGACCTAGTTCCCAGTTCAGGATATTTGTTCCCTTCCACTAAGCAGATCTATTATTATTATTACTATTATCATTATTATTATTATTAAACATGTTGCCTATGGATATACCATATGTTGATACTCTCTCTAGTGCAGGCATGATTTTTTGTCAGTAGGCTTCATTACTTTTGGGGGTGGCTTACAATCTCACCAATGCTGAGTGTACATCTTGATCATTCTTTGTTGAGAATTCTGTTCTGAAATGGTTTCCTGGTCAGCCTTGTCGCTGCCCCCATTCCATAAGGGATGTTCCTCAGTGGGGTTACAGGTACTCCCTATGGGGTTTTGTTTTATGCATTGTTGGAGCAGCAGTCAGTTATTTTAAAGGGGAATGTATGCTTCTGGTCATGATGTCTCAGCCTGTGGCCCTTATAATCTTTCTGCCCCCTCTTCTGCAAAATTACCTAAACCATGGTAGGTCAGTTTTAAGTCTACTTCAGTGATGAGCTTTTAGGAGCCTCTTGATTTCTGCTTTGGAAGGTGTCATGTATCCTCACAGTCTGTCTTCTATACCCTAGAACTGATTATCAGGTTCAACCTGGAAGTAGCATTGATGCTCATCTCCCCAATTCCTCTTTGGCTTCAGCTGTGGCTTGGGTGAAATGGAAGGGGAAGTTTATCTCCTCCAGTCTTGCAACCTTGTGAAAACAAAGAACAGATTCTCCAACTGAGTGAAGTCAGAATACTTTATATGAGACATGCATTACTAATTTATGGAGAATTTGGTGTAGATAACCTCTCTTTTAGCAAAGGACTAGTGACACCTTGATACTGGAGAGCATAATCTTTGTCTCCATAGGATTGTGATCTGGTTCCCAATTCCAGATATGGTTTCCTTTACACTAAGCAGATCTCTTGGCCAATCAGAGAGCTCTTACTTATCCATTGTGTACCACTGTTGCACTGGTCTGTACATCCTGTCATGGTATTTACTTCTAAGTGGCTTAGACTTCTTGTTTTTCATACTGTTTTTGGCCACTTTCACCTACTAACTCAGGTAGTACTTCCCAGAACCAGACAGGCTAAATATTTTTCTGCATACCTACCAAGTTTCTTCATGCTCTGTATTAGCAGTAGGGTCTTAGCTTTTGTGTCAGGTGGGTAATCAAGTGCTGTGACAGAAAGCTGTCTTGATTTGGGAACCTCATAGGTCTCTCATATCAACCATTCAATAAGGGTGACAACCAAATTTCTGGTACTGGGAGTTACAGGCCAGAGACAGAAAGGCATTTTTCTTTTAAGCTTAGGCTTCATCCCATCCTCTCCCGGGCCCTAGTTTTCAGGTGCTTCCCCTTTCTTTTTGAGGGCTATATCTTTTAGGCAATCCCCAACGACAAAGGTTTCTATGAAACCAGTTCATTTGGGGTTTTGTTTTGAGTTTGTTTGCTCCTTTCTCCTTCCCTATAAATCCTTATATCTCTATTGTCTGGGCCTTAAATTTAATATCATGTATGTCAGCAACTTGAACAGGTTCAGGTTAGGAACTGCAGATAAGTGAGACCATGTGGCATTTGTCTTTCTATGATTGTGTGATTTTGCTGAGTATGATTTCTCCCAAGTCTGTCCATGTTTCTAAAAATTTTAATGTACCATTTTTTCTTACTGCTGAGTAGAATTCCATTATGTAAATGTATCACAACTTCATTATCCATTCATCCAATGATGGGAATCTGAGTTGATTCTAGTTCTTAGCTGTAATGAAGTGAGCAGCTATAAACATGGTTGAGCAAATATCTCTGTTATGTTGCATGGAGCATTTAGGATAAATACACAGTAAGAGAATAATTGGGTGTTTTAGTAGCTCTCTATTCACTCTTTTCAGGAATGTATATATGAGGCCTGCTGCCATTACCTATAGTTTTTTTAAAATTTATTTATCTATGCATTTATTTTTTATATATGGATGTATTTAGTGTGTAAACAACACATGTTAGTACCATCCTGTCCCTCCTCCCTGCCCCTTGTTGGGGATTCAGGTCAACTCATGTGGAGTGTGGGTCATGCTTTATGGGGGGGGGGGCGGCATAGGGAGAGGCAATGTATCTGTGCAAAATGTCCCAACTTGTGGCTCTAACAATCTTTCGGGCCCCTGTTCCACAAAATACCCTGAGCACTGCTGGGAAAATTTTAAGTCTACTTCAGTGATGAGCACTTAGGAGCCTTTGTATCTCTGGCTTGGTAGGTAGTGAGTGTCCTCAGTGTCTATCTCCTTCATCCTTATGCTGATATCAGTTTCACTAAAAAAGCAGCACTCTTGTTCATTTTCCCAGTTCCTCTATCTTCTCAGTTGGGGCCAGGGTGGAGTACACTGGGTCATCTATCTCCTTAGGTCAGGATCCTATCTGAAAAAGAGAAGTAAATTCTCTAATAGTGAATGAAGTCAACACTGGTTAAATGGATTAACCACTATTAATTTAGAAAGAATTTAAAGGATGTAGACCCTCTTATAGCCCAAGGCTAGTGGGAGCTTGACAATGGAAATCTGAATCATTATCTTATATAATTCTGCCTTGTTTCCCAGTTCCAGATATGGTTTAATTTCTACTTAGCAGATCTGCTAGCCAATTGAAGAGCAGTCAGTTACCCACCATGGCTGTTTGCCACTATTGTAGTTATGTGAGCATTACACCATGTTTTTGGCTTCTGAATCACTAAGACTTTGAGTTGCTCAAACAGATGTTGGCCACTTTTCCCTGGTTTCTCATGTAGCACCTTCTAGCACAAGATGGGCAAATGATCAGGAGACTGGCTCTCTTCCAGATTACAACTATTTCTCTCCATAGTCTGTGCCAACAGAGTATGGTGTCTTCAGCAGTAGGGTCTTGTCATTAACCTCTGGGGGCTAATCAAGTGCTCTAACAGAAGTCTGTCTTGCTTGTTTTGGGAGATCTAGTAGATCTCTTTGATCAATGCTCATTGTGGATATAGACCACATCCTGGTACAGGGAATTACAGTTCAGCACGAAGGGAAAGGAGAAAAAGGGAAGAAAAGCAGATAAGAAAAAGAAACAAAAGAAAATTGAGGTTAAGTTTGGTCTCACCCTCTCCAGGGCCCTTTGATTCATGTGTTCCCTTCAAGGTCCTCTTGATGGTTCCACCTTTTAGTCTGACTTTCAGGATATAGGGTCCTATGGTACCAGTTCAATTTGAGTTCAGTATTGTGTCTCTCCCACCTTTCCCTTCTGCCAAGCCATACCATACCTATTGTCCAAGCCTCGAGATACTATTCAGGTGTGTCAGCAACTTGGGCTGTTCCAGGTTAGGAACAGCTGATGAGTGAGATCAAGTGACAGTAGCATTTCTATGACTGTGAGAGTTCACTTAGAATGATCTGTTACAAGTTTGACCACTTTTGTACAAATTTCAATGTATCATTTTTATTCTTACTGCTGAGTAGAATTCTATTGTGTAAATAGATATACCACATCTTGGTTATCCATTCATCCAATGATGGATATTTGGGTTGATTGCAGTTTTCACCTATTATGAATTGAGCAGCTATAAGCATGGTTGAGCAAATAACTCTGAACTGAGATGTGGAGCATTAAGGGTAAATTCCCAGTAAGGGAATAACAGGGTATGTGGATAACTCTACATTTATCCTTTTTAGGAGTCTCCATATTGATTTCCATAGTTATTGTACCAGCTTACATTCCCATAAACAGTGAGAATGAGTATTCTTATTTCTCCACAGCCTCACCAACATTTGTTTTCATTTGATATTTTAATGTTTGCTATCCTTACTGGGGTAAGGTGGAATTTCATAGTTATTTCAATTTGCATTTCCTAGTGGTTAGGGCTGTTGAACATTTTCTTAAGTGTGTGTTAGCCATTTATCATTCATCTGAGTACTCCCTATTTAGTTCTCTGCCCCACTTTTCAAGTGGGCCCTTAATTTTTTTTAAATTTGTTAGTTTTTTGAGTTCTTTGTACATTCTAGATATTAGGCTTCTGTTAGTGGTATATCTGACAAAGATTTTTCTCCCATTAAGTTGGTAATCTATTGGCTCTGCTTGTGGTATGTTTGTGCAAAAGCTTTTTTGGCTTCATGAGATCCCATTGGTTGAGTGCTGGTTTACTTTCCTGGGCTACTGTGATTTTGTTCAGGAAAATGCCTGCTAATTTTTAGTTGTTGAATAGTTTCAGGTCATATATTGAGGTCTTTAATCCATTTGGACTTGATTTTTATGTATGGTGAAATGAATTGGTCTGATTTCATTTTTCTATGTATGATCATCCAATTTGTCCATCATTTGTTGAAGATGCTCTTTTTCCAGTCTATATTATTGATAACTTGTCAAAGATCAAGCAGCTATAGTTACTCCACCTAAGGTCTGGGTCTTCAATACTGCCCCATTGATGTTTCGGTTTTTATTCCAGTACTATGCTGTTTTTGTCACTATAGCTTTGTAATAAAGCTTTAGATCAGATATGGTGATACTACCAGAGGGTTTTGTTTTGTTCTTTCTGTGGATGTTTGGATATCTGAGAGCCTTTATTATTCCATATGAATTATAAACCATGTTTTCTGTCTCTATGAAGAATGATGCTGGTATAATTATTGGTATTGCATTAATTCTGTATATTGATTCTGGTAGAATTGCCAATTTCACAATATTAATTCTACCTATCCAGGAGCATGGGAGGTCTTTTCATATTCTCAAGTCCTCATCACTTTCTTTCTTGAGTAGTTTTATGTTTTCATTATACAAGTCTTTATCATCCTTAATTAGTGTTTTCTAAGGTATTTAAATTTTTTTGCTATTGAAAATAAGGGAGCCTCACTAATTTCATTCTCCATATAGTTGTTCTTTGATTTTGTATCCTGCCACTTTGCTGAAGGAATTTATCACCTTCAGAAGTTTTGAAATGGAGGCTTTCGGTCACTTTTATATAGGATCATGTCATCTGCAAATAGGGCTACTTTGACTTCTTCCTTTCCAATTTGAATCCTTTTTATTTCTTTCTCCTGTCTTATTGCCTGGGCTAATAATTCTAGTACTATGTTGAAGCTCAGTTATGAGAGTTGGCACCCCTGTCTTGTTCCCAATTTCAGTGGAAACTCCTTGTGTTTTTCCTCATTAAATATTATTTGGGCTTTAGGAGCTTTATATACAGCCTTTATTGTGTTGGGATATAAACGCTTCATGCATATTCTTTCCAGCATTTTGATAATGAAGTCGTGTTGTATTTTGTAAAAGGCCTTCTCTGAATCAATTGAGATGATAATGTGGTTCTTATGGTTAAGTTTATTTAGGTGGTATATTACAGTGACCAATTTCCATATGTTGAATGATCCCTGCATCTCTGATATGAATATAATAAATAATAATAAAGAATAAATCTTGTTATAAAACTTGATCGAGATTGATAATGCTTTTGATGTGTTGTTGAATTATGTTAGTGAGGATTTTGTTCAGGATCTTTGCATTTAAATTCATCAGGGATACAGGCCTGTAGTTTTATTTTATTGTAGTAGCTCTCTCTGGCTTTGGTATTAGGATGATGTTACCTTCATAAAAGATGTCGGAGAGGATTCCCCAGTCTAATTTAAGAAAAATCAATTTCACTTCTTCAATGAATGTTTCATAGAATTCAGCTGAGAAGCCATCCACTCCTGCACTTTTATTTGTGGGGGAGCTTTTAAAATTTATTTTTATTAAATATGAACACATTTGGCATATATACAACACCTATTACTACTATCCTTTCCCTCCTCCCTGCCCCTTTTCTGAAGAGGCCTTCCTCATTGGGTATGCAGGTCAAGTCCATAGGTATTTTGGGTTATGCATTATGGGGCATCAGTCAGTTATGGGAGGAAGCAATGTCTCTGTATAATATGTCATAATTTGTGGCTCTAACAAACATTCCACCTCCTCTTCCACAAAATTTTGTGAGCCATGTGGGTGCTTTTCTTTTTTTTTTTCAAGGTAGGTCTTACTCCAGACCAGGCCAACCTGGAATTCACTATGTAGTCTTAGGGTGGCCTCACACTCATGGCAATCCTACTACTCTTGCCTCCCAAGTGGTGGGATTAAAGGCATGTGCCACCAAATTTTGCCAGCAAATATTTTTAATTTTATTTATTAGAGACAGAGAGAGTGGGCATGACAGGACCTCTAGCCACTGCAAATGAACTCCAGAGGCATGTGCCACCATGTGCATCTGGCTTACATGGGACCTGGAGAATTGAACCAGGTTCCTTAGGCTTCACAGGCATGCACCTTAACCACTTAGATATCTCTCCAGCCAGGGTGTCTTTTTAAATCTACTTCAATGATGGGCTCTGAGGAGCCTCTGGATTACTGCTTTGATAGGTGTTGAGTGTCCTCAGTGTCTATCTCCTTTAACCTTGTGCTCATATCAGATTCACTGAAAAAGCAGCACTTGTGGGAGGGTTAGTATGGGATAGGTTCTTTCAGGAGATTAATCTCCTCTGAGTTTAGATTTGGTGGGTGGTATGTATCTCGGAGATCATCTCTGTCTTCCAGTCTGTGAAATTTTGTGGATTAGAAGTTTTGGAAGTATGCCCAGGTGACTCTTCCAATTTCATTGATGTCTGTTGTGAACTGTGTTTTTTACATTTCTGATTTTTTAATTTGAGATCTCTCTTTTTGGTACTTGACCAAATTGGCCAGAGCTTTATAAATCTTGCTTATTTTTTTTTTTTTTTATCAACAAACCAGTTCTTCATTGTATTGACTTTTATACTGTTTTCTTAGTTTTTAAGTCACTAATTTTGGCTCTGATCTTGATTATTTCTTTCCATCTGGAGCTCTTAGGGTTCAATTCTTGTGTTTCCAATGCCTTTATGTGGACAATTACATTATTAATTTAGGATCTCTCTGTCTTTTTTATGAAGGCATTTAGCACTATGAATTTTCCCCTTAGGACTGCCTTCATTGTTCATGTGTCCCATAAGTTTTGGTAAGTTTTGCTTTCATTATCGTTCAATCCTAGGAGTTTTACAATTTCTTCTTTGATTTCTTCCACAACCCATTCATTGTTTAAAAGTGTGCTGTTTAGTCTCCAGGAGCTGATGGAGTTCTTGATGTGTCTCTTGTTAATCTCTAGCTTTAAAGCATTATTATCTGATATGATGCAAGAAGCTACTTAAACTTTCCTGAATTTATGGAGGCATGTTTTTTGACCTAATATATGGTCAATTTTGGTGAAGGTTCCATGGGTTTCTGAGAATAATGTGTATTCTATAGAGTTGAGGTGAAAGGTTTTGTAGATCTCTATTAGATGTAGTTATCTATGATGTTTTTGAGCTCTATTAGTTCCCTGTTATTTTTCTACTTGAATGATCTGTCTATTGAATACAGTGGACTATGGAAGTCTCCAACTATGATGGTGTTGATGTTTATTTCTGTTATGTTGTCAAGTAGGTCTTGTTGCATAAACTGTGGTGCACCTGTGTTTGGTGAATCTAGATTTATGACTGTAATGTTCTCATACTGAATGATGAGTAAGAAGTGGGCTTTTGTCTGTTTGTCTTTCTCCTTTTTTATTACTTTTGTTTTGAAGTCTATTTTTATCAGATATCAATATACAAATACCTGCTTGCTTCTTGTTGAAGACGCCTACAATGCCTTTTGAGTGAAATTCTTCTCCTTCTACTATGCCCCTGAATTCTAATATTTGATCTTTTCATAGTGTCCCGAATATCTTGAAATTCCCACTCATACTTTTCTATAAGTTTGTATTTCTCTTTGTTGGCCTGTATTAGATCTGCCACCTGGTCTTCTAGCTTAGATATTCTGTCCTCTCCTTCATCCATTCTACTGGTGAGATTTTCTACAGAGTTTTTTATTTCATTAACTGTGTTCTTCATTGCTAGTAATTCTGACTGGTTTTTCTTTATTATTTCTATTTCCTTATTTATGTCTTGTATTGCCTTCTTTACTTCATGAAATTGGTGTCCTGCATCTTCTTTGATTCCTTTGATTTCCTCTTTAAGTTCCTCTTTGACTCCTTTGATTTGTTCTCTGACTTCTTTGAACATATTTACAATCATTCTTTTGAAATCTTTTTCAGGCATTTCCTCTAACTCGTTCTCACTGGAGGTCATTTCTGATGCATTAATATGTTTAGGTGGATTTATATCGTCTTGCTTTTTAGTGTTTCTTGTGTTATAATGTATATATTTTTGCATCTTGGATTAAGTTAATGCTTAGATTTTCTAGCTAGCTTGGTATTCTTAGCTGTATCAATTGGTTTGATGTTATATATTTTCAGGGTAGGAGTTTGAGGTGTTAGATGTGGCTCTTAAGACTCCAAGAGTATCTATAAAGGTGCTCCTAGGGGTTGAGTTTCCCTGCTATGGGAGTATTCAAGTAGGCTGAGTGGAATAAAATACCGGTAGATTCTAGAAGTTAACTAAACACTGTACCCATTATGTCAAAAACAGCCCCAAGTATATATGCCAGAGTAGTTATTATAACAACCAGATCCTCTATCAACACAGAAGTTAAGATTTCTGGTCTGTTGAGGGATCCCAGTCAGCTTGTGACCAAGTGAGACCCTTCCCTGGTGCAAACCCAGTTACCTTGGATGATTTTGGTCTCAGTCAAGTTGCTGCCTGGGTCGTCGGGCTGCTGTTCTGATTTCTGGAGCTGGGCACTGGCTTTTCCTGCAGGGCAAACCAAGCCTGGCAACTGTGGCCCTGCAGATCAGCACCCCCGCTGCTGGAACTGCTGCTGCTTCTGGGTATGCTGTTGTTGCCGCTCCTGGGTCCGCTGCTGCTGACACTCCTGGGTCTGCTGCTGCTGGGGCTTCTGGTACCAGTTCTGGAGCTGCCGATGTTGCTGCCGATCTTTGCTCCTGCTTGGGTCCTGCTGTCGGCTCAAGTTGGCGTGGCTGGGTCCCAGGATGCTGCTCTGTTCACCGGAGCTGGGCTCAGGCAGTGGGGGAGGGGAGGGAGCCACAGCTGCTCTGGTTCTCTTGATGCTCCACCTGTGCTTCTACGTCCCAGTCTTCTCCTCCGTTGCTCACTGCCGCTCTCCCTTCACGTTTCCTGAGTTGCGGAGAGCGCGGTGTGAGAGGAAGTTCCTGCACCTGGCTTTTCCTGTGGCTGGAGCCAATTCTGGCGGCTTTCTGGTGCACCCCACAGCCGCGGCGTTTGGCAGAGCTGCCGGGGCTGCTTTTGCCGGCCTGTGTGGGCTCTGGATGCTCTGGATCTCTCCTACTTCTCCGCTGCCGCTTCTGTTTCCTATGCACCTCACTTTTTAGTAAAAGTGTGTATTTTGCTGAGGTTTTTTGGTCTTTTTTCTCCCCAGGCTTCTTTGGCGTGGTACCTACGCCGCCATCTTAACCAGAAGTCCCTGCTTGCTTCTTATTTCCATTTTCTTGGAATATCAGTTTCCATCCTTTCACCCTGAGGCAGTGTCTGTTTTCAGTGGTGAGGTGGTTTTCTTGAGTACAACAGAAACAAGGGTCAATTTTTTGATACACTTTGTTAACTTGTTTATTTGGTGGGTGAGTTAAGATCATTAGTATTTTAAGGTTATAACTGTGAGGCTCAATTTAATCCTTGCTATGATGAGGTGCTTTATGGGGATTGATGCTTTCCTTCTTACACCACCCATATTTCTTCTTTGGAGAACTCTCTATTTAGCTTCATAGACCATTTTTTAATTGGCTTGATTTCTTATTATTCACTTTTTGAGTTCTTTGAGTATCCTAGATATTAATCCTGTATCAGATATATAGCTGGCAAAGAGTTTTTCCCATTCTCTAGGTTGCCTCTTTGCTTTATTCACAGTGTCCTTTGCAGTACAAAATCTTTGTAATTTCATGAGGTCCCAGTGGCTAATCTGCAGTTTTATTACCTGAGCAATTGGGGTGGTATTCAGAAAGTCTTTGCAAAGACCAATATGCTGAAGGGTTTCCCCACTTTTTCCTCTAGCAGTTTCAGAGTTTCAGGTCTGATGATAAATCCAGTTGGACTCAATTCTTGTGCATGCAGAGAGAAAAGAATCTATTTTCATCCTTCTACAGATACATACCCAGTTTTCCCAACACCATTTGCTGAAAATGTTGTCTTTTCTCCAATGAATATTTTTTACATTATTATCGAAAACCAGGTGGCTATAGCTACCTGGACTTACATCTGGGTCCTCTATTTTGTTCCATTGATCTACATGTCTGTTTTTGTGCCAGTACCATGCTGTTGTTGTTACTATGGCTCTGTAGTATAGGTCAAAATCAGGTATGGTGGTGATACCACCAGCCTTATTTTTGTTGCTCAGTATTATTTTAGATATTCAAGGGTTTTTGTGATTCCAGATGTATTTTTGGATTGTTTTTCCTCTTTATGTGAAGAATGCCTTTGGAATTTTGATGGAGATGTCATTAAATGTATAGATAACTTTTGGTAATATTTTAATTTACACAATATTGATTCTTCCAAACAAGGAACAAGGGATATTTTCCACTTCCTAGTGTCTTCTTCAATTTCTCACTTGACTGTTTTAAAGTTTTCATTGTAGAGGTCCTTTATTTCCTTGGTTAGGTTTATTCCAGGTACTTTATTTTCTTTGATGCAATTGTGAATGGGAGTGATTCTCTGATTTCATCCTCTGTGTGTTTGTTGTTAGCATATATGAAGGCTACTGATTTCTGTGTGTTTATTTTGTATCCTGCTACATGGCTGTAGGTTTTGATCAGTTCTAACAGTTTGCAAGTAGAGATTTTAGGGTCCTTTAGGTATAGAATCATGTTATCTGCAAATAATGATAACTTGATCTCTTCCTTTCCAATTTGTATCCCTTTTATGTGTGTTTCTTGCCTTGTTACTATGGCTAAGACTTCCATTACTATAATAAATAAAAGTGGGGACAGTGGACACCCTTGTCTTGTTCCTAATTTTAGTGGAAAAGCTTCCAATCTTCCCCCAGCTAGTAATATGTTGGCTGTAGCCTTGTCATAAATAGCCTTTATTTGATATGTTCCTTCTATTCCTAGTCTCTATAGGACTTTTATCATGAAGGGATGTTGGATTTTGTCAAATGCTTTCTCCTCATCCAATGAGCTAATCATGTGATTTTTTCATTCAATCCATTTATATAATGTATTACATTTATTGATGTGCGTATGTTCAACCATCCCTGCATCTCTGGGATAAAGCCTACTTGTTCAGGGTGAATGATCTTTCTGATATATTCTTGTATTCTGTTTGCCAATATTTTGTTGAATATTTTTGCATCTATGTTCGTGAGGGAGATTGGTCTGTAATTTTATGTTTTTGTTCTATCTTTGCCTGGTTTTGGTATCATTGTGATGCTGGCTTCATAGAAGGAGTTTGGTAGGATTCCTTCTTTTACTATTTTATGGAAAAGCTTAAGGAGCAATGGTGTTAGTTCTTCCCTGAAGGTCTGGTGAAATTCAGCAGTGAATCCATCTGGGCCTGGGGTTTTTTTAGATGGGACAGTTTTGATAACTGGATCTCCATGTTTGTTACAGGTCTATTTAAGTGATTAATTTCATCTTGACTTAATTTAGGTAGGTCATATAAATCAAGGAAATCATCCATTTCTTTCAGATTTTCATACTTTGTGGAGTATATGCTTTTACAGTATGTCCCTATCATTTTTTGAATTTCTCTGGCATCTGTTACATTTCTCATCTCTAATTTTATTAGTTTGTGTCTCTTCTCTCTTTCTTTTGCTCAGATTTGCTAAGGGTGTATCAATCTTGTTTATCCTTTCAAAGAACCAACTCTTTGTTTCATTGATTCTTTGGATTATTTCTTTGGTTTCTATTTCATTAATTTCTGACCTAATCTTTATTATTTCTTCCAATCTATTGATTTTTGGTTTCCTTGATTCTTCTTTTTCCAAGGCTTTAAAGTGAA
Organism: Jaculus jaculus; assembly: GCF_020740685.1. Taxonomy (NCBI): domain Eukaryota; kingdom Metazoa; phylum Chordata; class Mammalia; order Rodentia; family Dipodidae; genus Jaculus; species Jaculus jaculus. Next base: position 130,955,779 of record NC_059104.1, on the reverse strand, counting down.
GCATTAGGCCATTTACTTGCAACCTTTCTTAATTCTTAATATAGGCACATAAATCTATAAATTTACCTCTTAGGACTGCCTTTATTGTGTCTCAGGGATTTTCTTTTTTTTTTTTTATTTAATTTATTAGTTTTCATTTCAGTGAATACAGGCAGTTTGGTACCATTATGTAGGCTCATCTGTGATCTACCCCTCCCATTAAACCCTTCTTGTTAATGAAAATGGGTCGTGCATTGTGGAGTTAGCCCCCAGTTATTAGTATGATAAATGTCTCTGCAAATCATGACCCAACATGCAACTCTGACATTCTTTCCGCCCCCTCTTCTGCAAGATTTCCCTGAGCCATGTTGGGTTCATTTTTGGTCTGCTTCAGTGCTGAGGTGTTGGGGGCCTCTGAGACTTTGGCTCTCTGATTTGGTAGGAGTTGATTTTTCTCTCCATTGATCTCCTTCCCCTTTGTGCTGGTATCCGGTTCACAGGAAAACATCACCCTTGCTTATTTCGCCAGTTGTCCTTAGTTTCAGTTGGGCCACTTTTGAGGTATGTTGGGGCAGCTCTCTTCTTAGGATCTGCATCTATCTGGAAAAGAGAAGCAGATTCTCCAACGGAGAGTAAGTTAGCACCTGGAAAATTGAGATAACACTTTTTTGATAGACAGTTTGATAGGTGTAGGCCCTCTTATACCCCGTGATTGATGGTAGCTTGGTATTGTAGAGTGGGCTTGTGTTTGGGTATGGTTCTGACTTGTTTCCCAGCTCCAGCTAAGGGTCTAGTACCACTGAGTGGATCAGTTAGCCAAATCAAGAGCAATTGATTCCTCACCATGGCTGTGTACCACTATTGCACTTGTGTGGGCATCACATCCGGTTATTTGTTGCTAATTAGGTTAAATAATGTGTTGCTTGGACAGATCTTGGTCATTTCCCCCAGTCGCCTATGTAGCGCCTTTTGGCACTAGACACGCTGACTGTCTGGGGACTGACTCTCTCCTGGCTTCCAGCCATGTCATTCCATTTTACGCGTCAGCTGTGTATGGAGTCTTCAGCAATAGGGTCTTATCACTGGCCTTTGGTGGGTCATCAAGTACTCTGACAGAAGTCTGTCATTGTTTTGGGAAACCTTGTAGGTTTCTCTGATCAAAAGCTCATTGTGAATGGTAGGCCCAAGCTGGAAGTGGGGGTTTCAGGTCAGTGTCCACTAAGAAATTGAGGAAAAAGATAACTAATATACAAGAGTTAGAGAGGAGAGAGATAGAGGGGAGGGGGGAGAGGGAGGGAGGGAAGATGTAGGAGATTTAGGTCAGTCTTGATCCTACCCTCTCCAGTGTCTTGTGGTTCAGGTGTTTCCTGTAAGGGTCTAGTGAAGGTTCAGCCATTTGGTCTGTCTTTTAGGAAGTAGAATTTTATGGTACCATTGCCGTTTGGGTCCGGATTACTGTTTTCCACCCTTTGATTCCCACCCCGCCCTCCAATCCATCTTATTGTCTAGTCCATGAGGTGCTTGCTGGGTATGTAAGGCATCTTGGGCAGATTCAGTTTAGGTGTTGCAGATGAGTGAGACTATGTGTTGATTTTTTTTCTGTGATTGGGTAAGTTCGCTGAGAATGATCTGTTCCAGGTTCAACCATTTTTCCTCAAATTTCTTTATGTCGTTTTTTCTTACTGCTGTATAGAATTCCATTGTGTAGATATACCACATCTTTGTTATCCATTCTTCTAATGATGCGTCCCAGAGATTTTCATATGTTGTGTTCTCATTATCCTTGGACTCTATAATTTTTTTAATTTCTTTCTTGATTTCTTCATTGGCACATTCATCGTTTAGTAGTGTGTTAATTTCCATGATTTTGTTTATGCTCTATAGCCTTTCTTGCAATTGATTTGTAGTTTGATTCTATTGTGGTCAGATATAATTCAAGGAATTATTTCAATTTTCCTTTATTTGTTTGTGTCCTAATATGTGGTGTGTTTTAGAGAATGTTCCATGTGCTGCTGAAAAGAATGTATATTCTGTAGCATTTGGATGAGATGTCCTCTATATATCGGTTAGGCCCATTCCTTCTAAGACCTCATTTAGTCCAGATGCCTCTTTGTTTATTTTTTCCCAGGATGACCTCTCAATTGATGACAGGGGGTGTTGAAGTCACCCACTACCACTGTGTTTGGTTTATCTGTGTCCTTAGTTCTAATAGCATATGTTTGATTTATTTGGGAGCCCCCATGTTAGGTGCATATATGTTTATGATTGTAATGTCCTCCTGTTGAAGGGTACCTTTAATCAATATAAAGAGGCCTTCCTTATCTTTCTTAAGTAAAGTTTGCCTGAAGTCTACCTTGTCAGATATTAGGATAGCAACCCCTACTTGTTTTCTAGGTCCATTTGCTTGAAACACCATTTTCCAACCTTTCACCCTAAGAAAGTGTCCATCTTTTGCAGAAAGGTGGGTTTCTTGGTGGCAAAAATTGAAGGATCCTACTTTTTAAACCACTCTGCAAACCTATATCTTTTGGTTGTGGAATTGAGGCCATTTATATTAAGAGATATTATTGAAAGGTGTGTATTTATTTTTGCCATTTTTTTGTAGTTCTTCTGGTTTTCCCTTTCCTCTCTTGTATTAACTAGTATCGGAGTATTGTTTGTTTTTTCCTGGTTCATTATATGTATGCTTTTCTTTTTCTTCAGCATGGAGGATTCTTTCAAACACTTTCTGTAGAGCTATTTTTGTCTTCAAATACTCCTTTACCCTCCTTTTGTTGTGGAATGTCTTTATGTATCCTTCTATTTGAATGTATAGCTTTGCAGGATAAAGTAACCTTGGCTTATAGTTGTTATCTTTTAGGACTTGGAATACATCACTACACACCCTTCTGGCTTTTGATGTTTGTGTTGAATAATCTGCTTTAATCCTTGCCTTTGTAGGTAACTTGATTTTTCTCTCTGACTGCTGTCAATATTTTTTCTTTGGTTTGTGTGTTTGGTAGTTTGATTATAATATGGCAAGGGGAGGTTCTCTCCAGGTTTTGTGTGGCTGGTGTTATAAAGGATTCCTGTATCTGCATTGGCACCTCTTTCCCAATTTGGGGGAAGTTTTCTTCTATGAGTTTGTTGAGGACACCTACTATGGCTTTGGAGTGAAATTCTTGTCCTTCTACTATGCCCTGAATTCTTATGTTTGATCTTTTCATAGTGTCCTGAATATCTTGAAATTTCCACTCATACATTTCTATTAGTTTGTCTTTCTTTTGTTGGACTGTATTAGATCTGCCACCTGCTCTTCTAGCTTAGATATGCTGTCCTCTCCTTCATCCATTCAACTGATGAGATTTTCTACAGTTTTTTATTTCATTAACTGCGTTTTTTATTGCTAGTAATTTTGACTGTTTTTTCTTTATTATTTCTATTTCCTTATTTATGTCTAGTATTGACCTCTTTATTTCATTAAATTGGCATCCTGTGTCTTCTTTGCTACCTTTTATTTCTTCTTTGAGTTCTTTGAACATATTTATAATTATTCTTTTGAAATCTTTCTCAGGCATTTCCTCTAACTCATTCTCACTGGAGGTCATTTCTGATGCATTAATACTTTTTGGTGAATTTATATTTTCTTGATATTTGGTGTTTCTTGTGTTACAATGTATATATTTTTGCATCCTGGATTATTTACTGGTTGTATATGCTAGTTATCATCAGTAGTATTAGATGTATCAATCTGCTGTTATATATCTTCAGGGTAGGAGCTTAAGGCACTAGTTATGGCTCTCAAGACTCTCAGATTATCTACAAAAATGACCCTAGGTGTTGGATTTGCCTGCTATGAGACTATTCAAGTAGGCTGGGTGGAACCAAATACAGATAGTTTCGAAAATTGAACTAAACAATGTACACTTCCAATGAAAAACAGCACATGGTATTTATCCAAGAGTAGGTATTATAACAACCAGATCCTCTGTACGTCCCTTAGGCTGTGTGGTGCCTCTCCCACTCCCTTAATTCTGACATCAAGGAGGTTTAGATTTCTGGTCTGTAGAGGGTTCTAAGTCAGCTTGTGACCTAGTAAGACCCTTCCCTAATGTATATCAGAAGAGTAAACAAAGCCACTAAAAATCAAGATGCAACAAATAACAAGCCCAAAATACAGCTTATTTAAGAATGACAAATTTGGCCATCCATCCAGTTTAACATATAATTTATCCTGATATGGAAGGTGCAATTAGCACTTCTGGTTCAGGCCTATATACCAGGTTTATTAGGTGGGCACTGACCTGGTCTAATCCCAGTTACCTTTTGAGATTATTTTGGTGTCAGTTGGCTGCCCTCCTACTTGTGTCCCTTTTTGGCACTCCGTTGGTTGAAGTACGTATGGCTGGGTCCCTGGACTGCTGCTGTGTTCACAGGAGCTGGACACTGGCCGTTGGGGGTGGGGGGAAGGCTGCCAATGCTGCTGTAATTTGCTCGCTGTTCCATGTGTTCTTCTACCTTGTGATTTGCTCCTCCATTGCTCACTGCCATTCTCCCTTCATGTTTCTTGAGTTTGCAGAGAACTCCAGTGTGAGTGGAAAATCCCCTCATGTGGCTTTGCCTGTGGCTGAAGCCAAGCCTGGCAGCTGGCTGGTGCACCACCTCCACAGTCCTGCATGTGGACCTGCCAAAGCTGCTTCTTCCAGCCTATGTGGGCTCTGGGTGCTCTGGATCTCCCCTACTTCTCTGCTGCTGTTTCAATTTCCCATACACCTCCCTTTTAATAAAAGGGTTTATTTTGCTATTTTTTTTCTCCCTCCTCCCCCAAAGGCTGCTTTGGCATGGTACCTACACCACCATCTTAACCAGAAATTGCACATAAATTTTAAAAATCTCAAACAATTAATGGAACAGAACTGAGAGAGCAGAAAGAGGTCCACATATAGTCAATATCAGGCACCCTGAGGGGCTCCACTGAGAGAGAGCACTGGAGGCACCGGCAAGAGCCCCTAGGACACGAGTTCAAATTTTCTTGATGCTTCCTGGAATTCCTTCGTGCATTTGATCAAGTCTTAATTAAGTTTTATCAATTGGTTATTGAAATCTTCCATTTGTTGACTCACCTTCAATTCAATTATATTTCTTTTGAGGCTTCTAACATTTTATTCAATTAAGGTAAGCCTACTGTCAAAAGCTGAATGCTCTAAGAGATGATTCTGCTCAATTTCATTGATATGGTTGCTGGTTTTTTGATGGTTTGATTCCAGTTCAGCAATTCTTTTGATCAGCGTCACATTGGTTGTGTTTTCATTTTTGGGATAAAACTTCTGTTGATTTTTCTATGATTTCATTGGAGGCTTCCATTGTGGGACTAGACATCCTTGGTGGAGGTCTCTCACTTTACTGACTTTTTATTTTTCATTATGGTCTCTCCAAATTTGGGAAATGAGTCTGAAGCAAGCATTTTTTCTCAGAGGACTTTAAGAGGGTGCTGTGTTTGAAATGTGAACTAACTTGATGTACAATGGGGTTATAACAACAGATTTGCAGATCATGGAGAGTGCAGGTACGTCAAAGCCACATGGGCAATTGGGTTGTGGGAAACTGGGCACTCTGGCCTACTCACTCCACTTACATGTACTCTTCAGCACATGGGGATCAGGTGTTTGGAAACCAGGATCCAGGAACTGGAGAGCCAGGGGCAAGAGACCAGTTCCTACAATGGCCTGGCCACCCTCTGACTCAGGGGAATAGAGATTTGGGTACCTAAGGGCCAATCAGGAAACCAGAGAAAAATGTTTGCTTCTTCAGCCCACACACAGGGACCAGGCATCTCCAAGGCAGGAGTAGGAGTATGGGGTCCAGGGATCTGGAGGGTGAAAAATGAACCTGAAGCTCTGGCCTACTCACTAGAACATGCACACCTTCCAGAGTGGGAGATCCTGGGGTTGGGGACTGAGGGGCTATTCTATCCAAAAAGCAGAGCAAGGGCCCTGCTTACACAAAATTCTGCAGGGTCCAGGCAACCCCAAACCAGCTGCAGGGAAACCTACTAGGACCCTGGATCTGGGAGGAAAGGATGGAACTGGGACATCTGGCCTACTCTGTGAACACACTCTCTGGAGCAGGGTATCCTGAGCAATTCAGAAAGTAATCACTTATCCATCGGGGCTGTGTGCCACCACTGCACTGGTGTCTATTTCTTGTCAGGCTGGTTGGTTCTGAATAACTTAGACCCCTGCTTGCTCACACCATTTTTTGGTCACTTTCCCATACTTTCTCATGTAGTGCTTTCCAGCACTATACAGGCTAGCATACTGGGGACTGTCTCCTCTCCAGATTCTAGTCATCTCTGTCTGTGTTCTTAGCCAGCAGAGTATGGTGTCTGCATCAAAATGGTCTTACAATTTACTTCACATGGATAATCAAGTGATTTGACAGAAGCCCATTTTCTGTTGGGGACCTCATAGGTCTCTCTGATCAATAGCAATCTAAGGTATTTCTGATGGAATTTCCTTTGTATCAGATGAATTGTTTCTCTCTTGACTCTTTTAGTATTCTCTTGTTGGTTAGACTTCTTTCATTAAAATTAATTTTTATTAGCTGTGTACATAGTGTGTATACAGTCATGTTGGTAACATCATTAGCCTCCTTCATGTACTCTCCCTTCCATGATGCTCACACAAGTGCAGTAATGGCAAACAGCCATGGTGGGTAACCTACTGCTCTTGATTTGTTTAGACTTTTAAATACAATATGCTTTGGAAAGTTTCTTCATGGTTCAATCTGTTTGGAGTTCTGTGAGATACTTGTATCTGTATGGGTCCCACTTTTGAGAGGATGGGAAAGTTTTATTCAATAATTTTGTTAAAAATGTTCTCCATGCCTTCAGAATGAATTTCTTCCCCTTTTGGTATACCCATGATCTGGATGCTTGGTAATTTTAGTGTATCCCACAATTCACTCAACTTCTGTTAGCATTTTTTAAACTTATTAAAGTTTTGGGGCTTCAGAAAAATCTTTTCTGTCTTGTCTTCCATATCTGAGGTATTTTCCTCAACATGATTATCTCTGTTACTGAGGATTTGTAGAGAGGCTTTTACAATTGTATGTGATTTTTGTTTAATGTTGCATTTTTCTGTATCATTCCCATCCCTTTGTCAAGTTCTATTTCAGTTTTGGATTTGATTTTCTTAATTCTAAAATTCTATTTTTTATTTTTATTTTTATTAATTTAATCATTTATTTTGGTTTTTCAAGGTATGGTCTCTCTTTAGACCAGGCTGACCTGGAATTTGCTGTGTAGCCTCAGGGTGACCTCAAATTCATGGCAATCCTCCAACGTCTGCTTCCTGAGTGCTGGGATTAAAGGTGTGTGCTGCCATGCTCAGCTTTAGAATTCTTTCTTGCATTTAATCATGTCTACATTAAGCTGATTAGCTCGTTATTGAGATCCTCTATTTTTATACTCCACTTAGATTCACTTATATCTCTTTTTAGATCTCTATGGTTTTCTCCAATTAAGTTTAGCCTAGTGAAGAAAGCAGTGTACATTACATTTATGTTATTGTTGGTTTTTTGATAGCTTGCTTCCAGTTCAGTGATCTGCTTTATAAGGGTCACATGGCCTATTGTGCTTCTATTTTGGAATTTTTGTTTTGTTGTGTATTCTGTTTTCATTGCATATTTCTATTGTGCAAGTAGGCATCCTTGGTAGAGATGTCTTGGTTTGTAATCTTTGTTGTTTTTTTGCATTGTGGTCTACCCATCTCAAGGCAAATACACACACAGACACACACACACACACACACACACACACACACACACACACACACATATATATATATATATATATATATATATATATATATATATATATAAATTTTTTTTTTGAGAGAGAGAGAAACAGTATTTGTCCTTGTAGAATCTTCAGTGAGTATTCTCTTTTGGGTCTGGACTGAATTGGGGTGAGATGGCATTGTGTCCACAAAAATAAAGTTTGTGGAGCATGCAATCACACTAGTAGCTCTGGCATGGTAGCTAATTCAACAGCCACAGATTGAGGTCTGGAATCCTTAAAGCCCCCATCATATGCATTTAAAGCCCCCATCCTATGCATTTCCTGTCCATGGGGTTCAGGGAAGTACCACTTGCCCTTTATCCCCTACTGTACACAGCTGAGCAAGTTCTGGAGGACTTACTGGTTTCCCCTGGTGAGTAGTTGCCTAATATTTTTATGCTTCTGTTTTAGGGCAGAATAGATACTCCAAGTAGTCACTGAGGGTTGCAGTAAAGTGGATGTGGTGAATATTTCTGTGCCTCACAGAACATGCCAGACCTGTTTCCCTGGAGTTGGCCACTGTAGGAATGTTGATGTGCAAAGGTGGCCAGAAATAAGAAGAGATGACTAAGACCAGAAGGATTATCTGAAGATGGAAGAGCGTCATTGGCAAGGCATAGGGTAAGAGGCACACAGGGGTCGCATGGAGTGTGAGGGTTTCACAGAGTAATGTGTTGTGTGGGGTGTGGGTGGCAACTCACAGGCATGTGAGGGAAGTATATGGTGTGGATTATGTACAAGGGAGCAAAGGGGCAGTGTAAAGTTGGTAGACCTGCAGTAACTTGTGGGGGTTGTTTGGAGTGGAGTATCCCTAAGTGGGTACATGGGAATTGCATGTGGTTGTGAGACCTGCCAAGCTGACTCAGGTGGGCCTAGTTGTGGGCCCTAGCTCCTTCCATGTTGTGTGTGCCCATTCAGTGAGTTGGTTCTTATCTAAGTGCGGGAGCAGTGGGGAAGGGCTGATGATGGGATTGTTCTGCCCACCTGACCTCAGACTCAGGCTGCCTGGGTTAGGTAGACAACAGACCACCCCTGTGTGAGGAGCTAGTAGAGTTTCTGAGAATGTAGGAATCAGCAGATTCACTATGTTCACCCCTGAGCACCACTCCAGTGGAGTTCTAGTAGGACCTATTAGTGTGGGAGTCCCACAGTTCTTGCCTGATCCCATCCCCAGATGTCTAGCATGGTTATGAGTCCACCATATTGATTATAAGTCCTATAGTAGTGCTTTCTATTCCATTTTGGATATTGGCAGATTTTATCTTCTTATGTTTTTATTTATGTTATGGAATTTTCAAATTTGTCCTTTGTTGCTTAATTTAATTGATTCATTTTGCTTTTATTACTACTTTCCTCTTTGTTTATTTCATCATAATTTGGTACTGTCTTGCTGATTTCCTAATGTATAATCATATCACTGGCATAGAGTTTTTAGTTTCTGATCTAATATAAAACTTCAAACCTAGAAATGTGCACTGCTTAAGTCCCTCTCAGAACTAATGAGGTTGGGTTTTAATCTTCATATGCTTCAAAGTATTTGCCATTTTTTAGTCAGGATAAGTTGTTTGGCTCATAATTTTGTTTAAAGGGGAGTTAAAATTGAGGCTTCTATAATTTTATAGTATTTTATTTTCTGAATTAATATCATTTCAAATTCTAAAATGTCTTGAGATTCACTTTTTGGACCACTAAAATAATGCCTATTTATTTTGCTCTTGTGTATGTAGTGTGCATGTGTACATGCATAGTCTTATGTGCACATGTACACATGTGTCTGCAGTTGTGTGTAATTGTGTGTGCATGTGTGTGTTCCACAGTCCAACTTCAGGTGATTTTATCAATCATTCCTTATTTTGGGGGAGGGGGCAGCAAGAGATTGAGGAGTATGTATGCCATGGCACATATGTGAAGGGCAGAGGATAATGTTCAGTTGTTGGTACTCAACTCATATCTCATTTAAGGCTTAGTTTCTATTTTCTCACTGTTTCCTTTACCAGCTAGCCCAGGAGCTTCTACCTCCCTTCTCATGCATAGTAATGCAGGAATAGTGGATGTATGCTAAGACTGTTGGATTTTTATGGGTGTTGGGATCCAACCTCAGGTACTCAGACTTGTAATATCTACTTAGACATCATCCCAACTCACTACCTTATTTTTTAAGACTATGCCTCTCACTGAACCTAAAGCTTGCCTACTCAACTAGAGAAGCTGGCCAGCAAATCCTAGGGAACCTCCTATTTCAGCCTCTCCAGTGTAGGGCTTACAGGCTCTATATGGGTTTTGGAGATTGGACTCAGGTCCTCATGCTTTTCAACTACACAATAGGTCAGCATTACTTCTACATTTTTCATACAATAGATTATTAATTGCCATCTATTACCTTTTCATTCACCTGAACTATATTTCTTTTCTATTTTTCTCTAATTCTGTGAGTGGTATCTTTCCTTACCTTATATTAGTAACACTCTCTTTTGACTTTCAAAAAATTCCAATCACAGGGAGGGCAACACCAAGGCAAGAGACATAGGGAGATAGAGTTGAGCTTGGGGTCACACATCAAGGGTAGAGCCAACACTGGGCAGCTGCGTGTGGGAGCAAGGTCAGGGCAAGAGAAGATGGAGTCAGAGCTATGTAGTATGGCATTGAGTTGGAGCTGAGTTCGGGAGGTCTCTCAAGAAGGGTAGAGCCATCTCTGAGTGTGTACCTGGGAGGGCAAAGCGAGCACAAGCGAGGGCTGTACTGCAAGCATGCACCCCATTGTGAGCCAAGGCTAAGCGGGGGGTTACTTCACAATTTTAGAGCCATTTCTGGGTGGCTGCCTGGTATGGGGGTAATGCTAGTACAGTAGTGGCTGGGACCAGTGTCACACCACAAGCCATTTTGAGTTAATGCTAAGTTGGGCATCATGACCAGAGGATATAACCATTCCTGACAGGCAAGGCCAGCACAAGAGAGGCTGGTACCAGGGCATTACTGCACACTATGATGAACTGGGGCTGAGGTGACTCTACATCACTGGTATCTGGGGTGCTGGTAGTTGGGGTCCCCACAGTGGCAGAGCTAGGGCCTATACCACCACTATATCCTGCATTTCGTCACCCCCTTCCCATACCACTAGCACCTCCATGCAGCTCCAGGGTGCCATAACGTGAACCCACACATTCACTCTACTCTACACGACATGTCTCTGAACCTTTTGTCCCTTCAATTCCTAAAGTTACTAGAGTAGTTTCCCAATTATAAAAACAAAGGGGGAGTTATTGGACACTGCCATGCACAAGCTGGAGTTTTCAGGAGATGGGCCTGAGCTTCCAGACAAGGCTAAGGACCCTCAACCCCTGGAAACAGGAGGCCACTACCTCTCCAAGCCCAGCACACCTAAATTTAAGTTTTTCCCATAGCCCTGTAACATTTGGCCAGTTGTCTAAGAAACTCCTTATTTGGTATCAGCCAGAAGCCTTCACACAGCCCACTGCTCAGTGACCCTCTCTTATCATGATGTAGATCACCTGACTCCCTACATGCTGGAATGAACATCCTTAGGCATCAGCTAGCAGCCTTTGAACCCACCAATCCCCTTAGGACTTTCAACTGATTATAAACCCAACTTCCTGTTGAATAAACTAAAACTACTCTCTGAAATGTCTACTTTTGTGCAAGTACTATGCTGTTTTTGTTACTATGGCTATATAGTATAGGTTAAAATCAGGTATGGTGATACCACCAGGCTTATTTTTGTTGCTCAGTATTATTTTAGATATTCGAGATTTTTTGTGACTCCAAATGAATTTTTGGATTGTTTTTTCCATTTTCATGAAGAATGTCTTTGGAATTTTGATAGGGATTGCATTAAATGTGTAGATTGCTTTAGGTAAGATTGCCATTTTCACAATATTGATTCTTGCAATCCAGGAGCAAGGGATGTTTCTCCACTTTCTAGTGTCTTCTGCAATTTCTCGCATGAGTGTTTTAAAGTTCTCATTATAGAGATTCTTTACTTCCTTCTTTAGGTTTATTCCAAGGTACTTTATTTATTTATTTATTTATGTATTTATTTATTTATTTATTTATTTTTGCAATTGTGAATGGGAGTGATTCTCTGATTTCAACCTCTGTGTGTTTGTTGTTAGCATATATGAAGGCTACTGACTTCTGTGTATTTATTTTGTATCCTGCTACATGGCTGTAGGTTTTGATTAGCTCTAACAGTTTGCTGGTAGAGTCTTTTATATATAGAATCATGTCATCTGCAAATAATGATAATTTGATCTCTTCCTTTCAAATTTGTATCACTTTTATGTGTGTCTCTTGCCTTATTGCTATGGCTAAGACTTCCAAAACTATATTAAATAAAAGTGGGGACAGTGGACACCCTTGTCTTCGTCCTGATGTTAGTGGAAAAGCTTACAGTTTTTCACCATTTAGTAATATGTTGGCTGTAGGCTTGTCATAAATACCCTTTATTAAATTGAGATATATTCCTTCTATTCCCAGGCTCTGTAGGACTTTTATCATGAAGGATGTTGGATTTTGTCAAATGCTTTCTCTGTGTCTAATGAGATGATCATGTGATTTTTGTCCTTCAACCTGTTTATTTGCGTAAGTTGAACCATCCCTGCATCTCTGGGATAAAGCCTACTTGGTCAGGGTGAATGATCTTTTTGATATACTCTTGTATTCTGTTTGCCAATATTTTGTTGAGAATTTTTGCATCTATGTTCATGAGGGAGATTTGTCTGTAATTTTCTGTTTTTCTATCTTTGCCTAGTTTTGGTATCAGGTTGATGCTGGCCTCATAGAAGGAGTTTGGTAGAATTCCCTCTTTTTCTATTTCCTGGAAAAGCTTAAGAAGCAATGGTGTTAGCTCTTCCTTAAAGGTCTGGTAAAATTCAGCAGTGAATCCATCTGGGCCTGGGCTTTTTGTGGTTGGGAGATTATTGATAACTGTTTGGAACTCCATATTGTTATAGGTCTATTTAAGTGATTAATCTCATTTTGATTTAATTTAGGTAGGTCATATAAATCAAGGAAATCATCCATTTCTTTCAGATTTTCATACTTTGTGGAGAATATGCTTTTATAGTATGTCTGCTGTGATGTTACCTTGTTCATCTCTGATTTTATTAATTTGTGTCTCTTCTCTCTTTTGGTCAGATTTCCTAAGGGTTTATCAATCTTGTTTATCCTTTCAGAGAACCAACTCTTTGTTTCAATAATTCTTTGGATTTTTTTGTTTGTTTGTTTGTTTATATTTCATTAATTTCTGCCCTAATCTTTATTATTTCTTCCCATCTACTGATTTTTGGTTTGCCTTGTTCTTATTTTTCCAAGGCTTTAAGGTGAAGCATTAGGTCGTTTTCTTGCAACCTTTCTAATTTCTTAATTTAGGCACTTACGGCTATAAATTTACCTCTTAGAACTGCCATCATTGTGTCCCAGAGATTTTGATATGTTGTGTTCTCATTATCATTTGACTCTATAAATTTTTTGATTTCCTTTTTGATTTCTTCATTGACCCATTCATCCTTTAGTGCTGTATTGTTTAGTTTCCATGATTTTGTATATGCTCTATAGCCTTTCTTGGTACTGATTTGTAGCTTAATTCCATTGTGGTCAGATAGAATGCAAGGAATTATTTCAATTTTCCAGAATTTGTTAAGGTTTGCTTTGTGTCCTAATATATGGTCTATTTCAGAGAATGTTCCATGTGCTGCTGAAAAGAATGTATATTCTGTAGCCTTTGGATGAAATGTCCTGTGTATATCTGTTAGGTCCATTCCTTCTATGACCTCCTTTAGTCCAGAGGCATCTCTGTTTATGTTTTCCTGGGATGACCTGTCAATTGATGAGAGTGGGGTGTTAAAGTCACCCACCACCACTGTGTTTGGTGTTATCTGTGACCTTAGTTCTAATAGTGTTTGTTTGACGAATTTGGGAGCCCCCATGTTAGGTGCATATATGATTAGGATTGTAATGTCCTCCTGTTGGAGTGTGCCCTTAATCAATATAAAGTGACCTTCCTTATCTTTCTTGACTAACGTTGGATTGAAGTCTGCCTTGTCAGATATTAGGATAGCAACCCCTGCTTGTTTTCTAGGCCCATTTGCTTGAAACACCATTTTCCAAACTTTCACCCTAAGATAATGTCTATCCTTTGTGGAATGATGGGTTTCTTTGAGACAACAAATTGTAGGATCCTGCTTTTTAACCCAGTCTGCAAACCTATGTCTTTTTGTTGGGGCATTGAGGCTGTTGATATTAAGAGATATTATTGAAAGGTGTGTATTTATGTTTGCCTTTTTTTTTTTTGTGGTTCTGGTTCTACCTGTGCTCTCTTGTGTTAACTAGTATTTGAGAATTGCTTGTTTTTTCTAGGTTCCTTATATGTGTGTTTTTCCTTTTCTTCAACATGGAGGATTCTATAAAATATTTTCTATAGAGCTGGTTTTGTCTTCAAATACTCCTTTAACCTGCTTTTGTCATGGAATATGTTTATTTCCCCATCTATTTGTATGGATAGCTTTGCAGGATAAAGTAACCTTGGTTGACAGTTGTTATCTTTCAGAACTTGGAATATATCACTCCAAACCCTTCTGGCTTTAAATGTTTGTGTTGAATAATCTGCTGTAATTCTGATGGGCTTGCATTTGTAGGTAACTTGATTTTTCTCTCTAACTGCATTCAATATTTTTTCTTTGGTGTGTGTGTTTGGTAGTTTGATTACAATATGGCAAGGAGGGGTTCTTTCCAGGTTTTGTCTGGCTGCGGTTCTAAAGGCTTCCTGTATCTGCATTGGCACCTCTTTCCCAATATCGGGGAAATATTCTTCTGTGATTTTGTTGAAGATGCCTACTGTGCCTTTGGAGTGGAATTCTTCTCCCTCTACTATGCCCTGAATTCTTATATTTGATCTTTTCATAGTGTCCCATATATCTTGAAATTCCCACTCATACTTTTCTTTAAGTTTGTCTTTCTCTTTGTTGGACTGTATTAGATCTGCCACCTGGTCTTCTAGCTTAGATATTCTGTCCTCTCCCTCATCCATCCTACTGGTGAGATTTTCTACAGAGTGTTTTATTTCATTAACTTTGTTCTTCATTGTTAGTAATTCTGACTGTTTTTTCTTTATTATTTCTATTTCTTTATTTATGTCTTGTATTGCCTTCTTTATTTCATTAAATTGGTGTCCTGCGTCTTCTTTGATTCCTTTGATTTCCTCTTGGATTTCTTCTTTGATTCTTTTGATTTGTTCTTTGACCTCTTTGAACATATTTACAATCATTCTTTTGAAATCCTTCTCAGGCATTTCCTCTAACTCATTCTCACTGGAGGACATTTCTGATGCATTGATACTTTTAGGTGGATTTATATCGTCCTGCTTTTTAGTGTTTCTTGTGTTATAATGTATATATTTTTCCATCTTGGATTAGGTTAAAGCTTAGATTTTCTAGCTAGCTGGGTATTCTTAGCTGTATCAATTGATTTGATGACATATATTTTCAGGGTAGGAGCTTAAGGTGTTATGTGTGGGTCTTAAGACTCTCAGAGTATCTACAAGGGTATTCCTAGGGGTTGAGTTTCCCTGCTATGGCAGTATTCAAGCAGGCTGAGTGGAATAAAGTACAGGTAGATTCTAAAATTTAACTTAACACTGTACACATTCCATTAAAACAGCCCCAAGTATGTATGCAAGAGTAGTTATTATAATGACCAGATCCTCTATCAACAAAGAGGTTAAGATTTCTGGTCTGTTGAGGGATCCAAGTCCGCTTGTGACCAAGTGAGACCCTTCCCTGGTGCAATCCCAGTTACCTTGGATGATTTTGGTCTCAGTCAAGTTGCTGCCTGGGTTCAGGCTGCTGTTCTGATTTCTGGAGCTGGGCACTGGCTTTTCCTGTGGGGCCAACCGAGCCTGGCAAGTGTGGCCCTGCAGATCAGCACCCCTGCTGCTGGAACTTCTTCTGCTAAAGCTGCTGCTGGGCCCACCACTGCTGCTCCCTCTGCTGCTGCTGCTGTAGCTGCCACTGCTGGAGCCACTGCTGCTGCTGAAGCTGCTGCTGCTGGGTCCACTGCTGCTGCTGCCACTGAAGCTGCTGTTGCGAGATCTGCCACTGCTGCCACTCCTGGGTCTGGTGCTGCTGGGGCCGCTGTTACCCGTGCTGGATTCACTGATGTTTCTGCCAAACTCTGTCCTGCTTGGGTCCCGCTGTCGGCTCAAGTTGGCATGGCCAGGTTCCGGGACACTGCTCTTTTCGCTGGAGCTGGGCTCAGGTGATGGGGGAGGGGAGGGAGCTGCAGCTGCTCTGGATCTCTCACTGTTCCACGTGTTCTTCTACCTCGTGGTCTGCTCCTCCGTTGCTCACTGCCACTCTCCCTTCACGTTTCCTGAGTTGCGGAGAGAGCCCGTGTGAGTGGAAAATCCCCGCACCTGGCTTTTTCTGTGGCTGGAGCCGAGCCTGGCAGCTTTCTGGTGTGCCACCACCACGGTTGGCAGAGCTGCTGGGGCCACTTTTGCCGGCCTGTGTGGGTTCTGGATGCTTTGGATCTCTTCTACTTCTCCACTGCTGCTTCAATTTCCTATACACCTCACTTTTTAGTAAAAGTGTGTCTTTTGCTGAGTTTTTTTGTTCTTTTCCCCCCTACGCTGCTTTTGCATGGTACTTACACTGCCATCTGAACCAGAAGTCCATAAAATCATTTTAATCTAGACTACTTGCTTGTCAGTGAGTAATAGCATTAATCAATTTTGTGTAGTTTCTCTTAATAGTCTTATTAGAAAGATGGTTAATTATGGAGTCAGATGAGTTAATTGAAGAAACTGGGAAGAAATTTTTCAATGTTGGACATAGAATGCTTGTTAAAAATGCTTTTTGAGTGGTACTTAGATCAGAATATTAAATTATGTGGATAAAGATGTGTGTGTGTAGGAAAGAATTTTCAGGCTACACCTAAACACCACCCTTCCTAAAGTTAAAGATTTTTCAACTGTTTACAAACTCTTAAGGATGCTCTAAGTGATTTAATTTCAGTCACTATAACCTCTATGCTCCTGTTAGGTAAAATGTGTTGGGATAGCTTCCTTAAGCTTTATCAAATTTAAGTCATGGGTAAAATATAAATTTGTTTATGTTACTAAAAGTTTTTATGATACATAAATCCCTCCCCTCTCCTGCCAGACTTTTGAACTCCAGATAAGAGGCCTCTCGCTGTGTGATCAATGGCATCTACACTGTCATCAGATTACAGCTTCAGGACAAAGTATTCACTCTCAGTCTGCAGTGGAAGCCCCCAACTCAGACCTTAGAAACTCTGGGAATTTCTCATCTTTTGGTTTGTGGAACACTGGAGATTCCAGGAGCTTCCCACATGTTGTTCCACCAGACAACCCAAGCATTATTAATGTAAGGATGCTCCCTCTAATCCTTGGGTTTCATTTGCCCTCTGTAAGTCTGTAAGACAACCCTGGTGGTGGGATTGGCCACTCTGGTCCTTCTCTGCTAAAATGGGCTCATAATTATCTGTTACAAGACACTCCGTTGGCTCAAACTTCCCAAGCTCCTGCCTGTCAAATTACTCTAATTCTCTACCCAAATTTGTCCATAATATTCTCTAAACAATGGCCAATGCTGGCCTTAATTTGGTATTTTGGAATTCATCATTTTCATTGATCTTGATTATTTTCTCCAAGGGCATGGCAAATGATATGGCAAAAGGTACATGAATTTCCTTCCCCTTCTTCTGCCCCTCCTAAAACTCTATCTCTCACACACAGTTCTGTCAGCCAGTCATGACTTTCCAGGTTCTCTCCCTCTTACACCAAATTCAAGCCAAATAACTAAATCAAGTACAAATCCAGCTTTCTTAATGAAACTTCTGTTTGCTGGTCTTCTTTACTTCTTCTACATATGGATACCTACTTTCTGTCTCCTTGCTTTTCCCTTTTCTGCCAGAAAAAATAAAACTGCAGGGAAGGTGGGGCAATCCCAGTAAACAAACAACTGTCTCACAGCTAGATAACATAAATAAACACTAGTATCTACGGAGGTTTCTGTCTATGGCTAATGGCTAATGGTAGGAAAGAAAAAAAATTTTAAAGTCTATTGTAAAATTCAAACTAAGGACCACTATTACCCTGTTGTTATTGTTGGCTGCCTGTCTCAGGCCCAAACCCAAATCACATACAGTTTCTGGTATACACCCTATCTCTCTCTCCTTTCACCATGATAAATTGCTTGAAAATTCCAACTCCCCTGGGCTTTCAGAACTCCAAGATGGTTGGAACAGTTCTACAACAATAGCCAGATATAAAAATTCACCTGCCCTACCTCTAAACATAGAATGGCCACTTGCTATATCCATTTCATTTTAGCCCTAAGAGGGGGTGAGTAAGCCTTCATCTGTCTGTCTTCCTAAGGCACCTAGGAAAGCAGACCTGGCTTCCTTGACTTGTGCTCATAGGACTGCCCTGAAAGCCTCCAGTGAAAATGCCTGCTTGACTTGTGAACTCCTTGTCCTTCTCCAGGAGAAGGTCTCCAATCTCTGTATTCAAATCAGGGACTCTTGATTCTTATACAGATTCCCTGACACTTCTCACCCCTCTATGGGTTCCCAAATTTCAAAAATTCTACTGGTCTCCCTGCTGTGTGGTCTCCTAACCAATCTTAAAATTCTTGGCCTAAAAGGAGACATAAAGTCCAGGTGCCTCATTTTTTACTACAATATGGCTTGTCCACAAAAAAAAGGACAATGATTCCCTTTGGCTGAAAATAACACATTAGGCTTCCAAATTCTTAGAGATCTTGATGACTTCATAAACTGGATTGGCAGCTGGCTCTATTCTTCTACCCCTGATCTCTTCTCTGTCAGTTCTGCTCTGACCCAAGGCACTGACTGGGAAACAGTCTTCCTTCCACCTCATTAAACAGTTCCTATTAGTGACCCACTATTCCTTAGCTCAAGAAGACAACCATAAGCCCTCCTTTTCTGTGCCACTACAAATAACAATCTCTCTCTCTCTCTTTCCCTAAACTATAGCTGTTTGCTTAACCTATTTCTGTTCATATTGCAGCTATAAAACTGGCCTTTGAAAATGGTCTCCAGCCCATTCTCCAGACTCCACCAGTTTCTTTGTGCCTCTTGTTCTACTTTAATGCTTTCTAACATACTTTTCTTTCATATAGAAATTTTCCTATAATCAACAGCCACGTGGTGAGATGGGGACTCTTCTTTCCTGTGTGGACCTTTCTTTACCCATCATAAAGAGTGGCCACACATACTGTTCTTTATGGCTGCAGGTAGAATAGTACCTGCTCATCAACTCTATGCCTTCCCAGAGGGCATGCAGGCCTCTCCCACATGTTGTAGACCTGCCCACCCCCCCAAAAGTAAAACTAAAATCTTCAGAAAAAGACATCTTTCTATATTTCATGTTCTTTGTAATATCTAATGCTGGACAGCAATATCATGTAATGTGTACTATGTTTTATGTAGTCTGTATTTATGTATTTATGTGCATTCATGGTCACTAATTCTTCCAATTCTTATGGTCATTAACCATCCTGATGCTTATAATGTTAAATTACTAAATCCTGGTTTATGATATAGTTCTGACTTTATGTTTGTTCATGCTTACTACATGTTTATATTCCAGGGTTTGATCCTGCCTCTAACAATGTCTTCTGAATGTTTATGGCTTGAATCTTTAGAGAACTGATTAATTTGCATCTACTGACAACACACAAATATATTGATATGTTTCACTTATATTTATCAATACTAAGATATGGTATACATGCTTGAATAGAATTATTGAAAAATGTTACTATATTTTTAATGTTCCTAGCCTATATCAGTCCGGATAGATCAATGTATCTATAAAAATGTGTGGAGGAGCTGGAGAGATGGCTTAGTGGTTAAGTGCTTGCCTGTGACGTCTAAGGACCCTGGTTCGAGGTTTGGTTCCCCAGGACCGCATTAGCCAGTTTCACAAAGAGGCACGCATGTCTGGAGTTCGTTTGCAGTGACTGGAGGCACTGGTGTGCCCATTTTATTTCTCTCTCTCTCTACCTATCTATCTCTCTCTCTCCCTCTTTCTCTCTCTGTCTGTCACTCTGAAATAAATAAATGAAAATAAACAAAAAAAGCAAAAAAAAAGAAAATGTGTGGAGGACTTCTGGGTAAGGCGGCAGCATAGAAGCCATGCCAAACCAACCTATGGTGGGATTTAAGCAAAACTCCAGCAAAATACGCTCTTTGTCTGAAAAATGAAGGAGTATAAGTCATTCTTAGACACAGTAAAAAAGCTAGAGACCAACATCTACCAGAAAGGAGGAAAAAGGGGATATTTCAGCTTCATCAGCCTTATAAAGTTGAGAAATCTGAAGGAAAGACAGCTGAGATCAACTAAGGAGCTACTGAAAGGAAAACAGGTGGAACTGATTGAACAATTCCAGAAATCTGAACTCTTTCATGCCCTGCCATCAGAACCACGAACCTCCAGAATTCAGCCCCCCATGGCAGCACAGCCAGCACAGTTGATTAGAGTTCCAGTTCCAAAGCACAATATTGAGGGATTGAGGTGGGCACTCAATATTGGTGAGATTGGAAGCCACCCCAAAAGAGCTAATAAAATCCAACAAAGAGAAAGACAAGCTAATAGCAAGGTAGGGATGAGAATTTCAAGATGTCTGGGACAGTATGCAAAGATCAAACATAAGAAATCAGGATATAATAGAAGGAGAAGAATTTCAATGTCGATGCTTAGTGTGTGTTTTCAACAAAAGTCATAGAAGAAAAATATCCCCAAATTGGGAAATGCCAATGCAGATACAAGAAGCTTTTAGAACACCAAACAGACAAAACCTGGAAAGAACATCCCCACACAATGTTCTAATTAAACTACTAAACAACACGCAAACCAAAAAATATATATTGAAAGCAGTTAGAGAGTAAAAGCAAATCACCAACAAAGGCAAACCCATCAGAATAACTGAAGATTGCTCAACACAAACTTTAAAAGCCAGTAGGGCTTGGAATGATGTATTTAAGCATTAAAAGATAACAATTGTCAACCAAGATGACTTTATCCTGCAAAGGTGTCTGTCCATGTTGATGGAGAAATAAGGGCATTCCACAACAACAACAAAAAAGGATAAAATAACTTATGACAACTAAACCAGCTCTACAGAAAATACTTGAAGAAATTCTTTTTTGTTGTTGTTGTTTTGAGGTAGGGTCTCACTCTAGCCCAGGCTGACCTGGAATTCATTCTTTAGTCTCAGGGTGGCCTCAAACTCATGGTAATCCTCCTACCTCTGCCTCCCGAGTGCTGGGATTAAAGGCGTGTGCCACCACACCCAGCTAAAAATACTTGAAGAAATTCTCAATGCTGAAGAGAATGCAAAACACACACAAGATGAAATAGGAAAAAAATAAACCACACTCAAATAACGGTTAAGACAAATGACTAAAGGGAAAACAGAAACCACTATAAAATAAAAATGGAAAGAATAAATGCATACCTTTAAATAATAATGCTTAATATCAATGTCTTCAATGCACCAACCAAAAGACACAGGCTTGCAGACTGGATTAAAAGGCAGGATCCTGCCATTTGTTGCCTTCAGGAAAATCATCTCTCAATAAAAGATAGACACTGTGTTAGGAAAGGATGGACAATGGCATCTCAAGAAAATGGGCCTAGGAAACAAGCAGGGGGTGCTATCCTAATATCTGACAGGATAGACTTCAAACCAACATTAGTGAGAAAAGATAAAGAAGGTGGTTTTATAGGAACACTCCAACAGGAGAACATTACAATCAGGAAATTGTAAGGGCATACTTTAAGAAAATATATCCCTCAAAGTTTGACAATCTGAAAGAAATGGATGATTTCCTTGATTTATATGACATACCAACTTAAATCAAGATGAGATAAACCATTTAAATAGACCTACAAAAAGTATGGAGATCCAAGCAATTTTGAAAAGGCTCAAACAAAAAAGTCCAGGCCCACATGGATTTACAGGTGAATTTTACCAGACCTAACACCACTGCTTCTCAAACTTTTCCATGAAATAAAAGATGGAAGGAATTCTACTGAGCTCCTTCTATGAAGCTATCATCACCCTCATACCAAAACCAGACAAAGACAGAGCAATAAAAGAAAATTACAGACCAATCTCCCTCATGAACATAGATACAAAAATTCTGAGCAAAACATTGGAAAACAAAACACAATAATATATAAAAATATTATTCAGCCTGACCAATTTGGCTTTATCCCAGGGATGCAGAGATGGTTCAACATACACAAATTGATAAATGCAATACATCATATAAATGGTCTGAAGGAGAAAAATCACATGATCATCACAATAGATGTAGAAAAGGCATTCAACAAAACCCAACATCTTTTCATGGTAGAAATATTACAGAAACTGGAAATAGAAGAAACATATCTCAACATAATAAAAGTTGTTCATGACAAAATTACAGCCAACATAATGCTAAATGGAGAAAAACTTGAAGTTTTTTCACTAAATTCAGGAAAAAAAATAAGGATGTCCACTGTCCCAACTTTTATTTAATATAGTACTGGAAGTCTTAGCCATAGAAATAAGGCAAGAGACCCTCATAAAAGTGACATAAATTAGAAAGAAAGACACAAAATTATCACTATTTGCAGATGATATGATTCTATACAAAAAAGTCCCTAAAAACTACCAGCAAACTTGTAGAGCTGATAAACACTTTTAGCAATGTACAAGGATACAAAATAAATACCCAGAAATCAGTAACTTTCCTATATACTAACAACAAACATGCAGAAGATGAAATCAGGGAATCTCTCCCATTCACCATTGCCTCAAAAAATAATAATGAAGTACCTTGGAATAAACTTAATCAAAGAAATGAAGGATCTCTACAATAAGAACTTTAAAATACTCAAGGGAGAAATTTCAGATGTCACAAGGAAATGGAAAGACATCTCACATTCTTGAATTGGAAAAATTTATTGTGAAAATATCCATCTTACCAAAAAGAAGCTATACAATTAATGTGATCCCCATTAAAATTCCAACTGCATTCTTCACAGAAATAGAAAAAAATCCTTAAATTCATTTGGATGCACAAAAAACATCAAATAGCCAAAAGCATTTTGAGCCACAAAAATATGGCTAGTGATATCACCATACCCTATTTTAAGCAGTACTACAATGCCATAGTCACAACAACAGCATGATATTGGCACAAAGACAAACATTTAGATAAATGGAACAGAATAGAGCACACAGATGTTAATTCAGGCAGCTACAGCCATCTGAATTTTGACAACAATGCCAAAAAAATTTTTTGGAGCAAAGAGAACCTCTACAACAAATGGTGCTTGGAAAACTGGATATCTATATATAGAAAGATGAAAATAAATCCTTGTCTTTCTCCAGGCACAATAATCAAATCCAAGTGGATCAAGGACCTTAATAACAGACCCCAAACTTTGAAATTGCTAGAGGAAAAGGTAGGGGTATCCCTTCAATGTATTGGCATAGGTAATGACTTTCTGAATATAACCCCAATTGCTCAGCAAATACAACCACTAATTATCCACTGGGCTCTCATGAAATTACAAAGCTTTTGTACACCAAAGGGCACTGTGAACAGAGCAAAGAGACAACCTACAGAATGGGAGAACATCTTTGCCAGCTACACATCTGACAGAGGATTCATATACAGACAGAATAAACAAATAACTTGTAAAAATAGAATAATAAGAAATCAAACAACCCAATATAAAAATTGGGCTATGGTACTAAATAGAGAGTTCTCATCAGAGGGAATACAGATTGCATGTAAACATCTAAAAAAGTGTTCTACATCCTAAGCCATCAGGGAAATGCAAATTGAAACTGCCTTGTGGGCTGGAGAGATGGCTTAGTGGTTAAGCACTTGACTGTGAAGCCTAAGGACCCCAGTTCGAGGCTCAATTCCCCAGGACCCACGTAAGCCAGATGCACAAGGTGGCACATTTTTCTGGAATTTGATTTCAGTGGCTGGAGGCCCTGGTACTCCCATTCTCTCCCTCCCTCTCCCCCTCTCTCTCTCTCTCTCTCTCTCTCTCTCTCTCTCTCTCTCTCTCTCTCTCTCTCTCTCTCTCTCCTCTCTGTTGCTTTCAAATAAATTTTAAAAACTACCTTGTGATTCCATCTCTTTCCTGTCACAATGTCTACCATAAAGAAAACAAATGACAATAAATGTCGGCAAGGATGTGAGAAAATAGGAACACTTCTACATTGGTGGTGGGAATGTAACTGGTACAGCCATTGTGGTAATCAGTGTGGAGGTTCTTGAGACAGCTAAAAATAAATTTAGCATATGATCTAGCTATAACATTCTTAGGTACATATCCTAAAGACTTGTATCACCACCTTAGAGATAATAGCACAACTGTGCTTATTGCTGCTCTATTCATAGTAGCTAGGAAATGGAACCAGCCTAGATGTCCATCCACAGATGAATGGATAATAAAGATGTAGTACATTTACATAATGGATTTCTATTCAGCAGTAAAGAAAACTGAAATTATGAATGTTTTTAATTTTAATTTTAATTTCTTTATTTGCAAGCAGAGAGAGATAGACAGAGAGAGAGAGTGGGTATGTCAGGGCCTGTAGCCACTGCAAGCTAACTCTAGATGCATGTGCCCCTTGTGCATCTGGATTATGTGAGTCCTGGAGAATCGAACCTGTGTCCTTTGGCTTCATGGGCAAATGCCTTAATGGCTAAGCCATCTCTCCATCCCTAAAGAAACTTTTATTTTCACATTTTTTTGAGGTAGGGTCTCACTCTAGCCCAGGCTGACCTGAAATTCACTATGTAATCTGTAATTTCAGGGTGGCCTCGAACTCATGGTGGTCTATCTCTGCCTCCTGAGTGCTGGGATTAAAGGTGTGTGCAACCATGCCCAACAAATTTGCAGGGAAATTGGAAATTATTATACTAAGCGAGGTAACCCAGGTCCAGAAAGCCATATATCACATGTTCTTTCTCATATGTGGATCCTAGCTACAACTGTATAGACTTGTGTGTGAGCTGGAACCAAAAATCAGTAGCAGAGTCCCATAAGCTAGAAAAAGGCTATAAGGTATGAAGGAGAAGGAAGATTTTAAGGAGATGGTATTGTGAATATATATAAGTAAAAGAACAAATTACAGGGAGGGGAAAGGCCTAAAGAAGGTTAGGGGAAGAGATTATATAAAAGACATAGGGGCTGGAGAGATTGCTTAGCAGTTAAGTGCTTGCCTGTGAAGCCTAAGGACTCCAGTTTGAGGCTCAATTACCTAGGACCCACATTATCCAAATGCACAAGGGGACACACACGTCTGGAGTTCATTTGCAGTGGCTGGAGGCCCTAGCATGCCCATTCTCTCTGTGTCTGCCTCTTTCTCTCTCTCTCTCTGTCTCTGTCACTCTCAAAGAAATAAATAAAAATAAACAACTAAAAGAAGCATGGGGGGATGGTCAGTCAAAATCCAAGATATTCTGAATAAGACATATGAAAATCTACTTTCTTGAATAATGGCACATCCAAAAGTGATTGTTACTACAAAATTTGCAGTGCTGCATATCGAATACCTTCCAGTGAATTGTTGGTCAGAAAGGTCCCTGTTGCCTCCAAAACATTATGAGCTATTACCAAGGCCCTTGGTTTCCCATGAGAAAGAGATCATAAGACCCTATTGCTGAAGACTTCACATGCCTAAGCTGCAAAGTTATTGAGAAATCAAGATAGTGCTGAGCAGAAAACCTTCTCCCTGTAGCCCAGACAACTGAAAGCGGGAGAAAGCTGCACTGTATGCAGCCTTATGGGAGAGAGAAGTCATCAGAAGTGAAAACAGTGGATACTGGAAGCCTCAAGTTTGGCCAGACAGGCCAAATGACTAAATGAGTGCAATAGTGCTATGTCTGCCCTGGGGAAAACCAACTGCTCTCTAATTGGACTAAAGACCTTCTATATAGGAAGGAATACATGACTGGTACTGAAAAGCTAATCAAAATCCTATCACATGGAAAATTTTTCTTTCACCATCTATTATGAGGGACAATTTTGATGGGTAAAGTAGTTTGGGTTGGAAATCATAAGTTCTTAGACTTTTCAGTGTTCCATTCCAGGCCCTTCTGGCTTTCAGGGTTTCACTGAGAAGTCCGAAGTAATTCTGAAGGGGTTTCCTTTAAAAGTGATGTGCTGTTTTTACCTAGCTGCTTTTAGGATCTTCTCTTTGGTGTCAATGTTTAGAGTCTCAATGACAATATGACTTGGAGAGGTTCTCTTTTGGTCCAATCTCCCAATACCAGTAAGTGGCTACCATCCACAATGAGCTTTTGATCAGAGAGACCTACAATGTTTCCTAAAAGAATGACAGATTTCTGTCAGAGTACTTGATGACCCACCAAAGGTTAGTGGTAAGACCCTACTGCTGGAGACACCATATGCAGTTGTCATGTAATATGGAGTGACATGACTGGAAGCTAGAAGAGTCAGTCCCCAGACAGTTAGCATGCCTAGTGCCAGAAGGTATTACATGGGTGACTGAGGGAAAATGACCAATATCTGTCCAAGCAACTCATGGTCTAACCTCCTTATCAGCAAATAACCTGTTGTGATGCTCATACAAGTGCAACAGTGGCACACAGCCATGGTGGGAAACCAACTGCTCTTGATTTGGCTAACTGATCTGCTCAGTGAAATGGAGCCTGTAGCTGGAGCTAGGAAACAAGTAAGAACCGGATCCAAAAATGAGCCCATTATCAAGTTGCCATCAATCATGGGCTACAAGAGGGCCCACATATATTACATTTGCTCTCTTAAAAAAAGAAAAAAAGAAATGGGTTATCCTATTTATCTGGTGCTAAATTACTCTCCATTGGAGAATTTGCTTCTCTTTTCAGATAGACACAGATCCTATGGAGAAAACCATCCTCATACCTCCAAAGGGCCCCAGCTGAAACTAAGAATAATTGGGGAAACAAGCAAGAGTGTTGCTTTTGTGGTAAACTTTGCACCAGCACAATGGTGAAGGATATATAGAGAGAGATAATAATCAACTCCTACCAAACCAGATATCCAAAGACACAGAGGCTTCCAAGACCTCATCACTGAAATGAACTAAACACTAAAATAAACCCGACATGGCTCAGGAAAACTTGCAAATGAAGGGGTGGGAAGAATGCCAGAACCAAAAGTTGGGTCATGATACACAGAGAAATTGTCTTCTACTTATAATTTATGGTTAACCCCACAATGCACAACCCATAATCCACAACACGGAGGGTACTTGCAGAGGGAGGCAGTCAGGGAGGAGACTAACAATGGTACCAACTTTACTGCATTTACTGAGTACTAAACTAATTTAAACAGTTAAAAATACAAAATAAGGTAACTGCAAAAAACCATGGTGGGCTTCTGTAATCCCAGCATGCCTATGGTGAGGTGGGAGGCAGAGACAGAAGAGTTTCTATGAACTCACATGTAAATTAGCCTGGGGTACTCAGTGGTAAATACTGAAAAGGAGAGCTCTGGCTTTAAACAGGATGGAAAGCAAGAATTAATACCAGCAAAATTATTCTCTCCTTTGCACACGTTTGCTGTAATCAATACACACATACACACACAAGGACATACACATAATGCAAAAATTTATACACATACCAACATGTGTATGCATGTATGTACATATGCATTAATGTAAATAAAATTATACCTTTCAAAGATTGACACTTTAGATGGTGTGTAAGTTTAAGAAGCCTCCTTGTAATATATGCCCTATCATATATATCCTTAGCATACCCATGACTATGGGAGATGCTAAATTTCTGAAAATTATTTAGACTCATCGATGGCTATCATCATCACATTTTGTATTGTTCAAAGTTTGTGTTTCCAATTTTTAGATATTCTATGTTACATTTGTTTGTCTTATTATTCACCAACTTTCTCCCACTAATACATGCAAAGCTAGACTGATATGTTTAAACTATGACAGGTGTTGAG
This sequence comes from Jaculus jaculus, assembly GCF_020740685.1. Taxonomy (NCBI): domain Eukaryota; kingdom Metazoa; phylum Chordata; class Mammalia; order Rodentia; family Dipodidae; genus Jaculus; species Jaculus jaculus. The sequence continues at coordinate 130,927,931 of NC_059104.1, read as the reverse complement.
ATAGAATGTAGTACCAATGCAAAACAAAGTTCTCTTCTACAAAGAAATAAGCTATCATTCATTCTTCACCAAATATTAGTGATTATAGCTCAGGAATACAGATTCACTTTGCCTCAAATAACAGGTTACCATGGAAGCAGATACATGAACTTTCATTGACACATAATCACAAATCGCTTTTTGGATTCTGTTGTCAAAAATATGATACCATGTTCTAAATATGTCACATGCTTGAAAAATATGAAACCTAGTGTTCTGAGGTGTGATATTTCTTGTATCTGTAGTAAAAATAAGGTTTAATAACAAGAATTTGCAGTTGTTTAAGTTATTAATGTTCTGCTTACCACAGTTCCTTATATTAATTGAAGTTAAAATATTACCACTAACTGGAGAGATGGTTAAGTGCTTGCCTGTGAAGCGTAAGGACACTGGTTCAAGGTTCAATTCCCCAGGTCCCATGTAATCCAGATGCACAAGGGGGCACATGCATATGGAGTTTGTTTGCAGTGGCTGGAGGTCCTGGTGCACTCATTCTCTCTCCCTCTCCCTGCCTTTCTCTCTCTGCCTGTTACTCTCAAATAAATAAAAATAAACAAAATAAAAACTTAAAAAACAAAATTCCCACTAGAACTTGAAATTTTTCTTTATATTTGGCTTTCAGTAGTTAAACTAAGATATTAGATACACATATACTTACATATTATTAATTAATCAAATATTTTATAAGCAAACTTTAAATACATTTTCTGGCTTAAAGTCTAGTTTTTGTGGTCTATGTTTGACACAAAGCCTTTTGTCTACTATCATTTGAGTAGTATATTTTAACTACTGTTTTGCATTTAGTTTGCCTTTGACTTGTATGCATTTACTATAAGAAGATTTTTTTGTTGTTGTTTTTATTTTTTGAGGTAGGGTCTCACTCTAGCTCAGGCTGACCTGGAATTCACTACATAGTCTCAGGGTAGCCTTGAACTCATGGAGATCCTTCAACCTCTGCCTCCTGAGTACTGGGATTAAAGGTGTGTGCCACATTTATTTTTTTTAAACATAGAAGGGAGATTTTTTTTTTAATTTTCTAACACTAATTGATTCTTATTTCATTCCTAATGTATTCATTTTAAATATATTATCTTGTCTATATTCTTTGACATTTGGCTGATTGAAAATAATTGCAGCATTTTATTTTTCCTCTTTTTAAAAATTGTTTCTGTTTATTTTTATTTATTTATTTGAGAGTGACAGAGAGAGAGAGAGAGAATGAGTGAGAGAGAGAGAGAGAGAGAGAATGGGTGCACCAGGGCTTCAAGCCACTGCAAATGAACTCCAGATGCATGTGCCCCCCTGTGCATCTGGCTAATGTGGATCCTGGGGAACTGAGCCTCAAACTGGTCCTTATACTTCACAGGTAAGCACTTAACCACTAAGCCATCTCTCCAGGCCCTCCTCTTTTTATTTATTGATTTTTCGCATGGAATGAAAGATTTATTTGAGCTTGCAGTTTTGAGGAAACACTTTGAATTGGTGGGGAAAGCATAGGAAGACCAGCTAGCTTGTATATGTATATATAATTCCACATCAGCAGATAAGAAATAGAAAGAGCAAATGCCCCCCAAGCAAGGCTGGACTATAAAACCGCAAAGCCTATCCCCAATAACACTTCTTTGCTAACAAAGATCCACATACTTAAAAGGCCCCACAAACTTTCCAATTAGCACCAGCAAGTGGGGTTTTAATATTAAAACACATGAGTCTATGCGGAGCATTTTACATATTTTTTTATTAATTGGTTTTGTACTCAGTGAATACAATCAATTTGGTACCATTGTTAGCCTAATTCATATCCTACCCCCTCCTCTGGTCCCTCCTTGTTGAGGTATATGGGTCATGCATTCTGCAGTTAGCCCACAGTTATAGGTAGGATAAATGTCTCTGCATATCATGACCCAACAAGTGGCTCTGACATTCTTTCCACCCCCCTTCCACAAAATTTCCCTGAGCCATGTTGGGTTAATTTTTGGTCTGCTTCAGTGATTAGGTGTTGGGGTCTCTGGGGCTCTGGATATCTGATTTGGTAGGAGTTGATTTTTCTCTGCGTTGATCTCCTTCACCCTTGTGCTGGTACCCAGGTCACCAAGAAAATAGCACTCTTGCTTGTTTCACCAATTGTTTAGTTTCAGCTGGGCCCATTTGAAGTATGATGGAGTGGCTCTCTCCTTAGGATCTATGTCTATCTGAAAAACAGAAGCAGATTCTCCAATGCAGAGTAAGTGAGAACCAGACAAATGAGATAACCCTTAATTTTTTATAGAGAATTTAATAGGTGTAGACCCTCTTATAGTCCAAGATTGGTGATAGCTTGATAAAGGAGGGCTTATTTTTGCATATAGTTCTGATTTGTTTCCCAGATCCAGCTATGGGTCCTGTACCGCAGAAGGGATCAGTTAGCCAAATCAAGAGCAGTTGTTTTCCCACCATGGCTGTGTGACACTATTGCACTTGTGTGAGCATCAAGACAGGTTATTTGCTGATAAGGAGGTTAGACCATGAGTTTCTTGGACAGGTATTGGTCATTTTCCCCCAGTCACCCATGTAGCACCTTCTGCCACTAGATGTGCTGACTGTCTGGGGACTGACTCTCTTCCAGTTTCCAGCAATGCCACTCCATTTTACATGTCAATCAAGTAAGGTGTCTTCAGCAATATGGTCTTACCACTAACATTTGGTGGGTCATCAAGTACTCTGACAGAAATCTGTCATTATTTTATGAAACCTTGTAGGTCTCTCTGATCAAAAGCTCATTGTGGATGATAGCCACATGCTGGTATTGGGAGTTACAGGTCAGTGCCCACTAAGTAAAGGAAGAAAAAGATAACTAATATAAAAGAGTTAGAGAAAAGATTGGGGGGAGAGAAGTTGTAGATTAAGGTCAGTATTTATCATACCCTCTCCAGTGTCTTGTGGTTCAGGTGTTCCCTCTAAGGCCCTGGTGAAGGTTCAATCATTTGGTCTGCCATTTAGGATGTGGATTTTATGGTGCCTTTGCTATTTGGGTCTAGATTTGTGTCCCCACCCCTTCCTTGCCCTTCCCACCCTCCCCACCCATCCTATTGTCTAGTCCATGAGGTGCTTGCTGGGTAGATTCAGGTTAGGTGCTGTAGATGAGTGAGACTATGTGGTGATTTTCTTTCTGTGATTGGGTAAATTCACTCAGAATGATCTATTCCAGGTTCAACATTGTTGCCTCAAATTTCATTGTGACATGTTTTCTTACTGCTGTATAGAATTCCATTGTGTAGATATACCACATCTTAGTTATCCATTCTTCTAGTGAGGGACACCTGGGTTGATTCCAGCTCCTAGCTATTCCAAATTGTGCCACTACAAACATGGTTGAGCAAATCTCTGTGGCTTGTGGTTTAACAGTTTTAGGGTCAAGCCCAGTAAGGGAATAATGGGGTCTGTTGGTATCTCTATATTTAGCTTTTTCAGGAGTCTCCATATTGTGATCCAAAGTGGTTGTACCATCTTACATTCCCACCAACAGTGGATGAGTGTTCCTACTTCTACACATCCTTGCCAGAAATTATTTTCATTTGATTTTTTGATGTTTGCTATCCTTACTGGGGTAAGGTGAAATCTCATAGTTGTTTCAATTTGCATTTCCCTGATGATTAGGGATGATGAACATTGTTTTCCCTTTTTTAAAATTAAGTTTTGTATTCAGCAAATACAGTGAGTTTGGAACCATTATTACGCTCATCTGTGACCTACCCCCTCACATTGGCCCCTCCTTGTTGAGGTATATGGGTCATGCATTGTGGACTTAGCCCATAGTTATGGGTAAGATAAATGTCTCTGCATATAATGACCTAAAATGTGGCTCTGACATTCTTTCTGCCCCCTTTTCCGCAAAATTTCCATGAGCTATGTTGGGTTCATTTTTGGTCTCCTTCAGTGATGAGGTGTTTGGGTCCTTTGGGGGTCTGGATATCTGATTTGGTAGGAGTTGACTTTTCTCTGTGTTGATCCCTTCACCCTTATTTTGGTATCCAGTTCATCAGGAAAACATCACCCTTGCTTGTTTCGCCAGTTCTGACATGTTTCCCAGTTCCAGCTATGGGTCCAGTACCACTGAGGGGATCAGTTAGCCAAATCAAGGTCAGTTTGTTCCCTACCATAGCTGTGTGCCACTCTTGTACTTGTGTGGGCATCACAACAGGTTATTTTCTGCTAAGTAGGTTAGACCATGAATTGCTTGGAGAGGTATTGGTCATTTTCCTCCAAGTCGCCCATGTAGCACATTCTGACACTAAACGTGCTGTCTGGGGACTGACTCTCTTCCAACTTCCAGCCATGCCATACCATTTTATGTGTCAACCACATAGGGTGTCTTCAGCAGTAGGGTTTTACTGCTAATCTTTGGTGGGTCATCAAGTAATCTGACAGAAATCTGTCATTCTTTTAGGAAACCTTGTAGGTCTCTCTGATCAAAAGCTCATTGTGGATGATAGCCAAATGCTGGTACGGGGAGTTACATGTCAGTGCCCACTAAGAAAAGGAGGAAAAAGATAACTAATATACAAGAGTTAAAGAGAAGAGAGAGATAGAGAGAGGGAGAGGGAGGGAGGGAAAAATGTAGAAGATTAAGGTTTGTCATCATCATACCCTCTCCAGTGTTTTGTGGTTCAGGTGTTCCCCATAAGGGCCTGGTGAAGGTTCAGCCATTTGGTCTGCCTTTTAGGAAGTACAATTTTATGGTACCATTTCTGTTTGGGCCTAAATTTCTGTTTCCCACCCCTTTGATGCCCTCCCCTCCCTCCCAATCCTTCCTAGTGTCTAGCCCACGTGATGCTTGCTGGGTATGTAAGGTATCTTGGGTAGATTCAGGTTAGGTGCTGTAGATGAGTGAGACTACGTGGAGATTTTTTTTTTCTGTGATTGGGTAAGTTCACTGAGAATGCTCTGTTCCAGGTTTGACCATTTTTCCTCAAATTTCACTGTGTCATTTTTTCTTACTGATGTATAGAATTCCATTGTGTAGATATACCACATCTTAGTTATCCATTCTTCTAGTGAGGGACACCTGGGTTGATTCCAGCTCTTAGCTTTTATGAATTGAGCCTCTACAAACATGTTTGAGCAAATCTCTCTGCCCTCTGGTTTGAAGGAGTTAGTGTACATGCCCAGTAAGGGAACAACTGGGTCTGTTGGTATCTCTATAGTCAGCTTTTTCAGAAGTCTTCATATTGATTTTCAAAGTGGTTGTACTATCCTACATTCCCACCAACAGTAGATGAGTGTTCCTTTCCTACTTCTCCACATCCTCATCAGCATTTATTTTCAATTGATTTTTTTTGATGTTTGCTATCCTTATTGGAGTAAGGTGGAATCTCATAGTTATTTTAATTTGCATTTCTCTGATGGTAAGTGTGTGTTTACCATTTGTGTTTCTTCCTCTGTGAACTGCCTGTTCAGCTCTTTGCCCCATTTTGTGAGTGGGGTGTTTGACTTTTTACTGTTTATATTTTTGAGTTCTTTGTAGATCCTAGAGATTAGGCCTATGTCAGTTGGATAACCAGCAAACATTTTCCCCCAATCTGTGGGTAATCTACTGGTTTTGCTTATTGTATGCTTGTCTGTAAAGAAACTCTTCAGCTTCATGTGATCCCATTGGTTGAGTGGCTGTTTAATCCTAATGAGAATTCCTCCAGTTTCTCTCCATTAAGTATTATTTAGGCCTTCACAACTTTGTATATTGCCTTTATTTTGTTAAGATATGAACCAGCCATGCCAATTCTCTCCAATGTTTTGATCATGAAGTTATGTTGTATCTTGTCAAAGGCGTTTTCTGCATCTATTGAAATGATCATGTGGTTTCTATGCTTAACCTTGTTTATGTGGTGTATTACATTGACAGATTTCCTTATGTTGATCCACCCCTGTGTTCCTGGGATGAATACTGTAGGAAAAAACCCCCACAGGGGGTCCCCCATGCTCACTCACGAGAAGCGGTCTTGATGCAAACTGCAAGAGGATTTTATTCCAAGTGCGCTGGGGCCCACAGTCATACACCGCACAGGGGTAGAGGCCTGCAGAGCCCCGAATGCAGGAACGGGGCAGTTTTTATAGGGTTTCTAACAAAGCCTGTGTATTAGACCAATCATTATTTAATATCAGGAGCCCCTGCAGTGTGTTAGCCAGTCAGTTTGTGCCACCCCACAGTTTCTAAGCCAATTAGTTTACTTTGCTCAAGCACCTCATGGACCAATCACTCTCTTATGACCTTGGTGGTCAGCGTTTGCGCAGGTCCTTGGGTGGGAGTAGCAGAGTGTGGTACCAGTCTCCTGTGACCTTGGAGGTCAGCACTTGTGCAATTCCTTAGGTGGGGGTAACAGAGTACGGTATCAGCCTCCTGTGACCTTGGTGGTCTGAGGCAGGCTGCTACAGCTTATGGTGCAAGTTACTAAGGCTTACAGTGTGGGCTATTAAGGCTACTAAGGCTTACAGTGTGGGCTATTAAGGCTTATGGTGCAGGCTATTTACAGAAACTAAATAAGTGGTTTACTTTATTACTCATTTCCCATCCTTGAGGGCTATCTCATGCCCTTTTTACCTAGTTTTATATTAGGAGTGGGCTCTGATATAATGAGAAGAGGGATTCTTTACTTGCTTCTAACAGAGAGTAAAGCCTGGAGTTTGAGATATGCAGGGGGCCCGCTTAAGCTCCCTTTGGAGCGTGATAGTATTTCTGAGCTTCTGAATTCTTGGGCCTTTCAATACCACTTGGACAGGGTGGATAATGCTTTTGATGTGCTGTTGGATTCGGATTGTGAGGATTTTGTTCAGGATTTTTGTGTCTAAGTTCATCAGGGAAATAGACCAGTAGTTTTCTTTCATGTGTCATCTCTGCCTGTTTTTGGAATTAGGGTGATACTAGCTTCATAAAAGGAGTTGGGTAGCTTTCCCTGTTCTCCAATTGTGTGGCACAGTTTGAGGAAGATTGGTCTGAGTTCTTCCATGAAGGTTTGATAGAATTCGGCTGAGAAGCCATCTGGTCCTGGACTCTTCTTTTGGGGGATGTTTTTTTATTACTTTTTCAATCTCCATGAGTGTGATGGGTTCATTGAGGTGATTAATCTGCTCTGAGTTTAGCTTTGATACATGGTATGCATCCAGGAAGTTATCCATCTCTTCCATGTTATCCAGTTTTGTGGAGAAGAGGGATTGAAATAAGTACTGATGATTCTCCCAATTTCACCTATGTCTGTTGTGATCTCTCCTTTTTTTTCATTTTGAATTTTGTTAATTGGAAGCTTCTCCATCTTTTGCTTGATCAAATTGACCAGGGGTTGTCAAACTTGTTTATTCTTCAAAGCACCAGCTCTTTGTTTTGTCAATTGTCTTAATTGTTTCCTGGGTTTCCAACTCATTAATTTCTGCTCTGATTTTACTTGTTTCTTTCTTTATTGAGCTCTTTGGGTTGGATTTTTCTTGTTTTACCAGTGCCTTTAGTTGGATGGTTAGGTTATTGATTTGGGATCTCTCTGTCTTTTTTATGAAGTCATTGATTGCATTAATTTTCCCCCTGAGGACTGCCTTCATTGTGTCCCATAAGTTTTGGTATGATGTGCTCTCATTGTCATTCAATTCCAGAAATTTTGCAATTTCATTTTTTATTTCATCCACTATCCATTTATTGTTTAAAAGTGTGCTGTTCAGTTCCAGGTGCCATTGGGATTCTTAGTGGGTTTTTGTTGTTGATTTCTAGCAATATAGCATTGTGATCTGATATCATGCAGGGAATTATGTCAATCTTCCTATTTATGTGGAGGCAGTATTTGTGACCAAGCATATGGTCTGTTTTAGAGAATGTTCCATGGGTTGCTGTGAATAATGTCTAGTTTGTGGATTTGGGATGGAAAGTTCTATAGATGTCTGTTGGGTCTAATTGATCTATAGTTTTGTTGAGCTCTCTTACTTCCCTGTTGAGTTTCTGTTTGGATGACCTGTCTATTACTGATAATAGCATATACAGTGACCTTCCTTATCTATCTTTACAAATGTTGGACTAAAATCTTCCTTGTTAGATATTAGGATAGCAACCCCTGCTTGTTTTCTAGGCCCATTTCCTTGAAACACCATTTTCCAACCTTGCACCCTAAGATAATGTCTATCCTTTGTAGAAAGGTGAGTTTCTTAGAGACAACAAATTGTAGGATCCTGCTTTTTAACCCATTCTGCAAACCTATGTCTTTGGTTGGGGCATTGAGGCTGTTGATATTAGGAGATATTATTTAAAGGTGTGTATTTATGTTTGCCATTTTGTGTGTGTGTGTGTGTGTGTGTGTGTGTGTGTATGTGTGTTTCCAGTTCTACCTTTACTTTCTTGTGTTAACTAGTATTTGAGTATTGCTTATTTTTTCCAGGTTCCTTATATGTGTGCTTTTCCTTTTCTTCAGCATGGAAGATCGTATCATGTATTTATTGTACAGCTGTTTTTGTCTTCAAATACTCCTTCAACCTGCTTTGGTCATGGAACATCCCTATTTCTCTGTCTGTTTGAAAATGGATAGCTTTGCAGAATAAAGTAACCTTGGTTGACAGTTGTCATCTTTCAGAACTGGGAATACATCACTCCAAGCCCTTCTGGCTTTTAAAGTTTGTGTTGAATAATCTGCTGTAATCCTGATGGGCTTGCTTTTGTAGGTAACTTGATTTTTCTCTCTAACTGCTTTCAATATTCTTTCTTTGGTGTGTGTGTTTGGAAGTTCGATTATAATATGGTGAGGAGAGGTTCTTTCCAGGTTTTGTCTGGCTGCAGTTCTAAAGGCTTCCTGTATCTGCATTGGCACCTCTTTCCCAATTTGGGGGAAGTTTTCTTCTATGATCTTGTTGAAGATGCCTACTATGCCTTTGGAGTGGAATTCTTCTCCTTCTACTATTCCCTGAGTTCTAATATTTGATCTTTTCATAGTGTCCCAAATATCTTGGAATTCCCACTCATACTTTTCTTTAAGTTTGTCTTTCTCTTTGTTGGACTGTATTAGATCTGCCACCTGGTCTTCTAGCTTGGATATTCTGTCCTCTCCTTCAGCCATTCTATTGGTGAGATTTTCTACAGAGTTTTTTATTTCATTAACTGTGTTCTTCATTGCTAGTAATTCTGACTGGTTTTTCTTTATTATTTCTATTTTCTATTTATGTCTTGTATTGCCTTCTTTATTTCATTAAATTGGTGTCCTGCATCTTCTTTGATTTCCTCTTTGATTCCTTTGATTTTCTCTTTGATTTCTTTGATTTGTTTTTTGACTTCTTTGAACATGTTTACAATCATTGTTTTGAAATCTTTCTCAGGCATTTCCTCTAACTCATTCCTACTGGAGGTCATTTCTGATGCATTAATACTGTTAGGTGGATTTATATTGTCTTGCTTTTTAGTGTTTCTTGTGTTATAATGTATATATTTTTGCATCTTGGATTATGTTAATGCTTGGATTTTCTAGCTGGCTGGGTATTCGTAGCTATATCAATTGATTTGATGTTATATATCTTCAGGGTAGGAGCTTAACGTGTATGGTGTGGCTCTTAAGACTCTCAGAGTATCTACAAAGGTGTTTCTATTGGTTGAGTTTCCCTGCTATGGGAGTATTGAAGTAGACTGAGTGGAATAATATACAGGTAGATTCTAAAATTTAACTAAACACTGTAGACATTCAATTAAAAACAGCACCGAGTATTTATGCAAGAGCAGTTATTATAACAACCAGATTCTCTATCAACAAAGAGGTTAAGATTTCTGGTCTGTTGATGGATCCAAGTCAGCTTGTGACTAAGTGAGACCCTTCCCTGGTGCCATCATTTCCAGTTACCTTTTTGGAAGATTTTGGTGTCAGTCAAGTTTTTGGCTGGGTCGTTGGGCTGCTGTCCTGAATTCTGGAGCTGGGCACTAGCTTTTCCTGCAGGGCAAACCATGGCTGGAAACTGTGGCCCTGCAGATCGGCACCCCTGCTGCTGGAATCGCTACTGCTGCTACTGAAGCTGCCGCTGCTGGATCTGTTGTCACTGCTGCTGAAGCTGCCACTGCTGGGTGTGTTGCCACTGCTGCTGAAGCTGCTGCTGCTGTTGTAGCTGCTGCTGCTGTTGTAGCTGCTGCTGCTGATTCCACCACTGCTGCCTCTGAAGCTGCCACTCCTGGATCTTCTGTTGCTGCCTCTGAAGCTTCCGCTGCTGGATCTGCTGCTGCCACCTCTGAAGCTGCCACTACTGGATCCGAGACTTCTGGGGCCACTATTGCTGGTACCGGAGCCTCTTCTAGCTCCACTGCTGCTGCTGCCACTGCTGCTGCTGCTGCTGCTGCTTTAGTTTCCACTGCTGGATCTTCTACTGCTGCTGCTGGATCTGCAACTGCTGCCTCTGAAGCTGCTGCTGCTGGATCTGCTGCTCCCGCCTCTGAAGCTGCTGATATTGGATCTGCTGCTGCTGAGGCTGCTGCTGCTGGTGCCGGAGCCACTTATGCTGCTGCCAGACTCTGCTCCTGCTTGGGTCCTGCTGTTGGCTCAAGTTGGCATGGCCAGGTCCTGGGACTGCTGTTCTGTTCGCTGGAGCTGGGCACAGGTGGTGGGGAGGGGAGGGAGCCACAGCTGTTCTAGTTCTCTTGCTGTTTCATGTGTTCTTCTACCTAGTGATCTGCTCCTCTGTTGTTCACTGCCTCTCTCCCTTCACATTTCATGAGTTGCACAGAGCTCTGGTGTGAGTGGAAGCTCCCCTCACCTGTCTTTTCCTGTGGCTGGAGCTGAGCCTGGCAGCTTTCTGGTGCGCTGCCACCTCTGCAGTTGGTGGACCTGCCGGGACCACTTTTGCCAGCCTGTGCGGGCTCTGGATCTCTTCTACTTCTCCACTGCCATTTATATTTTCTATACACCTCACTTTTTAGTAAAAGTGTGTATTTTGCTGAGTTTTTTCAGTCTTTTCCCCCCCTAGGCTGCTTTGGCGTGATACCTAAGCTGCCATCTTAACCACCACATTTTCTTACAGAAGAGTGGGGGAATTTTATTACTTTTTCAATTTCAATGAGTGTCATAGGCTTGCTTAGAAGATTAAACTCCTCTGAGTTTAGCTTTGACAGATGGTATGTGTCCAGAAATTTATCCATCTCCTCCACATTATCCAATTTTGTGGAGTAGAGGTTTTTGAAATAAGTCCAGATGATTCTCCCAATTTCACTTATGTCTGTTGTGATCTCTCCTTTTCATTTTGAATTTTATTATTTGAAGCTTCTCCATGTTTTGCTTGATCAAATTGGCCAGGGGTTTGTCAGTCTTCTTTATTTTTCCAAAGAACTAACTCTTTGTTATGTCAATTGTCTTAATTATTTTCTTAGGTTCCAATTAATTAATTTCTGCTCTCACTTTAATTATTTCTTTCCTTGTGGAACTTTGTGGGCTGGATTTTTCTTAGTTTTCCAGTGCCTTTAGGTGGATGGTTAGATTATTGATTTGGGATTTCCTTGCATTTGTTATGAAGGCATTGCATGCCGTGAATTTTCCCCTAAGGACTGCCTTCACTGTGTCCCATAAGTTTTGGTATGATGTGTTCTCATTGTCATTCATATCTAAAAATTTTGTAATTTCATTTTTTATTTCATCCACTGTCCATTTATTGTTTAAAGGTGTGCTGTTCAGTTTCCAGGTGTGGTTGGTATTTTTGATAGGTCTTTTGTTGTTAATATCTAGCAATATAGCATTGTGATTTGATATCATGCAGGGAATTATGTCAATCTTCCTTGATAAGTAGGAAGTGGCCTTCTTTGACTTTTTTTATTATTTTTGGTTTGTGGTCTATTTTATCCAATATTAATATAGCTACCCCTGCTTGTTTCTTATTCCCATTTGCTTGGAATATTGTTTTCCACCCTTTCTCCCTTAGGAGGTTTCTGTCTTTAGTGGTGAGGTAGGTTTCATGAAGACAACAGATTGAGGGGTCTAATTTTTGATCCACCCTGTTAGCCTGTGTCTCTTGATGTGGGAATTAAGGCCATTAATATTTAGGGTAATGACTGTGAGATTTGATTCAATACCTGCCATATTGTGATGGTATACGTGTTTTGGTGTTTTCATGGACTTTGAATTTTTTGTGCCTTCTCTGAGTTTGGTTATCGTGTTCTCCTTCTTGTTGGCATTTTAATTTGATTATTTGATTCTTTTCTGTGGAGAATTTCCTGAAATACTCTCTGTAGGTTTGATTTTGTTTTCACATAATTGTAAACTTGAGTTTTGTCATGGAAAGTTTTTGTTTCACCATCTGCTATGAGGGATAGTTTTGCTGAGTAGAGTAGTTTGGGTTGGAAGCCATAGGTTCTTAGACTTTTCATTGTTTCAATACAGGCCCTCCTAGCTTCCAGGGTTTCCATGGAGAAGTCTGGAGTAATTCTGATGGAGATGCCTTTAAAAGTTGTGTGCTCTTTTTCCCTAGCTGCTTTTAGGATTTACTCTTTTTTGTCAATATGTCTTGGAGATTTTCTCCTTTTCTCCAGGCTCTTTGGAGTTCTGTTAGCTTCTTGTATCTTGATGGGCCTTTCTTTTAAGAGACTGGGAAAGTTTTCTTCAATTATTTTGTTAAATAATTTCTCCATGCCTTTGGTCTGAATTTCTTCTCCTTTTGGTATTCATATGATCCTGATATTAGGACGTTTAAGGGTATCCCACAATTCCCTCATGTTCGATTCACAAAAACTTTTGAATTTACTGAAATTTTTGAACTCTCGAACTGTTTCTTCCATCTTGTATTCCAGATCAGAGTTTCTATCCTCCACATGGCTGACTCTATTCTTGACAGCTTCTAGAGTGTTTTAGAATTGTTCAATTAGTTTTGCATTTTCTACTGCTTTTCTATGTATAGTTTCCATCCCTCTGTCAAGTTCACTTTTCACATCATTTTCTGATTTTCTTGATGTTTCTTGGAATTCATCCTTGCATTTCTTTATGTCTTAATTTAACTTTGCCAGCTGATTTTTGAGGTCCTCCTTTTTTCACTCTCCCTCATATCTCTTAACTGTCTTTGAACTCCTTCCATTTTCTTATCTATTAGGTCTAGTCTAGTGATGGCAGCATCCACATGTTTATTGGTCCTTTGCTGCTTTTCTTCAAGTTCTACCAGTAGCTTGGTCAGGGTTTCATTGCTCATAGCTTCATTTTGGTGCTCTCATCTAATGTTTCTTCTCTGTTTTGATTAGAGATGTTCGTTGTAGGACTTGGTGATCTAAGTGGATTTTCTTGCATTTGATTTTTCTTGGTATTTCTGTTGCACTGTAGTCTACCCATCACAGTGTATGGGCACATATGTGGGTGGGTCAGCCTGTACTTAAGCCCAGTGGGAATCTGAAGCAGCCTGACGCAGTTGCCAAGCAGTCTGGTCTTTTGCTCTTACTTGCCAAAGCCGCCTGAGATCCTGCCTGGCAGGTGTGCCAAAGTTGCCTGAGCTCTCTCCTGGTAGTGCTTCAAGCTGCCTGTGCTTACCCTTGGAGAGACACTGAGGAACCAAGCACCAAAGCAGCCCAAACCCTAGCGTGGGGGAACACTGGGACCTGAAAGCAATCTGAGCTTCCCCACAACAGGACAATGGCAGCAGCTGGTGTGGCAGACAGGGAGGGGTGCAAGGGACAGAGACAGCCTGAGCTCGCATGGGCAGTTGCAATGGGCCTGACCTCACATGGTGAACATGCAGCAGCCAGATCAGTAAGTGATCAAATGGGCCGAGCAGGCTAAGCTTGCAGAAGCAGGGATCAGCACAGTGGCACTTGCTTTTGGTGGGGAAATTGATCAAAGGAGCCTGTTCTCCAATGGGCCAGCAGGCATAACCTGGCCAAGGTCACTCATTGGCAGGGGTAGCAGGGCGATTGCCCCTGTGCAGTGAGGTAAGTGGAACTATGTTGGCCTGGGACCCTTTACCTACAGTAAGTGTGGGAGTTTCCTGAACCTGGGACTGTGGGTACATGGCTGCTTGGGGGGAGGGGAGGACTACCCACACACGAGGGAAGTGGTGATTCCCTGTTTTTACCCCTCTGTGCCCTCCCACTGGCAATCTATTGGAGATTGCTCTCCCCTAAAGGACCCAGTGAACACTTAATGTCTTGCCTTTCTTTCCTGAGGATGTGCAGCAGAGTTAGGTGGTTACCATCTTGGCAGGAAGTCCTCTTTTGTTTTAATATTACATACTGGCAAGTTTTCTTTATTTATTTGAGATAGCAAGAGAGAAATAGAGAGAATGGGCACACCAGCGACTCCAGCCACTGCAAACAAACTCCAGATGTATGCTCTACCTTGAGCATCTGGCTTACATGGGTTCTGGGTAACCAAACCAAGGTTCTTTGGCTTTGCAGTCAAACTCCTTAGCCACTAAGCCATCTCTCTCCAACCCTTAATTTTTATGTTTAATGGTTATACAAAAATAAATTAATGAACTTTCTGTCAAGATGGCAAACTCATAGCCATGTTGAGCTCCCAGCCTAATGTTAGGCAAGAATTGTTGGGCTCCAGTACTAGTAGGTCTAACTAGACCTCCAGTGGGCAGGAGTAGGGGTGCACAGCCAGGAATATCCTAATTTCTATGATTCCAGGGGGGCAGGAGACAATATTCCATCTAGCTAACTCTTGTGTCTGAGGTCAGTTGAGCAGGGCAATTCCTTGGCCCACCTTTCCCCACATTCCCTACACTCAGAACACCAGTTCACTGAGTGGGTGCACACTGTGTGAGAGGCTGGGTTCATGCTTTAGCCCAAAATGGCATCTTGTGCCACCCTTGTGTGTGTTTCTTTGGTCCCCTGAGCCCTGTGCAGCCCCTGCAGCCTGTGAATGCTACTATTTCACCACCCATGTGTAACAGTTACCCACAGCCTGAGCTGATCACAGGTGCTCTTGGGTGGTACATGAACACCATGTCCCTGTAAGTCTGTCATGAGGTGCCTGCCCATTCCCCACATCCTGCGCTGTAATTGCATGGATTTGGGTCATGAATAATCATAGGCACACACCTGGAGGTCTTTCTTCCTCAGCTCCCCACACCCTGTTCCACCAGCTTGTGTGTCTTTGGTTACCCATCCTCTCAGTAGCTTTTTGTACTCTCCTGTGGTCTTTCACAGCCCACACCACCCACATACACACTTGTATGGTGAATACCCTGATCAGCCCACACACATGGTCCCTATTAGCCCATAACACCCCAAACCACCCCTGTGTGCCAGTCCCCCAAACCTCACTACCTGAGTGTCTCCTTAGGTCTGTGCACACCACCCACAGCCCTATAAAGCACCCTGTGAGTCCCCTACAGTCAACACCACACCATATGCCCTTGGGTCATACACACCCTAAGTAGCCTGCATGTGCCCTGCACTACCTCCCCACACTACCCACTCATGGATCACCATATCCCTTACCAGCCACTCCATCTTTGCTTCCCCTGCTGCACCACATCTCCACTCAGTACACCAAGCCTCAGCCAGTCCTTCTGGCCTTGGTCACCTCCTTTGATTGAATACCACCAGACACCAACATCCCACACCAGACAACTCCTTGTTCCAGGCCTGGTCTGTGGAGTCCAGTGACACCCATCACCTCATCACTACCCCACCACCTCCCAGAAAGGAATTGGGGCATTGTTCTCAAAGAGAAGGGAAGAACAAGACTATCTGGCAACCATCTACTAGGTGGAAGCAGTGAGTAGACCATAACTGGCCACCTAGGTACAGTAAGGGAGAAGAGTCAAGGGCTATAGCCCCTGAGCTCCATAAGAAAGGTAAAGCTGTGATCAAGGAAAAGAAATTCCAAACCACCAATCACAGCTTTGGTACCAGCTACCAACCCAGAGCTTCTGTCACACTTGCGCCCTCTACAACCTGTAAATCTGTGTTTGCAAAGCCACTCATATCCTATTTAAACACAAAACAGGACATTCAATTAAAATCCTACAAAGGCAACTTCTTGCTCCTTCCTTAATTGAAAAAAAAGACTTTCACACTGAGGTGGGAAGAACTCAGTGCAAAACAAAATGATCAGACAACAAACTGAAAGATCTCAAACAAGATTGCATAGACCCATAATGAAAGTCTCCAGTGAAAACATAGAGGAGTCAACTGAAATATAATCCCAAAATGAAAGCATAATAAGATATGTAACCCTGAAAGAAAATCACAAAACAACAACAACAACAAAAACAATCACATAAATAAATGCACACAGCTTTATTTACTGAGCCTAACTTAACTGAGAAAAAACAGGGAAACTAAAGAGATAAATGAACTGAAGGTGTTCCATAAGATGGAGGATCTCAATAGCCAACTGGTTGTTTAAAGAAGACATTATTAAATGCAAGAATGAATACCAAGAAGTATTAAGAAAATCAAATCACAACCTAAAATTGGAACTTGAAAAAGGTATGGGTAGAATATTAATAAGGGCAACAGAAAATAAAAAGCAAATAGAGCTTGTAAAAGCCTTTCTAAAAACCCTCACTACTAGATTTGATCATGAGGAGGACAGAAACTTAGCCCTCAAAGAGAAAACAGAAGAAATAATTTGGGAGTCAAAAAACTTTGATGTTAAAAAAAATCATGTGAACAGAATATGAGGGAATAGTGAGATGCCCTAAAACAACCAAATGGGGAAAAATTCAGGCCAAAGGCATGGAGAACATATTCAAGCAATTATTGATGAAAATTTTCTGAGCCTCTCAAACGAGAGACCCATCTAGATACAAGAAGCTCATAGAACACCAAACATACTGGACCAAACAAGAAACTCTCCAATGCCAGGCATGGTGGCCCACACCTTTAATCCCAGCACTGGGAAGGCAGAGGTAGGATTGCCATGAGTTTGAGGCCACCCTGAGACTAAATAGTGAATTTCAGGTCAGCCCAAGCTAGAGTGAGACCCTACCTCAGAAAACATACAAAACAAACAAACAAACAAACAAACAAAAAACTGTCCTAGGCACATCATAGTTAAAACTCTAAACAAAACAAACAGACTGCTAAAAACATCAAAAGAGAAACAACTCATTACATACAAATGTAATGCCAGCAGATTATCTAAGATTTCTCAGTTGAAACCCTGAAAGCCAGAAGGGCCAGTAATGGAGCACTTCAAAGTCTAAAAACTTATGACTTCCAACCCAAACTACTGTACAAAGGGAAAGTATCTTCATAAAAGATGATGAAAGAAAAACTTACCATGATAAATACCAGCTCTATGAGTATATGAACACAATGCCAAACCTATAGTGAATACAACTGGAGTCAAGCACCCAATTTCAAGATCCTACAAGAGGAAGGTCTCATAACTAAAAATAAAGAAGGCACAAAATGTACAAAGCCAAAGAAATTACATAGTCTCCCTAAAACCTCCAACATGACAGGGATTAAGTTGAACGTTATAGTTATAAACTTAAATACTAATTGTGTCAACTCACTCATCAAATGACACAAGTTAACTGGATGGATCAGAAAAAAAAATGGGCCTTTCTATCTGCTTCCTTTAAGAAACTCAGCTAACCAATAAATATAGGCAATTACTCAAGGTGAAAGGACAGAAATGATTTTCTAAGCAAGTGGAAGTAAGAAATAAGGATCTGAGGCTATATAGACTTCAAACCAAAAATAATCAGAAAGGACAAAGAATGGGTGGGAGAGATGGCTTACTTGTTAGGTTCTTTGCCTGCAAAGCCAAAGGTTCCAGATTTGATTACCCTGGACATTTGTAAGCCAGATGCACAAGGTAGTATAGGTGTCTGGAGTTTTCTTCCCCCCAATGACTAGAGACCCTTTTACACCCAATCTCTCTCTGTCTCTCTCTCATAAATACATAAATAAATAAAAAATTTAAAAGGACAAGAAGGACACTATTTACTCATCAAGGAAATGATCCAACAAGAGGGCATCATAATCTTATATCTATAAACACCAAACACAGGTGCACTACAATTTACAAAAAAAAAAAAAAAAACTTACTAGGCAAAAAACAAACAAACAAACAAAAAACAGAAATAAACCCCAGCATCATCATAGTAGGGAATTGTAATACCTCCCTATCATCAACAGATTGATCATCAAAGCAAAAAATCAACAAGGAAATAATGGTGCCTAACAATACCTTAGATCAACTATAACTAAAAGATATCTAAAGAAAATATCACTCCTATTCAACAGAATACAAATTCTTCTCAGCAGTTCATGTAACCTTCTCCAAAATATATTATATATTAGGGCATAAAGCATGCCTCCATAAATTCAAAAAAATTGTATAACTTCCTAAATCATAGAGGACCACAATGAATTAAAGATAAAAATTAATAAGAGAAACAACAGAAGATACACCAGCTCATGGAGGTGGGAAATTATACTTTTAAATAATGAATGGGTTGTGGAGGAAATAAAAATGAACTTCTAAAATCTCTAGAACTGAATGATAATGAAATCACATAATTTATGGGACACAATGAAGGCAATCCTAAGGGAACAATTCATAGTAGTAAATGACTTCATAACAAAGACAGAGTGGGCTGGAGAGATGGGTTAGCGGTTAAGTGCTTGCCTGTGAAGCCTAAGGACCCCGGTTCCCCAGGTCCCACATTAGCCAGATGCACAAGGGGGTGCACGCTTCTGGAGTTTGTTTGCAGAGGCTGGAAGCCCTGGCTGGCCCATTCTCTCTCTCTCCCTCTCTCTGTCTTTCTCTGTGTCTGTCGCTCTCAAATAAATAAATAATTTAAAAAAAAAGAAAAACAAAGACAGAGTGATGTGAAACTAATAACCTAATTATCCACCTAAAGGCAAGAGAAAAACACAAACATTTCAACCATTAGACTTCCAGAAAAAAGAAATAATTATTAAGATCAGAGCAGAAATTAATGAATTGGAAACTAAGAAAACAACTAAGAAAATTGATGAAAAAAAGAGCTGGATTTTTGGAAAAAAGAAAGACTGATAAAACCCTGGCCATTTTGTTCATTTTTTTTTAATTATTTATTTATCTGAGAGTGACAGACACAGAGAGAAAGACAGGTAGAGGGAGAGAGAGAGAATGGGAGCGCCAGGGCTTCCAGCCTCTGCAAACGAACTCCAGACGCGTGCGCCCCCTTGTGCATCTGGCTAACGTGGGACCTGGGGAACCGAGCCTCGAACCGGGGTCCTTAGGCTTCACAGGCAAGTGCTTAACCAGTAAGCCATCTCTCCAGCCCAACCCTGGCCATTTTGATCAAACAAAAAGAAGAAAAGTCTCAAATCATCAAAATTAGAAATGAAAATGGGAAGTCACAAAAATCATCTTCAATGAGTGTTATGCTTTGGATTTGAACTTGCTTGGGATGGAATGGTATTATAGCCACAGATGCACAAGTTGTAGAAGTTGCAAGTATGCCAGCAACTCTGGGATCGTGGCTGATACAAGGGCTGAGATGAGAGATCCAGAATATTTTAAACCCACTATCCCAGCAGTGCTTTGACTGTGGGGCTCAGGAGTTCTAGTACTTTCCCCTGCTCCCTGCTGGTCTATAGCTGAGCAGGTTGTACAGGATGCAGTGGTACCTTCTGGTGTGTAATTGCCAGCTATTCCTGTGCAGCCTGTATAGGGCACTGGTTGGTGGATAGTGTTACTGAGAAAGTGGAGGGGGAGTGGAGAAGTGAGTATGCCTTTGAGATGTAGGAACTAGGCCTGGAGGTGTTCTGAGGAGATGACTTATGTGTGTGTGGGGGGGTAACGTATGCAAAGACAGCCAGTGGTTTAGAAAGTGGCAGATACTGCAAAGACCTGCTCAATTTGGTGGCTTGGGGACCCTCTGGGATTAGAGGCATGGGTTGGAGACACACAGGGGCTGGCTACCAGGGTGAGGCAAAAGAAGCATGGGACCTAGCTCTGGCACTCTTAAGAATGGAAGGGACCTCAGGTGCAGAGACGTGTCCTGTGGAGTAGGGTGGAAGGGTGGGTCTAGGTTGTGGCACCCTGGGGATTCATGCAGGGACCAGTGGGATGGGAAGGAGGCAAATAAATGTAGGTTAGAGTGGTATGGGCCCTAGCTCTGCCACTGTGGGGACCCCAGGGACCACCAGCACATATTCCAGTGAGGTAGAGTCAGCTCAGTCCCAATTCATAATAGTGTGCAGTAATGCCTTGTTCCCAGCCATTGTTATGCTGGCCTTGCCTCTAAGGGAACCTTTCTACCTTCAGGGCATGACCCCCAGCTCAGCCTTAACTCATAATGGTTTGTGGCATGGTGCTGATCCTGCCCTCTCTTGTGCTAGCCTTTCCCCACACCATGCAGCCACCCAGAGATGACTCTATACTTGTAGAGTGACACTCAACTTAGCCCTGAGTCACAATTAGATGCATACTTGCACTACAGCCCTGCTCCCAGCCTCTCTTGCCCTTCCCCCAGGCAGCTGTCCAGGAATGGTTCTACACTTGGGGTGCAACCCTCAGTTTAGCCCCAGTTCACAATGCCTATCTTGTGCTGTCTTTTCCCTCCCAGGTACCCAACCAGAGATGGCTCTAGCCTTCTTGACAGATCCCCATCTCAGCTCTGACTCAATGGCATGCAACATAGTCCTGATCCCATCTACTCTTGCCCTGCCCTTGCCCCCACAGACAACTTACCAGTGTTGGTTCTACCCTTGGTGTGTGACCCCCACCCCCAGCTCAGCTCTAATTCCCAGTGGCATGCAATGCAGTCTTGCTCTCAGTGTCACTTGCCCTGGCCTTGTCCTCCCCGAGATTGGAATTTTTTGAAAGTCAGAAAAGAGTGTTAATAATGGAAGGTAAGGAAAGATACCATTCATGTAATTAGAGAAAAATAGAAAAGAAATATAGTTCAGGTGAATAAACAAGTAATAGATAGCAATTCATAATCTATTGTAGGAAAAATATAGAAGTAAACCTGACCTATTGTGTAACTGAAAAGCATGAGGACCTGAGCCCAATCTCCAGAATCCATATAGAGCCTGTAACCACTACACTGGTGAGGCTGAAATAGGAGGCTTCCCAGGGCTTTCTGGACATCTATTCTAGCTGAATAGGCAAGCTTCAGGTTCAGTTAGAGACACAGTCTAAAAAATAAAAAAAAAAGTAGTGAGTTGGGATGATGGCTAAGCAGATATGCAAGCTTGAGTACCTGAGTTTGGATCCCAACAGACATACAAATCCAACAGTCTTAGCATATGTCCATTATTTCTGCATTACTATCCATGAGAAGGGAGGTAGAAGGTTATGGGCCAGCTAACCTGCTAAAGAAAACACTGAACAACTATAAACTAAGCCTTAAATGAGATATAGATTGAGTACCAACAACTGAAGATTATCCTCTGCCCTTCACATATGTGCCATGGTACCCATACTTCTCAATCTCTCCCTCCCGCCCTCCCTAACTCCTTTGCTCTCTTGCCAAAGAAAGAAAGAGTGATTGGTAAAATCATCTGATGTTGGCTTGTGGCACACACAGAGGCATACACAATCACACCCAACTGCAGACACATATGCACCTACACACATATTACCATGTATATACATATGCACACTACACACACATTAACATGCAAAATTAAACAGACTTATGTTATTGGTCCACAAAATGAATCTCAAGATATTTCACATTTTGAAATGATATTAATTCAGAATTCAAGAGAGGCAAAGTAATACAAAATTCTGGAAGCCTCAAATTTAATTCACCTTTAAACAGCATTATGAGTCAAAGAACTTACCCTGACTAAAACATGGCAAATTCTTTGAAGCATATGAAGATTAAAACCCAATATCATTAATTCTGAGAAGAGCTTAAGCAATGCACATTTCTAAGTTTGAAATTTTATATTAGATCAGAAAGTAAAAGCTCTGAGTCACTGATATGCTTACATATTAGCAATAAAATGCAAATTAGGATGAAATAAATGAAGTGAAAACTAGTAACAAAGGTAGCAAAAGAAATCAATTAAAACAGGAATCAATTAAATTAACCAACAAAAGACAAATTTGAAAATTCCATAAAATTAATAAAATCTTAAGAATATAAAATCTGCCAATACCTAAAATCGAAGAGAAAACACTACTATAGGGCTTAGAATCAACATGCTGGACTTATAACAATGCTGGACATCTGGTAATAGAATCAGGCAAGGATTATGGGGCCCCAAAACTAGTAGGTCCTAGTGGACCGCCACTGGAGGGGATTGCTCGGGGTACACATCATGAATCTGCTGATTCCTCAGCAGGAACTCTGCTAGCTCCTCAAACTGGGGTGGTCTGTTGTCTACCTAACTAGGCAGTCTGAGTCTGAGGTCAAGTGGGCAGGACAATCCCATAATCAGCCTTTCCCCACTGCTCTTGCATTCAGAAAAAGGACCAACCCACTGAATGGGTACACACAGTGTGGAAGAAGCCAGGGCCCACACTTAGGCCCACCTGAGCCAGCTTGGCAGGTCTCACTACCCCATGTCACTCCCATGTGCCCACTTAGGGTCACCCCAAACAACCCCCACAAGTTCCTTCAGGTCTACCAACTGTGCACTTCCCCTTTGCAACCTTGTAAGTCTTCCATACCACACATTCCCCCCACATGCCTGTGAGTTGCCCCTTACACCCCACACAGTACATTCCTCTGTGAGACCCTCACACTCCATGCCACCTCTGTGTACCTGTTCCCCACACCCTATGCCCTACCATCTTCAGTTAATCCTTCTGGTCTTGGTCACATCCTCTGATTTCTAGCCACCTTCACACTGCAACACCCCTCCACTGGCCAATTCCGAGGAACCAGATCTGGCATGGTCTATGAAGCAGAGAGACATTTGCCACCCCCATTTCACTACCACTCCAGTGACTATTTGGTATATCTATTCTGCCCTAAACCAGAAGCACAAGAATATTTGGCAACTACTCACCAAGGGAAACCAGTAAGTCCTCCAGTACTTTCTGTGCTGTGTACAGTAGGGGGAAAGAAAGTGCCCAACAATGGTCTGAGCAATAGAAAGTCTAAGCTTCTCAGAGGCAAAAACCAGGACAGGTTTTACATGCCAGTACAATAGTGGCACACAGCCTCAATGGGTAAGCAATAGCTTTCTAATTGGCTAAGATATCTGCTTAGTGCAAAAAGAACCCATATCTGGAATTAAAATCAGATCATAATACTATGGAGACAAAGATTATGTTTTCCAGTGTTAAGCTCTCACTGGTCTTTTCACTAAAAGAGAGATTACCTACATCAAATTCTCTAAATTAATAATGCATGTCCTCTATAAAGTATGCTGACTTCACTCTCCATTGGAGAATATGTTCTTTTTAAGAAGGTAGCAAGACCAGAGGAGATAAATTAACCCTTGTGGTTGAGTCAAGCCACAGCTGAAGCCAAAGAGAAATTGGGGAGATGTGAGATGTGCATCAGTGCTACTTCCATGCTGAACTTGATAATCAATGCCAGGGTGTAGAAGACAGAACATGAGGATACTCAACACATACCAAAGCAGAAATCCAGAGGCTCCTAAGAGTTTAACAATGAAGTAGGTTTAAAACTCACCCACCATGGTTTAGGGAATTTAGTAGAAGAGGGGGCAAAAAGATTGCAAAAGCCACATTATGCCCAGAAGCATTCCCTCACCCTCAAAATAACTGATGGCTGCTCCCACAATGCATAAACCACAACCCCATTGGGAATACCTGTAACCCCACTAAGGAGCATCCCCAGTGGAATGGCAGCATGGACAAAGGAAAAGAGAGTACCAAAATATGATAAATCCATATGAAATATGTTGTTAATAATAATTATTATTATTATAAAATATATCTGCTCAGTGGAAAGGAACACATATACAGAACTGGGAATCAGGTCTGAATCTTATGGAGACAAAGGTTTTTGTTTCCAAAGTCAAGCTCCCACTATTACTTGGCTAAAAGAGGGGCTACATCCATCATAATCTCCATAAATTAATAATTCTTATCCAATTTATATTGACTTTCCTCTCCACTAGAGAACCTGTTTTTCTTTTTCAGAAGGTAGTGAGACCCAGGTAGATACACAACTCCCTGTATCTCAGTCAAAACCCAGGTGAAATCACAGAAGAAGTGGGGAGATGAGTAAGAGTGGTGCTTCCATGGGGAGCCTGACATGCACTCCCAGGGTGAAGGAGACAGATGCTGAGGATACTCAACACATACTACTAAAACTAATCCTGATGTTCTTAATAGCTTACCACTGAAGTAGATTTAAAATATACACAAAGGCTCAGGGAATTTTGCAAAAGATGGGATGGAAAGATTTTAAGAGTCATGGATTGGGATGTCATTCCAAGAGGCATCACCTTCCCCCAGTGAGTAACTGCTGCTTCCACAATGCATTACCCACAACCATATGGGGAATTCCAGCAACCCCACTGAGGAAGGCCCCCTGTGAAATGGGGTCAAGAAAGAGGAGAAAAGATGGTACCAACACATGATGTAAAAATAATATGTTCTTAACAAAAAAGTGTGGCACATGACTTCCAGGTAAGATGGCAGCATAGGCTTATGCCAAACCAGCTTAGGGAGGGATATAAGTGAAACCAAAGCAAAATACACTCTTCTTCTGTAAAGGGAAGGTGTATATACTATTATTGGTGACAGCAGAGAAGCAAGAGAAGCCAAGATCTACCAGAAAGGAGAAAAATGGCCATAATCTTATAGACATGCTTCTTGGCCCCGATCTGCATGGATCCATATCCCCTCCAGCCTGAGACTGAGTTGTAGAAGAGACTAAACAAGGGGATTTTCTGACTTCATCACTCTCCTTGAAAAATCAAGAAACCTGAAAGGGAGAGAGCAGAAACCAGCTGAGGAACTGCTGAAGGGGAATCAGGCAGTTCCAGCTGAGTAGTTCCAGTACAACTAGAAGCTTCCTGTACTCTCCCATCACCCAACTGTCAGAACTATGAACCTCTGGAGAATTTATTAATCCCCCAAGGTCAGGGCATCCAGCACAGCTGATCAGAACACCAGATCTACAGCACATCACAGAGGGTTTGAGGTAAGCACTCTTCATTGGTGAGATTGGAAACCACACCAAAAGGTAATGAGGCCAACTGACCACAAAAAAAAAAAAGACTTCTGGTTAAGATGGTAGAGTAGGTACCACACCAAAGCAGACTGGGGGGAAAAAGACCAAAAACAAACAAACAAACAAAAAAAAAAAACTCAGCAAAATACACACTTTTACTGAAAAGTGAGGTGTATAGGAAATTGAAGCAAGAGCGGAGAAGTAGGAGAGATCCAGAGCATCCAGAGCCCGCACAGGCTGGCAAAAGTGGCCCCAGCAGCACCGACAAACGCGGCGGCAGCGGGGCACACCAGAAAGCCACCAGGCTCGGCTCCCGCTGCAGGAAAAGCCAGATGCGGGAGCTTCCCCTCACACCGGCACTCTCCGCAACCCGAGAAAAGTGAAGGGAGAGCAGCAGTGAGCAGCGGAGGAGGAGGTAGAAGAACACGTGGAGCAGCAAGAGATCCAGAGAAGCTGCGGCTCCATCCCCTCCCCCACCGCCTGAGCCTAGCTCCAGCAAACAGGGCAGTGTCCTAGGACCCAGCCATGCCAACTTGAGCCGACAGTGGGACCCAAGCAGGAGCAGAGTTCAGCAGCAACATCAGCAACTCCAGAACCGGTACCAGCTGCCCCAGCAGCAGCAGACCCAGGAGCAGCAGCAGCAGACCCAGGAGCGGCAACAACAGCAGACCCAGCAGCATCAGCTTCAGCAACAGCAGTGTCTCCAGAAGTGGCAGCTACAGCAGCAGCAGCAGCAGAGGCAACAGCAGCAGTGGGCCCAGCAGCAGCAGCTTGAGCTGCTGACAGACCAAGCAGAGGCAGCTTTCACAGCAGCAGTTCCAGCAGTGGGGGTGCTGATCTGCAGGGCCAGTTGCCAGGCTTGGTTTGCCCCATAGGAAAAGCCAGTGGCCAGCTCCAGAAATCAGAACAGCAACCAGACAACCCAGGCAGCAACTTGACTGAGACCAAACTCATACAAGGTAACTGGGTTTGCACAAGGGAGGGGTCTCACTTGGTCACAAGCTGACTGGGATCCCTCAACAGACCAGAAATCTTAACCTCTATGTTGATAGAGGATATGGTTGTTATAATAACTACTCTGGCATACATACTTGGGGCTGTTTTTGACTTAATGGGTACAGTGTTTAGTTAACTTTTAGAATCTACCTGTGTTTCATTCCACTCAGCCTATTTGAATACTCCCATGGGAAACTCAACCCCTAGGAGCACCTTTGTAGATACTCTCAGAGTATTAAGAGCCACATCTAACACCTACCCTGAAAATATATAACATCAAATCAATTGATACAGCTAAGAATACCCAGCTAGCTAGAAAATACAAGCATTATCATAATCCAAGATACAAAAATATATACATTATAACACAAGAAACACTAAAAAGTAAGATGATATAAATCCACCTAAAAGTATTAATGCATCAGAAATGACCTCCAGTAGGAATGAGTTAGAGGAAATGCCTGAGAAGGATTTCAAAAGAATGATTGTAAATATGTTCAAAGAAGTCAGAGAACAAATCAAAGGAGTCAAAGAGGAACTTAAAGAGGAAATCAAAGGAATCAAAGAAGATGCAGGACACCAATTTCATGAAATAAAGAAGGCAATACAAGACATAAATAGGGAAATAGAAATAATAAAGAAAAACCAGTGAGAATTACTAGCAATGAAGAACACAGTTAATGAAATAAAAAACTCTGTAGAAAATCTCACCAGTAGGATGGATGAGGGAGAGGACAGAATATCTAAGCTAGAAGACCAGGTGGCAGATCTAATACAGGCCAACAAAGAGAAAGACAAACTTATAGAAAAGTATGAGTGGGAATTTCAAGATATTTGGGACACTATGAAAAGATCAAATATTAGAATTCAGGGCATAGTAGTAGGAGAAGATTTTCACTCAAAAGGCATAGTAGGTGTCTTCAACAAAATTGTAGAAGAAAATTTCCCACAAATTGGGAAAGAGGTGCCAATACAGATACAAGAAGCCTTTAGAACCCCAGCCAAACAAAACCTGGAAAGAATCTCTCCTCACCATATTATAATCAAACTTCCAAACACACAAAAAAAAGAAAAAATATTGAAAGCAGTTAGAGAGAAAAATCAAGTTACCTACAAAGTAAGCCCATCAGGATTACAGCAGATTATTCAACACAAATTTTAAAGCCAAAAGAGCTTGGGGTGATATATTCCAAGTTGTGAAAGATAACAACTGTCAACCAAGGTTACTTTATCCTGCAAAGTTATCCATCTAAATAGACAGAGAAATAAGGACATTCCATGAAAAAGCAGGTTAAAGGAGTAATTGAAGACAAAACCAGCTCTACAGAAAATACTTGATAGAATCCTCCATCCTGAAGAAAAGGAAAAGAACACATATAAGGAACCTAGAAAAAACATGCAATACTCAAATACTAGTTAACAGAAAAGAGCACAGGTACAACAAGAACCACAAAAAAAAAAAAAAAAAGGCAAACATAAATAAACACCTTTCAATAATATCTCTTAAAATCAACGGCCTCAATGCCCCAACGAAAAGACATAGATTTGCAGAATGGGTTAAAAAGAAGGATCCTACAATTTGAAACTCACCTTTCAACAAAGGATAGACATTACCTTAGGGTGAAAGGGTGGAAGACGATGTTTCAAGCAAATGGGCCTAGAAAACAAGCAGGGGTTGCTATCCTAATATGGACAGGGTAGACTTTAGTCCAACATTAGTCAAGAAAGATAAGGAGGGTCACTTTATATTAATTAAGGGCACACTCCAACAGGAGGACATTACAATTCTAAACATATATGCACCTAACATGGGGGCTCCCAAATTCGTCAAACAAACACTATTAGAACTAAGGTCACAGATAACACCAACCACAGTGGTGGTGGGTGACTTTAACACCCCACTCTCATCAATTGACAGGTCATCCCGAGAAAAAATAAACAGAGAGGCATCTGGCTAAAAGAGGTCATAGAACGAATGGACTTAACAGATATATACAGGACATTTCATCCAAAGGCTGCAGAATATACATTCTTTTCAGCAGCACATGGAACATTCTCTAAAATAGACCATATATTAGGACACAAAGCAAATCTTAACAAATTCTGGAAAACTGAAATAATTCCTTGCATTCTATCTGACCACAATGGAACTAAACTACAAATCAGTAGCAAGAAAGGCTATAGAGCATACACAAAATCATGGAAACTAAAAAATACACTACTAAATGATGAATGGGTCAATGAAGAAATCAAGAAGGAAATCAAAAAATTTATAGAGTCAAATGATAATGAGAACACAACATACCAAAATCTCTGGGACACAATGAAGGCAGTTCTAAGAGGTAAATTTATAGCCTTAAGTACCTATATTAAGAAATTAGAAAGGTCACAAGTAAACGACCTAGTGCTTCGCCTTAAAGCCTTGGAAAAAGAAGAACAAGGCAAACCAAAAATCAGTAGACGGGAAGAAATAATAAAGAGTAGGGCAGAAATTAATGAAATAGAAGCAAAAAGAACAATCCAAAGAATTAATGAAACAAAGAGTTGGTTCTTTGAAAGGATAAACAATATTGCTACACCCTTAGCAAATCTGACCAAAAGAAAGAGAGAAGAAACACAAATTAATAAAATCAGAGATGAACAAGGTAACATCACAACAGATTCCACAGAAATTCAAAGAATCATAGGGACATACTATAAAAGCATATACTCCACAAAGTATGAAAATCTGAAAGAAATGGATGATTTCCTTGATCTATATGACCTACATAAATTAAATCAAAATGAGATTAATCACTTAAATAGACCTATAACAAACATGGAGATCAGAAGTTATCAATAATCTCCCAACTAAAAAAAGCCCAGGCCCAGATGGATTCACTGCTGAATTTTACCAGACCTTTAAGGAAGACCTAACAGCATTGTTTCTTAAGCTTTTCCAGGAAATAGAAAAAGAAGGAATTTTACCAAACTCCTTCTATGAGGCCAGCATCACCCTGATACCAAAACCAGGCAAAGATAGAACAAAAAAAAAGGAAATTAGATACCAATCTCCCTCATGAACATAGATGCAAAAATTCTCAACAAAATATTGGCAAACAGAATACAAGAGTGTATCAAAAATATCATTCACCCTGACCAAGTAGGCTTTATTCCAGAGATTCAGGGATGGTTCAACATACGCAAATCTATAAATGTAATACATTACATAAACGGGTTGAAGGACAAAAATCACATGATCATCTCATTAGACGCAGAGATAGCATCCAACATCCCTTCATGATAAATGTCCTACAGAGACTGGGAATAGAAGGAATATATCTCAATACAATAAAGGCTATTTATGACAATCCTACAGCCAACATATTACTAAATGGGGAAAAACTGGAAGCTTTTC
Organism: Jaculus jaculus; assembly: GCF_020740685.1. NCBI lineage: Eukaryota > Metazoa > Chordata > Mammalia > Rodentia > Dipodidae > Jaculus > Jaculus jaculus. The sequence goes on along the minus strand of NC_059104.1, from coordinate 130,898,482 downwards.
CACTAAAATCAGAAACAAGACAAGGGTGTCCACTGTCCCCACTTTTATTTACTATAGTTTTGGAAGTCTTAGCCATAGCAATAAGGCAAGAGACACACATAAAAGGGATACAAATTGGAAAGGAAGAGATCAAGTTATCATTATTTGCAGATGACATGATTCTATACATAAAGGACCCTAAAGACTCTACTAGCAAGCTGTTAGAGCTGATCGAAACCTACAGCAATGTAGCAGGATACAAAATAAATACACAGAAATCAGTAGCCTTCATATATGCTAACAACAAACACACAGAGGATGAAATCAGAGAATCACTCCCGTTCACAATTGCATCAAAAAAATAAAGTTCTTTGGAATAAACATAACCAAGGAAGTAAAGAATCTCTACAATAAGATCTTTAAAACACTCAAGCGAGAAATTGCAGAAGACACTAGAAAGTGGAGACACATCCCTTGTTCCTGGATTGGAAGAATCAATAATGTGAAAATGGCAATCTTACCTAAAGCAATCTACACCTTTAATGCAATCCCTATCAAAATTCCAAAGGCTTTCTTCATGGAAATAGAAAAAACAATCCAAAAATTCATTTGGAATCACAAAAAACTTCGAATATCTAAAATAATACTGAGCAAAAAAATGAGGCTGGTGGTATCACCATACCTGATTTTAACCTATACTACAGAGCCATAGTAACAAAAACAGCATGGTACTGGCACAAAAACAGACATGTAGATCAGTGGAACAGAATAGAGGACCCAGATGCAAGCCCAAGTATCTATAGCCACCTGATATTCGATAAAAATGCCAAAAACTCTCATTGGAGAAGAGACAGCCTCTTCAGCAAATGGTGTTTTGAAAACTGGATATATATCTGCAGAAGGATGAAAATAGATTCTTCTCTCTCGCCATGCACAAGAATTAAGTCCAAATGGATTAAAGACCTTAACATCAGACCTGAAAGTCTGAAACTGCTGGAGGAAAAAGTAGGGGAAACCCTTCAACATATTGGTCTTGGCAAAGACTTTCTGAATACAGCCCCAATTACTCAGGCAATAAAACCACAGATTAATCACTGGGACCTCATGAAATTACAAAGATTTTGCACTACAAAGGACACAGTGAAAAAAGCAAGGAGGCAACCTACAGAATAGGAAAAAATCTTTGCCAGTTATATATCTGATAGAGGATTAGTATCTAGGATATACAAAGAACTCAAAAAGTTAAATAATAAGGAATCAAACAAGCCAATCAAAAAATGGGCTATGGAGCTAAATAGAGAGTTCTCAAAGGAAGCAATATGAATGGCATATAAGCATCTAAAAAAAATGTTCTACGTCACTAGTCATCAGGGAAATGCAGAAGAAAACTACATTGAGATTCCATCTCACTCCTGTCAGATTGGCCACCACCATGAAAACAAATGATCATAAATGTTGGCGGGGATGTGGAAAAAAAGGCACGCTTCTACACTGCTGGTGGGAATGCAATCTAGTCCAGCCATTGTGGAAATCAGTGTGGAGGTTCCTAAAACAGCTAAAGATTGATCTACCATAAGACCCAGCTATAGCACTCCTAGGCATATATCCAAAGGACTCATCTCATTTCCTTAGAAGCACGTGCTCAACCATGTTTATTGCTGCTCAATTTATAATAGCTGGGAAATGGAACCAGCCTAGATGTGCCTCAACAGATGAGTGGATAATGAAGATGTGGCACATTTATACAATGGAGTTCTACTCAGTGGTAAAGAAAAATGAAGTTATGAAATTTGCAGAAAAATGGATGGACCTGGAAAGTATTGTACTAAGAGAGGTAACCCAGGCCCAGAAAGCCAAGCGCCACATGTTCTCTCTCATATGTGGATCCTAGCTACAGATGACTGGGCTTCTGCATGAGAATAAAAATACTTAGTAGCAGAGGCCAGTAAGTTGAAAAGGAGACATAAAGGGAAGAGAAAGGAAGGGAGGAGGGTACTTAATAGGTTGATATTGTATATATGTAAGTACAATGATTGTGATGGGGAGGTAATATGATAGAGAATGGAATTTCAAAGGGGAACATGTGGGGGTGGGGAGGGAGGGAATTACCCTGGGATATGTTTTATAATCTTGGAAAATGTTAATAAAAATTAAATAAATAAATAAATAAAGCTGGTACATAGGCTTTCCCCAGAAATGCTAATCTCTCTTTACATGCCAGGGAAGGTTATGGGTTACATATTCTTGGTTGGCTTTACCATTCTCAATTAAGCGGTATTTGGGGGTTGACTATTGTTGCCTTTGATGCTTTCAGATTTATAGGGCCTTTGTCTATTTTTTCAGTCATTTCTGGGGGCAGGGTCTGATTCAGACCCAGGCTGACCTGGAACCCATTTCAGAAAAGAAATCCGAACCTCTCAGTTGGCAGGATTAAGGGTGTAGAACAATACACACCCTTAGGGATTTTGGCTTTATACGGTTATCTGTTGGTTTTAATCCCCACTTGCAAACTCTATGCTGGTGTTTATTGAATATGTATATTGCTCAGTTGAATTTTAGAATTTATCCGTAAATTGCTCCACCCAACCTACTAGAATACTTGAATAGCACACAAATTCAACACTTGGGATTACTTCTGCAGTTGGATTAGAGTACAAGAGGTACACTTGGCGCATTAAACTCCTACCCTGAAGATATATAAATTTGGATTTCCATGTCTAAGAACACTGCAGATAATTAGAAAGCCAAAGCATCAAATCAACTCAGAATTCAAAAATTGCCACATTATAATACAAGAAACACAAAGAATCAACACAATACAATCCCGCCAAAAATTATACATCCATCAGAAATGACTCCCAATGATACTGTTTTAGATGAAATGCCTGACAAAGATTTCAAGGAATGGACAAAAGCTAAAAAGACTCTTTCTTCACCATGTTATAATTAAACTACTAAACATGCAAAACCAAGAAAGTATACTGAAAGCAGTTAAAGATGAAAAGCAAGTCACTTATAAAGGGAAGCCTATCGGGATAACAGAAGATTACTCAACAAAAAACTTTATAAGTTGGAAGTGCTTGGAATGATGTACTCCAAGTTCTGAAAGATAACAACTGTCAACCAAGATTACTTTATCCTACAAAGCTATCTATCCAAATTAATGCAGAAATAAGGACAACAAAAACAGGCTAATGGAATTTTTGACAACTTGTAAGGCACTGCCATGCACAGGCTGGAGCCTTCAGGAAATGGTCCTGAGCTGCTAGGCATTGCTAAGGACCCCCACACTACAGGAGGCCACTCACTCTTGAAGGCTGGCATACCTGAAGTTAGGCTTTTCCCATATCCCTGTGACCTTTGGCCAGTTGCCTGGGAAACTCATCATCCAGCAGCCTTCACACAGCCCATCCCCCTGCTACCCTTGTCCCATCATTATGTACATCACTTGACTCTCTCCCTACATGCTGCACATGACTTTATCCCTACGTGCTGGAATGCACATCCATAGGCATCATCTAGCAACCTTTAAACCCACAAATTCCCTTAGGACACTCTTCCTACTCTCAACTGCTTATAAACCCATTTCCCTTACAAACATAAGAGGTGTTCATGGAGTTTGCCTCCCAAAAATGGTTCTTTAATTGTGCCAATGGCTGCTCAAGAACCTGCTCTCCACAGTTGCCTGGATGCCTTCAGGTAACTGCTACTCCAAGGATCCAGGGTCCCACAGCTGGTGCATGAACAGGGACCCTCTGCAACATGCTAAAATAAATATGTGTTCTTCTAGATGGGAAATTGTTGTCTGGGGGACATAAGACCCCCCTGTGGCCTTTGCCTCCACGTTTTGAGGGCTGGCGTGTTTATCCTTTTCCTCCTTTATTTTCAGTTTGCACCAATGTATTGGCATTTCCACTCTTTTTCTATCATGAGCAATATTGTCTCCCACCAAAAGGAATCACAGATTTGTAGATTAAGGGCTCTCCTGAAAGGGAAATTAATCTCTCCCAGAGGGAGGCTAACTCATTTTGGGAGGAAGTCCTCCAGGTCACCCCTTGGATGCTTTCTGGAGATTGATGTGACCCAGACACATGGACCCTCATAGCTTATTTGTCTAGGAAATGAAAAGTTCAGGAAGGAAATTTTCCCTCACTATCTTGTCATCTCCTTTCAAGTTTCTTTTCTAGGGCAGCAGTGACACTACATGCTGGCTGTGCAAGCACTCCAAAGCAGCTCAGGTCCTGGCATTTCTGGCATCCCACGCCCCCTCATTCCTTCCCCCTTCTCAAATCCTGACTCAGAGACTCCTGTTCCACTGCAGAAGACCATGTGCCATCCAGGCTGATAATAATCCCAGTAGTATTTCAGCTATTTCCTCCATACCTACCAGACCTGTCACTAGGTGAGAGCCTGGGAACAGGGTGAGGCTTATTAGAACATGTATGTGAGCTCCCACCCTTACCTGCCACTGCTTGATGTGCTGGCACCATGGAGTGGCAAAAAAAGGTCACATTTAACTAAAGCCTATGGTGAAATAAAGTTTTATGTAAACAATGCCATTTGTACATGATATCATAAAAATAATTACTGAGTTTACGTTTTAGGTCAACTTCAACTTACATAGAAGATTATTGAAAACAACAAAATTCTCTCTGAGGTGGTGACATAATTTTCCAGGTATTTTAAAAAGATTGTAATGCCCCAATACTTAAAAGCAGGAGGCAACTGGCTTGACTTCTGGGCCAGGCTGCCTCAAAATAGAAACAAAGTTTGCCTTAGTTACTCCTAATAAAATCATTTCCAAGTGAGTCTTTAATTTAGACTACTTGCTTGTCAGTATTAATAGGATTAATCAATTTGGTGTAGTTTTCTCTTAATAGTCTTACAAGAATGGTTACTTATGGGGTGAGATGAGATGATTGAAGGAGCTGTGAAGGAATATTTCAATGTTTGACATAGAATGCTTGTTTAAAATGCTTCTGAGTAGTACTTAGGTCAGAATGTTAAAGTATGTGGATAAAGATGTGTGTGTGTAGGGAAAAATTTCAGGCTAAACCTAAACACCATGCCTAAAGTTAAAGATTTTTTGATTGCTTACTGTCTGTAAGTATGGAAGCTGTCAATAAAAAGAAAAGAAAAAAAATAATAAAAGAAAGATGAGGGCCTAGGAGGATGGCTTAGCAGCTAAAGGTACTTGCTTCTAAAGCCTGCTGGTCTGCAGTTTAATTTCCAAATATTCACATAAAGCTTGACACACAAAGAAGCACATTTCATTTGCAGTGGCAAGATGCCCTGACACACCTGTTTTCCCCCTTAAATTAATAAATAAACAAAAAATATTTTTAAAAAGAAAAAAGTGGCAAAAAAGAAAAAGGGCTAGAAACAATGCTCAGCAGTTAAAGGCACTTCCTTGAAAAGCCTGCCAGCTTGAGTTTGATTTCCCAGAACCCATATAAAGCCAGACCTTCAAAATGTTACATGAGTCTGGCATTTGTTTGCAGTGTCAAGATACCCTGGTGCGCCTTTACACACATGCACACACTTGTACATAAGTAAATAAAAATATTTCTCTTCAGAAAAGGAAGTATGAAAAATATATCTTGTGTGAATACTACTATAATGTCATCCCTTTGTGCATATCTCAAATAAAGTATGATTAGGTTTCTTTTCCTGTTTTGGTTACAAAGGACACAGAGTTATTGCATGTAAGAAAATGTAAAACTGTCATTCTTTCAGTGATTATGACTTACTTCACTAATGTGAAATGCATGCTCGATCTTTCTCTTTGGATGACTTTTTATGTGCACAACAGATTCTGTTTCAGTGCTGTATCCTCCTTTCTTTTACAGTTAAACTCTTGTAACAACAGTGCAGGGAAGTCAATTAAAATTGGACAAGACCTCATCACTGAAGCAAACCTAAAATTAACCCAACATGGTTCAGGGAAATTTGTGGAAGAGGGGATAGAAAGAATGTTAGAACCATACGTTGGGTCATTATGCACACAGACATTGCCTCTTACCCATAAATGACCCGCAATTCATGACCCATACCCCCAAATGAAGAGGATCCCTGCAAGGAGGGGAGAACAAGGAGTAGGCTAACGATGGTACCAACATGACTATACACACTATGTACATAACTAATAAAAAAATAGAAAAAAAGGACCAGTGAAATGCCATCAACTCAAAAGAAAAAATATATATATACTTCTGATTTTTCAGTGGAAGTCAAAAGGCTTGGAATGGAGCACATCAGAGTCTAAAAAACTTCCAACACAAATTACTGTACCCAACAAAATTAACTCTCATAATAGATGGTGAAAGGAAAATTTTCCATGATGAAAGGCAGGTCTATGACTATGTGAACACAAAACCAAATCTGCAAAGAATGCTTCAGGGAATACTCCACACAGATGAGTTGAAGAGCTAACTTCAAACACTACAAAAGGAAGATCACAATAAGTGAACCTAATGCAGGTTCAAATACATACAAAGCCCAAGACTGCACCAAACCCCATAAAGCATCTAACATGGCAAGGATTAATTTGAATCTCACAGTTAGAACCTTAAAAATGAGTGGTCTTCATACTTGGACTGCAAGGTCACTGAGAAATCCTGCTGGATCTGAGCTGAAAACCTCTTCCATGTAGACCAGCTGACATAAAGCTGGCAAAAACCATGCTGCATGCAGTTCAATGGGAGAGAATGAAATCACCAGTGAAGATACTAAAAAATAGACACTGTAAGCCTCATATTTGGCCAGCCAGTCCAAATGAGTCAATGGGTGCAATAGTGGCACATCTGTCATTGTGGAAACCAACTGACCTCTAATTAGACTGGAGGTCCATTCCATAAGAGGGAATACATCCCTGATACTGAAAACCTACAACATGGCTAGCCATGAGCCCTAGGGGTGTAATGTCGGCTGGTGTCTGGCTAAATGTATATGCTATGATCACCAAACTGCCCATTAAGTGCTTCACTTAAGGTTCATGCCCATATATTAATACTACTCTCACTTTTGGTTAGAAAACCTTCTCTTTTCATTTGGCAGTGACCTTGGGATGACTCAGAAGGTACTATGATGCTGAGAAGAAGTGACAGAGGAGCGCTCAGCACTGAAATATCTTTATCACACTTTCCAAGGCTCAGGGTCCATTGTGGAAGAGGTGGTGGAAAGAATATAAGAGCCAAAGGAAGGGTATAACTCCTTACAACATGCTCCTACAGGCACAAAAAGGCCTGGAAATGAATGAGCCCACAGTGCCTGACACTGCCTACACAATACTATCATAATCAGAGGAAAAGATGATGACATCAAAATAAAAAAGAGAATGATTGGTGGGGGGGATATGATGGAGAATGGAGATTCAAGAGGAAAGTTGGAACAGGGAGGGAATTGCCATGGGATATTTATTACAATTATAGAAGTTGACATGAAAAAAGCAAAAAATAATTAGTGATCTTAACTCACCCATCAAAAGACAGAAGGTAAAAGGGTGGATCAGATAAATAGACTGTTCAATCAGCTGCCTTCAAGAAACCTATCTCGGAGACTTCTGATTAAGATGGTGGCGTAGGTACCACGCCAAAGCAGCCTGGGTGGATAAAAGACCAAAAAAACTCAGCAAAATACACACTTTTACTAAAAAGTGAGGTGTATAGAAATTGAAGCAGCAGCAGAGAAGTAGAAGAGATCCAGAGCATCTAGAGCCTGCACAGGCCGGCAAAAGTGGCCCCGACAGCTCCACCAACCGCCACGGTGGGGGCACACGAGAATGCCATCAGGCTCGGCTTCAGCCGCAGGAAAAGCCAGGTGCAGGAGCTTCCACTCACACTGGCACTCTCCACAGCTCAGGAAACATGAAGGGAGAGTGGCAGTGAGCAACGGAGGAGCAGACCATGAGGTAGAAGAACACGTGGAACAGCGAGAGAACCAGAGCATCTGTGGCTCCCTCCCCTCCCCCACCACTTGACCCCAGCTCCAGCAAACAGAGCAGCGGTCCCAGGACCTGGCCACGCCAACTTGGGCCAACAGCGGGACACAAGCAGGAGCAGAGTCCTGCAGCAACATCAGCAGCTCCAGCACCGGTAACAGTGGCTCCAGCAGCAGCAGACTCAGGAGCGGCAGGAGTGGCAGACCCAGCATCAACAGCAGCTTCAGTAGCAGCAGTGACAATTGACCCAGCAGCAGCAGCTTCAGCAGCAGCAGTGGCTCCAGACATAGCAGCTACAGCAGAACCAGAGGCAGCAGCAGCGGTGGGCCAACCAGCAGCAGCTTCAGCTGCTGACAACCCAGCAGAGGCAGCTTTAGCTAAAGCAGTTCCACCAGCGGGGATGATCTGCAGGGCCACAGTTGCCAGGCTCGGTTTGCCCCGTAGGAAAAGCCAGTACTCAGCTGCAGAAATCAGAACAACAGCCCAATGACCAGGCAGCAACTGAACTGAGACCAAAATCACCCAACGTAACTGGGTTTGCACCAGGGAAGGGTCTCAAATGGTCACAAGCTGACTGGGATCCTTCAACAGACCAGAAATCATAACCTCTATGTTGATAGAGGATCTGGTCATTATAATAACTCCTCTGGCATACATACTTGGGGCTGTTTTTGATTGAATGTGTACAGTGTTTAGTTAACATTTAGAATCTACCTGTATTTTATTCCACTCAGCCTACTTGAATACTCCCATAACAGGGAAACTCAACCCCTAGGAGCACCTTTGTAGATACTCTCAGAGTCTTAAGAGCCACACCTAACATGTTAAGCTCCTACCCTGAAAATATATAACATCAAATCAATTGTTAGAGCTACGAACATCCAGCTAGCTAGAAAATCCAAGCATTAACATAATCCAAGATGCAAAAATATATACATTATAACACAAGAAACACTAAAAGGCAAGACGATATAAATCCACCTAAAAGTATTAATGCATCAGAAATGACCTCAGGTGAGAACGAGCTAGAGGAAATAGTGAGAAAGATTTCAAAAGAATGATTGTAAATATGATCAAAGAAGTCAGAGACCAAATCAAAGGAGTCAAAGAGAAACTTAAAGAGGAAATCAAAGGAATCAAAGAAGATGCAGGACACCAATTTCATGAAATAAAGAAGGCAATAAAAGACATAAATAAGGAAATAGAAATAATAAAGAAAAAACAGTCAGAATTACTAGCAATGAAGAACACAGTTAATGAAATAAAAAAAACTCTGAAGAAAATCTCACCAGTAGAATGGATGAAGGAGAGGACAGAATATCAAAGGTAGAAGACCAGATGGCAGATCTAATACAATCCAAAAAAGAGAAAGAAAAACTTAAAGAAAAGTTTGAGTGGGAATTTCAAGATATTCGGGACACTATGAAAAGATCAAATATAATAATTCAGGGCATAGTAGGAGAAGAATTCCACTCCAAAGGCATAGTATGCATCTTCATAGAATAAAACTTCCCCCAAATTGGGAAAGAGGTGCCAATGTAGATACAGGAACCCTTTAGAACCGCAGCCAGACAAAACTTGGAAAGAACCTCTCCTCGCCATATTATAATCGAACTTCCAAACACACACACCAAAGAAAAAATATTGAAAGCAGTTAGAGAGAAAAATCAAGTTACCTACAAAAGCAAGCCCATCAGGATTACAGCAGATTATTCAACACAAACATTTAAAGCCAGAAGGGCTTGGAGTGATATATTCCAAGTTCTGAAAGATAACAACTGTCAACCAAGGTTACTTTATCCTACAACGTTATCCATCGAAATAGACAGAGAAATAAGGATATTCCAGGACAAAAGCAGGTTAAAGGAGTATTTGAAGACAAAACCAGCTCTACAGAAAATACTTGATAGAATCCTCTATGCTGAAGAAAAGGAAATGCACACATATAAGGAGCCTAGAAAAAACAAGCAATACTCAAATACTAGTTAATACAAGAGAACACAGGTAGAACTGGAAACACACACACACACACACACACAATGGCAAACATAAATACACACCTTTCAATAATATCTCTTAATATCAATGGCATCAATGCCCCAACAAAAAGACTTAGTTTTGCAGACTGGTTTAAAAAGCAAGATCCTACAATTTGTTGTCTCCAAGAAACTCACCTTTCTACAAAGGATAGACATTATCTTAGGGTGAAAGGTTGGAAGAAGGTGCTTCAAGAAAATGGCCCTAGAAAACAAGCAGGGGTTGCTATCCTAATATATGACAAGGTAGACTTCAGTCCAATGTTACTCAAGAAAAATAAAGAAGGTCACTTTATATTGATTAAGGGCACACTCCAACAGGAGGACATTACAATCCTAATCATATATGCACCTAACATGGGGGCTCCCAAATTCATCAAACAAACACTATTAGAACTAAGGTCATAGATAACACCAAACACAGTGGTGGTAGGTGACTTTAACACCCCACTCTCATCAATTGACAGGTCATCCCAGGAAAAAATAAACAGAGAGGCATCTGGACTAAAGGAGGTCATAGAAGGTATGAACCTAATAGATATATACAGGAAATTTCATCCAAAGGCTGCAGAATATACATTTTTTTCAGAAGCACATGGAACATTCTCCGAAATAGACCATATATTAGGACACAAAGCAAACCTTAACAAATTCTGGAAAATTGAAATAATTCCTTGCATTCTATCTGACCACAATGGAATTAAACTACAAGAAAGGCTATAGAGCATACACAAAATCATGGAAACTAAATAATACACTACTAAATGATGAATGGGTCAATGAAGAAATCAAGAAGGAAATCAAAAAAATTATAGAGTCAAACGATAATGAGAATACAACATATCAAAATCTCTGGGACACAATGAAGGCAGTTCTAAGAGGTAAATTTATAGCCGTAAGTGTGTATATTAAGAAATTAGAAAGGTCACAACAAAACGACCTAATGCTTCGCCTTAAAGCCTTGGAAAAAGGAGAATAAGGCAAACCAAAAATCAGTAGGCAGGAAGAAATAATAAAGATTAGGGCAGAAATTAATGAAATAGAAGCAACAACAACAACAACAAAAATCCAAAGAATTAATGAAACAAAGAGTTGGTTCTTTGAAAGGATAAATAAGATTGATAAACCCTTAGGAAATCTGACCAAAAGAAATAGAGAAGAGACACATCTTAATAAAATCAGAGATGAACAAGGTAACATCACAACAGATTCCAGAGAATTTCAAAAATCATAGGGACATACTATCAAAGCATATACTCCACAAAGTATGAAAATCTGAAAGAAATGGATGATTTCCTTGATTTATATGACCTCCCTAATTAAATCAAAATGAGATTAATCACTTAAAAACACCTGTAACAAACATGGAGATCCAAACAGTTATCAATAATTTCCCAACTGAAAAAGCCCAGGCCCAGATGGATTCACTGCTGAATTTTACCAGAACTTTAAGGAAGACCTAACACCATTGCTTCTTAAGCTTTTCCAGGAAATAGAAAAAGAAGGAATTTTACCAAACTCCTTTATGAGGCCAGCATCACCCAGATACCAAAACTAGGCAAAGATAGAACAAAAAAATAAAATTACAGACCAATCTCCCTCATGAACATAGATGCAAAAATTCTCAACAAAATATTGGCAAACAGAATACAAGAGTATATCAAAAAGATCATTCACCCTGACCAAGTAGGCTTTATCCCAGAGATGCAGGGATGGCTCAATATACACAAATCTATAAATGTAATACATTATGTAAACTTGTTGAAGGACAAAAATCACATGATCATCTCATTGGATGCAGAGAAAGCATTTGATAAGCCCAAGTAACTATAGCTACCTGATATTCGATAAAAATGCCAAAAATCCTCATTGGAGAAAAGACAGCCTCTTCAGCAAATTGTGTTGGGTAAACTGGATATATATCTGCAGAAGGATGAAAATAGATTCTTCTCTCTTGCCATGCACAAGAATTAAGTCCAAATGGATTAAAGACCTTAACATCAGACCTGAAAGTCTGAAACTGCTGGAGGAAAAAGTAGGGGAAACCCTTCAACATATTGGTCTTGGCAAAGACTTTCTGAATACAACCCCAATTACTCAGGCAATAAAACCACAGATTAATCCCTGGGACCTCATGAAATTACAAAGATTTTGCACTACAAAGGACACAGTGAAAAAAGCAAGGAGGCAACCTACAGAATGTGAAAAAATCTTTGCCAGCTATATATCTGATAGAGGATTAATATCTAGGATATACAAAGAACTCAAAAAGTTAAATAATAAGGAATCAAACAAGCCAATCAAAAAATGGGCTATGGAGCTAAATAGAGAGTTCTCAAAGGAAGAAATACGAATGGCATATAAGCATCTAAAAAAATGTTCTACGTCACTAGTCATCAGGGAGGGAGGGAATTACCATGGGATATTTTTTATAATCATTGAAAATGCTAATAAATATTTAAAAATAAATATATAAAATAATAAAAATGAAAACATTGATTTAAAAGATGTGGTTCTTTGAAAAATATAAACCGGATTTATAAACCTCTGGTCAATTTTATCACAGAGGAGAAAGAAAAGGCATTAAAAAGAATATTACAACAAACTAATGAAATTCAGAAAATAGGATGTATGTCCAAAACCTATATTCCACAAAATTAGAAAATTAAGGAAAAATGGATCAATTCCTTAACTTCCTAACCAAACTGAATCCAAAAAGTAATAAATTGCCTGAATAGAGACATAACATCAAATTAGATTGTAACAAATCAAATCTTCTCAGCAAAGAAAAGTACAGGACTGGGTGGTTTCACGGGTGAATTCTGCTAAACATTCATTGAAGAACTAAAGTTAATTTTTATCAAGTTATTCCACACAAATAAAAGGAGGTGATACCCCTGATTGCTTCTATGAAGTTAGCATCACACTATTCTCAAAACTGGACATAACATGAAAAGAGAATTATAAAATCTAAGTGCCCTGTGGAACCTAGATTAAAAAATTCTCAATAAAAGTCTTGCAAACCAAATTCAAGGACACAATAACAATATCATTCATGATGATCAAGTAAGTTTAATTTCAGGAATGCAGGGATGGTTCAACATATGATATAAATAAATGTAATACATCACATAAATATACTGAAAGAAAGTAATCACTTGATCATTTTGATAAATGCCAAAAAGCCTTTGTCAACATACAACATCCTTTTTATACTAAGACACTGGAGGAAGAAGGGAAAGAGGGATCATATCTCTACATACAAAATATAATACACAACTGACCTATGGAGAAAGAAATCAGGAAAGCTGTCCCATTTACAATAGCCATATATATATAAATGAATTTCTCTAACCAAGAAAGTTAAAGACATACACATGTAAAAGAATGAATCTGGAGATTTCTGGTCAAGAAGGTATCCACCTAAACTCACCGATAAGAAAAGGCAAGACACTTAAGTTTCAGTGTTTGTTTGCTTAGGGGTTTGCTGATTCTAGTAGGCTTCCAGTTGGAGGATGTGGAGGAGTAAAATAGGGAATCTACTGATTCACACATGCTTAGGTAGTCCACCAGTCCCCTAATCCACTCACACAGCTGTCCTAGCCTCAGTCCCACTACGAGTTCCTTCCTGCCCTAACTTCAGGCCAAGTAGACCCAAGCTAGAAAGCTAGGTCCTCTTCTCTAGGCTTTGCTTCCATAAGACAGAGCTTCATGGGCACGAACACCATCCTAGTTACCATTCCTGCTCAGGCTTGCTGACCCCCACACACAATTGCCATCCCAGTTGCCATTCCTTCCCAGCCTTGCTGACCCCACATGTCATCACCATTCCAGTCCCCATTCCGACCAGGTCTTGCTGACTCCCATGCTCATGATCACTGTTCCCACCAAGATTTGCTGAGCCCCCACTCACACAATCCCACCCTTGTTGAACCCCATGCACATGATCACTGTCCCAGGCACCATTCCTCCCCAGCATTGCTGAGCCCCATGCACATAATTGCTGTCCCAGTAACTATTACTACCCAGCAACTCTGAGCCCCATGCATGACTTCCATCCTACTCACCACTGCCCCCTCCCACCCTCAAACAGGGACCCAGGCTAGTGTCTCTGCCTTAGACTTTCTGAACTACACAGGCAATCACCATTCAACTCACCACCACCCTGGCCTACAGGCTAGTGTCCCCCACACTAGGCTTTCTGAAACATTATGATGGGCAGACCACAGCAAAAAAAAAAGGGGGGGATAGCATGAAAAATCAGATGTAAGTAAACCCAGATATATTGCCCAGCCCCACAATGGATGTCTCTAATTAAAACATAGAAGAGACAATAGGATCAGAACTCCAAAAGGAAGAAATAAACTACTCAACCATGGCCAAGCAAACAGCAGAACTTGCAGAAACTGAACAAAGGAACATAATTGTATGAATGGTATGTTCAATAGATTAGGCCAATTAGAAAAGAATCAGGAAGGGTTCCTAAGACACTTAAATGATTGGAAGGAGAGCAAAAAAGAGGACCTGAATAACCAGCTGGCTAAGCTCAATAAAGATATAAAAAAATAATAAAAGGATGGCCTCCAAGAAACATTAAGAAAATCAGAAAATGATGCAAAAAAAGGAACTCAACAGAGGATTGGAAACTATACAAGAGCAAGCAGTAGAAAATATGATCCAAATTGAACAAGCCCAAAACTCTATAGAAGCTCTCAAGAATAGAGTCAGCCATGTGGAGAATAGAAGCAGAACTGGAAGGCAAATCAGAAGAGATAGTTCATTAGGCCAAAAGTTTCAACAACTTCAAAAATTTCTGTGAACATAACATGAGAAAAATGTGGGATGCCCGTAATCATTCCAACATTTGGATCATTGGAATACCAGAAAGGGAAGAAGTACAAAAAAGCATGGAAAATTCATTCAACAAAATTACTGAAAAAAAAAACAAAAAAAAAACCTTCCCTACTTTCTCAAAAGAAAGCCCCATCAAATTACAAGAAGCTAGCAGAACTCCAAACAGACTGGACCAAAGCCTAAATTCTCCAAGATATATTGTTATTAAGTCTCTAAACATCAATCACAAAGAAAAAGTCCTAAAGGCAGTAAGGAAGAGACAACATGTTACATATAAAGAAAGCCCCATCAGAATTACTTCAGACTTATCAATGGAAACCCTAAAAGCAAGAACTGCCTGGAATGGAAGACTGCAAAGTCTAAGAAATTATGGCTTCCAACCCAAAATACTCTACCCAGCAAAAGTATACCTAATAATAGATGGTGGGGGAAAAATAAAAACTTCCATGATAAATCCCAGCTTTACAACCATATGAACACAAAGCCAAACCTACAGAGTGTATGTCAGGGAATGTTCCACACAGAACATTCAAATAACCAACCTGAAGTGCCTGTGAGAAGCAGATCACAATAACCAAACTTCAAGAAGGCACAAAAACTACAAAGGCAAAAAACAGCAACAACATAAAAAAAAACACATAAACCACCACAATATGGCAGGTATTAATTCAAGCCTCACAGTGATTACCCTAAATATCAATGGCCTTAATTCACCCCATCAAGAAACAAAAGCTAACAGGGTGGATCAGGAAATTAGGCCCCTTAACCTGCTGTCTTCAAGAAACCCACCTCACCACTAAAGCCAGACACCTCCTCAAGGTGAAAGGGTGGAAAATGATATACCAAGCAAATGGAAATAAGAAGCAAGCAGGTGTAGCTATACTTCTATTAGATAAAATAGACTTCAAACCAAAAGATCACAAAAGACAAAGAAGGCCATTTCTTACTTATCAAGGTAATGATCCAACAAGAGGATCTCACAATCATTAATCTTTATGCACCAAACACAGGTGCACCACAATTCATAAAATAAAACCTACTTGACAATAAACAGCATCATAGTTGGGGACTTCTTCTACCAGCAATAGATATATCATCCAAGCAGAAAATTAACAGGGAAGTAAGAGAGCTCAACAACACCACAGAACATTCTACCCCAAATCCACAGATTACACATTCTTCTTAGCATTTCATGTAACATTCTCTAAAATAGATCATATACTGGGTCATAAAGCCTGCCTTTATGTATTTAGGAGGATCAACATAATTTCCTGCATGATATCAGATCACAATGCTGTAGTGTTAGAAATTAACAATAAAAGATCTGCCAGGAACCCAACCAACTCCTAAAAACTGAAAAAAGCATTTTTTTTTTGATTTTTCAAGATAGGATCTCACTCTAGCTCAGGCTAACCTGGAATTCACTCTGTAGTCACAGAGGGGCCTTGAACATACAGTGATCCTCCTACATCTGCCTCCTGAGTGCTGGGATTAAAGACGTGGACCACCACACCTGGTCAGCAATACACTTTTAAACAATAAATGGGTAGTGGATGAATTAAAAAATGGAATTGTGAAATTTCTAGAAATGAGTGACAATGAAAACATATCCTACCAAAATTGATGGGACACAATGAAAGCAATCCTCTAGGGAAAATTCATTGTGCTAAATGCCTTCATAACAAAGACAGAGAGATCCCAAATCAATAACCTAACCATCCACCTAAAGGTATTTGGAAAACAAAAAGTATGCAACCCAAAAATCACCAGACAGAAAGAAGTAATTAAGATCAGAGTAGAAATTAATGAATTGGAAACTAAGAAAACAATTAAGAAAACTGATGAAAAAAGAGGTGGTTCTTTGAAAAACTCAACAAGATTGATAAGCCCCTGGCCAATTTGATCAAATGAAATAAAAAGACACTTCAAGTTAACAAAATTAGAAATGAAAAGGGAGAGATAACAAGACATAAGTGAAATTGAGAGAATCATCGGGACTTACTTCATAAACCTCTACTCCACAATATTGGGTAATATGGAGGAAATGGATGCATTCCTAGACACATACCACCTACCAAAACTAAACTCAGAGACGATTAATCCCCTACAAAAACCTATCACAACAACTGAGATTGAAATGGTAATCCAAAACCTTCCTAAAAGAAAAGTCAGGGACCAGATGGCTTCTCCCATGAATTCTATCAAACCTTCAGGGAAGAACTGAAATCAATTTTTGAAAATTGTTCCACACAATCAGAGAAAGGGGAAAGATTCCCAACTCTTTTCATGAAGCTAGTATCACCCTAATGCCAAAACCAGTCCAAGATGCCACAAGAACAGAAAACAGGCCTATATCCCTGAAGAACTTAGATACAAAGATAGAGGACAAAATCTTCAAACAAAATTCAACAGTACATCAAAATCATTTTCCACCTGGATAAAGTAGTTTGCATCCCAGAAACACATGAATGGTTCAACATATATAAATCTGCAGTGTAATACACCACATAAATAAGCTTAAACACAAAAATCTCATAATCATCTCTATAGATGCAGAAAAGGCCTTTGACAAAATACAATATCACTTCAAATCAAAATATTGGAGAGAATAGGCATGAATGGCTTATATCTTAACATAATAAAGACTATATATAAATATCCTAAAGCTCAAATAATACTTAAATGGGGAAAGACTGAAGGAATTCCCATTGAGATCAGGCACAAGACAGGGGTTTCCATTTTCACCTCTGTTCTTCAACATAAAACTGGAAGTTCTATCTCAAGCAATAAGACAGGACAAAGAAATAAATGTGATATAAATTGAAAAGGAAGAAGTTAAGTTAGCACTATTTGCAGATGAAATGATTCCATAAATAAGTGACCCAAGATCCTCCATCTCAAAACTCTTACAAGCGATTAACTCATTCAGCAGTAGATAGATCATCCAAACAGAAACATAACAGGGAAGTAAGAGAGCTCAACAAATCCATAAGACATTTAGATCTAACAGACATCTACAGAACATTCCACCCCAAATCCAAAGATGACACATTCTTATCAGCAGCCCATGGAACATGCTCTAAAAAAGATCATATACTGTGTCCTGCCTCCATATATATAGGAAGATTGGCATAATTCTGTGCATGATATCAGACCATAATGCTATATTGCTAGAAAATAATAACAAAAGACCCACCAAGAATCCCAACAGTTCCTGGAAACAGAACAGCACACTTTTAAACAATAAATGGGTAGTGGAAGAAATGAAAAGTGGAATTGTGAAATTTCTAGAAATGAATGACAATGAGAACACATCCTACCAAAACTTATGTGACACAATGAAGGTAGCCCTCAAGGGAAAATTCATAGCACTAAATGCCTTCATAAGAAAGACAGAGAAATCCCAAATAAATAACCTAACCATCCACCTAAAGGCACTGGAAATGCAAGAAGAATCCAACAAAAAAACCTCCAGATGGAAAATAATTAAGATCAGAGCAGAAATTAATATATTGGAAACTAAGAAAACAATTAATAAAATTGACAAAACAAAGCTATTTATGACAAACTTACAGCCAACATAATACTAAGTGGAGAAAAACTTGAAGTTTTGCCACTAAATTCAGGAACAAAACAAGGGTGTCCACTGCCCCCACTTTTATTTAATATAGTACTAGAATTCTTAGCTATGGAAATAATGCAAGAGACACTCACAAAAGGGATACAAATTGGAAAGGAAGAGATCAAATTATCGCTATTTGCAGATGATATGATTCTATACTTCAAAGACCCTAAAAACTCTACCAGCAAACTGTTAGAGCCAATAAACACTTTTATCAACACAGCAGGATACAAAATAAATACACAAAAATCAATACTTTTCTTATATACCAACAACAAACATGTGGAAGATGAAATCAAGGAATCTCTCCCACTCACAATTGCCTCAAAAAAGAAAAGTACCTTGGAATAAACTTAACCAAGGAAGTGAAGGATCTCTACAATGAGAACTTTAAAACACTTAATTAAGAAATTTGAGAAGATACAAGGAAATGGGAAGATGTTCCATGTTCTTGGATTGGAAGAACCAATATTGTGAAAATTTCAATCTTACCAAAAGCAATCTACACATTTAATGCAATCCCCATTGAAATTACAATGGCATTCTTCACAGAAATAGAAAAAAAATTCTAAAATTCATTTAGAAGCACAAAACAACCTCAAACAGCCAAAACGACTTGGAGCAACAAAATTTAGGCTGGTGGAATCGCCATGCCCAATTTTAGGCCATATTACAAATCCATAGTTACAAAAGCAGCATGGTATTGGCACAAAGACAGACATGTAGATCAATGGAACAGAATAGAGAATCCAGATGTGAATCCAGGCAGCTAGATACATCTGATTTTTGACAAAAAAATACCAAAAATATTCATTGGAGAAAAGACAGCCTCTTCAACAAGTGGTGCTGGAAAAAGTGAATATCTGCACGTAGAAAGATGTCTTTCTCCATGCACAAGTATCAAATCCAAGTGGTTCAGGGACCTTAATATCAGATCTGAAATTCTGAAATTGTTTGAGTAAAAGGTAGGGGAAACCCTTCACAATAATGGCATAAATAATGACTTTTTGAATATAACCCCAATTGCTCAGTATATAAAACTACTAATCAACCGCTGGCATCTCATGAAATTATAATCTTTTGTAAAGCAAAGGACACTGTGAATAGAGCAAAGAGACAATTTACAGAATAGGAGAAAATCTTTGCCAGATACACATCTGACAGGGGATTAATATTTAGAATACACAAAGAACTCAAAAAACTAAACAATAAGATACCAAACAAACCAATTAAAAATGGGCTATGGAACTAAACAGAGAGTTCTCATCAGTAGAAATGCAGATGGCATATAAACATCTAAAAAAGTGTTGTAGGACTGAAGAGATAGTTTAGCAGTTAAGTGCTTGCTGGTGAAGCGTAAGGACCCCAGTTAGAGGCTCAATTCCCCAGGATCCAGGTTAGCCAGATGCCCAAGGGGTCACAGGCATCAGGAGTTCATTTGCAGTGGTTGGATACCCTGGTGTACCCTCCCTCCCTCTCTCTCTCTCTCTCTCTCTCTCTCTCTCTCTCTCTCTCTCTCTCTCCCCCTCTCCCTCTCCCTCTCCCTCCCTTCCTCCCTCCTTCTCTCTCTGTCATTATCAAATAAATAAATAAAAATAAACAACAAAAATTAAGTGTTGTACATCCTTAGCCATCAGGGAAATGCAAATTAAAACTGCCTTGAGATTTCATCACCCTCCTGTCAGAATGGATACCATCAAGAAAACAAATGAGGGCTGGAGAGATGGCTTAGCGGTTAAGCGCTTTCCTGCGAAGCCTATGAACCCGGGTTTGAGGCTCGGTTCCAGGTCCCACGTTAGCCAGATGCACAAGGGGGCGCACGCGTCTGGAGTTCGTTTGCAGAGGCTGGAAGCCCTGGCACACCCATTCTCTCTCTCTCCCTCTATCTGTCTTTCTCTCTGTGTCTGTTGCTCTCAAATAAATAAATAAATTTAAAAAAAAAGAAAACAAATGTTGGTGAGGATGAAATAAAAGGGGAACACTTCTACACTGTTTGTGGTAATGTAATCTGGTACAGCCACTGTGGAAATCATTGTTGGGGTTCCTGAGATGGATTTACAATATGATCCAGCTATAGCACTCCTTGGCATATATCCTAATGACTCTTCTCACTAACTTAGGGATACTTTCAGAGCCATGCTTATTGCTGCCCTATTCACAATAGCTAGGAAAAGGAACCAGTCTAGATGTCCATCCACAGATGAATGGAAAATAAAGATGTATATTTACACAATATAGTTCTTTTCAGTGGTAAAGAAAAATGAAATTATGGAATTCACAGGGAAATGGATGGATTTGGAAAGGATTTTACAAAGGGAGATAACTCAGGCCCAGAAAGACAAACATTGCAGATTCTCTCTCATATGTGATTCCTAGCTACAAATATTTAGACTTGTGTTAACTGGAACCAAAAGCTAGCCCATAAGCTAGAGAAAGGCTACAGGGGAGGTAGGAGAGGGAAGAAGTGATGGTGATGTATATACGTAAGTAGAAGAACATATTACAGGGAGATGAAAAGCCTAACTAGGTCAGGGGACGAGATTGTATAAAAGAAGGGTGGTGGGGGGAGGTTCAAACATAACTCATGACATTCTGAATAAGACATTTGAAAATATACTTTCTTTTTTCTATTTATATTTATGCATTTATTTTGATTTTCTTTTTTTTTCCATTTTTATTAACAACTTCCATGATTATCAAAAAATATCCCATGGTAATACCCTCCCTCCACCCACTTGCCCCTTTGAAACTCCATTCTCTATCATATACCCTCCCCCTCTAAATCAATCACTCTTTTAATTTTGATGTCATGATCTTTTCCTCTTCATATGATGGTCCTGTGTAGGTAGTGTCAGGCACTGCGAGGTGATGCATATCCAGGCCATTTTATGTCTGGAGGGAGCACGTTGTAAGGAGTCCTACCCTTCATTTAGCTCTTACATTCTTTTTGCCACCTCATCCACATTAGACCCTGAGCCTTGGAAGGTGTAATAGAGATATTGCAGTACTGAGCACTGCAGTCACTTCTTTCCAGCACCATGATACCTTCCAAGTAGTCCCAAGGTCACTGCCATCTGAAAAGAGAAGATTCTCTACCCAAAGTGAGAGTAACATTAATATAAGGGTATGAACATTAACAGAAGTGCTTACTTGGCAGTTTGATAAGCATAGTATATACATTTAGCCAGACAACAGCAGATGATACACCCCTAGGGCTCATGACTATCACTGTTTTAAGTTTTCAGTATCAGGGATGTACTCCCTCCCATGGAGTGGCCTTCCAGTCCAATTAGAGGGCAGTTGGTTTCCACTATGACAGATGTGCCACTATTGCACCCATTGGCTCATTTGGCCTGAGTAGCCAAATATAAGGCTTGCAATGTCCACTATTGAGTACCTTCACTGGTGATTTCTCTTTCTCCCATTGAACTGCAGAATGGCCTCTTCCAGTTTTCTGTCAGCTGGTCTATATGGAGGTGGTTACCAGCTCAGTTCCAGCAGGATTTCTCAGTGGACTTGCAGCCTAAGTATGTGGAGTCTTCAGCAATAGGGTCTTACCATCTATTCCTGGTAGGAAACCAAGGGCCTTGGCAATGGCCTATAATGTTTTGGGGGCATCAGGTACCTCCCTAGCCAGCAACTCAATGGAAGGTATCCCATAACTGGAACTGAAAATTTTCTTGCAACAATCTATAGCCCCTGAGAGTTCCATTGTCCAAAAAAGTATGATTCCATATGATTTACTTATATCCTGTTACATTTTGTTTAGCCCTCCTTCCACCTTTCCTTTACTCAATCTCTTCCCCTGACCTCACTTTGGGGCTTTTCACCCACATTAATCTATTCTTCTACTTACATATATACAATACTATCCTATAAGTACCCCACTCCCTTCCTTTGCCTTCCCTTTATATCTCCTTTCGAGCTAACTGGCCTGAGTGTGATGCTTGGCTTTTGGGGCCTGGTTACCTCACTTAGTATAATCCTTTCCAGGTCCATCCATTCTTCTGCAACTTTCATAACTTCATTTTTATTTACCACTGAGTAGAACTCTACTGTATAAATGTATCATATCATCATTATCCACTCATGAGTTGAAGGACATCTAGGCTGGTTCCATTTCCCAGTTATTGTGAATTGAGTGGTGATAAACATGGCTGAGTATTTCTAAGGTAATGAGATGCCTAGGAGTGCTATGGCTGGGTCATATGATAGATCAACTTTTAGCTGTCTTAGGAACCTCCACACTGATTTCCACAATGGCTGGACCAGATTGCATTCCCACCAACAGTGTAGAAGGGTTCCTCTTTTTCCACATCCTTACCAACATTTATGGTCATTTTTCTTAAGATGCTGGACAATATGACAGGAGTGAGCTGGAATCTCAATGTAGTTTTAATCTGCATTAACCTGATGACTAGGGAAGAAGAACATTTTTTAGATGTTTATACACCATCTGTATTTCTTCTTTGAAGAACTCTCTACTTAGTTCCATAGCCCTTTAGTTTTGTTTTGTTTTTGTAATTTTTTGTTGTTGTTGTTTTTGTTTTTCCGAGGTAGGGTCTCACGCTGGCTCATGCTGACCTGGAATTCACTGTGTAGTCTCAGGGTGGCCTCAAACTCACGGTAATCCTCATACCTCTACCTCCCAAGTGCTTGGATTAAAAGGCATGCACCACCATGCCAGACATTGCCCATTTTTTTAATTGGCCTGTTTGATTTCTTATTATTTAATTTTTTGAGTTCTTTGTATATCTTAGGTATTAATCCTCTATCAGATGTATAGCTGGCTAAGGTTATTTTTCCCATTCTGTAGGTTGCCGCTTTACTTTATGCACAGTGTCCTTTGCCGTACAAAAACTTTGTAATTTCATGAGGTCACAGCAGTTAATCTGTGGTTTTATTGCCTGAGAAATTGGGGTTATATTCAGAAAGTCTTTCCCAAGAACAATATGTTGAATGGTGTCCCCTACTTTTTCCTCTACCAGTTTCAGAGTTTGAGGCCGGATATTAAGGTCTTTAATTAACTTGGACTTAATTCTTGCACATGGAGAAAGAGAAGAATCTATTTTCTTCTTTCTACAGATATATATCACGTTTTCCCAGCACCATTTTCTGAAGAGGCTTCCTTTTCTCCAATGAGTATTTTTGGCATTTTTATCGAATATCAGGTGGCTATAGCTACCTGGCCATATATCTGCATCCTCTACTCTGTTCCATTGATCTACATATCTGCTTTTGTGCCAATACCATGCTGTTTTTGTTACTATGGCTTTGTAGTATAGGTTAAAATCATGTATGGTGATACCTCCCGACTTATTTTTGTTGCTCAGTATTATTTTAGATATTCCAGGTTTTTTGCAATTCCAAATGAATTGTTGGATTGTTTTTTTGTTTTTTGTTTTTTTTCTATTTCCGTGAAGAATGCCTTTAGAATTTTTATGGAGATTGCATTAAATGTGTACATTGCTTTTGGTAAGATTGCCATTTTCACAATATTTATTCTTTCAATCCAGAAACAAGGGATTTTTTTTTCCATTTCTAGTGTCGTCTGCAATTTCTTGCTTGAGTGTTTTAAAGTTTTCATTGTAGGGATCCTTTACTTGATTCCTCCTGAAATGGCATGCTTGCTGTGTCTGGCAGCTAGGGTTCCCCCCAAAGGTGCCCAGGCAACCAGAGTGGGTGAGTGCTTGATAAGAGAAATAATCACTCCTGAGAGAGAGTTGAACAGCTCTATCCATCTGGTGTCAGGAAAATTGGTTTATAAGCATCTGAGGACAGAGGTAAGGGTCCTATGGGGATTGGTGGGTTTACATGCTGCTCTGCCTAGGGATGATCTTTCCAGCATGTAGGGAGTCAGGCACAGCATGTAAGGAAAGAGTCAGGTGATCTACAGAGGGTCGCAGGACTGTGTGAAGGCTGCTGGCTGATAAGATGTTTCCCAGGCAACTGGCCAAAGGTCACAGGGCTACGGGCAAAGACTAAGTTCAGATGTGGTGGGCTTGAAAGGGAACTGGTCTCCTGTACTTCAGGGTCCTCAGCTGTGCCTGGAAGCTCAGGCCCCTCTCCTGAAGGCTCCAGCCTATGCCTGACACTGCCCAGAAACTCCTGCTTTGTTTTGATAATAGGGCAGTGTCATCTCAAATGAGTTCATTATAATTTACCATACATCCAGATAGAGTTAGGTGCTGTGCAAAGACCTGATTAGTAGCAACTTTAGGAATATTAGTTATTTGTTATCTGAGAAATTTGATGAGACAGGGGGGCTACAAGCAATAGGGGTTTTATAGTAAGGAGGGGCTACGGAGATAAGAACAACTTTCCTGTCCTTTTTGCCCTCAAGAGTCCAATAACCCTAATTCTATCCCATTTTATTTCTCCCTCGCATAAGAAGACACTCTAACTGCTGTTAGGGGACAAGGGGCATGAAGCTGTCAGACCCTTTCTACTTACTGCTGAGTTGGATACAAAGTTGTGGCAGTTAAAGTGTCTGTCCCAGAGAGGTGAACTATGCTAATGGACCCTGGGGCATAGGAAGATAATCTTGGTAGAGAACACTGAAAGAAAGAATAAAAGTAAGGACATATTAATAAGTGAGCACACAGCATACTAGTCACTTTTGAGGTCAAGGGAATCCACATAGACAGGCTTGGATTGTCTTAAGACCATCTGAACATGAGCTGGCTGAGAATTTTTTCCAGAACTGTTTATCAAATGGCCAGTAGTAAGTATTCGACATGACTTGTCAGATGAAATATTAGCAGAGTTATCAGAAACATATACACAACAGTTAACCTTGATAATAGAGAGCCACTGGGTGTCATTAAAGGCTGAACAAGCTTCTGGTTAAGATGGTGGCATAGGTACCATGCCAAAGCAGCTTAGGGGGGGAAAAAGAAAAAAAAAAGGCTCAGCAAAATACACACTTTTACTAAAAAGTGAGGTATATAGGAAATTGAAATGGCCGCAGAGAAGTAGGAGAGATCCAGAGCATCCAGAGCTCACACAGACCAGCAGAAGCAGCTCCGGCAGGTCTGCTGATCATTGCAGTGGAGCCGGTGTGCCAGAAAGCTGCCAGGCTCAGCTTGAGCAGCAGGAAAAGCCAGGTGAGGGATGTTCCACTCACACCATAGCTCTCCACAAACTCATGAAGGGAGAGCAGCAGTGAACAACAGAGGAGCAGATCACAAGGTAGAAGAAAACGTGGAACAGCAAGAGAACTAGAGCTGCATCAGCAGCCTCTCTTCCCCCACTGGCAGTCCCAGATCAGTGAACAGAGCAGCTGCCAGGGACCTGGCCACACCAACTTGAACCGACAGCGGGACCCAAGCAGGAGCAGAGGTAACTGGGATTACATCAGAGAAAGGTCTCACCTGGTCACAAGCTGACTTGGAACTCTCGACAGATCAGAAATCCTAACCTCCTTCTTGTCAGGATTAAGAGAATGGGTGGTGCACCACACACCCTAAGGGACAGTTAGAGGATGTGGTTGTCATAATGCCTACTCGTGGTTAAATACTCTGAGAGTCTTGAGAGCCACACCTATCATCTTAAGCTCCTACCCTGAAGTTATATAACATCAGAATGTCTTGTATATCTAATAATACCCAGATAACTAGAAAATACAATACTCAAATACTAGTTAACACAAGACAGCAGAGGTAAAACTGGAAGAACTAAAAAAACTGGCAAAAATGAATACACAACTTTCAATATTATCTCTTAATAGCAGTGGCCTCAATGCCCCAATAAGAAGGCATAGGTTTGCAGACTGGGTTAAAAACCAGGATCCTTCAATTTCTTGCCTCCAGAAACCCACCTTTCTATACAGGATAGGCACTATCTTAGGGTGAAAGGCTGGAAAATGGTGTTTCAAGAAAATGGGCCTAGAAAACAAGCAGGGGTTGCTATCCTAATATCTGACAAGGTAGACTTCAGTCCAACATTAGTTAAGAAAGATAAGGAAGGTCACTATAAATTGATTAAATGCACCCTCCAGCAGGAGGACATGACAATCCTAAACATATATGCACCTAAGATGGGGGCTCCCAAATTCATCAAACAAACGCTATTAGAACTAAGGTCACAGATAAAACCATACACAGTGGTAGTGGGTGGCTTCAGCACCCTACTCTCATCAATTGGGAAAAAAAATAATAAATAAACTGAGAGGCATCTGGACTAAATGAGGTCATAGTGGGATTGGATCTAATGGATATCTACAGGAAATTTCATACAAATGCTCCAGAATATGCATTCTTTTCAGCAGCACATGGAACATTCTCTAAATAGAGCATATATTAGGACACAAAGAAAATCTTAATGAATACAGGAAAATTGAAACAATTCCTTGCATTCTATCTAACCACAATGGAATCAAACTACAAATCAATAGCAAGAAAGGCTATAGAACATACACAAAATCATGGAAATTAAAAAAACACACTACTAAATGATGAATGGGTCAATGAAGAAATCAGGAAAGAAATCAAAAAAATTGATAGCATCAAATGATAATGATCTACCACATGGCACACCTATAGCACTCCTAGGCATATGCCAGGCTCCTCTTTGGGCAGGTAGTGCTGTGGTAGGACCAGGCCCGCTGGTTCCTCCCAAAGGGTTAAGGAGGAAGATAAGCATATGATGACTCAGAAACCTCTCCTGGCCACCGGAGAAAAACCACACTGAGTCAGGAGTCTTTTCGAAGCAGAAACTCACAGAAAAAACTCGCCTTATTGATATGAGCAGTTGCCTATATCATGTTTGGGGAGGAAGGCGGGTATTTTAGGATGGTGGGGGGGAGAGGTAAGGGCCAATAGTAAACTGTAAGTATTGAAATGGTAATTTCAACTCCCGCTGCCTCCTCTCCAAGTATTCCTGGAGCCTCTTAATCTTGTCCTGGATGATTCCTGATTTATTGGCATAAAAGCGGCATTTTGCCTGTAAAAACAAATATATGCCTCCCTTTCAGCCGTCAGTAGATCTAGTCCTCTCCTGTTTTGTATGACTACCTCAGCCAGGGAATCTAGCTTCCAGGAATGATATCTACATCTCAGATTAAGGTGGCTGGGGCTCAAAGGCCTGTCCAATTGGTGGGCAGAAAGTTATAGGCCATCCTGCCTCCACAAACATAAGCCATTTCAGAAGGCAGGCGGCATTGAGCACTGGGCTCACTTGTGTTAAAAATATAGAAGGAAGGATGAATCTATCCCACATCTATACCGGAATTATTAGGTGAAAGCGGGGCCCAAATGCCCAGAGGAAATATTGGGAAGAGCTGTATGGGGATAGGGAAGGTGGCTGAGCAATTTTTTAAGGTCGTATGGGAAACTGTACTGCAAGCAGCCAGAGAGGCCCAGATCGGAGGCAAAGCCAGCAATCCTCCATAAGGGAGGGAGCTATTTCATTTAGCAAGGTGATGGACTATTTTAGGAACAGTACTCAGGGATGGGACACTCCCTAGAGAAGTGATTGTCAGTGTTCCCTTGTTGGGACAAATATTTTAGGTCCCTTGCTGGTACCCAAATGGGTCTTTTTCCTTTTTATAAAGTTTTTCCATGGACAAAAATTCTATGTGCTTTACATAAGTTTCTATCAAAAACCTCCTTTTTGTTAGAGAGTTTTTGTATTTTAATTATTTCTCAGTACAAAGGTTGGGAAACAAGGAAAGCCTTTGATCTCAGCAATATAAACATAAATATTAAGGAATGGCCAGCTCTTATCAGTAACACTAAATATGTATAATCTTGCTTACATGTAGGTGTTAAAGCCTTGTTGTCAAATAGCCCAAAGCTATGGATACAAGGCCAGCAAAATGGTTTTAGATAATTTCCTCTTTTTTATTTATTATTTTTTATGAACCAGGCCCATCTGGGCCTTGGTGCAGAAAGACTGTCTGTCTTAGGTTGTCCTATATGATACTTAGGCCTTACCCGTCATCGGTACATGAATTCCATCATTTATGCCCTGTCTTAGGTTGACCTAACTAGAGAATCTTACCCATCTTTGACTACCATCCTCTGCAGGGGCTTTAAGATAATGTCTCAGGAAGCTGGGGTTAGGTCTGTAGCTGTATCCCATGTACTTCTGTACGGATATCCATAAAGGATCTTAAAAGGCATTTAACAAGTATGGGTAGCAGACACAGAATGAGCAAAAGAGTAGCAAAGTAGTAGCAAAGATTCATATCTAAGAAGTGAGAGAATTCCATCCAGGCAAGGCAGACTTAAAAGCAGATATTAAGCCATCAGCAGCTTTAGCTGCATCAAAAATAAGATGATAATTTTGCAAAGATAAAATCTCTGAATGTAACTGAATCAGATCTAAGGAAATATTATTGTTGTGCCAAATATCTCTTAAATGCATTTTCAATGCTGTTGACTGTTATTATATTTTTTAGAAGTAACCCAAATCCATTAAAAATCGACATGACACTCCAAACGAGTTTTAACTTTTAAACCTAGTATATAGAGCATATAACAGGTGAAACTGTATCTAGGGTAAGGATCAAGCCCAAGATGTTAAAGGGAGGTATAGTTTGAACTTTCTCAGGAGCTACTTTAAAGGTGTGAGTAAGAAGGATAGTTAGACATTAAAAGTACAAGCCTAAAGCCACAGTACACTTTAGGAACTCCTTCTAGGCACACTTTGTATATCTTTAGATTGAAATCTGAAACCCACCATCACACATTAAGATAAACAATTGAATATATTGGGGGCAATTTATTTAAATTATCATATTTTGCCCATGGAGCCCAATCAATTTATAACCATCACACATTATAAATTGTTAGAAAAATTTAAAATGTTTAGGGTAAATAATGGCTTTTTTAGTTGGTCATGTGGGGTAAGTATTCCCCCTTTTGTCTTTGTAATTGAGACTTGAGAGTTTGATTATATCTTTTAATAATAGCCTAGGCCTGGGGGTTGTATGGAATGCCTGTGAAATGTGAGATTTTCCAGGTCTGGAGAAAATCAATAAAGGCCATGCTTATGAAGCAAGGGCCATTATCTGTTTTAATTTGATCAGGAAGCCCAAAAGTGACAAAACATCAAAGCATATGACTAATGGCATGCTTAGACTTTTTTCGCGGCATGTGCAGATGCCCAGTAAGCACGGAAAAAGGTCAGTGAGCCCAGTCACCACTGGGTCAGTCCAAGGGAACCACGTGGCAATCTCGCAGGAGGTGGATTGCCTGCCAATTAGCAGTAGGAGAGAGTCAGGCACAAGCTCCCAGGAGGGGGGCCATCTATTTAAATCACCACATTCTGCCCCTGGCTCCCAATAGATTTATAACTACTATATATTATAAACTGTACTTAGTTTAATTTTAAAGGTCCCCACAGTCTTGACCAATTTAAGATATTAAGACCTGTAAAATTAAACAAGTTAAACACTTCTAACATATAAAGGCATAGAGTAAACATTATTAACTGGTATAAAGCATAGCAAGAAGAGACTAAAACAATGTATATTGAACCACCATAACCTAAAATTAGTCTCAGTGTCTGTAATTTTAGCTTGCTTGAGGTTTTTTAGCATAAAATCTTCAGTCTCAGCCAGGCGTGCTGGTGCACATCTATAATCTCAGCACTCTGGAGGTGGAGATAGGAGGATTACCATGAGTGGTAGGCCATCCTGAAGCTCCATAGGGAATTCCAGGTCAGTCTGGGCTAGAATGAAATCCTACCTCAAGAAACCAAAACAAACAAACAAACAAAAAACAAATCTTAAATCTCTTAATCCAATATCTCTAGCTAAGCATATCAGTCTATTACAAATTTGAGCTGGATTAAACTCTCTGGGCCTGGGCAGCAGGATATAGCCAGCCCTTATGCCAGTATCCCAGTTCCAACGAAGTCCCCTGTAGTCTTTCTTTCCTCTTAGAAAGCTTATAAGCCAAGCCTCAAAGTTTAATGCTGTCTGCCCTTAGTATTTTTAAATTTTCATCTGAATAGTCCATAAAATTTGGCTTATCACTCCCGAAGACACCTTCAGTTGTAAGCACCAAGTCTACGCCTATTTCTCCAAAACAAAGGTTCCAAAAGATTAACATCCACATGGTCAGGTTCATCTCAGCACATTCCTTGGTCTGTGTTAGACAGCTTTAGGTTTTCTGAGATAAACTTCCAGATCAGGTGCAGTTATGGATGAAGGGATACTTATTGAAGCTTACAGATCCAGGGGAAGTTCCATAATGGGAGAAAAAGCTGGCCTGCCTTCACAGACGCAAGCAGAGAGAGAGAGAGAGAGAGAGAGAGAGAGAGAGAGAGAGAGAGAGAGAAGGACAAGCCTTTACAAATACAAAAGCTGCAGATGCAGCTTGCTAGGACCCACTCAGAAATACAAAAGCTGTCGGCAAACCGAAAATGAAGGGAAAAAGAAAGGGAATGAAGAGATGTTGACAAACAATTACAGGTTATAGAAGCAAAGTTTATTGCATTGAATATGAAGATTGGCTTATAACTCATGAGGGTACACTCACCCACACATGTACACCGATTACCTCCTCAACGACTGCCTCTCACAGAGCACTAGTCTTCCAGACTCCGAGAGCCTTACATTGGGCGCCAGATGCCGGGCTCCTTCCTGGGCAGGTACTCTTTGGAAGGACCAGGCTTGTTGCTTCCTTCCAGGGGTTAAGGAGGAAGATGAGCATACGATGTCTCAAAAACCTCTGCTAGCCACCAGAGAAAAACCACACTGATTCAGGAGTCTTTTCAAAGCATGAAGTCACAGAAAAACTCGCTTTATTGCTATGAGCACTTGCCTATATCAGGTTGGGGAAAGCAGGGATTTTAGGATGGGGAGGGGGAGAGGTAAAGGCCAATAGTAAACTGTAACTATTAAAATGGTAATTTCAACTCCTGCACGGAAGTAACAGGCCAGAAGCCATTAGGCATCTTGCTGAGTCCTAGCTGGCCAGAGACAGGTCACCAAACTTTAGCTAGGCTCGGAAAGTCCCACTAGGCCTCATGCCTGGGCCTTTCAGGGCCCAAAAGGCATATATCTTAAAGACTCATCCCATTTCCTTAGAAGTACATGCTCAACCATGTTTATTGCCACTCAATTCATAATAGCTGGGAAATGGAAGCAGCCTAGATGTCCCTCAACTGATGAGTGGATAATGAAGATGTGGCACATTTATACAATGGAGTTCTACTCAGCAGTAAAGAAAAATAAAGTTATGAAATTTGCAGGAAAATTGATGGTCTGGAAAGGATTGTACTAAGTGAGGTAACCCAGGCCCAGAAAGCCAAGCACCAAATTTTCTCCCTTATATGTGGATCCTAGCTACAGATGATTGGGTTTCTGTGTGAGAAGGAAAAAAACTCAGTAGCAAAGGCCAGTATGTTAAAAAGGAGATATAGAGGGAAGACAAATGAAGGGAGGAGGATACTTAATAGGTTGGTATTGTATATATGTAAGTAGAAGAATAGATTAATG
This sequence comes from Jaculus jaculus, assembly GCF_020740685.1. Taxonomy (NCBI): domain Eukaryota; kingdom Metazoa; phylum Chordata; class Mammalia; order Rodentia; family Dipodidae; genus Jaculus; species Jaculus jaculus. The sequence goes on along the minus strand of NC_059104.1, from coordinate 130,866,602 downwards.
AGGGTGAAAAGGCCCAAAGTGAGGACAGGGGAAGAGATTGAGTAAAGGAAAGTTGGAGGGAGGGCTAATCAAAATCTAACAGGATGCAAAGAAATAATATGGAATCCTGCAGTTTTGGACAATGGAAAACTTAGGAGCCATAGATTGTTGTTAGATAATTTTAAGTGTCAGGGATGGGATACCTCCAGTGAGTTTTTGGCCGGGGAGGTCCCTGATGTCCACAAAACATTATAGGCCATTGCCGAGGCCCTTGTATTCCCACCAGGAATCGATGGTAAGACCCTATTGCTGAAGACGCCACATACTTGAGCTGCAAGGCCACTGAAAAATCCTGCTGAAACTGAGCTGATAACCTCCTCCATGTAGACCAGCTGACAGAAAGTTGGAAGAAGCCATTCTACATGTAGTTCAATGGGAGGAAGAGATACCACCAGTGAAGATACTCAACAGTGGACACTGTGAGCCTTATAATTGGCCAGCCCACCCAAATGAGCCAACAGGTGCCGTAGTGGCATGTCTGTCATGGTGGAAACCAACTGCCCTCCAGTTGGACTGAAGGCCCGCTCCATGGGGGTAAACACATCCCTGATACTGAAAACTTAAAACAGGGGTAGTCATGAGCCCTAGGGGTGTAACATCTTTCTGATGTTGGAAAATATGTATATACTATGCTTATCAAACTGCCCAGTAAGCACTTCTCTTAATATTTATACCCGTATATTAATGCTACTCTCACTTTGGGTAGAGAATCTTCTCTTTTCAGATGGCAGTGACTTTGAGATGACTCAGAAGGTATCATAGTGCTGGAAAGAAATGACTGGAGTACTGAGTAACATCTCGATCACACCTTCCAAGGCTCAGGGTCTAATGCAGAAGAGGTGGTGGAAAGAATGTAAGAGCCAAAGGAAGGGCAGGACTCCTTACAAGGTGCTCCCTCCAGATATAAAATGGATATCCATGACCTCACAGTGACTGACACTACCTACACAATACCGTCATAAGAGGAGGAAAAGACCATGACATTAAAATAAAAGAGAGACTAGTTGAGATGGGAAGGAATATGATGGAGAATGGAATTTCAAAGGTCAAAGGGGAGGGAGGGTATTACCATGGGATACTTTTTATAATGGTGTAAAATGTTAATAAAAATTGAGAAAAAATCAAAAAAGGCTGTATAAATATATGTATTAGTCTCAGAAATTATTGATATATTCTAGATTTGAAAATAACCCTTTTGGCACCTATAGTTTTTTACATTATTTTAGAATTAAAACGATGGTGAAAAGATGTCTTAACATCTTGTTTGTTTACCTTTTAGAAAGCGCTTGTTGTATTACTTAATAGGCCATTTATATATTTGACAGATAGCCAAAATTTAATTAATGGTCAATTTTTAAGGTCACTCATGGCTCTCCAAAGAGACTTTAGGGATCCAGGAGTAGTATTTAATCCTATAGCTTACTGATGTTTTCTGTCTGTTGGATGAGTCTGGGCCATGCTGGCCGAGTAGTTTTCCCTTCCTTGGGATGTCAGGAGGACTTATCGTTCCTCAATTGTGATTCTCCTGTTTCAAACAGTACACCAATTTTCTTTGGGTCTCTGTATCCTCCCTGCTCAGGAAGACAGATGACTTACCAGGGGGCCACTGTAGAAGTGTCCATTATCTCCAGTGGCCTCATGACCTGAGAGCACAGGCCAAAGTATTGCCCCTTTTTTCTCTAATGATTCTAATTGTCTTTGGGTCCTATGTAGGTAATTAGCACACTACACTTATAAAGGAAGTTACACCAACATGGTTGTATGTACATATAGATCACATTTGATTACTGAAACAGACTTAAAGAATGGCACAAGTGCTTCTAAAATCATTTGGTCCAACCTTTAAAATTTTATTGTCCTGTGGCAGCATATGCCATATATCTGAGGCATAGAAAGTAGACACATCTTACACTTTAAATACTTAATAGCTATGAATACAGGCAGTACCTGTTATCAATCTTGAAAACCAGAGTAATTAATTTACAAACTAATTAATTTAACTTATAAATTGTCAGAAAAGGACAAGTAAGGCAGTATAAAGTCTTAGCACCTATGAAAACATCTTTGATTAGTTCAGATACCTTGTGGATACCAATTACCCAGAGAACACTGGAAACAGAACCACAGTGTTGGAAATTTTTTTTCTCAGATGAGGACCATTGTTTGAACATGAGGTTTTACTCTAAAGTAGGGAATACATCTAATGTGTTAATTTTTTTATAAGCACAGGACTTAAAATGCCAGAAATGAGATAGTTAATTTACATACAATAGAGCAGAATGTGATCTTTTTTGAGCCAAAACAGCTAGCTATATTCTAATATAACCTTTGACTTCAATTTGATAAAGCTTAAGCAAGATGTCTGTTGCAGTCCGGTTCGCATTGCTGGTAGAAATCACCCAACCAAGAGCAGCTTCTGGGAAAAAGAGATTTATTTTGGCTTACAGGCTCGAGGGGAAGCTCCACGATGGCAGGGGAAAACGATGGCATGAGCAGAGGGTGGACATCACCCCTGGCCAACAGAAGATGGACCACAGCAACAGGAGGGTGTGCCAAACACTGGCATGGGGAAACTGGCTATAAAGCCCTTAAGCCCGCCCCCAACAATACACTCCTTCCAGGAGGCGTTAATTCCCAAATCTCCATCAGCTGGGACCCTAGCATTCAGAACACCTAAGTTTATGGGGGACACCTGAATCAAACCACCACATTCCACCCCTGGCCCCCATAAACTGATATCCATACATGATGTAAAATACAATGCTTTCAGTCTGACTTTAAAAGTCCCCATAGTTTTTATCAATCCCAATGATGTTCATACATCCCCATAGTCCAAGATCTTTTAACTGAGTCATAATACCAAAAAATAACCTCAAAAAACCCATAATGGCACAGAATAAATACTCACACTGCAATAGATGGCATTGGGCATACCAAAGAAACATTCAACCAATACAAGATTTAAAACAACCAGGGCAAATATCAAACTCTGTAGCTTCAAGTCCAGCAACTCTAGCCAGTGACAAATCTTCAAGTCCAATAATTCTAACAGCAACAAGTCTCTGGCATTCCAATTCTGCCCCTCCAGCTAGGCTACTCACAGTCCTGGGAAACTTCATCGGGGCCGGCAGCTCCTTGGCAGCCATCTCATGGTCCCGGCATCTCCACTGGGTCTCCACTGCAAGCCACGGTTCATCCTCATGGCCCCATAGGGTCTCTATGCAGGCAACCAGCAAACCCGCTTCACATTGCCCATGGCCATTTCCAAAACACAAGACCGTGTTGCAAACTCAATGACCCTCTTTCCAGCATTTCTTATACTCCACAATACCAGGTAGGGTGCCAATTTGTTAATCCAGGGGGGATTAAAGCAGACTTTGAAGAACAGGACACTCCTTGAGCACTCAGACCCCTTCAAAACAGTTGACATTCTTCTTGTTGCCCCAGCGCAGGTCAGCTAGCCCAGTCTCAAAGGTTGTAATCTCTCAGTTACAGCTGAACGGGCAGCAGTTCACCCAAAGATTTTTCTTTCTGTGCCATATCCCTCTGCACACACCAGTTCATTTCTACGCAAAGCAACCCTGCACAACTTCTCAGACATGGGCACAAGAGCAAGCTTCTCACACAAACTGCTAGCCCAGTCCAGGCACAGCTGTTTCTCACCCTCATAAGCCAAACCTCACAGTCCATAGTTCTTACTGCATTCAGGTCTTAGAGCTCAGACCAGAATAGTCCATTAAGCTGTACTTACAGCACTGCAAGGCATCTCTTAGGCCAAGGTTTCAACTGCTTCCACTTTCCTCTTGAAAATCAGCTCCAAAAGGACAAAGCCACACAGTCAGGTGTCTAGCAGCAACCCCACTCCCGGTACCACTTTACTGTTGCAGTCTGGTTCGCATTGCTGGTAGAAATCACCCAATCAAGAGCAGCTTCTGGGAAAAAGAGATTTATTTTGGCTTACAGGCTCGAGGGGAAGCTCGACGATGGCAGGGGAAAACGATGGCATGAGCAGAGGGTGGACATCACCCCTGGCCAACAGAAGATGGACCACAGCAACAGGAGGGTGTGCCAAACACTGGCATGGGGAAACTGGCTATAAAGCCCTTAAGCCCGCCCCCAACAATACACTCCTTCCAGGAGGCGTTAATTCCCAAATCTCCATCAGCTGGGACCCTAGCATTCAGAACACCTAAGTTTATGGGGGACACCTGAATCAAACCACCACAATGTCCCAACATATTTTGGCCTAAAAATTCTTTCCTACGTATGCACTTCTTTATCCACATACTTTAACATTTTGATCTAACCACTCAAAAAGCATTTTTAAATGAGCATTCCATGTCCAACATTGAAAAATTCCTTCCCAGTCCCTTCAATCAACTCATCTCACCCCATAATTAATCATCTTTCTTATAAGACTATTAATAGAACCTATACCAAATTGATTAATCCTATTAATCACTGACCAGCAAGTACTCTAAAGACAATTTTATATCATCAATACCAATAACGCACTCAGAAATGATTTCATTAGAGTAACTAAGGTAAATTTTGATGCTATCTTGAGGCAGGCTGGCCTAGAAGTCACGTCAGTTGCCTCCTTCTTTTAAGTAGCAGAACATTATCATCTTTTTTTTTTCCAAGTTTTAAAATACCTGACAAATTATAAGTCATCACTTCAGACAGAATTCTGTTGTTTTCAGTAATCCTCTGTGTAAGTTAAAGTTGAGCTAGAACATAAACTCAGTTATTATATTCATACTATCATGTAACATTGTATTGTTTACATAAAACTTCAGTTCACCATAGGCTTTAGTTAAAAGTGGCTTTTTTTTTTTCTTTTTTGCTGCTTTGGGTGCTGGTGCTGTGATGACTGGGTGGGTCTTTCATACACCTTAGATCAGCCCTGCCATGCTTCAGCCCTGTCCTGTCCCCAGGCACTCACCCAGGGTCCTATCTAGTACAAGTGGGGGTAATGGCTGAGTGTGGCCCAGACGTCTGCTGGAGTCTGAGTCTGGCTACCCGAAGGGAGGGGACATTCCTGGTACCACTGGGGAGATGCTGGGAAAGGAGGGAGCCTGCAGGGGGGACAAAAGGAGAGGAGGAGGCCCATGGGCGGGCCACTAGGGTGTAGGCAGAGACATGGCATCTGCACTGGCCGAGGTGCCATTGTCTGGGCATGTGTGAGCCCACTGCCTGACTCTGACTCAAGCTGCTTTGGAGGGCTTATAAAGCCAGCTTGTAGTTTCACTGTTTAAAGGAAGTGAGGGGAAATTTCCTTTCTGAACTTTTTGTTTCTTAGCCAGATAAGCTATGTGGGTCCACAAGTCTGGGCCACATAGATGCCCAGAAATCATGCAAAGGGGCGACCTGTAAGACCTCCCAAAATGAGCTGGCCTCCCTTTGGGGGAGCTTAATTCCCTTAACTTTCAGGAAATCCTGTAATCTATGGATTTGTGATTCCTTTTGGTAGGAGACAATATTAAAGAAAAGGAGGAAAAAGAGAAAAATAGCTTTCATCTGATGGAGGAAAGAGAAATAGATAGAGGGTTTCTGCCATCACCCAATGGGCTGTTGGGGTTCAGGCAGAGGACAGCTGGCCATCAGTCAATACCAAAGAGTGGCCTTGGCCAAGAGACATCAGTTGCCAGTTTTTCATGTTTGGTCCCATGTGCTAGCACAAACCAAAAATAAAAGAGGAAAAAGAGAAACCTCCCAGCCCTCAAAAACTGGATCAAATTCTTGACTAGGGACAGCATTACTAGGAAGACAAATTGATAGTTTGCATAGGCTAACAGGAAGACCCCACAGGAGAGGTGGACAGAACTTGAAAGGGCTTGTGCATGACTGAAGATGGTATCATGTGTGCTTCTTTACCAGTACCCTCATCTCTACACTGCAACTGTGGCAGATGGGATGAGGTTACTAAGGATGCATATGTTTGCTGAATGGGACAAATCAAGCTTCTCTGTGATGACAGTACACTGTCATGTGGGTGCCCTGTATCTGAGGAAGGCCTGTGGGTCTGGGCTGGATGAGGCACAGATAAAAGTGGAACTGAAGACAAATCAGTATCTCCTCTTTGTTCTTACTTCATCAAAATTGATGTGTATGTAAAACGTTGAGACTGGCTTCTTTTCCTCTTGCCATTGCAAAGAGTGCTCCACAATGAGCTGTTGATCAGAGAGATCTACAAGACTTCCCTAAAGAAAACAGATTTCTGTCAGAGTACTTAATTACCCACCAAAAATTAGTGGTAAGACCCTATTGCCAAATACACCAAATGCAATGGGTATCAAATATGGAGTGACCTGGCTGGAATCTGGAAGAATGTCAGCTAAGGTCCCCACTCTACAGGAGGTTGCAGCCAGCATAGATGCCAATAACCTTGGGCCCCAGCGCCAGCAGGAGTGAGGCTGCTCCCTCACCCAAGCCTGGGGCACCAGGATGTCCTTATATGACTTAGGTTTAACCTTCTTCAGAGCCTTGTGACCTCATGCTGCTTGTCTGGCATGTCTCTGTATATTAATGAGGTATCAGCCAGTAGCCTTCACACAGCCAATCCTCCTGCAACCCATACCCTATACCTTTTCCCACCACTACTTAGACATTCACCTGTGACGTCACTACATGCTAATTAGGCATCAGTGCGACCTCATACTAATCAATCCCCTTGTGACCTGTACCTCTTTCCTCTCTTTCACAAATGCTTATAAACCCATTTCCCTGACAAATAAATGAGCTGCATTCTGATGCTGCCTCCTGGGTGTTTTCTCTTCCCCATTGCACTCACAGCCACTCAACACCCTGCTCCACAGTTGTCTAGATGCCTCCAGGGAGTTGGCACACAATAGACCCCTGTAGAACCAGGGACCCACAGCTGGTGCCTGAACAGGGACCCTCTGAGATGTGCTGGGGATAAGTGAGAGCTCCCCCAGAGGGATAATCATCATCTAGAGGGACATCAGTCCCCTGTGGCCTATGCCTCCATGTTTTGAGAGCTGGTGAGATCTTTCCTTTTTCCTCATTTACTTTTGGTTCATGCCACCACAAGGAACCAAATATGGTGTTCTCTGGTCTTGGCATTTTCACCCTATGGCAGCTCGTATCCAGCAGTGGGCTCATGTGTGCTGAGACACCAGCACCTTGGCTTGCGTAGGCACAGTGTTTTCTCTTCTCTCCCCAGTGGCCCTGGCCCCCTCCCTCTTTTCCCCTTCACAAAGCCAGCTTCAAGGAATACTCACCCTGTGAGGAGGCGGGACTCAGGAGGTACCCTCTCTGCTCCTAAAGACTATGTGCCACCAGGGCTGGCAGGCAGCCCAGTGTCTCAGTTGCTGCCTCTGTGCCTACCAGGCCCTACCCCAGGTGAGAGGCTGAGATCCAGACAGGGCTGGTCAGAAGGTCTAAAGGATGCACTAAAGTTATGCAAGCTCCTGCCCTGCCTGGCTGTGCCTAGTCCTTTTGTCCAAGGTGGCATTTCTATGGGTGCTGCCTCCTGGGCCAAGTCCATTGGCTACCTGCCTGAGGGCCTTGCCAGCACCATGAAGTGGCAGAACAACCAAAACAAAAAATCATTTAACCAAAGCCTGTGGTGAGCTGCAATTTTATGTAAACAATGCCATATTTTGTTACATGATATCATAAATATAATTACTGAGTTTATGTTCTTGGTCAACGTCAACTTACATAGATTATTGAAAACAACAAAATTCTCTCTGAGGTGGTGACTCATAAATTTCCAGGTATTTTAAAACAACTGTAATATCCTGTTACTTAAAAGGAGGAGGTAATATAAAATCTGTAGATATATATATATATATATATATATATATATATATATATATATATATGTATATATATATATATATATACATATATATATATATACATATATATATATATATATATATATATATGCTGATATTATAAAGCAAATCTTGTTGTTAAGTAGAGATTTTTGATGACATAAATTGTTTTAATCTAGACTACTTGCTTGTCAGTGAGTAATAGGATTAATCAACTTGATGTTCTTTCTCTTAATAGTCTTATAAGAAGCATGGTTAATTATGGGTTGAGAGGAGATGATTGAAGGAACTGGAAAAGTATTTTTCAATGTTGGATGTAGAATGCTTGTTAAAATGCTTTCTGAGGGCTGGAGAAATGGCTTAGCAGTTAAGTGCTTGCCTGTGAAGCCTACGGACCCCAGTTTGAGTCTCAATTCCCCAGGACCCACATGAGCCAGATGCACAAGGGGGCGCATGCGTCTGGAGTTCGTTTGCAGTGGTTGGAAGCCCTGGAATGCCCATTCTCTCTCTCTCTCTGCCTCCTTCTCTCTGTCTGTTTCTCTCAAACAAATAAATAAAAATAAACAAAAAAATTTAAAAAATGCTTTTTGAGTGGAACTTAGATCAGAATGTTAAACTATGTGCCTGAAGATATGCATATGTAGGAAGGATGTAAGAGATCTAAAAAATTTTTGCCTAAAATTAACTTCCTTTTATAAGGAACAGAAAGCTAATTTTCAGGCTAAACCTAAACACCATGCCTGAAGTTAAAATTTTTCAACTGTTTACAGACTCTAAAGAATGCTCTAAAAGTTTTATATAGGGATGTAGACTTAATCTAAATTCAGCTTACATTGGACACATGCGTTCTATGCTAGATAGGTCACAATATCATAAACACAGGTGTAATTCAAATTCTTTGGATATTTAACCAGATTAGACATAGACAAGACTCTATCACCTTTTGCATTACAAATGAGTAAACTAAATTTCCTAGGTAAAAACAAGCAACTTCAGAGTAAGACAAGGAATGTTGGGATGCCTAGCTCTCTTACCAGTTATTTCCTTTTGTTCTTGGTTAGTGTTATATCCTATTTAAAATCATGGCAAGCTGGGCTCTAGAGAAAGGGATGGCACCCCCTTAATTTCAGACCCTATGCAAGTTTAAGCCATGTGTCCCCCAGGCCCTATCCAGAGACCAAATGGCCAATTGTCTCTGAAAAGGGAAAGGAAATGACAAACAGCATATGACTCTGTTTCTTTTTACAGTTCCTCTCTTTTGAACACCTAAACTTATGTCTGTTGGATGAAATTTCTCACTATATGAAAAGGTCAAATAGGTAAATTGAGTTATGGTATTTGATATGGTTACAACCTTCTTGTATAAGAGAAACATCAGGCTTACCTAAAGTACATATCAAGATAAAAACATGATAAAAAGACATCAAATAATGACAGTTGCTCAGGGAATGGCATTCATTTGAATAAAATCTAAAATATGTTTACCTGATGCCAAGGTTTTAATGAGAGAAACTGAGTTTTATGGTCAAGGCCTCACTCATTAACAGCTCACTGATGCTAATTTGTTATGGCTTAAGGGTTATAAAAACTGGCTTTAAGACTCTCATGAAGTAAATTAGGTTCCCCTATCCATCATGGTTTTAAGTACTGGAGAAACTGAGTCTTAAGATAAAGGTTGACATATAAGTGTTTAAGTTCCAAAGATGAGGTACTTATACCTAAAGACATCATGAATTTAAAAGTACCATTTGTTTTATTCTAATTCTTTGTAACAGTCATCACTAGGTTTAATCACTTCGGTTTAAGTTAATTAAGTTTAGTCACTATAACCTTTATGCTCCTGTTAGGTAAAATATGTTGGGATAGCTTGGTTAAGCTTTATCAAATTTAAGTCATGGGAAAAACATAAAATTGTTTTATGTTAATAAAAATGTCTATGGTGCATAAAATCAAAGGCTATCAAGATTAAGTTAAAATTGTTGGTTATCAAATGGTGTTTTTTTTTTTTTCTTTTCTTTCAAAACAGATTGTAAAGGGTTGTATTAGAGCTTAGCTGTTTTGGCTCAACAAAGACCCGATTCTGCTCTATTGTATGTAAAGTGACTATCTCATTTCTGGCATCACAAGTCCAGTTCTTGTAACAAAATTAACTCTTAAGACATATCCCTACTTTGGGGTAAAGCCTCATGCTCAAACAATGGTCCTCATCTGAAAGAAATACTTTCAAGCTCTGTTGTTCTGTTTCCATTATTCCCTGGGTAATTAGTACCCACACAATCAAAGATGTTTTCAAACACATGTGCTAAGACTTTATACTGTCTTACTTGTCCTTTTCTGACAATTTCTTGGTTAAATTAATTGGTTAAGTTTGCATTATTTTCAAGACTGATAGAAGCTTCTCCCTGTACTTATCACTATTAGATATTTAAAGACTATATGCCTACTTTCAATGCCTCAGATATGGCTCATGCTGCCACAGGACAACAAATTTTTAAGAGATTTGGAAAAATGATTTTAAGAAGCTCTTGTGCCATTCTTTAACTAAATATATTTCAGTAATAATATGTTCTCTATGCATGCATACATCCAGGTAGGTGTAACTTCTTAAGTGTATTAATAACCTACATAGAAGCCAAAGCCAATTCAAATCATGGGAGCAAAAAGTCCAATATTTTGGCCTGTGCTCCCAAGTCATGATACCATTGGACAGAAAACACCAGTGAGCTATAGGGATACTCCTGGGTCACTAAAGTCTCCTTTGAAGAGCCATTAGTGACCTCCAAAATTAATCCTTGATTAAATTTTGGCTATCTGCTTGGTCTTAAGCACTCAGAGAAATGTATAATCAAAGATAAAGAGGTACCTCAAATATATGAACAACCTATTAAGTAAAATAAGAGTTTTCCAAGTAGGGAAACAAGCAATATCATAAGACATGTTGTCCCCAGCTCTAATAGTTCCAATTCTATATTAAGTAAAAACCATAGATGTCACGCAAACTCCAGTGTAGTCTGTGTGACCTGTTCACCAGGCCGAGGCAAAAGCTTCAAGGAAGAAAGCCTCCTGGAAGGATGTGCATTCTCCAAGCTTGTAGTGCCTTTTGCTGCTCTCTAATAGAAACTCTCTGTTTTCTTCATTACTACTGTTCTGTTCCTGACACATGACAGCAGCATGATGTTCTTTCACAATTTAGTAAAAATTAGATGCAGAACAATTTCCCAAAATTGAGACACCCGATGGTGTGACACTTCCTCTGAAGACCCCGTTGTTGTTTCAAGCCATCGTCAGAATTCCGAGGACCAAAATCAACCCATGAACTATTAGTTTATACAGGAGTGTATAGGAATGGGGTATGCTAGCAAACAATGGTGGGAGACATGTTTCTTGGTATTCTTTAACTTTTGTGGACAGACTTGCTAGGTCAAGGCCACCTTGGTGCTTGCTTATGAAAGCACAGATAGAAAGCATTAGAAAACAACTTGGATCCAATTATTAAAAGGCAGGCTTTGATACACCTGCATTTTTATGGCATGGTTCAAGGAAGAAAATATATTAGAGTTATGATGTCATCCTGTTAGAACTTTTGTTAAAAATACTTGATGCTTAAAGCCGGCTGTTCACAGAAATTGTACCACATGAATAAACAAAGGCTAAGGCAGAGGTGTATATAACCTGATGCTCTACTTCAGAAAAATACACTCAGATACATTAACTTTGTGTGTGTGTCTGTTTGTCACTTCGCTGACTCCTTGCCCACCTCCCAAGGCCCTGTTTTCCCTCAGACTGGTGGTCCCGGCTTTGCCAGTCCATGGCACATAGATGTCAAAAGGGTTATTTTCCAATCTAGAATATATATATACATGTATATATGCATATATATATATATATATATATGTATGTATGTATATATGACTCTGACTAAAGGTTGCTTAATTTAAAAGACTTCCTTATACTGGGAACAATGGTGAATCTCTTCTAAATTGTGCCAGGGCATCCTTAAGTAAGTTCTGAGACCAAAATTATTTGTACAGTCCTTCATGGCACCCAATGGCTCTATGGTACTAACCTTTGGCCCTGGCTAGCCCCAGGATGAATTTAAAAGGTGCACTCTGGAAGGCTATTATGAAGGTTAAATGTTGTGTATATGTTTCTAATAACTCTGCTACTATCTCATGTGTTTTGCAAGGCATATGGAAACAGATTCAGGCCATGTCAAACTCTACTGTGCCATTCAATGAACAGTTCTGGAAGAAAATCTCAGCCAGCTCAGATGGTTCTGAGACAATTCCATCTACCAGTGTTCCTTTGAATATCCCCTAAGGCCTAGAAGTCCACAAGAAGGATAGCCCTGAAGGCAACCAGTTTGCTGTATGCTCACTTCTCATTAACTCTTACTTTTATTCTTTCTCCCCAGTGTTCTCTTCCAAGGCTGTCTTCTTACACTCCATCAATATACTTCCAGGGTCCTTTTGAGAAGTTCCCCTCTCCAGGAGAGACTCTAACTGCCACAACTTCATGCTCCATTTACCAGCAAATAGTTAATGATCTGATTTCATCACCCCCTTGTCCTCTAATAGCAGTTAGAGTGTCTTCTCCTGAGAAGGATAAATGAAAGGGGGTAGAAATGGGGTGACTGGGCCCCTGAAGGTGAAAAGGACTAATGACCCTATGCATAAATGTTTCCTCTCCCATTTATTGTTCCCAAGTCTTTTTTTCTCAATTTTTATGAACATTTTCCATGATTATAAAAAATATCCCATGTTAATACCCCCCCAAGTCTTGATTTATTCACATGTGTACCTCAAGGCCTATCAGCTCCACCATCACCAACCAAGAGAGATTTTCATCTCTCTACTGGTAGGCCTTGGCATGATGCTATCCCTACATGCCTCCAGTGCTGCTGGAGCCACTCCTGTCTAGACCAGCCACCTTGCAGGGGACTTCTGAGACAAGATTGACCAGATCATGATATACACTACCAACAGCCTCAATTCTCCTTGGAGACAATTGAACTCTCTCACAGGTGTAGTACTTCAAAATTGCAGAGCCTTAGACCTTATCACTGCTGAACATGGGGGGACATGCGTGGTCTTTGGAGAAGAATTTTTTTTGTTTTCTCAATGAATAAAATGTTGTTGAGAAAAATGTTAAAACTCGGAAAATCTCACACAGAGCTCCTTGACACCTCAAACCTGATGACCCCATCACCTTATTCTCTAACCCTTAGTCACTTGGTTTCTCCCCTTCCTTGGCCCCCTCCTTGCTATAGGAACAGGGTTACTTGTGGCCCCCTGCCTCACCAAATTTATCAAACTACTACTAACATTGCTAAAGTTGCTACCAATCAGGTTCTTGTACACCATCGAGCTCTGTCTGAACCTGTGATAGGCCACAAAGACCTTGCTCAATATGATGATACTGCCCCATTATAAAGTCCAGGGGGAACTGTCAGGCACAGGTAAGGGCCCCAGACCACTAAGAGTTGAAAAAGGGCATGAGCTGCCAGGCATGACTAAAACCCCTGGGCTACAGGAAGTTGCAGCAAGCCTCAACCCTGATAAGCCCCTGATAACCTCGGGCCCAGGGACAGCAAGGGGAGAGGCCGCTCCCTCCCCCCAGCCTGGGGCACCTGGACATTATGATAAGACTTAGGTTTCATTTTCCCCAGAGCCTTGTGACTTCTTGTAGCTTGCCTGGTACATCTCTATGTGTTAATGAGGTATCAGCCAATAGCCTTCACACAGTCAATGCCCCTGCAATCTGTACCCTATACCTTTCCACCAGTACTTTGACCTTGTGACCCTGTTCCACTCATCCATGACGTCATGCATGCTAACTAGACATCAGTGGGACCTTTGTACTAACCAATACCCTTATGACCAGTACCTCTTCCTTCTCTTTAACAAATGCTTATAAACCCAATACCCCAAGAAATAAATGAGCTGCTCTCCGACACTACCTGCCATGTGTATTTTTTCCTGTGATACTCATGGCCACTAAATCCCTGCTCCACAGTTGCCTGGATGCCTCCAGGGAGCTGATGCACAATGGCCCCTGTGGAACCAGGGACCCACAACATTCTACAATGTGGAGGGTCCCTGTGGAGGGAGGAGGACACGGAGGAGGCTAACAATGTTACCAACGTGGCTGTATGCGCACTGTATAAATAACTTATTTTAAAAAAAGAAAAGAAAAGAGTGTGCCAGCACTGCAGCTGTACTGGGTTATGATAGGGAGAAACTTCAAGGACAATGTGAGCCCCTTGACATTATTCCCTCATTATTTTCCCTTCTGCCTCCCACTGAGTTCTTCCGTCTTGTCTTTTATCAAGAAAAATTATTTTGGATTCTGGAAGAAAATTAGATCCAGTCACAATTATTTCTATTTTTAGCTGTCTCAAGAACCTCCACACTGATTTCCACAATGGCTGTACCAGACTACATTCCCACCAACAGTGTAGAAGGGCTCCGTTTTCTCTGCATTCTTGCCAAAATTTATTGTCATTTTTTTTTATGGTAACCATTCTAACAGGAGTGAAATGGAATCTCAAGTAGTTTTAATTTTCACTTTGATGGCTAAGGATGTAGAACTTTTTTTTTTTTAGATGTTTATATGTCATCTGTATTTCTTTGTTTGAGAACTCTCTATTTAGTTCAATAGCCCATTTTTTAATTGGATTGTTTCATTTTTTTATTGTTTAGTTTTCAGAATTCTTTGTATATCCTAGATATTAATCCTCTGTCAGATATATTGCTGGCCAAGATTTTCTCCCATTCTGTAGATTACTTCTTTCCTTTATTTACAGTGAGATTTGCTGTAGAAAAGTTTTTTTAATTTTATGAGGTCCCAGTCATTGATTAGTGGTTTTATTTCCCAAGAAAATGGGATTATATTCAGCAAGTCATTGCCTACAAGAATATGTTGAAGGGTTTCCCCTATGTTTTCCTCTAGCACTTTCAGAATTTCAGGCCTGATATGAAAGTCTTTTATCCATTTGGACTTTATTCTTGTGCATGGAGAGAGACAAGGATCTATTTTTATCCTCCTATATGTAGATATCCAGTTTTCCCTGAACCACTTGATAAAGAGGCTTTTTTTTTCCTCCAAAGAATAGTTTTGGCATTTTTGTTGAGAATCAGATGGCTGTAGCTGCCTTGATTTACATCTGGCTTCTTTATTCTGTTCCATGGATCTATGTGTCTGTCTTTGAGCCAGTACCATGCTGTTTTTGTTACTATGCCTTTGTAATATAGCTTAAAATTGAGTATGGTGATACCAACAGTCTTATTTTTGTAGCTCAAAATTGTTTTGGCTTTCAGAGGTGTTTTGTGCCTCCAAATTAATTTTATGATTTTTTTTTCTATTTCTGTGAAGAATACCATTGGAATTTTAATGGGAATTGCATTGAATGTGTAGATTGTTTTTGGTAAGATAAACATCTTCACAAAATTGGTTCTTCCAATCCAAGTGCATGGGATGTCTTTCCATTTCAAAGTGTCTTCTGCAATTTCTCTCTAAAGTTTTAAAAATTTTCATTGTAGAGATTCTTCACTTCCTTGGTTAGGTTTATTCCAATATACTTTTTCTGAAGTAAATATGAATGGGAGTGATTAACTTATTTCAATTTTTGCACTATTGTTTTTAGCATATAGGAAAGCTACTAATTTCTGTGTATTTATTTTGTAACCTGCTACATTGCTAAAAGTGTTTATAAGTTCTCATAGTTTGCTGGTAGTGTCACTAGGGTCTTACATGTTTAAAATCATGTCATCTGCAAATAATGATAATTTGATCTCTTTCTTTCCAATTTGTATACGTTTTATGAGTGTCTCTTGCCTTATTGCTATAGTTAAGACTTTGAGTGCTATATTAAATAAAAGTTGGGACAGTGGACACCATTAACTTTTTCCTGGCTTTAGTGGCAAAGCTTCAAATTTTTTACCATATCATATTATGTTGGTTATAGGTTTGACATAAATAGCCTTTATTATGTTGAGTTATGGTCCTTCGATTCCCAGGATGAAGGATGTTGAATTTTGTCAAATGCCTTTTCTGCCTCTACTGAGATGTTCATGTGATTTTTTTTCCCTTCAGTCCACTTATATAGTGTATTACATTTATTGATTTGTGTATGTTGAACCATCCCTGTATCTCTGGGATAAAGCCTATTTGGTCTGGGTGAATTATACTTTTTCTTTTTTAAATCCTTAGAATAGTACTTTATTTGATAAATTTAATTCACAGAAAAATAAGCTTTGACATACAACAAATGCTAGATTACACAGCAGAAAGCAATTTTCATAATTTCCTATGATGTAAAGTTTTCTGTGAAATGAAAAAAGAAATTATAAATTTATATTCACAACTATAGTACTTTCTCAAAACACAACATGATTATTTACAGCACTAACCCAATGACTAAGAACCAGTCACTCCTCAGGTTCAGTGTAACACTAATGAAAATGCAAAGTCTAACAGATTACATTAAAGCCTTTGTGCAACAAATAAAAATTTCAAATTTGTTGCTTAGCATATAAATATACTTACATGGCAATCATAAATGATACTTTCATACTTACACAGCAATCTTAAATGTTACATCAATGATATACAGCAACATGTGGTAAATGCCAAAAATATTTCTATGTGAACTTCAGCAAATGATCTTTCAAATATGTCTTTGCATTCAGTTTGTTAATATTTTGTTGAGAAATTTTGTATCTTTGTTCATGATGGATATTGGTCTGTAATTGTCTTTTTCTGTTCTGTCTTTGTCTGGTTTTGGTATCAGGGTGCTGCTGGCTTTGTAGAAGGAGCTCACTAGTACTCCTTCCTTTGCTATTTTATGATAAAGTTTGAGAAGCTTTGGAGTCAGTTCTTCCATAAAGGTCTGGTAAAATTCACCATTGAATCCATCTGGATGTGGACATTCTTCAGTTAGGAGATTGTTTTTAATAACTTCTTGGATTACCATATTTGCTATAGGTCTGTTTAAATGGTTTGATCTCATCTTGATTTAATTTTTCTAGGTCATATAAATCTAGGGAATCATTCATTACTTTCAGATTTCACACTTAGAGGAGTATCTGCTCTTTATTTTCTTATGATTTCTGAATTTCTTTGGAATCTGTTGTCATGGCACCTTTTCCATCTGTGTTCATTTATTTTTCCCTGTGGGCCACCTTCATTGTGTCCCATAAGTTTTTGTATGATGTGTTCTCATTGTCATTCAATTCTAGAAAATTTTCAATTTCATTTTTTTTATTTCTTCCACTATCCATTTATTGTTTAAAAGTGTGCTGCTCAGTTTCCAGGTGCTGATGGGATTCTTGGTGAGTCTTTTGTTGTTAATTTCTAGCAATATAGCATTGTGATCTGATATCATGCAGGGAATTATGTCAATCTTCCTAAATATGTGGAGGCAGGTTTTGTGACACAGTATGTGATCTATTTTAGAGAAAGTTCCATGGGCTGCTAAGAAGAATGTGTAGTCTGTGGATTTGGGATGAAAAGTTCTATAGATGTCTGTTAGGTCTAAATGATCTATGGTTTTGTTGAGCTCTCTTACTTCCCTGCTCTCTTACTTTAGTTGAGTTTCTATTTGGATGATCTGCCTATTACTGATAATGGTGTACTGAAGTCCCCAGTTATGATGATGTTGGTGGTTATTTCTCTTTTATTGTCAAGTAGGTTTTGGTTTATGAACTGTGGTGCCCCTGTGTTGGCTGCATACAGATTTATGATTGTAATATCCTCTTGATGGATTGTTCCCTTGATAAGTAGGAAGTGGCCTTCTTTGTCTTTTTTGATTAATTTTGGTTTGAAGTCTATTTTATCCAATGTTAATATAGCTACACCTGCTTGTTTCTTATTCCCGTTTGCTGGGAATATTGTTTTCCACCCTGAGGAGATGTCTGTCTTTAGTGGTGAGGTGGGTTTCTTGAAGACAACAGATTGACAGGTCTAATTTTTTTGATCCATCCTGTTAGCTTGTGTCTTGATGGGGGAACTAAGGCCATTAATATTTAGGGTAATTACTGTGAGATTTGATTTGATCCTTGCCATATTGTGATAGTATATGTGGTTTGGTGTCTTCATGGCCTTTGAAGTTTTTTGTGCCTTCTCTGAGTTTGGTTATTGTGATCTGCTTCTCAATAGGCATTTGAGGTTGATTATTTGATTCTTCTCTGTGGAGAATATCCTGAAATACTCTCTGTAGTTTTGATTTTGTTTTCATATAATTGTAAAGCTGAGTTTTGTCATGGAAAGTTTTTCTTCCACTATCTATTATGAGGGATACTTTTGCTGGGTAGGGTAGTTTGGGCTGGAAGCCATAGGTTCTTAGATGTTGCAGTGTTTCATTCCAGGCCCTTCTAGCTTTCAGGGTTTCTATTGAGAAGTCTGGAGTAATTCTGATGGAGTTACCTTTAAAAGTGATGTGCTGTTTTTCCCTAGCTGCTTTTTGGAGTTTCTCTTTGGTTTAGTCTTAATGACAATATGTCTTGGAGAGTTTCTCCTTTGGTCCAGTCTGTTTGGAGTTCTGTTAGCTTCTTATATCTTGATGGGCCTTTCTTTTGAGAGACTGGGGAAGTTTTCTTTGGTTATTTTGTTAAACAAGTTCTCCATGCCTTTGTTCAGAAATTCTTCTCCTTCTGGTATTCCAATGATCCTGATATTAGGATGATTAAGGGTATCCCACAATTCCCTCATGTTCTGTTCACAGAAACTTTTGAACTTACTGAAACTTTTGAACTCTTGAACTGTTTCTTTCATCTTGTCTTCCAGATCAGAGTTTCTATCCTCCACATGGCTGACTCTATTCTTGAGAGCTTTGAGCTAGAGAGTTTTGAACTTGTTCAATTAGGTTTGTATTTTCTACTACTTTTCTATGTATAGTTTCCATCCCTCTGTCAAACTCCCTTTTCACATCATTTTCTGATTTTCTTGATACTTCTTGGAATTCATCCTTTCATTTATTTATGCCTTCATTTAGCATCACCAGCTGATTTTTGAGGTCCTCTTTTTTTTCAGTCTCCTTCATATCTCTTAACTGTCTTTGAATTCCTTCCATTTTCTTAACTATTAGGTCTAGTCTAGTGGTGGCAGCATCCACACGATTATTGGTCTTTTGTTGCTGTTTTGCAAGTTCTACCAGTAGCTTGGTCAGGGTTGCATTGCCCATAGCTTCATTTTGGTGTTCTGATCCTAATGACTCTTCTATGTTTTGATTAGAGATGTTCATTGTAGGACTGTGTGATCTAACTGGATTTTCTTGCATTTGATTTTTCATGTTATTTCTTTTGCACTATGGTCTGCCCATCACAGTGTATGGGCACATAGGTGGGTGGATCAGCCTGAGCTCAAGCACAGCAGGAAGGTGAAACCTGAGGCAGATGCCAAGCAGTCAGGGCTTTGGCCTTTGGCTCTCACTTGCCAAAGCCACATGAGCTTCTGCCTGGCAGGGGCACCAAAGTTGCCTGATCTCTCACACAGTAATGCACCAAAGCTGCTTGCACTCACACTAGGAGGGCAACTGAGGCTCCAAGCACCAAAGTAGCATAAACTCCGGGGTGGCAGAACACTGGGACCCAGAAGCAGTCTGAGCTCCTCCACAACAGGACAATGGCAGTCAGCCGGCGCAGCAGACAAGGAGGGTCTGGCACCTGAGCTGATGCAGGTGGGCAGGCAGAGACATCCTGAGCTTGTGCGGGCAGTTGGAATGGGCCTCAGTTTATGCATGAATGTGCAGCAGTCAAACAGTAAGTGAGCAAATGGGCCAAGCAGGCTAAGCTTGCACAAGCAGGGAACAGCAGCAGCACACATGTGGCGGGCAAATGGATCAAAGGAGACTGAGTTCCAATGGGTCAGCAGGTGGAGCCTGCCCAAGGTCACTCCTGGGCAGGGGTAGCAGGGCAATCTCCTGAATGTGATTGAATCAGTAATTCCCTGTTTTTTCCCCTCTGTGCCCTCCCACTGGCACTCTATTGGAGATTGCTCTCCCCTAAAAGACCCAATGAACCCTTAAGATCTTGCCTTTCTTCCTGGGGATGTGTGGCACAGTTAGGCAGTCACAATCTTGGCTGGAAGTCTCCTTACTCATTTCTTGTATGGACCCATTTATTTCATTAAATTGGTTTCCTGTGTCTTTGATTCCCTTGATTTCTTCTTTGAACATAGGTGTAATCATTCTTTTGAAATCTTTCTCAGGCAGTTTATCTAAATCAATGTCCCACGAGGTAATTTCTGGGGAATTTATAATTTTGGGTGGAATTATATTGCCTTGACTTTTTGTGTTTCTTGTATTATAATGTTGAAATTTTTGCATTTTGGATTAATTTAATGCTTGGGTTTTCTAATTATCTGCCATACTCTTACATGTACAAATTTGATATTATATATCTTCAGGGTAGGAGTGTCAGGTGCCAGTTGTGGCTCTTAAAACACTCAAAGTAACAGCAAAAGTGACCCTAGGTGTTGGGTTTACATGCTGTGGTGGTTTGATTCAGGTGTCCCCCATAAACTTAGGTGTTCTGAATGCTAGGTTCCCAGCTGATGGATATTTGGGAATTAATGCCTCCTGGAGGGAGTGTATTGTTGGGGGCCAGCTTATGGGTATTAAAGCCAGTTTCCCCTTGCCAGTGTTTGGCACACTCTCCTGTTGCTATGGTCCACCTTATGTTGGCCAGGGGGTGATGTCCACCCTCTGCTCATGTCATTGTTTTCTCTTGCCATCGTGAAGCTTCCCCTCAAGCCTGTAAGCCAAAATAAACCTCTTTTCCCCAGAAGCTACTCTTGGTTGGGTGATTTTTACCAGCAATGTGAACCTGACTGCAACACATGCCATGTGAGTATTCTGGTAGGCTGGATGGAGTAAAAAAAAAAAAGTAGGCAAATTCTAACATTCACCTGAACAGTACATATTCAGTCAAAACTAGCACAGTGTATCTATGTAAGAGTTAGTATTAAAGCAAACAGATCATCTAACAAAGTCAGAGTCCCTAAGGATGTGTGTAGCCCCACAACCTTAATCTTGTCAATTGGGAGGCTGAGATTGCTTGTCTGTAAATAGTTCCAGTCAGCCTGTGACTGAGTGAATTACAGAAGAAGAGATAATGACACCATAAATCATGAAGCAACAAATGACTCCACAAAGTTTATCTTATTTAACAATGGCAAACCCAACAGTCCATCACATTTGATATATAATCTGTCCGGGCATGGAAGGTACTATTAGCACTTCCAATGCAGGTCTATATACCAGACTTTGTGGTGTGTACTGTCATGGTGTAAGTGTGGCCTGTTGCCTTTTGGGATGGCTTTGGTCTCAACCATGTTGTGTGCTCTCTTAGGTCCCTCTCAATGTGCTGTGGGTTCAGGAAGGCTGGCTGGGTCAGTACGTCTGCTGCTCTGATTGCCTATGCTGGGTACTCTGTAGTGGAGTTCCCTTCCCAGGATCTCTGGTGGTTGTTGTCACTGGCATTTGGGGGAGGGGAGGCTGTTGAGAGTGCCTGAAGTTGTTCCATAGTTGCATAGCTGTTACCCCCTCCCCAAGATCCTCTTCCTCATGAGCCACTCAATTGGTTCCTTATGTCTGCCTCTTCAGGTTTTTATGTTTTCCAGGAGGCTTGTGTGAGTGGACATCACCTGCCTTTTTCTGATGCTCAGGCAGAGCCTGGCAGTGGCAGTTATGCAGACCAGTACCACTGCAGGATCTGCTTCTGCCTACTTCTTTGATCTATAGAATCTCTGGATCTCTCATACTTCTCTGCTGTGGTTGATAATTTCTTACACAACTTCACTTTTCAGTAGAAGAGTGTATTTTGCTGTTCTTAGTATCCCTTAGGCTGCTTTGGCATGGCTCCCATGCTGCCATGTTACCAAGAAGTAAACCCTAATTTAAATTAGTGTGTCAAAAAAATACATCAATGAGGCTTGAAAACAGTGGAGAAAGGAAGGTTTAGTAGGTGGGTAAGTGGGAAGAGAGAATTTAATTGGAGGGAGTGCAATCAATAAACATTGTATACATGATGAAAATATTGAAATTAATAATAAAAAGTTAAACATACAATAAGCTGCTGTTTTAAGTGTTGGCCACCAGTGGGAGGAAAGATAAGCACAGTCTTGTTGAAGCTGAAGTTCTTTGCATTATCAGAAGATATAAAGAGCTCAGTGGGACTAGCCTGAGGCACCATTTCCCACTCCCTACCCCTCACAGAGACTGGGGCCTTTTGGTACCCTCATGAATACCAATAACTCCATCGAAGGAACTCTTCAGCAGAATTGGGGCGAATGTGAGGGAGTTAAGAGTACAACTATTTTTTTTTTCTTTTTATTAGTTTTGGACTTAGTGTATACAGTCAAGTTGGTACAATCATTAGCCTCGTCCCTGTCCTCCCCATTCCACAAGGACCCTGCTCATTGGGGAATATGCATTTGTGGGGTTAGCTGTCAGTTATGGGTAGGAGGCAATGTCTCTGTGTATCATGATGCAATGTGTGGATCTGACATTATTTCCGCCCCGCCCCCCCCGCCGTTCTGCAAATTACCCTGAGGTTCATTTTAAGTCTGCTTTAGTAAAGAGTTCTTGGGAGCCTCTGTGTCTCTGGATAACAGGTTTGGTAGAAGTTGAGTGTTCTGTGTGTCTATCTCCTTCACCTTGTTCTGGCACCAGGTTCACCAAGAAAGCAGCACTTTTATTCATTCCCCCAATTATTCTTAGTTTCAGCTGGAGCCCTTTTGAGATGTGATGGGCTGGTTCTATCCTTAGTATCTACCTCCAGTTCCAGTTAAGATGGCCATGTAGGTACCATGCCAAAGCAGCCTAGGGGGGAAAAAGACAAAAAAGAAAAGAAAAAAAAAAGCCTCAGCAATATACACACTTTTACTAAAAAGTGAGGTGTATGGGAAATTGAAACGGCAGCAGAGAAGTAGAAGTAATAGTAGATCCAGAGCATCCAGAGCCCACAGGGCCAGCCGAAGCAGCTCTGGCAGGTTTTCGGAGCATGGCTGCATTGGAGGTGGTGCACCAGAAAACCACCAGGCTCAGCTTGAACCACAGGAAAAGCCAGTCAAGGGGATTTTCCACTCACACCAGAGCTCTCTGCAAACTCAAGAAACATGAAGGGAGAAAGACAGTGAACAATGGAGGAGCAGATCACAAGGTAGAAGAACACAGGGAAAAGTGAGAGAACTAGAGCACATCATCAGCCTCCCCTCCCCCACCACCAGTGCCCAGCTCCAGCGAACAGATCAGCGGTCCCAGGACCCAGCCATGCCAACTTGAACCAACAGCGGGACCCAAGCACAAGCAGAGATAAGTGGGATTACACCAGGGAAGGGTCTCATCTGGTCACATGCTGACTGGGAACCCTCAACAGATCAGAAATCTTAACCTCCTTGTTGTCAGGATTAAGTATGTGGGTGGGGCACCACACACCCTAAGAGACAGTTAGAGGATCTGGTTGTCATAAAACCTACTTTTGTATAAATAATCTGAGCTGTTTGTCAGTGAAAGTGTACATTTTTTAGTGAAACTGTAGAATCTGCCTGCATTTTGTTCCACTCAGCCTACTTGAATACTATCATAGCAGGCAAACCCAACACCTATGGTTACTTTATTTTTTAATATTTATTTATTTATTTGAGAGTGACAGACACAGAGAGAAAGACAGGTACAGGGAGAGAGTGAGAATGGGCGTGCCAGGGCTTCCAACCTCTGCAAACGAACTCCAGACACATGCGCCCCCTTGTGCATCTGGCTAACATGGGACCTGGGGAACCGAGCCTTGAACTGGGGTCCTTAGGCTTCACAGGCAAGCGCTTAACTGCTAAGCCATCTCTCCAGCCCCTAGGGTTACTTTTGTAGATACTCTGAGAGTCTTGTGAGCCACACCTAACACTTTAATCTCCTACCCTGAAGTTATATAACAACAGATTGTCTTATACATCTGATAATACCCAGCTAACTAGAAAATCCAATCATTAAAAATCCAGGATGCAAAAATATATACATTATAACACAAGAAGCACCAAAAATCAAGACAATATAAATCCACCAAAAAGTATTAATGCATCAGAAATGACCTCCAGTGAGAATGAGTTAGAGGAAATGCCTGAGAAATATTTCAAAAGAATGATTATAAATATGTTAAAAGAAGTCAAAGAGGAAATCAAAGGAATGAAAGAGAAAATCAACAGAATTGAAGAAAACACAGAACACCAATGTATTGAAATAGAGAGGTCAATACTAGACATAAGTAAGGAAATAGACATAATAAAAAAGCAGTCAGAATTACTAGCACTGAAGAACACAGTTAATGAAACAAAAAACTCTAGAAAATCTCACCAATAGAATGGATGAAGGAGAGGACAGGATATCTAAGCTAGAAGACCAAGAGGCAGATCTAATACAATCCAACAAAGAGAAAGACAAACTAATAGAAAAGTATGAGTGGGAATTTCAAGATATTCGGGACACAATGAAAAGATCAAACATAAAAATTCAGGGCATACAAGGAGAATAATTTCACTCTAAAGGCATAGTAGGCATCTTCAACAAAATCATAGAAGAAAACTTCCCCCAAATCAAGAAAGAGGTGCTGATGCAGATGCAGGAAGCCTTTAGAACACCAACCAGACAAATCCTGGAAAGAAGCTCTCCTTGTCATATTATAATCAAACTACCAAACACACAAACCAAAGAAAAAATATTGAAAGCAGTTGGAGAGAAGAATCAAGTTACCTACAAAGGCAAGCCAATCAGGATTACAGCAGATTACTCAACACAAACGTTAAAAGCCAGAAGGGCATGGAGTGATGTATTCCAAGACCTTAAAGATAACAACTGTCAACCAAGGCTACTTTATCCTGCAAAACTATCCATTCAAATAGATGGAGAAATAAGGACATTCCACGACAAAAGCAGGCTAAAGGAGTATTTGAAAACAAAACCAGTTCTACAGGAAATACTTGAAAGAATCCTCCATGCTGAAGAAAAAGAAAAGCACACATATAAGGAACTGGGAAAAAACAAACAATACTCAAAAACTTAATACTCAAATAGTTAACACAAGAGAGCAGAGGTAAAACTGGAAGAACTACAAAAACTGGCAAAAATGAATACACAACATCCAATACTATCTCTTAATGTCAATGGCCTCAATGCCCCAACCAAAAGGCACAGGTTTGCAGATTGGGTTAAAAAACAGGATCCTTCAATTTGTTGCCTCCAAGAAGCCCACCTTTCTACAAAGGATGGACACTATCTTAGATTGAAAGGTTGGGAAATGGAGTTTCAAGCAAATGGACCTAGAAAACAAGCAGGGGTTACTATCCTAATATCTAACAAGGTAGACTTCAGTCCAACATTCTTAAAGATAGATAAGGAAGGTCACTTTATATTGATTAAGGGCACCCACCAGCAGCAGGACATTACAATCCTTAACATATATGCACCTACCATGGGGTCCCCCAATTCATCAAACAAACACTATTATAACTAAGGTCACAGATAACACCAAACACAGTGGTAGTGGGTGACTTCAACACCCCACTCTCATCAATTGACAGGTCATCCCGGGAAAAAATGAACAGAGAGGCATCTGGAGTAAATGAGGTCATAGAAAGAATGACCTAACAGATATCTAAAGGACATTTCATCTAAATGCGGCAGAATATACATTCTTATCAGCAGCACATGGAACATTCTCTAAAATAGACCATATATTAGGACACAAATCAAATCTTAATGAATACAGGAAATTTGAAATAATTCCTTTCATTCTATCTGAACACAATGGAATCAAAGTACAAATCAATAGCAAGAAAGGCTATAGAGCATACACAAAATCATGGAAATTAAACAACACACTACTAAATGATGAATGGGTCAATGAAGAAATCAAGAAAGAAATCAAAAAAAATTGATAGAATCAAATGATAATGAGAACACAACATACCAAATCTCTGGGACATAATGAAGGCAGTCATAAAAGGTAAAGTTATAGCTTTAAGTGCCTATATTAAGAAATTAGAAAGGGGGGCTGGAGAGATTGCTCAGTGGTTAAGTGCTTGGCCTGTGAAGCCTAAGGACCCCAGTTCGAGGCTCTATTCCACAGGAACCATGTTAGCCAGATGCACAGGAGGTGCACGCATCTGGAGTTCGTTTGCAATGGCTGGAGGCCCTGGCTTGCCCATTCTCTCTCTTTCTCCCTGCCTCTTTCTGTCTGTCTTTCTCTAATAAATAAATAAATAAATAATTTTTAAAAAAGAAATCAGAAAGGTTGCAAGTAAATGACCTTATGCTTCATCTTAAAGCCTTTGAAAGGATAAACAAGATTGATAAACCCTTAGCAAATCTGACCAAAAGAAAGAGAAGAAACACAAATTAATAAAATTAGAGATGAAAAAGGTACATCACAACAGATGCCAGAGAAATTCAAAAATCATAGGGACATACTATAAAAGCATATACTGCACAAAGTATGAAAATCTGAAAGAAATGGATGATTTCTTTGATTTATATGACCTACCTAAATTAAATGAAGATGTGATTAATCACTTAAATAGACCTATAACAAGCATGGAGATCCAAACATTTATTGCCCCGACCCGCAGGACCTAGTTATTCGTGAGGGCACCAGGAGGACCTTAGCCTGTGAAGAAAATGGGCGAGAGAGGGGAATGGACTCAGGCAAACCAATGCTTGTCGAGAGTTGTTTATTCAGCCAGAAGGCTCATCTTTTAAAGTCAGTTTTAGGTAGGGGTGGGGTAAGGGGAGTAGAGGGTGAGACAGTACAGAATCTTCTTGCACAAGGCATGGATCATATGGAAGGGGGTCAGGGTGACCTAGGTGGTGGAAGGTTACAAACTCTTCTTGGCCTCAGGCCAGAGACATTGTGGTTGTTCTGGGAAGTCATAACTCAGGGGCCTTGATACTGCAGGCACAGAGCAGCATGTTTGTTCTTTAGCCAGAATGCAGCGGGGGTGGAGGAGGGGGTAAGGGAAAGATGAAGCATTTCTTAAGGGTGGTCCCCAACATCTCCCCCTCTCTTATGTAAAAAATGAGGCAAGAGAGGCAGTCATTGCGATCCCCTTGGTCACATTTTAACAACATTTAGGTTTTAGTGCCAATTGTTTGTCACGTTCAGTGGGTCCCAGGGTAGCCCTGAGGATGTTAAACAGGGAGGCAAGCATCCCCCAGGGATTGGGCAAAGCCATTATATCATTTTGGCAGGATGTTTCTGTGGCCAGAGTGTCTATAGTGATCCTGACAGTAGGGGCACAAACGGGACCTGAGCCTGTTAGAAAGGCAATGCTAGGCCCTTATCCGTCATTGGGTCGGCCTCCTCTCAGCGAGATCACCCTGTCTTAGGTGGGCCAAGACTTAGTCACCTGTTCCGTCACTGACTTACCAGGTCACTCACTTTGTGGCAGCGCAACGCACCTCTCCCTCAGAATAAGCCGATAGGGTCCTCCCGGGATCCCAAAGGACGGACCTTGTATGTTAAAAAGATGACCTTAAGAATTTGAAGTTCTTTTTGTAGCCAACAGTAGGAGGGGGATCGCAGAGACTTGAACCATCACATAGAGGGACGGGACCAGAATTTCCACTGAAAGGAGGGTTTTTGCAGGGTGGTAAAGTCTAAAGGTTGAGGGAGAGGGCCGGCAGGTTCTTTGGCTGCATATGTGGCAGAGACTTCTTCAGTTGCTAGGCGATGGTAGTGAACTTCCACCGGCTTGATGGCGGCGTCCACCTGATTCTTAATGAAACTGGTTAGTCGTCTGAAGGCCCAGGGGCCAAAGGAGATAAGCAAAAGGAATCCAACAAAAGGGCCTAAAAGACTAGGAAGCAAAGTAATTAGCCAGGGAGATGTAGAGAACCAACTTTTGTACCATGACTCTTGTTGTTCTTGGGCTCTCTTTCTGTCCTCTAGATTTCTTTTTATTTTGTTAAGACTGTTTTGTACCAAGTCAGTCTTATCAGAGTAGAAACAGCATTCCTCCTTTAGAGCCACACAAAGTCCACCTTCCTTTAGGAACACCAAATCTAGCTCCCTCCAGTTTTGGAGTACAACCTCAGAGAATGAGGCCAAAGAGTCTTTGAGATCTTGTATCCCCTCATGTATGAGGTTAAGATCTCTGTCCACTAAGGCACTGAGTTGTGTAAAATGCTGTTGGGAGGTTACCAGCGAGGCAATGCCTGTTTTCGCTCCCACAACACCAAGTCCCAGGAGCACAGTCAGGGTGAGGGCAGTTAAAGGCTCTCTTTTTGGTCTAATGGCAATGCCTTGATCTATAGTAGTTGTAAAACTTTCAGAATCATGAATGAAAAATCGTGGCAAAACTATAACTACAACACAATAGTCCTTAGTCTGTAAAAAGTCCTTGTTGACAAAAAAGGGAGTCAGCCCCATGGAACAAGCAAGATAGGAGTTATTAGGGGCTTTAGTATATATAAAGGAGTCATTGATAATAGCAGTTTGGTTGCATCCCGGTTCAAGAGTCAGAGGAGGGAGCATATCAGGACCTAATAGACACAGTCTGAGGCCGAAAATGGATGTAAGAGTAATACTCCCCTCTGGGGCAGAGTGCCAGAATAATCCCTCTGCATTGTTAGTAGACACAGGAGATGTAAGGATGGCAATTCCCTCATAAAAGGGAGGTATTGGAGAGAAACAAATCCAACATTCCTGGTAGGCAGGATTACTAGTATTATGGATAGCCTCTAAGGAGGCATTGACCAAGGAAACAATAAGATCAGCAGAGCTTGGGGGTCCTTTAGGAATGGTGGGACAAAACAAGGTATGTGTAGACAGTCTATTCCCCTTTTATTTTTTTCCTCTCATGAGAAGACACTCCAACTGCTTTAGGGGACTGGGTCGAAGACATCAGATCATTTACTACTTCCTGCTGAACGGGACATGAAGTGGAGATTTATTGAAGTTAGAGAATCTCTCCTAGAGAGGGGAACTATTTTAATGTACCCCAGAGTGTAGGGAGATAATCTTGAAAGAGAACTTTGGAAAGAAAGAATAAAAGTAAGGAGTTACTGAGAAGTGAGCACACAGTAAACTGGTCTTTTTGTAGGTCAAGGGAATCCAGGTAGACAGTCTTGGATCATCTCAGGACCATCTGAGGGTGAGTTGGCTGAGATTTTTTTTTTTTTCAGAACTGTTCATTAAATGACACCGTAGTATTTAACATGGCTTGTAAAACAGGTGAGATGTTAGCAGAGTTATCAGAAACATATACGTAACATTTAATCTTAATAATAAAGAGCTATTGGGTGCCATTAAAGGCTATACAAATATATATATGGTGTCAGAACTTATTTAGATTTGAAAATAGCCCTTTGAACATCTATAGTTGTTTTTATTATCAAATTAGAACTGTGGGGAAAAGATATCTTAATGTTTGTTTCTCCTCTTGAATAGCTCTTGTATTACTTAATAGGCCATTTATATATTTAAGCTATTTTTTATCTTTGGTTATACATTTCTCTCTGAGTGTTTAAGACCACGCAGATAGCCAAAAGTTAATTAAGGATTAATTTTGGAGGTTATAAATGGCTCTCTAAAGAGACTTTAGGGACACAGGAGTAGCCCCATAGTTTATTGGTGTCTTTTGCCTGTTAGGATGAGTCAGAGCCATGCTGGCCAAGTAGTTTTCCCTTCTTTGGGAAGTCAGGAGGACTGATTGCTCCTCAATTGTGGTTCTCCTGTTTCACATTGTACACCACTTTTGTTTGGGTCTCCATATCCTCCCTGCTCAGGAAGACAGGTGACTTACCAGGGGGCCAGTGTAGAAGTGTCCCATTATCTCCAGTGGCCTCATGACATGGGAGCACAGGCCAAAATATTGACACTTTTTACTCCAATGATTTCAATTGGCTTTGGCTTCTACATAGGTGATTAACACACTCAGAAAGGAAGTTACACCAGCCTGGATGTACATACGTATAGAGTACATTTAATTACTGAAATAGACTTAACTAAAGAATGGCACAGGGCTTCTAAAATCATTTTGTCCTAACTTTAAAATTTTTGTTGTACTGTGGCAGCATAAGCCATATATCTGAGGTATAGGAAGTAGGCACATCTCATGTTTTAAATATTTAACCTTTATAAATATAGGCAGAACCTGTTGCCAGTCTTGAAAACAGTATCAGTTGATTTACAAACTTAACTCATTTAACTTAGAAAACAAGTAAGATAGTATAAGGTCTTAGCACCTGTGTGAAAACATCTTTGATTAGTTCAGATACCTGTGTGGGTACAAATTACCCAGAGAACATTGGAAACAGAACCATGACGCTTGAATTTTTTTTTTCTTTTTTTCTCAGGTGAGGACCATTGTTTGAGCATGAGGCTGTGCCCTAAAGTAGGGAATATGTCTTAAGGGTTAATTTTGTTATAAGCACTGGACTTAAGATGCCAAAATTGAGACAGTTACTTTACATACAACAGAGTAGAATCTGGTCTTTTCTGAACCCAAACAGCTAGCTAAATATTAATATAACCCTTGATAAATCTTCTTGAAAGAAAAAACATTATTTGACAATCAATGATTTTGGCTTAAACTTGATGGTTATTGATTTCATGTACCACAGAAATTTTTATTAACATAAAACAATTTTATGCTCTACCCATGAGTTAAATTTGATAAAGCTTAAGCAAGCAAACTATCCCAACATACTTCAGCCTGAAAATTTCTTTCTTTTTCACATCCGCACACCTTCATTTACATACTTTAACATTCTGATCTAAGTACCATTCAAAAGGCATTTTAAACAAGCACTCTATGTCCCAACATTGAAAAATTCCTTCCCAGTTTCTTTCTTTTTGGGGCATTCGTGAACCCAATGTCCTCTTTCCATGCAATACATGCATTGATCCTTCTCAAGGGGCTTCCTAAAGCCCTCAGGTTTCTTTTTCCTTGTTTGCCTGTTGCCCAGGTACCCTGGCTGTCTAGGCCTTCCTGATCCTGATGCTCTTTTTTTTTCTAACTCCTATCACTGCAGCCAATATCCTATTTAAGTTCCTTTCTTGTCTCCTTTCCCATTTATTTTCTCTCTTCTGCTTCCTTTCTTTCTCTGTCTTTTTTTTCTTTTTCTCTCTCTCTCTTATGATAAACCTT
This sequence comes from Jaculus jaculus, assembly GCF_020740685.1. NCBI lineage: Eukaryota > Metazoa > Chordata > Mammalia > Rodentia > Dipodidae > Jaculus > Jaculus jaculus. The sequence goes on along the minus strand of NC_059104.1, from coordinate 130,835,622 downwards.
TTTAGCTTCCTTAATTATGTCTGTCAAAGCTAGATCTTGTAAACCCTCCAGATGTTACAATTTTTTTTTTTTTAATGTCTGGAGCAGACTGCCTTATCTATGTCATTGTTATCGTTGCCTGTTGACCTGGAGAAGTAGGGTCAAAAGGAGTATATATGGTAAGCCTCCATCAAGCTTTCTAAAAACACAGAGAGAGGTGGAGGACCTCTCTTATCTTAGCCAGATTCGTGGGGCAGCAGGCAGGCCCCCTGAGACCTGTCATAAGAGCCCGGAGGTAGACTGTCAGTTGCTCCCTACCTTCTGCTGAGTTGTAATTCCATTTAGGTCGGGTGAGAGGGAATCCTGCATTAATCTTATTTGGGAGCTGGGTCTAGGGTCAGGGGGAGGACCAAAGGCTCATAGGGGCAGGGACACGGTGGAATCAGGTCCTTTGGGACTTTGGCTTCTAGTCCCTGCAGCGGGTCCATCTCCTCCTCCCTCGGCCAAAGCTGGAGTGAGGAGAGCAGGGGGGGTAAGGTGGAGGAGATGGAATCAGGGCAGAGGGCCACTCAGGAGGGTCCTCTATTTCAGGATATATTTTGGGCTGAGCCGAGGGGTCCAGGGCCATTCAGCTTGGTTTTCTCGTGGCTTGTTGGGCCACTGCCCGGACTCGGGAGCCTGACCATGGTGGGGGGTGGATCCTGGGCTTGACTCACGCCGGGGGATCCATCATTAGGCTCTCCCAGACCAGGATGTATGGGTGTTGATCTGGGTGAGAATGTGGTCCTTTCTGAAAAACAATATTCCGAACAGCAGAAATAATGGTTAGATCAAATGCTCCCTCTGGCAGCCACTCAAAGGAGCAGAAAGTCTGTTATTTACCTTTTTAAATTTTTATAGATAAGTCATGAGCCCTACTTCTAACTTCAGAGAAATGAGATACCGTCAGAGTCGGGGGGGGGGGTCATCACAGTCTGTCCCATAATTAGAAACAAGAGTCCACAAACAAACACAAAATAGATACTGACAAAAAAAAACCAAAAACCGTGACGCCTCTGATGCATCCAGAACAGAAAACCAAATGCAGTTTCAGATGGAAGATGCCTCCGTGGTTTCTCCTGAAGGAGAAATACACAATCTTCCTTTACCAGATAGGAGACTGCCAGCCACCCTGACTCTCCTCAGATCCCGGGGCATCCCCCAGGATTGCAGCCTGTGGTCCTGCCAACCACCATTGTCAGGTCCTCATGGTCCTGAACAACAGCTGGCCAAACCGAAATTAAAACAGATCAGAGCAACAGAAATCATTCAGACAAACACTCAGACAAACACTTAGACAAGCAGCGCTGCAGACATTTACATTGTTTACCTCCAAGGGGGTCTCTGGAGTCCTGGGTAGACGTGCAAATCCCTGGACGAGCCCCCAATTGAAAGACCACCAGAGGGAGACCTTCACTCAAGTCTCAAGATAGCACGCACACAAAGACACACGGGAGACCCAACTTGCTGCAAAAGCATGAGGCTTTATTCAGGAAACCAGAGCTCTGGGGTTGACACGTATCTCATGTAGGAGACAGAGGAGTCGACTCTTTGCCCTATTGGGTGTTTCTTTTTATAGGGTTTTTAGCAAGGAAGGGAAAGGGGAGGGGTTTCACAAGGGCATTTGCCAACCTTGTACAGTTATGTCTACATATCTTATTTGTGCATAATCAGAGTTTAAGTACTTTTTCTTTACCTTAATTCCCCTTTCTCTGAGAGAAAACTTTAAGTCCTTAGTAAAGGATGCTTCTTTAGACAAAGAATGGCCCATTTTATGGGACGGAATGAGTGAACTTACCAGATCTAGCCATCTCCTCAGGCAAAGAAGCGGTGATCACAAGAGAACTCCTCCGGAGTATTGTCAATAAGGGGTCTCTGTCCGACTAGGTCCGTGCCTGAGCCCCACGCTTGGGCGCCACTTGCCCCAACCCGCGGGACCTAGTTATTCGTGAGGACACCAGGAGGACCTTAGCCTGTGAAGAAAATGGGCGAGAGAGGGGAATGGACTCAGGCAAACCAATGCTTGTCGAGAGTCATTTATTCAGCCAGAAGGCTCATCTTTTAAAGTCAGTTTTAGGTAGGGGTGGGGTAGGGAAGAAAGGGTGAGACAGTACAGAATCTTCTTGCACAAGGCATGGATCATATGGAAGGGGGTCAGGGTGACCTAGGTGGTGGAAGGTTACAAACTCTTCTTGGCCTCAGGCCAGAGACATTGTGGTTGTTCTGGGAAGTCATAACTCAGGGGCCTTGATACTGCAGGCGCAGAGCAGCATGTTTGTTCTTTAGCCAGAATGCAGCAGGGGTGGAGGAGGGGGGTAAGGGAAAGATGAAGCATTTCTTAAGGGTGATCCCCAACAATTTATCAAAAATCTCCCAATTAAAAAAAAAAAAAAAAAAAAAAAAAACAGGTCCAGATGGATTCACTGCTGAATTTTACCAGACCTTTAGGGAAGAGCTAACGCCATTGCTTCTTAAGCTTTGTGAAAAATAGGAAAATAAGGAATCCCACCAAATTCCTTCTATGAAGCCAGCATCACCATGATACAAAAACCAGGCAAAGATAGAACAAAAAAGAAAAGAAAATTACACGCCTATCTCCCTCATGAACACAGATGTAAAAATTCTCAACAAAATATTGGCAAACAGAATATAAGAATAAATCAAAAACATCATTCACCCTGACCAATTAGGCTTTATCCCAGAGATGCAGGGATGGTTCAACATATGCAAATTGATAAATGTAATACATTATATAAATGGACTGAAGGCCAAAAATCATATGAGCATCTCATTAGATGCAGAGAAAGCATTTGACCAAATCCAACATCCCATCTTGATAAAAGTCCTACAGAGACTGGGAATAGAAGGAACATATCTCAATAATATAAGGCTATTTATGACAAGCCTACAGCCAACATATTCCTAAATGGGGAAAAACCTGGAAGCTTTTCCATTAAAATCAGGAACAAGACAAGGGTGTCCACTGTCCCCACTTTTATTTAATATAGTACTGGAAATCTTAGCCATAGCAATAAGGCAAGAGACGCACATAAAAGGGATACAAATTGGAAAGGAAGAGATCAAGTTATCATTATTTGCAGATAACATGATTCTATATATAAAGGACCCTAAAAACTCTACCAGAAAACTGTTAAAGCTGATAAACAGAAATCAGTAGCATTCCTATATGCTAACAACAAACATACAGAGAATGGAATCAGAAAATAACTCCCATTCACAATTGCATCAAAGAAAATAAAGTACCTTGGAATAAACTTAACACCAAGGGAAGTAAATGATCTCTACAATGAAAACTTTAAAACAGACAAGAGAGAAAATGCAGAAGACACAATGAAATAGTAAAACATCCCTTGTTCCTGGATTGGAAGAATCAATATTGTGAAAATGGCAATCTTACCAAAAGCAATCTACACATTTAATGCAATCCCTATCAAAATTACAAAAGCATTCTTCATGGAAATAGAAAAAAAAAATTCCAAGAATTCATTTGGAATCACAAAAAACCTCAAATATCTAAAAAAAATACTTAGCAACATAAATAAGGGTGGTGGTATCACCATGCCTGATTTTAACATATACTACAGAGCCATAGTAATAAAACAGCATGGTACTGGCACAAGAGCAGACATGTAGTCAATGGAACAAAATAGAGGACCCAGATGTAACTCCAAGTAGCAATGGCCACCTGATATTCGAAAAAATGCCAAAAATCCATTATTGGAGAAAAGATAGCCTCTTCAGCAAATGATGTTAAGAAAACTGGACATGTATCTGTAGAAAGATAAAATAGATTCTTCTCTATCTCTGTGCACAAGAATTAAGTCCAAATGGGTTAAATAACTTAACATCAGACTGGAAACTCTGAAACTGCTAGAGGAAAAAGTTGGGGAAACCCTTCAACATATTGGTCTTGGCAAAGACTTTCTGAATATAACCTCAGTTGCTCAGGCACTAAACCCACAGAGTAACCACTAGGAGCTCATGAAATTACAAAGATTTTGCACTGCAAAGGACACTGTGAATAAAGCAAAGAGGCAACCTAGAGAATGGGAAAAAACTCTTCACCAGCTATATATATGATAGAGGATTAATATCTAGGATATACAAAGAACTCAAATAATTAAATAATAAGAAATCAAACAAGCCAATTAAAAAATGGGCTATGGAGCTAAATAGAGTGTTCTCAAAAGAAGAAATACAGATGGTGTATAAGCATGTAAAAAAATGTCCTACATCCCTAGTCATCAGGAAAATGCAGATTAAAACTACATTGAGATTCCATCTCACTCCTGTCAGATTGGCTACCATCATAAAAACAAATTACCATAAATGTTGGCAAGTATGTGAAAAAAGAGGAACCCCTCTACATGGTTGGTGGGAAGGCAATCTGGTCCAGCCATGGTTGAAAATCAGAGTGGCGGTTCCTAAGACAGCTAAAGATTGATCTACCATATGACCCAACTACAGCACTCCTAGGCATATATCCTAATGATTCATCTCATTTCCTTAGAAATATGTGCTCAATCATGTTTATTGCCACTCAATTCATAATAGCTGGGAAATGAATCCAGGCTAGATGTCCTTCAACTGATGAGTGGATAACGATGATATGACACACTTATACAATGGAGTTCTACACAGTGGTAACGAAAAACGGAATTTGAAATTTGCAGGAAATTGGATGGATCTGGAAAGGATTATACTATGAGAGGTAACTCAGTCCCAGAAAGCCAAGAGCCACATGTCCTTTCTCATATGTGGATCTTAGCTACAGATGATTGGGCTTTTAAATGAGAAGGCAGAAAATGTCGGTAGCAGTGGCCAGTAAGCTAAAAAATAAGTACAAAAGGAAGAGAAAGGGAGGGAGGAGGGTACTCAATAGGTTGGGATTGTATAAATGTAGGTACAGGGCCAGATTAACTGGGGCCAAAATGATGTCAGGGAAAGAGATTGAGTAAAGGAAAGGTGGATGGAGAGCTAATCAAAATCTAAGAGGATATAAATAAATCATATGGAATCCTCCAGTATTGGACCATGGAACACTCAGGAGCCATAGATCATTGCTAGAAAATTTTCAGTGCCAGAGATGGGATATCTTCCAGTGAGTTGCTGGCCAGGAAGGTCCCTGATGCCCCCAAAACATTATAGGCCATTGCCAAGGCCCTTGGTTTCTCACCAGGAATAGATGGTAACTCCCTATTGCTGAAGACTCCACATACTTGGGCTGCAAGGCCACTGAGAAATCCTGCTGGAACTGAGGTGATAACCTCCTCCATGTAGACCAGCTGACAGAAAGCTGATAGAAGCCATTCTTCATGCAGTTCAATGGGAGAGATTCCACCAGTGAAGATACTCAACAGTGGACACTGCAAGCCCTATAATTGGCCAGCCAGGCCAAATGAGCCACCGGGTGCAATAGTGGAACATCTATCATGGTGGAAACCAGTTGCCCTCCAATTGGACTGGAGGCCCACTCCATGGGAGGGAATACATCCCTGATACTGAAAACTTAAATCAGGGGTAGTCATGAGCCCCAGAGGTATAACATTTTCTGTTGTCTGCATAAATGTATATACTATGCTTATCAAAATGTCCAGTAAACACTTTTATGAATATCCATGCCCTAATATTAATGCTCTCTCATTTTGGGTAGAGAATCTTCTCTTTTCAGATGGCAGTGACCTTGGGACGACTCAGAAGGTATCATGGTGCTGGAAAGAAGTGACTGGAGCACTGAGGAATTTCTCACTCACACCTTCCAAGGCTCAGGGTCTAATGTGGAAGAGGTGGCAGAAAAAATGTAAGAGCCAAAGGAAGGGTAGGACTCCTTACAACGTGCTCCCTTGAGACATAAAATGGCCTGGATATCCATGACCTCATAGTGCCTGACACTACCTACACAAGACTACACAAGAGGAGGAAAAGATCATGGCATCAAAATAAAAGAGAGACTGATTGAGATGGGGAGGGGATATAATGGTGAATGGAATTTCAAAGGGGCAAGTGGGGTGAGGGAGGGTATTACCATGAGTTATTTTTTATAATCATGGAAAATGTTAATAAAAATTGAGGAAGAAAAGAAAAAAATAAAATACCAAACACTAAATAATATTTAATGGGGAAAGAATAAAGGAATTCCTACTTAGTTTGACAATAAGACAGAGTTGCCCACTCTCTCCTCTGCTCTTCAACATAGTACGAGAATTACTAGCTCAAGAAATAAGACAGGAGAAAGACCTAAAAGGGATTCAATTTTGAAAGGAAGAAGTCAAGTTAGCCCTATTTGCAGAAGCCATGATCCTGTACATAAGTGACCTGAAAGTCTCCATCTCAAAACTTCTGAAGGTGATTACTTCCTTAAATAAAACAGCAGGATACACAAGTCAATGCACAAGCTGGGATTAGTGGTGCATGCCTTTAATCCCAGCACTCTGGAGGCAGAAGTAGAAGGATCACTATGAGTTTGAGGCCACCCTGTGACTACATAGGGGATTCCAGGTCAGTCTGGGCCAGAGTGAGACCTTACCTGAAAAAAAAGTCCCAATAATCAGTAGCTTTTCTATATGAAAAGGACAAATATACAAAGAAATAAATCAGTGATGCTGTCCCATTCTCAAGAGCAACACTAACAACAAAAAAGTAAATACCTTGGAATAACACTAACGAAGGAAGTGAACAACCTTTGTAATGAAAATATTTAAAAAAAATAAAACTCAAGAAAGAAATTGAGAAAGACTTGAGAAGATGGAAAGACCTTCCATGTTCCTGGATAGGTAGAATTAATATTGTGCGAATGGCAATTCTACCAAAAGCAATACACAGATTTAGCTATATACCAATAAAAACACAAGCATCATTCTTCAGACATTGAAAAAAATTACTTCAAATTTCATATGGGATGACAGCAAGCCTCAGATATCCAAACATTTTACTCAAAAAAAAAAAAAAAAAAAACACCTCTGGGGATTTGAGGTTTCACAATTTCACATAATCTGATGTAAAATGATATAACAAAACCTTGGGACTTCCAGCCAAGATGGAGACTGCCTAGCTGCCCTGCAAAATACCTGGGAAGGATAGGCAAGACATTAAGGGTTTTCTGGGTCTTCTTGTCAGTGGGAGGGCACAGAGGGGGGACAAACAGGGAATCGCAGATCCCCTCTTTGGCAGGTACACCCCCCTTCTCCAAACAGCCGCCACATTTAACCCAATGGCCTATTCCTTTGTATTCCTTCCACTAATACATAGCCTCCAATCAGGGAGCATTCTGCTCTGAATTTATCAGTGGATTCTGCCATAGATAGAGCATTGAACTCCTAATTAATCACTTTTCAATGCCTTGTCTGTAAGTATTTCTGCATTGGGATCAAATCTTCAGTAAATGAATCTTTGGTGGATACTTCATAGTCACCATGACAAGAATATAGTGCATTTTTCACAAAGCAGATCCTGTCCTTTGTTACAGAATGGATGAAATAAGGCAACATAATTCTAAGTGAAGCAAGCCAGGAACAGAATGATGAACACCACATATTCATACTTTTTTAAGTACGATAAAGCAAATTCAAAGAAGTAGAGATTAGAATGATGTGTCCTGGAACCAAAGGGAAGGGGAGATACAGGGATGAAGGTCAAAGGGAACAAATCCTTATTAGACAGAAAGTATATTTTATATTAAAATCATGCCTGCAACCATTCCAGATGAATTCTGAGATCATTTGTTCTATTTCTGTGATGAATGATGCTAGGATTTTTTATCAGTGTTGCATTAACTCTGTATATCTCTTTTGGTAGAATTGCTATTTTCAAAATATTAATTCAACCTATCCAGTAGCATGGAAGGTCTTTCCATCTGCTCAAGTTCTTCTGAATTTCTTTCTTTAGGTTGTTTTTAATTATTATTATTATTACATAGCTCTTTCACACTGTTGGTTAATGTTATTCCAGGGTATTTAATCTTGTATTGCTACCGTATATGGGACAGCCTCATTGATTTATTTCTCTGTATATTTACCCTTTGCATATAGAAAGGCCACTGATTTTTATGTGTTGATTTTATATCCTGCTAATTTTCTGAATGAGTTAATCATCTTTAGAAGTTATGAGATGGAGACTGTTTGGTAACATGCATAGGATCATCCCATCTGCTTCTATACATTCCATTTGGTTTGTATTTTCCTTACCCTTTTCTCTATAGAACCCATCCCTTCCTCATGTTCCAATTTCAGGTCACGGTTTGATTTTCTTGTTTCTTGGAATTCATTCATGAATTTAATCATGTATTTGTTAATCATATCCAGCTGGTTATTGATGTCCTCTATTTGTTGGCTCATCTTCAGTTCATGTATCTCTCTTTTGAGGTTTCTATGGTTTTCCTCAATTAAGTTAAGCCTAGTGAACAAAATTGTGTGCGTTTTCTTTATGTGATTGTTAATTGGTTAGTTAATTGGTTAATTGGTTGATTTGCCTCCAATTCAGCAATGTACATGGCCAGGGTTATGTGGCTTATTGGACTTTCATTTTGGGATTCTATTTGTGTTATCTTTTCTGTGTTTGCACTGGACACTAAAGTTGCATGAGTAGGCAACTTTGTTGGCTTTGTTGGAGATACCTCAGTTTGTTGTCTGGTGTTGCTTTTTTTTGGGGGGGGGTCTACCATCTCAGGTTGAGTCTTATTTAATTAAGGTATAAACAAGAAATTTCCCTGTAACATCTTCTGTAAATGTTCAATTTTGGATAGGAGTGAGATGGCTTCTGTGGATGTGCAGGGTAAGGATAGTGTAAGTGTACCAGCAGCTCTGGGCTGGTTATTGTTACCAAAGCTTTGGTTGGAGTTCTGGAATCTCGTCAACCCATCACAACTCTGCCTTGCCTGTAGGGCTCAAGGGCTGTAGCATTTACTCTTGTTCCCCTATTGTACCCAGTACAATATTATGGATGACTCTCTGGTCACACCTGGCAGGTGCTTTCCAGGTATGCCTGTGCTTGAGTTCTGGGGCTGAGGTGATGCCCCCAGCAGTTTCTGGGAGAGCCCAGGATAGTGAGGTGAGGATCACTATGCTCCACAGAACATGCCAGACCAAGAAGTTGGCTGGATTGGTGTGTTGGCGTTGGTGTCATGTCACAAACAGCAATCAGAGGAGGTGATCCTGGGAGAGGGTGAAGTTTGTGCACAGACTATTTGGGGTGTATACAACATAAGGGTGCTAGGTGTGGTGCTGATTGTGGGGGACTCACAGGACTGCTCAACATGGCTATGCAGGGTGTGAAACTCAAGGGCACGCTCAAGTGGTGGAGTGTGAGGGATTGGCACACAGGGTTGCCATGGGGTGTGGTAGACTAACAGGGTTGTGTGTGGGAGCAAGTTGTGACAGACTCACAGGGGTGCTCACAAAGTCTGCTGGGAGTATGGGTAACCCAAAGTCTGGCACGGATGGCACAGGGCATGGGAGACCCAATTGCCATGGTGTTTTCATGGGTCAACATGACCCAAGTTCATATATTGCTGATTCAGGATGTGGGGATTGGTAGGTACTCATGAGGTGGAAGGGACAAGAGGGACTCATAAAAAGGCACCTGTGGGCAATGTGGGTAATGAGAAATGAGCCCACAGGAGTGGAGAGATGGTCTCTGACATGCACAGCAGGGACATGAAGTGAAGGGGACTCTAGGGGTGCATACAAGGGTTCCGGTGTTCAGTTGAGGAGTAAGGATAGGGAGTTAGGAGCTATCATGTGGGCTGTAGGAGTGGCCCTGAGGGGTGCATACAAGGGAACCTGAGGGCAGTGTGGGGTATGGGGGATCTGTGCACATATCCAGCAAGACAGGAGTACCTTGCACAGGTGGGAGAGGCATGTGATGTAGGAGACCCAAGGGGCACAGGCAAGGGTGCTTGACAGCAGCCTGTGAAGTTGGGGACTGGCACATTGTGACAGTGAGTCAGGAGTGTCCACATGGGCTTCAGGGGTGGTGAGGGGTGATCCTCAAGGATCTAATAGACTACCTGAGATTGTGAGAATCAGCAGATCCCTGACTGAGCACCCCCATGCCTGCCCAGTGAGGGTCTGTTAAGACCTTCTCATACTGGATACCCACAATTCTTGCCTGATATTATCCCAAGAGCTCTAGTGTGGTTAGGAGTCTGCCATCTTGACTGGAAATTCTCTGCATCATGTTTTGAAGACAATGTTTTACAGTTCTCTTTTTCCTCCTCCTGCTTTTACATTCGTTCTATGTCCTATTCTGTGAGGGTCCCCAACCATTTGAGGTGCATATGTTAGATGTCCTGTTTGACCCTGAATACATAGTAGTCACTTATTCTTGGGAATTTTTCTAGCTGTACATTTCTGCATTAAACACTAGTTACTGTATGAAGGAACTTCTGTGATAAGGCTTTAAGCAATACTAGCCTATGAGAACAAATATGGCTTTTTAGAAGACAGTTTAATATGGTCTCCAGTTAGCATAGCCCCAGTTGTATATTGCCTCCAAGGGCCTATGTCCCCAGCCATAAGATCTTTGGCTAGGTTTACAGTGCAAGCATGCCATATCTCCTGTGGAGCAAGCCTTCATTCCAATCAGAAAGTGGTTGATTACTTCTGTAACCTTGATATTATTGTACCAGTGAGACTATATTGTTAGCAGCTTAATGGTGGAATAAATAGGGTACCCATATAAGAAAGGTTGTTGAGGACTCTTCTCTCCCAGCAGCTTGCATAACACCTTCTGTTATGAACAAAGCTAGCCATCATGGAGGAAGATTTCAGCTCAGTTCCAGCTGAGCTTCTCTGTCCTGTAACTGAAATATGTGGTATCTTCTAAAACCAAAGGTACTTACCACCTAGTTTTGGTGGGAAACCAAGAGCAACAGAAATAGCCTCTATTGTCTTAGGAGTCTCTGTAGCCTCTCTGACCAACAACTCCATTGGCAGGTTATCTCATCCCTGGCACTGGAATTTATGGCTAATCACCAATGGATTTTGAGAGCACCTTATCCAGCCATGTAGGAGACCTCCTTCAAATACATTTTTTAAAACTGTGTTTTAATTTTCTTGCCAATTACTAGGTGGTCATGGTTTATTCACTTATATTTTGTTTAGATTCAACTTCCCACCATCCCCTTCTCTCATACATACCACTCACCTCATTTTTGCTTCAACCTCTCCCTAACCCTATTACACCTGCCTACTTTCGTGTCTACCCAAAAACCTTCTCCCCAAGGCCCCTTTCTAGCTTCTTTGTATATGTACACTCACCACTCATAGACTTACAGCCACTAATCTAGAAATTATAAACTAAATTGAAGTCTGCATATGAAAGAATATGCAATGTTTGTGCATCTAAGCCCATGTTACCTCATTTAGTATGAGCTTTTCCAGTTTCATTTTCCTGAAAATTTCATTTGCCTCTACCTAGAATAAAATTTTATTATGTATATATGTACTATACATTCACAATCTATTCATCAATTAATGGGCATATAGGGTCATTCCTCTTTCTAGCTACTGTGAATAGGGCAGTAATAAACGTGGATGAGCAAGTATCTCAAAAGTAGAGTGTAGAGACTTCAAGATACATGCCCAGGAGTGGTATAGCTAGAACATAGAGTAGTTCATTTTGAACATTCTCACAGAGAAATCACTTTATTTTATAAATATTGTCACTTATTTGTGAAGAATATATATATGGAAAGAGAGAGAGAGAGAGAGGCTGTAGATGCGTGTGTTACTTTATGCACATAGTACTGGAGAATTAAACCTGTGCCAGCAGGCTTTGCAAGCAAGCACATATATACCCTTTGAGCAATCTTCCTAGTCCAAGAGGTCATTTTCGATATAGAGATGAAAGTAAACTTGTTCCCACTCTCATGTTTGGCTTCATCCACGAAGGCTACACTAATCTCCTCCTGTAAGGACCTTATTTGATTACCCATGGGATTCAAGTTCTCTCAGACCTCATGACCTCTAACTTTATAGATAAAATAAAACTTAGGGCTACTAGTAATGGGTATCTTATAATTTCAGAAAGTGCTATACGTGTGCAATTACTGTTATAGTCCCAAGTACCTTCACACAAAATCTATAAGAAAGGAAATCCATTTTAATATTAATAATATGTGTGGGCTCCAGAGATTTCTGTAGCTTATCTCCTTCTTATAGTTAACATAAATAGAAGTTATAAGGCTTAGTAGACTTAAAAGATGATGCCACTATTATTACTAAACAGGCCTGGCAGTCTGAGTTCCTTCCATGTTTTTCCTATACCACCCTTGTGAGACCTATAGACTCTCATGGCATCCTGCAAAGATCATACCCTTTAACTTACTATAGCCCAGATGGGGCTCCTGCTCTTATTTTTACTTATGTTCTTAAGCTAATCATCTCTTTGTAGTAAAGGGATCTTCTTGCCCACGGGAAGTAAATATTAACATTTCACATTTATCTTAACTGCTATTGCTAAAATCTTCCCTCTTAAGATGCACTAATATATGGTAGACTTGACTCATTTTGTGACAGGCAGTCAGTTATCTTTTCTTGTTGTACTGATGTATCCTGTATCTCCCCACTAACCCCTCCCATCTTCAAGATAAAACAAACTGATTCCCCAACTAAAAGTGAGAACACATTAAAATAAAGGGACTATTTATAGCTATTTGAGAAACTTATTGATGTGCATACATGCCTTTCTTAGCCAAAGACTGCTGGGGATTCTTTTTGAGGTCTGTGAGTTTCCTATCTGACTTTTTTCCCAAGTATTATTTCTCTCCCACAGAGAGGGTCTCATTTCTAATCCAAGAACAGTTTTGTTCCCAGATAGGTTGTGTGCCACTATTACACAGGTGTGTACCTTTTGTTTGAATAGTTGATTTAGTAACTTGAAGAATCTCCTGCTTATTCATGCTGTTTGTAACCATTGTCTTCCAGCAGCTCCTATAGTGCCACGGACTGACTTTTGGGGAGATCAGGACCGAGGGAGAACAAGGGCAAAGGCTCAAGGAGAACTCGGGATTCGGCGAGGAAATGACAGACAGACACACTCTAAGTTGAATATGCTGTTGCAATTTACTGAAGGTTTCATGAAGGTTTTATACAGATTGAACAAGCAAACTTAGCAAGCCAACAAGTGATCTCAGAAATCATTAATCTAAACAATCTTAAGTATTGTTCTATTCTAAGCACCCATGTAATATTTATCAGGCAGGAAATGTACCCATTTTTTTTTTTAAGGAGGACTTCTTGCACTATTGACTACAGTTTTACATGAATAGAAGCTTGGGGCAAGAGGTATAAGGTGAACAATAGGTTATTTATTTTTTATAAACCGAGCAGAGAGCCATCTCTTTCCACTTATTAGATTATTTATATAATCCTCATATTCATTATAAAAATGTTTCTATCCAAAAGACCACCAATATTTTAAGGCTGGTTTAATGCTTTCCAGGAATTCTTTTCTTTCTTATCTAGAGTATAAGCACCAAGGCTTACGTGTCCTTGTTAAGCGTTCCATAAATGGAAGAGAATGTCATAGCCTCCTTTTCCCTTCATAACTTACCCATCTGTCAATGAATTCATCATATCCTCCCTCATAAGGGAGTGGATCTAGGTATTTTCCAGCTCTGGGAGTCCACCTTGGTGGAGTCCACCATCTGCCTTTGATCAAATACTGAACATACCCCCCAGGAAGCATTCTGGTGGGAATGCCCAACTTTTGTAACTTCTTTTTTGCAGAATCGTCATGCTTCTTATGAACATTACTGATTAACATTTCTACTTTCACTTTCTCAGGATCAGTATTGTCTTTAGTCATCATAAGCTGTTTCTACTCTACACCATCAAAAAGTTGTCCTAAAGTTAATTTTTTATTCTTAGTAGAGTTATACATTCCTTCCATTGCCCTAATTATAGGAGGGGCACATTCAACACTTAGATTGTTTCTTGTACTCTGATTGCATGCATGATTACTAATAAGTGTTGAATTAGCTGTTCTTAGACAAACAGCTAGAAGGAAGCAGGAAAGAAACAGAGCGCAGAAAACAGCCCATTGGCTCCAGCAATCGGGTCTTTGTGACTTTTTATGGGCAGCAGGAACCATTACAGTAACTGACTGCCAAGGGGTCACCGGGGGCATCCCTCCAAGGAGTGCTGGCCCTCTGTCCTCAGCTCTCTTCCAGTGTAGAGGCATCTTTGCTACACAGGCAAGGTTGCCGTGGATGTAGCCCTATAGCACCTTTCAGCACTACGAAGTCTATCCAGGAGGTAACTAGTATCCCTCTTGTTTCTAGCATGTTGTCTTGATGTCCTCTGGCCATGAGCTGTGGTGTCTTCAGCAATAGGGTTCTTCCTATTTAGTTCTGGCAGGTAACCAAGGTTGTGCTTTCTATGTCTTGTATGGGACACGCTGTCATAGTCCCCCACTTATTGAAGATTCTTATTTATAGAATGCTACCCAATAGGATGGCTTCTTGGTACCAATTCATATTGTCATTAGTCTTTTGTAATTCTTCCCCAACTTCCCTTCTCCAAACCTGCTGAAGACCCTTCCACTCCTGTGTAGCTCCTCCTTCCCTACTTTCTTATTTCTTAGCTTCTTTCTGGTGCCATGCCAATACTACTAATGTTTTACTATCACTTACAATCAACTCAAGCTGTTCCAGGTTATGAACCATATATGAGAGAGAACATGTGGTATTTGTCTTTCTGAGCCTGTGTGACTTTACTTATATTATTTTTTACAAGTGTATCCAACTTCCTGCAAATTTAATTATTGTGGTTTTCCTTACTACTAAATAAAATTACATTGTGGACATGTGCCATATCTTCATTAATTAACCATTCATCTATAGATGGACATCTGGGCTTATTCTGGTTTCTAGCTGTTATAAACAGAGCATTCATAAATATGGTAGAGCAAGTATCTCTAGTAAATAGTACAGTCTTTAGTATATATTGCTGGGATGAACATCCAACCAGACAGAGATTATGGGGGAATAGGCTTACTTTAGGCTTACAAAATCCATGGAAAACACCATCAATTGCAGAAAAAGTTGGCTCTCTTTCATAGATACAAGCAGAGAGAAATAAATGCAGCAAGTGAACATTAACAACAGCAATCACAACCAGCCAGAGTTCAATCTGCTCTATCTACACCTTTGGACTGGAATGAAGATCTGCCCCGAAACAAACCTTAAAGCTGGACTCCAGGATCTTCCCATGGTGAAATGCCTACCTGTAGGAGGGTTCTTCCTACTAGGTGCTCATATTGCAATTTCAATTTTAATGAAACACCTGAGTCTATGGGGCCATATATTTATACTATCACATTCAAACTACCACAATGTCTAAAATAGGTATAGCTCAATCTAATGGTAGGTCGATATTTCAGCATTTGGGGGAGTTTCCATATTGATTTCCATAATATGTGAACAATTTTCACTCCCACAAGAAGTCCCACCAGAAGCCCAAGCCTCAAAATGTCATTAAGGTATGTTGATCATTTTTCTACAAATTTCATTGTGTCTTTTCTTCATCCTGTTGAGTAGAATTCCATAGTGTACATATTCCACATCTTGGTTATCCATTCATCTAATGATGGGAACCTGAGGTGATCCCAGTTCTTAGATACTATGAGTTGAGCAGGTATAAAAATGGTTGAGAAAATATCTCTGAACTGAGATGTGGTGTCTTTAGGGTAAATGCCCAGTAAGGGAATAACAGAGATGGTCGGTAACTCTATAGTCATCCTTTTCAAGTGTCTCCATATTGATTTCCATAGTGGTTGTACCAGCTTACATTCCCACCAACAGTGAATGAGTGTTCCTATTTCTCCATATCCTTTCCATCATTATTTTCATTTGATTTTTTTAATGTTTGCTATCCTTACTGGGGTAAGATGTAATCTCATTTCAATTTGCCTTTTTGTAATGGTTGGGGATGTCAAAAGTTTTCTTAAGTGTGTGTTAGCCACTTGTAATTCTTACTCTGGCAACTTCTGATTCAGTTCTCTTCCCCACTTTTGTAGTGGGTTGTTTGATAATTTATTGTTAGTTTTTTGGGTTCCTTGTACATTCTAGATATTGGGTTTCTGCCAGTAGTATAGCTGGTGAAGATTTGCTCTCATTTAGTGTGCAATTTATTGGCTCTGTTTATATTTGCCTGTGCAAAAGCTTTTTAGCTTCACGAAATTCTATTGGTTGAATGCTTGTTTAATTTTGGGGGCCTACTGAGGTTTTGCTCAGTAAGTTTTTTTCCCAGTCATATGTCATGGATCATGCCTCCTATTTTTCTTCTTCTAGCAGTTAAAGAGTTTCAGGTCTTATATTGAGGTCTTTAATCCATTTGGACTTGATTTTTGTGTATGGAGAAATGAGTGTTTCTAATTTCATTTTTTTACATATGGTCATACAATTTGTCCAACACCATTTGTTGAAGATGCTGTCTTTTCTCTGTCTACATTACTGGCACCTTTGTCAAAGATCAAATAGCTGTAGCTATGGGTATTAAATTGTTTTCCATTGATATATGTTTTTTTTTATTCCAGTACCATGCAAGTTTTATTACTAAGGTTTTGTTTTATTTATTTTTTTTCATTAGTTTTTTATTCAGAAAACACAGGCAGTTTGGTACCATTATTAGGCTCATCCATGACCAACCCCCTCCCCAATAGCCCCTCCTTGTTGAGGTATATGGGTCTTTCATTGTGGAGTTAGCCCACAGTTATTGTTATGATAAATGTCTCTGCATATCATGACCCCACATGTGGCTCTGACATACTTTCTGCCCCCTTTTCCACAAAATTTCCATGAGCTATGTTGGGTTCATTTTTGGTCTGCTTCAGTGAGAAGGTGTTGGGGGCCTCTGAGGCTCTGGCTCTCTGATTTGGTAGGAGTTGATTTTTCCCTGTGTTGGTCTCCTTCCCCCTTGTGCTGGTATCTTGTTCATCAGGAAAACAGCACCTTTGCTTGTTTTGCCAATTTTCATTAGTTTCCTTTTGGAGGTATGATGGGGTGGCCCTCCCCTTAGGATCTGAACCTATCTGAAAAAGAGAAGCACAATCTCCAACAGAGAGTAAGTTAGCACCAGGACAAATGAGATAACCCTTACTTTTTAATACAGATTTTAATAGGTGTAGGCCCTTTTGTAGCCCATGATTGATGGTAGCTTGATATTGGAGAGTGGGCTAATGTTCGGATGTAGTTCTGACTTTTTTCCCAGCTCCAGCTATGGATGCCATACCACTAGTTAGCCAAGTCAAGAGCAGTTGGTTCCCCACCATGACTGTGTGCCACTATTGCACTTGTGTGGGCATCACAAAAGGTTATTTGTTGCTAGGTAGGTTAGACAATGAGTTTCTTGGACAGATATTGGTCATTTCCCCCAGTCTCCCATGTAGCACCTCTGGCACTAGACACCTGACTGTCTGAGGACTGACTCTCTCCTGGCTTCCAGCCATGCCATTCCATTTTACGTGTCAGCTGCATATGGAGTCTTCAGCAATAGGGTCTTACCACTGATCTTTGGTGGGTCATCAAGTACTCTGACAGAAATCTGTCATTCTTTTAGAAAACCTTGTAGGTTTCTCTGATCAAAAGCTCATTGTGGATGATAGCCCCATGCTGGTACTGGGAGTTACGGTCAGTGCCCACTAAGAAAATGAGGAAAAGATAACTAATATACAAGAGGTAGGGAGGAGAGAGGTGGGGGCGGAGGGAAGGAGGAAAGATGTAGAAGATTTAGGTTATACTTAATCCTACCCTCTCCAGTGTCTTGTGGTTTAGGTGTTTCCTGTATGGGCCTGGTGAAGGTTCAGCCATTTGGTCTGCCTTTTAGGAAGTAGAATTTTATGGTGCCATTGCCATTTAGGGTCTAGATTAGTGTTACCCCATCCCTTCGATGCCCTTCCCTCCCTCCCCCTCCATCCTAGTGTCTAGTCCATGAGATGCTTACTGGTATTGTAAGGTATCTTGGGTAGATTAAGGTTAGCTGCTGTAGATGAGTGAGACTATGTGTCGATTTTTTTTTTTCTGTGATTGGGTAAGTTCACAGAGAATGATCTGTTCTAGGCTCAACCATTTTTCCTCATATTTCTTTGTGTCATTTTTTCTTACTGCTGTATAGAATTCCATTGTGTAGATATACCACATCTTAGTTATCCATTCTTCTAGTGATGGACATCTGGATTGATTCCAGCTCTTAGCTATTATGAATTGAGCTGCTACAAATGTGGTTGAGCAAATCTCTCTGGCCTTTGATTTGAAGGTTTTTGGGTAGATGTCCAATAAGGGAATAACTGGGTCTGTTGGTATCTCTATAGTCAGCCATTTTAGGAGTCTCCATATTGATTTCCAAAATGGTTGTACCATCCTACATTCCCACCAACAGTGGATGAGTGTTCCTACTTATCCAAATCTTTGCCAGCATTTCTTTTCATTTGATTTTTTGATGTTTGCTGACCTTATTGGGGTAAGGTGGAATCTCATAGTTGTTTTAATGCATTTCTCTGATGATTAGGGTGGATGAACATTTTCTTAAGTTTGTGTTTGCCATTTGTATTTCTTCCTCTGTGAACTGCCTGTTCATCTCTTTGCCCCATTTTGTGAGTAGGGTGTTTGTCTTCTTACTGTTTAGATTTTTGAGCTCTTTGTAGATTCTAGAGATAAGGCTCCACCAGTTGGATAACCCACAAATATTTTCTCCCATTCTATGGGTAATCTACTGGATTTGTTTATTGTATGCTTGTCTGTAAAGAAACTCTTTCAGCTTCATATGATCCCATTGGTTGAGTGACTGTTTAAGATCGTGAGCTCATGGGGTTTTGTTTAGGAAGTCTTTTTCCATTCCTATATGATGGAAAGTACTTCCTAAATTTTCTTCCAGTAGTATTTGAGTTTCTGGTCTTATATTGAGGTCTTCGATCCATTTGGAATTGAGGGTAGTGTAATGGGGAAATGTGTGGATCAAGTTTCAGTTTTCTGCTTGTTGTTATACAGTTTGTCCAGGACCATTTGTTGAAGATGCTGTCTTTTTTCCAGCCTATTTTTTTCAGGCCTTTGTTGAATATCAAATAGCTATAGTTGCTTGACCCAAAGTCCATGTCCTCAAGGGTATGCCTTTGGTCTATACTCCTGTTTTTATGCCAGTACCATGTTATTTTTATTACTATAGCTTTGTTATATAGCTTTAGATCAGGTATGGTGATGCAACCAGAGGTATTTCTTTTGCTGAGGATATGTTTGGATATGCGAGGCCTTCTGCCTTTCCATATGAAATTTGAGATCACTTTTTCTATCTCTGTGAAGGACACTATAGGGATGTTGATTGGAATTGCATTAAATATATATATTGTCTTTGGTAGGATTGTCATCTTCACAATGTTAATTCTGCCTATCCAGGAGCATGGGAGGTCTTTCCATTTTCTCAAGTCCTCTTCAATTTCTTTTTTGAGTGTTTTTATGTTTTCGTTGTATAGATCTTTCATTTCCTTGGTTAACGTTATTCCTAGGTATTCTTTTTGTTGCTATTGAAAATGGGACTATGTCTCTTATTTCTTTATCTGTATCTTTGTCATTTGCATATAGAAGGGCTACCAATTTTTTGTGCATTGATTTTGTATCCTGCTACTTTGCTATAGGAGTTAATCACCTTCAGGAGTTTTGGGATGGAGTCTCTCGGGTCTCTTACATATGCAATCATGTCTTCAGTGAATAGAGCTAACTTAACTTCTTCCTTTCCAAATTGTACCCCTTTATTTCCTTCTCATGTCTTATTGCTTGAGCTAGGACTTCCAGTACTGTATTGAAAAGCAGAGGTGAGAGAGGACATCCCTGTATCATTCCTGATTTTAATGGGAATTCCTCTAGTCACTCTCCATTAAGTATTAAGTGGGCCTTTAGAGCTTTGTATATTGCCTTTATTATTTTAAGATATGTACCAACTATGCCAATTCTCTCCAATGTTTTGATCATGAAGTGATGTTGTATCTTGTCAAAGGTCTTTTCTGTGTCTATTGAAATGATCATGTGGTTTTTATGTTTAACCTTGTTTATGTGGTATATTACATTAACAGATTTCCATATGTTGAACCACCCTTGTGTTCCTGGGATGAATCCCATTTGATAAAGGTGGATAATGCTTTTGATGTATTGTTGGATTCTGTTTGCAAGTATTTTGTTCAGGATCTTTGCATCTAAGTTCATTAGGGAAATAGGCCAGTAGTTTTCTTTTCTTGTGGCATCTCTGCCTGGTTTTGGGATTAGGGTGATACTAGCTTCATACAATGATTTGGGTACCTTTCCCTGTTCTTCAATTGAGTGGCATAGTTTTAGGAAAATTCGTTTGAGTTCCTCCATGAAGGTTTGATAGAATTCGGCTGGGAAGCCATCTAGTCCTGGACTCTTCTTTTGTGGAGGTTTTTTTTTTTTATTATTTTTCAATCTCCGTGAGTGTGATGGGTTCATTGAGGTAATTAATCTGCTCTGAGTTTAGCTTTGATAGATGGTATGCATTGAGGAATTTATCCATCTCCACCACATTATCCAATTTTGTGGAGTAGAGGCTTTTGAAATAAGTCCTGATGATTCTGCCAATTTCAATTACGTCTGTTGTGATCTCTCCTTTTTCATTTTGAATTTTGTTAATTTGAAGCTTCTCCTTTTTTTGCATGATCAAATTGGCTAGGGGTTTGCCAATCTTCTTTATTTCTTCAAAGAACCAGCCTTTTGTTTTGTCAAATGTCTTAATTGTTTCCTTGGTTTCCAATTCATTAATTTCTGCTCTGATTTTAATTATTTCTCTTCCTCTGGAGCTCTTTGGGTTGGATTTTTCTTGTTTTTTCAGTGCCTTTAGGTGGATGGTTAGACTATTGATTTGGGATCTTTTTTATTAAGGCATTGAGTGCTATGAATTTTCCCCTGAGGGCTTCCTTCATTGTGTCCCATAAGTTTTGGTATGATGTGTTTCATTGTCATTCAATTCCAGGAAGTTTGCAATTTCATTTTTTATTTCATCTACTATCCATTTATTGTTTAATAGTGTGCTGTTCAGTTTTCCAGGTGCTGTTGGGATTCTTGGTGGGTCTTTTGTTGTTGATTTCTAGCAATGTAGCATTGTGATCTGATATCATGCAGGGAATTATGTCAATTTTACTAAATATGTGGATTTGGGATTGAAAGTTCTGTAGATGTCTGTTAGTTCTAAGTGATCTATGGTTTTGTTGAGCTCTCTTGCTTCCCTGTTTAGTTTCTGTTTGGATGATCTGTCTATTACTGATAATGGTGTATTGAAGTCCCCAGCTATGATTGTGTTAGTGGTTATTTCTGTTCTATTGTCAAGTAGGTTTTGTTTTATGAATTGTGGTGCACCCGTGTTTGGTGCATACAGATTTATAATTATAATATCCCCTTAATGGTTTGTTACCTTGATAAGTAGGAAGTGGCCTTCTTTGTCTTTTATGATTATTTTTTATTTGATGTCTATTTCATCTGATATTAATATAGCTACACCTGCTTGTTTCTTATTCCCATTTTCTTGGAATATTGTTTTCCACCCTTTCACCCTGAGGAGGTGTCTGTCTTTAGTGGTAAGCTTGGTTTCTTGAAGGCAGCAGATTGAGTCTTCTTATTTTTTGATCCATCCTGTTAGCTTGAGTCTCTTGATGGGTGAATTAAGGCCATTAATATTTAAGGTAATGACTGTAAAATTTGATTTGATCCCTGCCATGTTGTGGTGGTAGATGTGTGTTGGTGTTTTCATGGGCTTTGAAGGTTTTTGGGCCTACTCGGGGTTTGATTGTTGTGATCTGCTTCTTGTAGTCATTTGAGTTTGGTTATTTGTTTCTTCTATGTGGAGAATGTCCTGATATACTCTCCGTAGGGTTGGTTTTGTGTTCACATAATTGTAAAGCTGAGTTTTGTCATGGAAAATTTTTCCTTCACCATCTATTATGAGGGATACTTTTGCCAGGTAGAGTAGTTTGGGTTGGAATCCATAGGTTCTTAGACTTTGGAGGGTTTCATTCCAGGCCCTTCTAGCTTTTAGGGTTTCCATTGAGAAGTCTGAAGTAATTCTGATTGGGTTTCCTTTGAAAGTGGTGTGCTGTTTTTCCCTAGCTGCTTTTAGGATTTTCTCTTTGGTGTCAATGTTTAGAGTCTTAATGATAATGTGTCTTGGAGAGTTTCTCCTTTGGTCCAGTCTCCTTAGAGTTCTGTTGGCTTCTTGTATCTTGATGGGCCTTTCTTTTAAGAGACTGGGGAAGTTTCCTTCAATTATTTTGTTAAATAAGTTCTCCATGCCTTTGGTCTGAAATTCTTCTCTTTCTGGTATTCCAATGATTCTGATATTAGGACGTTTAAGTGTATCCCACAATCCCCTCATGTTCTGTTTGCAATAACTTTTGAACTTATTGTAGTTTTTGAACTCTCGAACTGTTTCTTCCATCTTGTCTTCCAGATCAGAGTTTCTATCCTCCACTTTGCTGACTCTATTCTTGAGAGCCTCTAGAGAGTTCTGGACTTGTTAAATTAAGTTTGCATTTTTTACTACTTTTCTATGTATCATTTCCATCACTCTGTCAAGCTCCCTTTTCACATCATTTTCTGATTTTCTTGATGATTCTTGGAATTTGCCCTTGCATTTCTTTATGTCTTCATTTAGTGTGGCCAGCTGATTTTTAAGGTCCTCTTTTTTTTCACTTTCCCTAAAATCTCTTAATTCTCTTTGAAATTCTTTCAATCTATTATCAATTTTTTTCTACCTTAGTGATGGTAGCATCCATACGATTATCGGTCCTTTGTTGCTTTCCTGCAAGTTCTAGCAGTAGGTTGGTTAGGGTTGCATTGCTCATAGCTTCCATTTTAAGTTCAGATCCTAACGACTCTTCTATGTTTTGGTTAGATGTATTCCTTGTAGGACGGGGTGATCTACCTGGATTTTCTTGTATTTGATTTTTCATGAATTTTTGTTTTGCTCTGTGGTCTACCCATGACAGTGTATGGGCAGGTAGGTGGGTGGATCAGCCTAGGGTCTAGTGCAATTGGAATCTGAGACAGTCTGGGGCAGTTTCCAAGCAGCCTGAGCTTTGGCTCTCACTTGCCAAAGCTGCCTATCTACTGTCTGACAGGGGTGCCAAAGTTGCCGAATTCTCAAATGGTAATGCTGCCAAAGCTGCCTGACTTAGAGCTTGAAGCGGGATTGAGATACCAAGACCTGAAGCTGCCCAAACTGGCTGGGAACACTGGGACCAAGAAACAGTCTGTGCCCCTCTACCACAGAGGAGTGGAGTGTGGACGGGTACGGACAGGTAGGGGATGGCACCTGAGCTCCACTAGTGAGAGACTCAGTCTGGGCTTGTGTGGCCTTTGCTGTGGGACTGGGCCCACAGAATGTACAATCGGAGCACAGAGGCACCTGCGGCGGCGAGTGCATGAGTGGTGGGCCCGGGAAGCACACGATCAGAGAAAAGCACAGCAAACAGGAAAGTGTGTGATTGGAGCACAGTGGTGGATGTTTGGAGGAGGGGGGTGTACCCTCCAAAGAGGGGATCCGCGATTCCCTGTTTGTCTGCCCTCTGTGCCCTCCCGCTGACAGGAAGAACCAGAAAAACCTAATGTCTTGCCTTTCTTTCCCAGGTATTTTGCAGGGCAGCTAGGCAGTCACCATCTTGGCCAGATGTCCCAAGGTTTTGTTATATCGTTTTACGTCAGATAATGTGAAATTGTGAAACCTCCAGAGGTGTTGTTTATTTTTTTCTTTTTGATGAGTATAATGTTTGTATATCTGAGGCCTGCTGCCATCCCATATGAATTTTGAGGTAATTTTTTTCAATGTCTGTGAAGAATGATACTTGTGTTTTTATTGGTATATAGCTTAATCTGTATATTGCTTTCGGTAGAATTGCCATTTTCACAATATTAATTCTACCTATCCAGGAACATGGGAGGTATTTCCATCTTCTCAAGTCTCTCAATTTCTTTCTTGAGTTTTATTTTTTTAAATATTTTCATTATATAGGTTGTTCACTTCCTTCGTTAGTGTTATTCCAAGGTATTTACTTTTTTGTTGTTAGTGATGCTCTTGAGAATAGGACAGCATTGCCGATTTATTTCCTTGTATATTTGTCCTATTCATATAGAAAAGCTACTGATTATTGGGACTTTTTTTTCAGGTAAGGTCTCACTCTGGCCCAGACTGACCTGGAATCCCCTATGTAGTCACAGGGTGGCCTCAAACTCATAGTGATCCTCCTACTTCTGCCTCCAGAGTGCTGGGATTAAAGGCATGCACCACTAATCCCAGCTTGTGCATTGACTTGTGTATCCTGCTGTTTTATTTAAGGAAGTAATCACCTTTAGAAGTTTTAAGATGGAGACTTTCAGGTCACTTATGTACAGGATTATGGCTTCTGCAAATAGGGCTAACTTGACTTCTTCCTTTCAAAATTGAATCCCTTTTAGGTCTTTCTCCTGTCTTATTTCTTGAGCTAGTAATTCTCATACTACGTTGAAGAGCAGAGGAGAGAGTGGGCAACTCTCTCTTATTGTCAAACTAAGTAGGAATTCCTTGATTCTTTCCCCATTAAATATTATTTAGTGTTTGGTATTTTATTTTTTTCTTTTCTTCCTCAATTTTTATTAACATTTTCCATGATTATAAAAAATAACTCATGGTAATACCCTCCCTCACCCCACTTGCCCCTTTGAAATTCCATTCTCCATTATATCCCCTCCCCATCTCAATCAATCTCTCTTTTATTTTGATGCCATGATCTTTTCCTCCTCTTGTGTAGTCTTGTGTAGGTAGTGTCAGGCACTATGAAGTCATGGATATCCAGGCCATTTTGTGTCTCAAGGGAGCACGTTGTAAGGAGTCCTACCCTTCCTTTGGCTCTTACATTTTTTCTGCCACCTCTTCCACATTAGACCCTGAGCCTTGGAAGGTGTGAGTGAGAAATTCCTCAGTGCTCCAGTCACTTCTTTCCAGCACCATGATACCTTCTGAGTCGTCCCAAGGTCACTGCCATCTGAAGAGAAGATTCTCTACCCAAAATGAGAGAGCATTAATATTAGGGCATGGATATTCATAAAAGTGTTTACTGGACATTTTGATAAGCATAGTATATACATTTATGCAGACATCAGAAAATGTTATACCCCTGGGGCTCATGACTACCCCTGATTTAAGTTTTCAGTATCAGGGATGTATTCCCTCCCATGGAGTGGGCCTCCAGTCCAATTGGAGGGCAACTGGTTTCCACCATGATAGATGTTCCACTATTGCACCCGGTGGCTCATTTGGCCTGGCTGGCCAATTATAGGGCTTGCAGTGTCCACTGTTGAGTATCTTCACTGGTGGAATCTCTCCCATTGAACTGCATGAAGAATGGCTTCTATCAGCTTTCTGTCAGCTGGTCTACATGGAGGAGGTTATCACCTCAGTTCCAGCAGGATTTCTCAGTGGCCTTGCAGCCCAAGTATGTGGAGTCTTCAGCAATAGGGAGTTACCATCTATTCCTGGTGAGAAACCAAGGGCCTTGGCAATGGCCTATAATGTTTTGGGGGCATCAGGGACCTTCCTTGCCAGCAACTCACTGGAAGGTATCCCATCTCTGGCACTGAAAATTTTCTAGCAATGACCTATGGCTCCTGAGTGTTCCATGGTCCAATACTGGAGGATTCCATATGATTTATTTATATGCTCTTAGATTTTGATTAGCTCTCCATCCACCTTTCCTTTACTCAATCTCTTTCCCTGACATCATTTTGGCCCCGGTTAATCTGGCCCTGTACCTACATTTATACAATCCCAACCTATTGAGTACCCTCCTCCCTCCCTTTCTCTTCCTTTTGTACTTATTTTTTAGCTTACTGGCCACTGCTACTGACATTTTCTGCCTTCTCATTTAAATGCCCAATCATCTGTAGCTAAGATCCACATATGAGAAAGGACATGTGGCTCTTGGCTTTCTGGGACTGAGTTACCTCTCATAGTATAATCCTTTCCAGATCCATCCAATTTCCTGCAAATTTCAAATTCCGTTTTTCATTACCACTGTGTAGAACTCCATTGTATAATTCTGTCATATCATTGTTATCCACTCATCAGTTGATGGACATCTAGCCTGATTCCATTTCCCAGCTATTATGAATTGAGTGGCAATAAACATGGTTGAGCACACATTTCTAAGTAAATGAGATGAATTTTTAGGATATATGCCTAGGAGTGCTGTAGTTGGGTCATATGGTAGATCAATCTTTAGCTGTCTTAGGAACCGCCACTCTGATTTTCAACCATGGCTGGACCAGATTGCCTTCCCACCAACAGTGTAGAGGGCTTCCTCTTTTTTCACATCCTTGCCAACATTTATGGTAATTTGTTTTTTATGATGGTAGCCAATCTGACAGGAGTGAGATGGAATCTCAATGTAGTTTTAATCTGCATTTTCCTGATGACTAGGGATGTAGGACATTTTTTAGATGCTTATAAACCGTCCATATTTCTTCTTTTGAGAACACTCTATTTAGCTCCATAGTCCATTTTTTAATTGGCTTGATTTCTTATTATTTAATTTTTTTGTTTTCTTTGTATATCCTAGATATTAATCATCTATCAGATGTATACCTGGTGAAGATTTTTTTTCCCAATCTGTAGGTTGCCTCTTTGCTTTATTCAGAGTGTCCTTTGCAGTGCAAAATCTTTGTAATTTCATGAGTTCCCAGTGATTAATCCGTGGTTTTATGGCCTGAGCAATTGGGGTTGTATTCAGAAAGCCTTTGCCAAGACCAATATGTTAATGGGTTTCCCCTACTTTTTCCTCTAGCAGTTTAAGAGTTTCAGGTAGGATGTTAAGGTCTTTAATCCATTTGGACTTAATTCTTGGGCATGGAGGGAGA
This sequence comes from Jaculus jaculus, assembly GCF_020740685.1. Taxonomy (NCBI): domain Eukaryota; kingdom Metazoa; phylum Chordata; class Mammalia; order Rodentia; family Dipodidae; genus Jaculus; species Jaculus jaculus. The sequence goes on along the minus strand of NC_059104.1, from coordinate 130,808,702 downwards.
GAAGGATCTATTTTCATCCTTCTGCAGATATATATCCCCTTTTCCCAACACCTTTTCCTGAAGATGCTTTCTTTTCTCTGATGAGTATTTTTGGCATTTTTATCAAATATCTGGTGGCAATAGCTACCTGGGCCTACATCTAGGTCCTCTAGTCTGTTCCACTGATCTACATGTCAGTTTTTGTGCCAGTACCATGCTATTTTTGTTACTGTGGCTCTGTAGTATAGGTTAAAATCAGGTATGGTTATCCCACCAGTCTAATTTTTGTTGCTCAGGATTATTTTAGATATTCAAGGTGTTTTGTGATTTGAAATGAATTTTTGAATTTTTTTCTATTTCCATGAAGAATGTCTTTGGAATTTTGATAGGGATTGCTTTCTATGTATAGATTTCTTTTAGTAAGATTGCCATTTTCACAATATTTATTCTTCCAATCCAGGAAAAAGGGATTTTTTTTTCCACTTTCTAGTGTCTTCTGCAATTTCTCTCTTGTCTGTTTTAAAGTTTTCATTGTAGAGATCATTTACTTCCCTTGGTTAAGTTTATTCCAAGGTACTTTATTTTCTTTGATGCAATTGTGAATGGGAGTTATTTTCTGATTCCATCCTCTGTATGTTGGTTGTTAGCATATAGGAATGCTACTGATTTCTGTTTATCAGCTTTAACAGTTTTCTGGTAGAGTTTTTAGGGTCCTTTATATATAGAATCATGTCATCTGCAAATAATGATAACTTGATCTCTTCCTTTACATTTTGTATCCCTTTTATGTGTGACTCTTGCCTTATTGCTATGTCTAAGACTTCCAGAACTATGTTAAATAAAAGTGGGGACAGTGGACACCCTTGTCTTCTTCTTGATTTTAGTGGAAAAGCTTCCAGTTTTCCCCCATTTAGTAATATGTTGGCTGTAGGCTTGTCATGAATAGCCTTTATTATATTGAGATATGTTCCTTCTATCCTCAGTCTCTGTAAGAATTTTATCATGAAGGCATTTTGAATTTTATAAATACTTTTTGTGTATCTAATGAGATGATCATGTGATTTTTGTCTTTCAACCCATTTATATAATGCATTACATTTTAGATTTGCATATGTTGAACCATCCCTGCATCTCTGGTATAAAGTCTACTTGGTCAGGGTGAATGATCTTTCTGTTTGCCAATATTTTGTTGAGAATTTTTGCACCTATGTTCATGAGGGAGATTGGCCTGTAATTTTCTTTTTTTGTTCTATCCTTGCCTGGTTTTGGTATCAAGATGATGCTGGCTTAATAGAAGGAATTTGGTAGAATTCGTTCTTTTTCTATATCATGGAAAAGGTTAAGAAGCAATGGTGTTAGCTCTTCCTTGAAGGTCTGGTAAAATTCAGCAGTGAATCCATCTGGGCCTGGGCTTATTTTAGTTGGGAGATTATTGATAACTGTTTGGATCTCCATGCTTGTTATAGGTCTATTTAATTGATTAATCTCATATTGAGTTAACTTATGTACATCATATAAATCAAGGAAATCATCCATTTCTTTCAGATTTTCATATTTTGTGCAGTATTTGCTTTTATAGTATTTCCCTATGGTTTTTTGAATTCCTCTGAAATCTGTTGTGATGTTACCTTTTCCATCTCTAATTTTATTAATTTGTGTCTCTTCTCTCTTTCTTTTGGTCAGAATTGCTAAGGGTTTATTGATCTTGTTTATACTTTCAACTCTTTGTTTCATTAATTCTTTGGATTGTTTTATTTTTTGTTTCTATGTCATTAATTTCTGCCCTAACCTTTATTATTTCTTCCTGTCTACTGATTTTTGGTTTGCCTTGCTCTTCTTTTTCCAAGGCTTTAAGGTGAAACATTCGTCGTTTACTTGCGGCTTTCTAATTTCTTAATATATAGGCACTTTAAAGTTATAAATTTACCTCTTAGGACTACCTTCATTGTGTCCCAGAGATTTTGGTATGTTGTGTTCTCATTATCATTTGACTCTATAAAGTTTAAAAACATTTATTTTTACTTTTTTGATTTTTTGATTTTTTGAGGTAGGGTCTCACTCTAGCCCAGGCTGACCTGGAATTCACTATGGAGTCTCAGGGTGGCCTAGAACTCATGGTAATCCTCCTACTTCTGCCTCCCAAGTGCTGGGATTAAAGGCGTGCACCACAGTGCCCAGCGACTCTATAAATTTTTTTTATTGCCTTCTTGACTTCTTCATTGACCCATTCATCATTTAGTAGGGTATTGTTTAATTTCCATGATTTTGCATATGCTCTATATCCTTTCTTGCTATTGATTTGTAGTTTGATTCCAATGTGGTTAGATAGAATGCAAGGAATTATTTCAATTTACCTGTGTTCATTAAGATTTTCTTTGTGTCCTAATATATGGTTTATTTAGAGAGTGTTCCATGTGCTGCTGAAAAGAATGTATATTCTGCAACATTTGGATGAAATGTCCTGTAGATATCTGTTAGGTCCATTGCTTTTATGACCTCATTTAGTACGGATGCCACTCTGTTTATTTTTTCCCAGGACGACCTGTCAATTGATGAGAGTGGGGTGTTGAAGTCACCACTACCACTGTGTTTGGTCTTATCTGTGACCTTAGTTCTAATAGCATTTGTTTGATGAATTTGGGATCCCCCATCTTAGGTGATATATGTTTAGGATTGTCATGTCCTCCTGCTGAAGGGTGCATTTAATCAATTTATAGTGACCTTCCTTATCTTTCTTAACTAATGTTGGACTGAAGTCTACCTTGTCAGATATTAGGATAGCAACCCCTGCTTGTTTTCTAGGCCCATTTGCTTGAAACACCATTTTCCAACCTTTCACCCTAAGATAATGTCCATCCTGTATAAAAAGGTGGGTTTCTTGGAGGCAAGAAATTGTAGCGTCCTGCTTTTTAACCCAGTCTGCAAACCTATGCCTTCTGGTTGGGGCATTGAGGCCACTGCTATCAAGAGATAATATTGAACGTTTTATATTCATTTTTGCCATATTTTGTAATTCTTCCAGTTTTATCTTTGTTCTCTTGTGTTAAGTAGTATTTGAGTATTGATTGTTTTCCCCCAGTTCCTTATATGTGTGCTTTTCTTTTTCTTCAACACGTAGGATTCTTTCAAGTATTTCCTATAAAGCTGGTTTTGTCTTCAAGTACTCCTTTACCTTGCTTTTGTCATAGAATGACCTTATTTCTCCATCTATTTGAATGTATAGTTTTGCAGGATAAAGTAACCTTGGTTGATAGTTGTTATCTTTCAGGACTTGGAATACATCACTCCACGCCCTTTTGGCTTTTAAAGTTTGTGTTGAGTAATCTGCTATTATCCTGAAGGCTTGTCTTTGTAGGCAACTTGATTTTTCTCTCTGACTGCTTTTAATATTTTTTCTTTGGTTTGTGTGTTTGGTAGTTTGTTTATAATATGGCGAGGAGAGGTTGTTTCCAAGTTTTGTCTGGCTGGTGTACTAAAGGCTTTCTGTATGTGCATTAGCACCTCTTTTCCAATTTGGGCGAACTTTTCTTCTATGATTTTTTTGAAGACTCCTATTATGCCTTTGGAGTGAAATTCTTCTTCTACTATGCCCTCAATTCTTATGTTTGATCATTTCATAGTGTCCCGAATATCTTAGAAATTCCAATTCATACTTGTCTATTAGTTTGTCTTTCTCTTTGTTGGAGTGTATTATATCTACCACCTGGTCTTCTGGCTTAGATATCCTGTCCTCTCCTTCATCCGTTCTACTGGTGAGATTTTCTACAGAGTTTTTTGTTGTTGTTGTTGCATTGACTGTGTTCTTCATTGTTACTAATTCTGACTGATTTTTCTTATTAGTTTTTCTATTTCCTTATTTATTTTTAGTATTCACCTCTTTATTTCATTGAATTTGTGTCCTATGTTTTCTTTGATTTCCTCTTTCATTTGTTCTTTGACTTCTTTGAACATATTTATAATCATTATTTTGAAATCTTTCTCAGGGATTTCCTGTAACTCGTTCTCACTGGAGGTCATTTCTGATGTATTAATACTTTTTGGTGGATTTATATTGTCTTGATTTTTGGTGTTTCTTGTGTTATAATATATATATTTTTGCATCCTGGATTATTTAATGATTGGATTTTCTAGGTAGCTGTGTATTATTAGATATATCAGACACTCTGATGTTATATAACTTCAGGGTAGGAGCTTAAGGTGTTAGGTGTGGCTCTCAAGACTCTCAGAGTATTTTTCCATGAGTAGGTATTATGACAACCAGATCCTCTAACTGTCCCTTAGGGTGTGTGGTGCCCCACCCATGCCCTTAATCCTGACAAGAAGGAGGTTAGGATTTCTGATTTGCTGAGGGTTCCAAGTCAGTCTGTGACCAGGTGAGGCTTTTCCCTGGTGTAATCCTAGTTACCTCTGCTCCTGCTTGAGTCCCGCTGTCGGTTCAAGTTGGTGTGGCCAGGTTCCTAGTCTGCTGCTCTGTTCACTGAGCTGGGCACTGGCAGTGGGGGAGGGGAGGCTGCGGACACTGCTCTAGTTCTCTTGCTGTTCCATGTTTTCTTCTACCTTGTGATCTGCTCCTCCGTTGTTCACTGCCACTCTACCTTCATGTTTTTTGAGTTTGTGGAGAGCTCCAGTGTAAGTGGATAATCCCCTCACCTGGTTTTTCTTGTGGCCCAAGCTGAGCCTGTCAGCTTCCTGGCACGCCGCCTCCACTGCCATGATCAGCAGACCTACTGGAGCTGCCCCTGCCAGTCTGTGTGGGCTCTGGATGCTTTGGATCTCTCCTACTTCTCCCCTGCCATTTCAATTTCCTATATACCTCCCTTTTTAGTAAAAGTGTATAGTTTGCTGAGGCTTTTATAATTTTTTTTTTTTTTTTGGCCTTTCCCCCCTTAGGCTGCTTTGGCATGGTACCTACGCCACCATCTTAACCAGAAGCTTGTTCAGCCGTTAATGACACCCAGTGGCTCTCTATCATCAAGCTTAACTGTTGTGTATATGTTTCTGATAACTCTGCTAATATCTCATCTGACAAGTCATGTCGAATACTTACTACTGGGCATTTGATGAACAGTTCTGGAAGAAAATCTCAGCCAGCTCATGTTCAGATGGTCCTAAAATAATCCAAGCCTGTCTACGTGGATTCCCTTGACCTCAAAAGTGACTAGTTTGCTGTGTGCTCACTTCTCAATAAGTCCTTACTTTTATTCTTTCTTTCAGTGTTCTCTACCAAGACTATCTTCCTATGACCTGGGGTCCATTACCATAGTTCCCCTTTCTGGGACAGACTCTTTTTTTTTTTTAAACATTTTTATTTATTTATTTGAGAGTGACAGACAGAGAGAAAGAGGCAGAGAGAGAGAGAGAGAGAGAATGGGCGCGCCAGGGCCACCAGCCGCTGTAAACGAACTCCAGATGCATGCGCCCCCTTGTGCATCTGGCTAACGTGGGTCCTGGAGAATCGAGCCTCAAACCGGGGTCCTTAGGCTTCACAGGCAAGCGTTTAACTGCTAAGCCATCTCTCCAGCCCTGGGACAGACTCTTTAACTGCCACAACTTTGTATCCCATTCAGCAGGAAGTAGTAAGGGTCTGACAGCTTATTCCTCTTGCCCCCTAAGAGCAGTTAGAGTGTCTTCTCATGAGAGGGAGAAATAAAGTGGGATAGAATTAGGGTTATTGGACCCTTGAGGGCAAAATGGACAGGAAAGTTTTTCTTTTTTTCTTTTTCTTTTTTAAGGTTTTTCGAGGTAGGGTCTCACTTTGGTCCAGGCTGACCTGGAATTAACTCTGTAGTCTCATGGTGGCCTTGAACTCATGGTGATCCTCCTTCCTCTACCTCCCGAGTGCTGGGATTATAGGCGTGTGCCACCACACCCAGCAAGTTTTCTTATCTCTTGTCCAATTCCAAAGAATTGTTTTTTTCTGTTCCTGCCTCTGCAAAAGACAGGCCTCACCCTCTTTGATGCCAGTCAAGTTATGTCTCTCTGCCTGTCCAGCAATAAGCAGACCAATGTTGAATGCCTGCTCAATATTTCCATAATCATGACCACTTGTGTCAAGATACCTGCTCTCCTTTGGTGAAAAAGGAGTAACCACCCCATACATAAATATTTCCTCTCCCACTTATTGTTCCCCAGTCTTTACAGGTCTAGCTCTACAAAAAGAAAAAAAAAAGGCCTTCAAACTCTGCCTGCTCCATATGCCTGGACCAACTGAAAGAGATCTTTATCCCTCATCTGCTGGGCCTCAGTGTGATGCTCTCTCTGGGTGCCTCCAGTGATCAGCAGTCTCAAATCTCTCCAGAGACAATTGAACTTTCTCACAGGTGTGGTACTTCAAAACTATCTAGCCTTAGACTTCATTAGTGCTCAACTTGGGTGGGGGGGAAGGAACATATGGTTTTAGTACAAGAATATTGTTTTCTTTGTTAATGAATCAAATGTTGTTAAGCTGTTTGACTACTACAAGCCTGAGGACCTCACCACCTGGTTCTCTAACCCTTTAGTTACTTGGCTTCTCCTTAGCCCCCTCCTTATTATAAAAACCCTATTGCTTGTAGCTCCATGTCTCATAAAATTTCTCAGATAACAAATAACTAATATTTCTAAAGTTGCTACTAATCAGGTCTTTGCACAGCACCTAACTCTATCTGGATCTATGGTAAATTATAATGAACCCATTTTGGATGACACTGCCCCATTATCAAAACAAAGGGGGAGTTGTTGGGCAGTGTTAGGCACAGGCTGGAGCCTTCAGGAGAGGGGCCTGAGCTTCCAGGCACAGCTGAGGACCCTGAAGTACAGGAGACCAGTTCGCTTCCAAGCCCAGCACATCTGAACTTAGTCTTTGCCCATAGCCCTGTGACCTTTGGCCAGTTGCCTGAGAAACATCTTATCAACCAGCAGCCTTCACACAGTCCTGCAACCCTCTGTAGATCACCTGACTCTCTCCTTACATGCTGCACCTGACTCCCTACATGCTGGAAAGATCATCCCTAGGCATAGGTTAGCAGCATTTAAACCCACCAATCCCATTAGAACCCTTACCCCTGTCCTCAGATGCTTATAAACCCATTTTCCTAACAACAGATGGAGACAGCTGTTCAACTATCTCTCAGGAGTGATTCTTTCTCTTATCAAGCACTCACCCACTCTGGTTGCCTGGGCACCTTTGGGGGGGACCCCAACTGCCGGAGACAGCAAGCATGCCATTTCAGGATCTCGAGGAATCAAGCGCTGAAGAGCTTCATGACACAGTTGCAGCCCAGCTGTCTCTTCTTGAAGTCTAATGTGGCCCCTCTATAGAAAAATATTTGGCTCTCTACCCTACAGATATCTGTGGTTTTCTCTATAATATTTGTCTTTCTCTGTCTTTCACTTGGTGTCTCAATCTCTAAGTTTACTTTTCCAGTAAAAATTGGTGTTAGTGAAGTGTTGGTCAATGTATCTGAAAGAGGATCTGGCATAGAATTGGAAAAACAAGAAAATGGGTCAGAGATAATTGTTTTCCTTAAAGGCCTTAATTAAAGTCAGGCATGGAGTACAGTACACTTAGGAGGAAACAATGAACCTCCTGGAACAATATAAAAATTGTTCTATGACTAATTTTTCTAAATGGTGGCAGTTGCAGCAAACTATGACTCTTTACCAAGAATCCTTACAGAAAAACAACCGAAGTCAGAAAGAGTTCAATGGAGGGACCAAAGTCTAAGTATTTTAGAGAATTAAAAGGAAAATTCAAAATAAATGATAGAGGGATAAATGGATCTATTGGATCAATGATTAATAATGGGATGCCCCATTTCTGGTTGTTTTGTCTCTAACCTTTAATGTAATAATTGAAAGTAGAAGTTCATGAAATCACAAGTGCTTGACTGTACATACATGGGGAAAATGTGAAAACAGTTAATCATTATAGGGGCCTGACAACTTTAGTTGAGGTGAATAATTATGGTATTGTTTGATGAAAAGGAATAACAAAAAATTTCTGTGAATTCTGTGAAATTGTACCTTTCATGAAGTTTGTTCTTGCATGACATGATCAGAAAATAAAAAACTGAGGCTAACAGCTGTGGCAGCAAAGAAGCATAGAAGTATAGAAGCAGGGAAAAACAGAGATTGGAAAAAAGACCAAAAACTGAGAAAAAGAAAAAAGCAAGGAAAAACAGAAAAAGAAAAAAAATAGAAACAGAGAAGCAGAGAGAGAAAGATAGAAAAATTCAGCTGCCTTCAGCATTAGCCTGTCAGCTTGTACCAGAACTTGACTTCAAGTAGTTATTGTGCCACTCCCTTTCATACGTCTCTTCGGGGACCCTCCTTCAAGCCAGGGATGGACCCCGGTACCTGACCAGTCCCATAGCAAGAACCAAGGAACCCATACCTCCTGAGACAGCCTTTTGGGTCCACCAATCAATCAGGTCTCTCCCTTACACAAATGTGCCCAATGGCAAGGCATATCCTAATTGGATGTTTAATCCATATAAAGGATCCTAACTATGTGTCTAAATCACTTCTTGGCACTAATATTATCTTGACTCATAAATTTTCTGGTCCTTGCTTTAATAAGCTCTCCCCCTTCCCAGCCAAATGTGCTTCTCTGAGGAGAAAAATTGAAGTTGGTTTTCCAAAGTTCTCTGTTTTGTGACCCTGTGGTGTAGTTCTATATGGCAAACACTTTGTGACAGTCCTTCATGTTGAGTGACAGTACACTGTGAGGCTACTATGTAAGCCCAGCACCAAAACAGAAAAAATGACCAAGATGCTCAGCGAAGGTGAATGCATCAAGTGAGAAGTCTGGGGGCTTTGGGAAGGGGAATGTGAACTCTCCAGGGATTTGTTATTCTCCTGTAGGAGAATGATATACACAAATCCAAAGGTGGCCATGGGTGCTTCTCATGTGAATGATCAAGAGGAGAAGATGAGAGTTTGGTTTCTCTTGAGGTTATTAAGGAGTCAAGATTTATTTTTTATCCACCTTAGATCAGGCTGCAAGAAGGTATGGTTTGGAAGAATGCTTCTAAGTATTATAATTGCTTCTTGAATTTTCCTGAGAGGGTGAATATGGATGCTGTGTCTACCACATTATAGTGAACTAGAGTGTGCCAGCACAAAATGGTACAAGCCAACAACCCTCTTTTTAAATGTCACTAGTACCTAACAAGACCTTGAAAGAGAAGCTTGAGGGGAAAACATGGTATACGTAGAGTCTGGACATTACCTCTGTCATCACTGGTGTAGTGTGTGAAAATATCTAATTCAAGAGTTAGGAAGATGTGATACACCAGTTTGTGGGACCAAGGACCTCTCATAATGAGCATATTTCAAAGAGATATGTGTGTTCCATTTATGCCTGTTGCCTGGCTTTGAAGAAATGGAAGCTCCATTGTATGTCTTTCTCTGAGAATTATTTGGTACTATATGTACTAAGACATGTGTCTGGTCTGATTCAACATCCCAACGTCATCCAGGGACATTATGATGGACTCTGTGTGTCCATTTTCTGAATGGGCAGCATGTTTGGTGGGGTAGGGATATAGTGATCACATAAATAAATGAAATGCAATAAAATATCTTTTGTGAATACCACACTGGAATAAAAAGTAGACCAACATGGAGAATAGAAAATGGGGTTGATCCAATCCAGAAAATCCTTGTCTATGGGAAGATCTCCAAAATTTCATCTGGAATATGTAGAGCAGCTTTCAATGGTGGTTTTCACTGAAGAGTCAGTGCAAATCCTGTCTTATTCAGGGGTATCTTGAGGAACATAACTGATAGAATGAATTGGTATTAAAAAGGGAAATTAGGACTGGAGAGATGGCTTAGCAGTTAAGCGCTTGCCTGTGAAGCCTGAGGTACCTAGTTCAAGGCTCGATTCCCTAGGACCCATGTTAGCCAGATGCACAAGGGGGTGCATGCATCTGGAGTTCGTTTACAGTGGCTGGAAGCCCTGGAGTGCTCATTTTCTCTCTCTGTCTCTGCCTCTTTCTCTGTCTGTCATTCTGTTGTTCTCAAATAAATAAAAATAAAACCACAAAAATTGTTTTTTTTTTTAAGGGGGAATTTATTAGATCATCTTACAGCAGTCCAACAATATCTGTCTTCTGGCTTTAGCATCAAGAAATCTGATATGCCAGGTGTGGTGGTGCATGCCTTTAATCCCAGCACTCGGGAGGCAGAGATAGGAGGATTGCCGTGAGTTCGAGGCCACCCAGAGACTCCACAGTGAATTCCAGGTCAGCCTGGGCTGGAGTAAGACCCTACCTCAAAAAAAAAAAAAAGAAAGAAAGAAAAGAAAGAAATCTGATAGATAATCAGTCATCTCAGCAATTCCAATCCTTGTGAATTTGTGAAGAGCTGATGCTCTTCAGTCCATGTTGGAAAACTGAGAAAACTTGGCTCCAATGACAATGAAGGATAGCTGAACATAGTAGATGCATATATGAGTGAATAGTATTATAAAAGGGAGGACAGCCAGGTAAAAGGCACTCACCAGTGAGTAGCACAGGCAGCCATGTTGGGTGGAGGCAATTGTGTGTTGTTACCTTATTGTTGCTAGCACAAATCACATGACCAATAATAGCTGATGAAAATAAGGATTTTTTTTTAATTTTAGCTTAAAGTCTTGAGGGGAAGCTTTGTGATGGGAGGGGAAAACAGTATGAGTAAAGTCTGGACTTTATGTCTATAATACCAGGTGGAAAAAGCAACAGGACAGTGAGGTAATTTCTGTCAAGGGAAGCTAGTATAACACCCCTGACTGCCCCCAACAGCACACTCCAGCAAAGCTCCACCTCCCAAATTGCCATTGGCTGGTAACCAGGCATTCAAAACTCAGGAGTTTATGAAGGACACCTAATACAAAACATGACACTAAGCAATGGAGCCAGCAATCTATTTGAGATTTGCCTGTGTTCTGATTGGCATGTGCCAACAAAACTGCAGGGGAGGGAAGGCCTGGGGAGATAGTATTGTGGTGGTTTGATTCAGGTGTCCCCCATAAACTTAGGTGTTCTGAATGCTAGGTTCCCAGCCGATGGATATTTGGGAATTAATGCCTCCTGCAGGGAGTGTATTGTTGAGGGCGGGCTTATGGGCTTTATAGCCAGTTTCCCCATGCCAGTGTTTGGCACACCCTCCTGTTGCTGTGATCCATCTTCTGTTGGCCAGGGGGTGATGTCCACCCTCTGCTCATGCCATCGTTTTCCCCTGCCATCGTGGAGCTTCCCCTCGAGCCTGTAAGCCAAATAAACCTCTTTTTCCCAGAAGCTGCTCTTGGTTGGGTGATTTCTACCAGCAATGCGAACCGGACTGCAACAGTAAAGTGGTACCAAGGAGTGGGGTTGCTGCTAGACACCTGACTGTGTGGCTTTGGCCTTTTGAAGCTGATTTTCAAGAGGAATGTGGAAGGAGTTGAAACCTTGGCCTAAGAGATGCCTTGCAGTGCTGTAAGTACAGCTTGGTGGTCTATCCTGGTCAGAGCTGAAAGACCTGAAGGCAGTAAGAACTATGGACTGTGAGGTTTGGCTTATGAGGGTGAGAAAGAGCTGTGCCTGGACGGGGCTAGCAGTTTGTGTGAGAAGCTTGCTCTTGTGCCCATGTCCTGAGAAGTTGTGCAGGGTTGCTTAGCATAGAAATGAACTGGTGTGTGCAGAGGGATATGGCACAGAAAGGAAAATCTTTGGGTGAACTGCTGCCCATTCAACTGCAACTAAGAGATTACAACCTTTGAGACTGGGCTAGCTGACCTGCGCTGGGGCAACAAGAAGAATGTAGATTCTTTAGAAGGAGCCTGAGTGCTCAAAGAGTGTCCTGTTCTTCAAAGTCTGCTTTATTCCCCCCTGGATTAACAAATTGGCACCCTACCTGGTGTTGTGGAGTATAAGAAATGCTGGAAAGAGGGTCATTGAGTTTGCAACACGGTCTTGTGTTTTGGAAATGGCCATGGGCAGTGTGAAGCAGGTTTGCTGGTAGCCTGCATAGAGACCCCATGGGGCCATGAGGATGAACCGTGGCTTGCAGTGGAGACCCAATGGAGATGCCGGGACCATGAGATGGCTGCCGAGGAGCTGCCGGCCCTGATGAAGTTTTCCAGGACTGTGAGTAGCCTAGCTGGAGGGGTGGAATTGGAATGCCAGAGACTTATTGCTGGTTAGAATTATCAGACTTGAAGATTTGTCACTGGCTAGAGTTGGTGGACTTGAAGCTACAGAGTTTGATGTTTGCCCTGGTTGTTTTAAATCTTGTATTGGTTGAATGTTTCTTTGCTATGCCCAATGCCATCTATTGCAGTGTGAATATTTATTCTGTGCCATTCTGGGTTTTTTGAGGTTATATTTTGGTATTATGGCTCAGTTAAAAGATCTTGAACTATGGGGATGTATGAACATCATTGAGATTGATAAAAACTATGGGGACTTTTAAAGTAAGACTGAAAGCCTTGTATTTTACATCATGTATGGATATCAGTTTATGGGGGCCAGGGGTGGAATGTGGTGGTTTGATTCAGGTGTCCCCCATAAACTTAGGTGTTCTGAATGCTAGGTTCCCAGCCGATGGATATTTGGGAATTAATGCCTCCTGCAGGGAGTGTATTGTTGAGGGCGGGCTTATGGGCTTTATAGCCAGTTTCCCCATGCCAGTGTTTGGCACACCCTCCTGTTGCTGTGATCCATCTTCTGTTGGCCAGGGGGTGATGTCCACCCTCTGCTCATGCCATCGTTTTCCCCTGCCATCATGGAGCTTCCCCTCGAGCCTGTAAGCCAAATAAACCTCTTTTTCCCAGAAGCTGCTCTTGGTTGGGTGATTTCTACCAGCAATGCGAACCGGACTGCAACAAGTATAGACCACTGATACTCCACTTTTGTCTTCAAGAGTATTAGAGTGATAGTCCTAAGACAGTGGTATTGCAAGGACCAAGGTATGACCAATTAAATAGGATATGGGGGCAGCTATCTTCTTCCATGTGGAGAAGTAACAGAATGGTTTCCTTTTTAGATCAGTGTTTTTCACAGTCCAACCTAAATAGATAAGCTGCTGGTTACTGATCAATAGTGGTTGGGTCCCATTTGTGAGGGGAAACTAAATACAAGCTACTGTGACAAGTTCTGGTAATTGTGAGGTCTACCAAGCAATTCTATCTTAATGAAGCTTTGGAGTCTGTGAGGTATGTTGTGATAGTTTCAATATGATAGTTTGAATGCATGACCACACATATTCAGACATAATTTGGAGAATTGTTTTTATTGCCTGTTGGGAGCTATGAACCAAACCTCGGTCATGTTAACAGAAACTGCCATATAGCAAGTTAAGCTTCTAATTTCTCACCTAATACTCAACTACCAGAAACAAAGACTGCCATATAACAAGTTAAGTTTCTACTTCCTCACCTAATATACAACTACCAGAAACAATGGGATTGTACACCTGGCTAAACACTCCCCCATCCTGCCAGTAGCTGATGAAGAAACAAAGGCATTGTGGTTTAGCCAGTAACTGTGATTTTTGCCCTAACTATGTCCCCTTCCCCCTACAACTCCTTGCTCTGACCCCTACAACCCTATATATACCTACATGTAAGAATAAACTCTCGAGGCCTTGACAAACACCTAGCATGGTCTCCTTCTTGTGTTTGTTTGCCTATTTTCACCCAGGTTAGCTTCTCCTCGAGTCCTTGTTCAATTCCTTACTGGCCGGGGCAATTGACAACTCCCATAATTATAGACAACAAAACATAATAACTCCTTCCTCCCTCACTTTCCCCTTCACAACTCCACTCTCCATCCTATCCCTTCCCCTCTATCAGTTTCTCTTTTACTTTGATCTCATTATCTTTTCTTCCTGTTATAATGGTCTTGTGTAGGTAATGTTAGGCACTGTGAGGTCATGTATATCCAGACCATTTTGTGTCTGGAGGAGCACATTTTAAGGAGTCCTACCCTTCCTTTGGCTCTTAGGTTCTTTCCACCACCTCTTCTGCAATGGACCTTGAGCCTTGGAAGATGTGATAGAGATGTTTCAGTGCTGAGCACTCCTCTGTCCCTTCTTCTCAGCACTATGGTGCCTTTTTAGTCATCCCAGTGGTCACTGGCATCTGAAAAGAGAAGCTTCTCTAACCAAAAGTGAGGGTAGCATTAATATATGGGCATGAATGTTAATAGAAGTATTTATTTGGCAGTTGGCAAGCATAGTATATACACTAATATATTCAGAAATTTTTTATGAACTTTCTTCTTTGAATCCATATCAGAAAGATTCCTGATAAATAATGGGGGATGACATGTTACTGATGGCAGATCTGAGTCCAGCTATACTAGATGTGTTCAGAGATGTTTGAACTTTGGCAGTTTGTGATTGTTGCTTTTTGTGTTTTCTGGCTGTTGGTGGTTTCTCTCCTTGGATCTACTGAAGGAAGCCACCTTCTTCTGCCACTGATGAAACTTCTGCTGGATCTATATGCCTGTAATAAACCCCTTTCTTCCATAAACTGAGTCTGTATGGAGGTTTGTTTCAGCAATAAGGAACTGACTACAACTTATCTTGAAGCCTAAACAGGTTGAAAGTGTACTGACATCCATAAGGCATCCATCACACTTACCCAGGAAGTGTCTACTGTGCTGGTGAGAGAAGGAGGGAATGTGGTGTCCTTTTACTGTTCCTCCAGAAGAGTAAGAAGGAAGATGAACATGGAAGATGTCATATCTGTTATTCACAAAGACTTAGAAGGTCATGTTTTCCCTCTGGTAGTAGGTATCTAAATAAGGATCCTTCAGTGTATGTGCCAAAAAAAAAATAGATTGAATTTAAGACAAAAATTGGAACTTTAATTTACAGCAACACAGATTAGAGACCTGGAAGAACCTCATTCTCAAAGATAGTCTCAGTGGGTAGAGGCTGCTGTTCTAAGGCTGTATAGTGGAGAGCTATATGTGGCAGCCTCTTGGGCCCAATTACATGTGCAACAAGATTGTGTTTAGTGAATAGATGTTATAATGACATAGCCAAAGAAGGCTGAGCCTGGGTGAACAGAGGATATGTTGATGAATAGCTTTCTGTTGGGATCACATCAGTGGGAGAGGATGGGCTTTCACCTATAGCATGGGTAGCACTGACTAGTAGAGATGGATAAGGTGAGTATTTCCTCAAGGATGAAAAGTAAAAGGAGATGTGTAGCTTGTTTAAGTGTCTTAGGAATAGTTAACATGATAATTCCCTTCCTTGCCCAGGAAATTTTTCGACCTTTGAGGATCTTTTTGTTCCTAATTGTTTAACCATGATAGAAAGCCCTTTCCTTTATGGGAGTATTTAGCTTATCCTCTCATATTTTGTAAGAGTAGTGTAACTAGTAGTGTAGCTCTGTGGTACAGCACTTGCCCTATATATGCAAAGTCCAGTTCAATTAACTTCCAGCTATATAGAATCATGAGAAGAGTAGTAAGGTCAGGTTGAACCATCTCCTTTCAGGGTCCCTATAGAAGCATACCTTCAGTAAGATGCCAGAAGTAACAATGAGTAAGAAACTATACATCCTTCTGGTGTACTTTAAGTGTAATGGCAGCACTATTCAAATATCCTATAGGCAACCATTTGAACAATTAAGAACAAGATGCATCTCTCTAAGATTGAACAGGGATGTAAGTGAAACTATTGACACTAGAGCTGTGATCCAAAATGGAGAACTCAGATATCATTAGCTATCTAAATCATCCACTTCAAGGCTCAGGGCACATTGCAGAAGAGGGGGCAGATAGAATGTAAGAGCTAGAGTATGGTGAGGACTGCTGACAATGTTATCTTCCAGACCCAATGTGGCCTTGAGTTTCAGGATTTCACAGTGACAGACACTACCTACATAATATGAGTGGAAGAAAAGATCACATCCATGTATAAGACAGACTAGATGTAAAGAAGAAGAGATTAAGTAGAAGGTTGATCTGCTGTTGTCTGGACAAATGTATATACTATTCAGATCTGGCTTCTGAATCCCAGGACCAGTAACTGGGTTATTCCCCCCCCCCCCACACACACACTGAGTAGTTGGCCAAGGAGACCAATGAGGCCCCAGAATAATGTATCCCATTGTCAAGCACTTGATTACCCAACAGAGCTAAAGTAAGACCCTATTGTTAAGACACCAGAGGCTGCTGTCTCAGGACACTGAGAGACCACATGGGAGTAGAGAGGAAAGCCATTCTTCTCCTAGTAAACCTTCATGCTGCTAAAGAGTGCCATGAGAGCTACTGAGTGATAATGGTCACTGACAGCATGAATAAGTAGGAAATCCTTCAATCTACACAGTCCACAACCCAGACAAAAAGAAAACACATGTGAAACAGTAGTATACAGCCTCTCTGGGTAATCAACTACCCTCCAATTAGACATAAGGCCCAATATGTGGAAGAGAGCCCATAATGAGTAGTAGGATCCAAGTGAGTACTCAACCACCAGAGACAAGCCCCCTTTGTTCTCTGGACATATTGAGTAGTAATCATCATCTAAATGTCTCTTAAACTTATATGAATATCCTTCTTAATCAGAGCTGATCTTACCCTTAGTTGGATAATCTGTCTTATGTTGCAGATGGCAGAGAATACTGGGGCAATCCAAGATCCATCAACTTGTCAAGAAAGTCATCTGATTGGCCACCACAAGATGTGCCACCTCAACCACCTTCACTGGGGTCCAGAAGAATCTGCAGAGAAAGCAGTGATGAGCATTGTTGCCAATTCTAAACAGACAACTGCCTCCAGGGAGATAGCAACATACACGGTGCATAATTTAAACAAATCACAATAGTAATGCAGTGTCTACAGAGAACTCAAGTCTAAGAACAAATTGCTAATATTACTGCCAAGTCTCAGGGACTGTTGTGGAAGAGGGAAAGAGAAGATTGTAGGATCCACAGGGTGAGTAAATATATCCTGAGGTACACTCCCCCAAGATGGATAGAGGCCCTAAATACCCTACATTGAACACCAAGAACCCAACTAAGGAGGGCCCTGAGGGAATTGGATACCAGGTATGAAGAGATTCAAAACTATAACCTATGTCATATATATATATGAAGGGATTCAGTGGAGGGAAGATTTGGAGGGGGAGGGAGGGTACTGGGAGTTGAATATTACCCTGGTATGCTATTAATATTTAAGTAAGTTTGCAATAAAATATCAATAAATAAATTACAGAAAACAGAAGGATAGAGTGAAGAGGGGATCTGAAGAGTTTAGCACATGAAAGTTTCTGAAGGGTGGCATACTCTGAGGACTTGGAAGATCTACACCTCTCACACATATCTCAGCTGTTACATTCTTTGTAATACACTTTGTAATATTAAGCTAGTTAAAAAAAAGAGCATACATCAAAAGGATAAGGAAGGGTAATGCACAATGCTGTTTTCTAGCCATGACATTGAATTTGCACTGTAAACTTTCAGGAGCTGTCCATTACCTTCACAAAAATCTGCACAAGACTGGGTCTAACAACATTACTTCAAAGGGTAGGGAGAAGCTCATGAGGCCCTCATTCATCTCTGAAGAGTGACTGACAGTTATGGTTGCTAATGGTTGCTTGAAGAGGGGTATAGTAGTATAGCCACTGGTAAAGAGTTTCCCAACTTGCTTAATCAAGAAACCCTAATTAAACTCAGTGTGTTACTGAAAAAGACATAAAGTATATGTCGGACTAGTAAGGAAGAAGGAAGAATTTAGTGAGCTAGGGTAAAATAAGGTAATTGTAAGTGAATAAGATCAAAATAGTTTCTATACATGAAGATAACTGTCAATACTAATAACTAAGAAATAATAATGGAGTCATGAAATAATACTCTTAAATTTAAGTTGTAGATTTTAGAGTACTAGATTTTTAAATTATACCTTTCACTATCAAAAAATGAATGCCTAAGAACTCCTCTTTCCTGAACAAGAATGTGATGAGATCTGAATGACTGCAACTGTTTAGTCAGAGCTCAGATATAAGATTAAATTTTTGTGTACATGCTAATTTCTTCTCTGCACCTAAAATATGTGTTTCTTATTTCACACAGATCTGATTTAATTCCAGTCCTTAGTATCACAGAGAAAATCAGGCTACATGCCTATTTATTTTCATTATGTTGAGGATTTTTTTTAGCTTCCCTATAAACAAATAGCAAAATTTATATTTCTTTTGTTTATGTATTCTATATTTATTTACTTATTTACTGCATTTACTTTATTTACTTACTAATTCACTTTATCTATCTATCTATTTATCTATCTATCTATCTATCTATCTATCTATCTATCTATCTATCTATTTGTAATCTATCTGCTTATGCCATGTACTCCTTGAGAAAAATTGCACTGTAATTTTATGTTGTTAGGTGTTTCTTCTTTCGCCTTCTGGTGGCCACTAGTTAAAATAACAACTCTATATTTTCTCATAATGTGAACTTCTGCTTCACAAAATCGTTCTTACTTTGCTGTCCTCTGGTGGCCAATACGTAAGCAGCAGTCTTTTGTATTTTTTTAAATTTATTTTTATTAGTTATGTACATACTTAGTATGTAAACAACACATGTTGGTACCATCCTTTCTCTCATCCGTTCCCATTTTCTGAAGGGGCTGTCCTCGTGGGGAATGCAAGTCATTCCCATGGGGATTGTAGATCATGCATTGTGGAGCAGCAGTCAGTTATGGGGGAGCAGCAATGTCTCTATGCATAATGTCCCAACTTGTGCCTCTTTTCATCCCCTCTCCTGCAAAATTTCCATTTATTACATGTGTATAATGCCTTTTTTTTATCACACTTCCTTCAATTACCCTCTTCCTTCCCCTCTACCCTCCCAGTAAATCTTTCTTCTTCCCTTGCTTTCATATTTTGTTTATTTAGTTTTTGACCCAGCAATTTAAATTAGGGTTACTTGTGTAATACTGGAGAATGAGTTGATAAAGTACACTAAGTAGTCAAAAAATTTTAAACTATGGATTTCTGTACACTATCTACAAATGCCATCAACATATCCAGGAATTTTTGTTTGCCTGTTTGTTTTCAATGTAAGGTCTAGCTCTACCCCAGGCTGACCTGGAATTAGCTATATAGGCTTATGGAGATCTTGAACTCACTATGATCCTCCTACCTCTGCCTCCAGAGTGCTGGGGTTAAAGGCATGTGCCACCACATCTGGCCTAGAATTTTTTTAACATAATTATTGTAATTTAGGTTGAATATTCTTTATCTGAAATGCTTGGGAACATGTATGTTTAGGATGTTAGATTTTTGGAGTTTCAAATGTTTCTCTATACTTAATGAGATGTCTGAAGATGGGACCTTGTTCTTAAAATGAAATTAATGTGTTTTCACATAAATATCCTGAAATTCATTTTATGCAATATATTTTTAATTACTTAATTTATATATTGACACATTTTATATGCATGTGTAATGTATTTTGATCACATTTCCCCTACATTCTTGTGGTGATTTGAATGAGATATCCTCTATAGCCTTATGTTTTAAATTCTTGGTCCTGAGAGAGTGACAATTGAGGAGGTGAAGTTTTGCTGGAGGAGGGACATCACTGGGATTGGACTTATATAGTTCTAGCCCAGCACCAAGACCAGTAAGAAGACTACTGCCATCAAGATACATGACTAGATGTGAGACAGCCTCTGCTTTACTGTAATGCCATGATGAAACATCTCTCAAAACTAAGCATGAAATAAACTCTGACCTTCTATATGCTGCTCTTGTTCAAGTCTTTGTCCCAGTAATGGAAAGATAACTCCTAATTTTTTTCATTTCTTCTATCCTGCTGAATGCCTCCTTCTTCCTTTCATTCTTCTCCTTTCTCCTCCTCCTCCCTCTTCTTTTTCTCTAGTCCTTCTTTGACTTTTATATTTTTTGTAGCTACTGAGTTTAATCAGTGCTGCTTGTGAGAGCATAGTGGGAGATTATTTGCCAAAATATGTACAGTTTACCGATGGTTATGCCACTGAAAAAAGATGTCCTGCCCTCCAACAGCAAGCATTAACTGCCAATAACTCCTTAGGAGGGGGGCCTCATGAGCCTCTGCCCTATCTATGATAGAACAGACAAGCCCAATCTTTTGCAGGTAACCAGAAATGCTGTGAGTTCATCAGTGAAATGGCCATGCAATGTTAAGAAGGCTGCATTCCACAGCACCACCCTCATCTTTTGGCTCTTACATTCTTTCTACATCTTGTACAATGTTTTCTGAGCCTTGGGAGTAGTGATATAGATATCTCACTTAGGGCTGAGCACTCAATAGTTACTTATTCTCAGCAGTTGGATTAGTTATGAATCTCTGCAATAACTACCACCCACAGGAAAAAGGAGCTTCACTGGTCCAAGCTGAGACACACTAATCCAGGTACAACACAAAATAGAGGTTGGAATAAAACATAGTCTCACTATCTTCAAACAATGTGCATAGAAAAGATCTGTGGTTGAATTCTAAATTGGTGTATTTATCAATAATCCCCTCCCATTTGTATTCCGAGATCAGAGCACTCACTAGTATGAACCATTTATTTTGAAGAAACATTCATAACAATAATGAAAGAATGCAATATGATGCTTGAAAAGAAAATAAATAAAGACACTCAATACTTTGTCCAAATATACTTTTACTATTGTTTATGAGTAAAAGAATTTGCTGGTGTCACTTTGGCTGTGCACAACTTTTGTAGTCTGATGTAATCCACATCTTTCAATGACTTTTGTTACCTGTGTTTTTGAGACCATATCAATTAAAACCTTCCCAAACCAGTCACGAAGGTATTCCCCTGATTTCTTGTAGTGATTTCTTTCTTTTGAGTCTAGCATTTTAGTTCAAATCCATTTTGAGAGTTTTTTAAATTTTATTTTTACTTATTTATTTGAGAGAGAGAAAGAGAGAGGGTTGTTGGGCAGGAAGTTGGAGAGAGACAGAGAGAGGGAGAGAATGGGTGCAACAGAGACTTCAACCACCACAAACGAACTCCAGACACATGTGCCACCTTGTGCATCAGGCTTACATGGGTCCTGAGGAATTGAACCTGGGCACTTTGGCTTTGCAAGAAAGTATCTTAACCCCTAAGCCATCTCTCTAGTGCAAGAGTTTTTTTTTTTTTTAATATATGGTAACAAATAAAGCATACTTTCAGTCTTCTGCTGCATGAAACCCAGTGCATTCACACCAATTATTGAATAGACTATAATTTCCTATTATATGTTGCTGTTGTCGCCTTTGTAAAAGCCTGCATTTTGTAAGTTTATGTAGTCATTTTTAGGTTTTCTGCTCTATTGAATCAGTCTCTAGGTTTGCTTTTAAGCATGGAGTATGATCTTTTAGTCAACACAACCTTAGAGTATGTTTTAACTCAAGACAACGTGATGCCGTGATGCCTCCAGATTTGTTATTTTTTCAAGATTGTTTTGATATTCAGGGTCTTTAGATATTACATATCAATTTTAGAACTTTTATATTTTTAATATTTCTATTTATTTACTTGCAAGGTGAGAAAAAGATGTGTGTGAGAGATAGAGAAAGAGAGAGGGAGGAAGGAAGAGAATATACATCCTAGGGCTCTTAGCCACTACAAACAAACTACAGATCCATATGGCACCTTTTGCATTTGACTTTATGTGGGTCCTGGAGAATCAGACCAAGGTTGCTAGGCTTTGCAGGCAAGCACCTTATCCACTGAGCCATGTCCCCAGGGCAGTTTACTCTAGTGACAGTGGGATTTTGCCAAGGATTGCATTGAATGTATAACTAATGATTTCTCAAAGTTAATTCTTTTAATTCATGAGTACAGGATGTTTTCCATCATATGTATCCTCTTAATTTTCTTTCATCAATGATTACTGATTTCCACTATAAATATCTTTGTCCTGTGTGCTTAAATTTATTCCTAGGTATGTTTTCTAGGTGTTATAATAGGCTTGAATTTTAATTCTTCTTAATGTAGTTTGATATCAATTCATTGGACTATTACTAATTTGACATATCTATCCTATAGCATCCAACAACATTGAAGTATTTTTTAATTCTAACAGTTTTTGTGGAGTAATTAGTTTTCTACTCATAGTTATATGAAGGGACAGACATGTGGCAGGTGAGAGCAGCAGACTGACAACATGGAAGTGTCCAGAATTACAAATGAATACAAAAATATAATGGCATAAACAAAAATATACCTTTAGAAATAGTTTATAGGACTATATAGAAATTTCTCAAACAAATTCATATAAATTGTCAATAGATGTACCTTTCAAAGGTTAATACCACTGATTCATCAAAGATATGCCAGTCAAAACCACAGATAGATGTCACCTCCCTCCATTTAGAATGACAATTCCTCAAAAGATACAAAATATCAAGTATGTTTGGAAGGAAATCTCATGTGTAGTTAAGAAAATAAATGAGTGATGCCAGTATGGAAAGCACTGTCAGTGTTCCTTAAAACAACAAAAATAGAACTGCCACAGGATTGAGTTATCCAGTCACTGGGCATCCATACAAAGGAATAAAATCAGTATGTTGAGTGACAACTACACCGTATCTCTCTTATCTCCAGTCTCATATTCTTACCATTATCTTCCTTTACTCTACCTGAATCATGGTACTTTCTTGATAATTTTGTTCAGAGGAAAGGCGTAAATTTCTCAAGTCATCCATGATTCAGCTGGAGGTAAATTAAGCAGTAGAGACTTCCCATTCTGCATCCAAGTTTGTAGACAAACATCTACTGCACATATTTGAGCTCACATAATATTGACATAATAGGCTGTGTTTAATGTTTTGTGTCTTAAATCTTCCACATGGATCAAGGTGGCCAATGTATCTCACACAAAACAAACAAGGTCATCATCCAGAACAGGTTATTGTGTGTGGGTAGGGATCTTATTACTTCCTCAGAACCAAGCCAAATATGTCTCACAAGTAAGCAACAGGGGAACAAATGACATAGTGGTATTATAGAGGGATGTGTATATCCTATATGTGACATCCTAATCTGGTTTATGTTTGATTTGGGAAGGAGGGATCAGGGATGCAAAAAAGTGAGAGAAACCTCTGTATTCTGAAGAAGGTAATTGTGGTGTATTAAAGGAACTGAGAGATCAGTGCTCCTAAACCATCAGGTTTGTACATGTGTTTTTACATGTGTAAAATTGTAAACACACACACATACGTATGTGTGTGTGTGTGGATATATGTGTGTGTGTATGTGTGTGTGTGTGTATGTGTATGTCAAAATACACAGGAAATTCAATGTAAGCATTGTACTCTGTACTAACAGGGATTTGACTTTACATATTTTAATATCAACAAACCTATAACAGTTCTCTTTTAATTGTATTTAAATTTTTATACATATACTTTTACTTCAATGTATATTTTGTTTGTGTGTGTATGTATGTATGTCCCAGAGTTTAATTATGGTTGTCTGCATGAACATGTATGGGGAGTTATTTACCAGAGTACATACAACTGGCCAGTGGGTATACCACTAATGAAAATATCTCCCACTCACCCAACAATCATAAACTGCCAATAACTACTTAGGGAAGGATGGGAGCTTCATGCTTTCCTCCATCACACATGATGGAATGCTGATGAAGCCAATATTGCATAGGTTTGTGCATATAATCATGCCCACTGTGAAGTCATGCATGTAATTTACATCTCATGTCTGGAAGAAAGCCTTCCACAGCTCTCCACCCCATCCTTTGTCTCTTGCATTCTTTTGTCACCCTCTTCTGCAAAGTTCTCTAACCTTGGAAGAGGGCAATATAGATGTCTCATTTAATGCTGAGAGCTCCAGGGTCACTTATTCTTAGCACTTTGATGAGTTTAGAAAAAATATTTTATTAAATATATATATATATATGTGTGTGTGTGTGTGTGTATTATATATATATATATATATATATATATATATATATATATATATATTTATATATATATAATTACTTACCATTACCTTCATGTGACCTTTCATTGCCCTTCCACCAAACGCCTTCATCTTTTCAAGCAGTTCTTTTTTTTTTTTTTATTTTGATGTTGCTTTTGCCCTCATCCATCATCCATGATGGAATGTTGATATGCCCAATATCGTGCAGGTCTTGTGCAAGCAGCAACAGGTTCTGGAAAGTCATGGATGAAACAGCTACTTCATATCCAGAAGACAGAGTTCCACATCAATCCTCTCTACCCTCTGTCTCTTACATTCTTTCTTACCCCTCTTCCTCTCCCACAGTGTTCCATCAGCCTTGGAGGTGGTGATATAGATGTCATATCAGTGCCTTGGAGGTGGTGATATAGATGTCTCGTTTAGAACCAACCACTCCACAACCACCCATTTTCAGTGCTTAGATGAGTTTTGTCTCTAGAGTAGCTCTGACATTTTTTTTTTTAATCAGGGTAACTCATACAACCTAATTGGTTTTTGAGGGGAAAATGAAATATCTCCACCCTTCCAATTCCTCTAAAGTGCCTTTTGAGATCACTTAGTCATTAAAGTCCTTGCCTGGGAAGCCAAATAACCCAGGTTCAACTCCCCAGGACCCATGAAAGCCAAATGCATAAAGTGGCACATGTGTCTGGAGTTTGTTTGCAGCAGCTGAAGGCCCTGTCATGCACATTCTCTCTCTCTCTCTCTCTCTCTCTCTCTCTCTCTCTCTCTCTCTCTCAATCTCTCTCAAATAAATAATTTTTTTTAAAAAAATTAAGATGAGGCTTAATAACTATACAATTGGGTAAGTCAACAGTCAGTGACATTCATGTAGGCTGGTTTTGAATTCCATAGTGACACCATTGCACTTACTTAGCTTGTCTTTGATGAATTTGTATTGCTTCAGATTCCTCAAAGAAAAGTTAATTGTGCTCATACAGAATATCTCTGCTTCTTCATGAAATTTCTTAGGACTGAAACTCCAGTCTCTTATCCTACAGATGTTCTAAACATTAAGAATCATGTAAACCTTATTACTTTTCAAACTTCTGAATGAGCACAAATGGCGATCCATAGTTCCTTGGAGTCAGTGGCACTATGAAGTGTCAGGAATCGGAGTCTGTTGTCCAGTTCCCTCTGCTACAAGAAGTGGGAATAGCACAGTGTTTACAAGAAAAGTACATAGCAAGCAACTGAAAAAGTGGGAGGTAGAGGATGACAAATGCTCTTCCAAGAAGAAGGCATCTCAGACCAGGGCATGAAAACCTATTAAGAGATTGAAAGGAAAAGAGCTGGCGAGATAGATAACTTAGTGGCTAAAGACTTCCACATGTTATGTTCCCTATGACCTCCATAAAGCCAGATGTACAAAGTATTACATGTATCTGGAGTTAATTTGCATTAGCAGGAGTCTCTGACACACCTACTCTCATTGTTATTATTATTATTAATAACAACATATTTCATATGGACACTTTGTGCATCAATACCTTCTTTTCCCTTGTCCTTGCCCCCATTCCATTGAGGCCCTTTTTTCAGTAGGGTTGCAGGTATTCCTTATGGGGTTGTGGGTTATGTGTTATGAGGGCAGCAGTCATTTTGTTGGGCATGATGTCAACCTGTTGCTCTTACAATCTTTTTACCTCCTCTTTCACAAACTTCCTGAGCAATGGTGGGTGAGTTTTAAGTCTACTTCAGTGATGAGCTCTTAGGAGCCTCTGGATCTCTGCTTTGGTAAGTACTGAGTATCCTCACAGTTTGCCTCCTTCACCCTGGTGCTGATTGTCAGGTTCATCATGAAATCAGTACTCTTTCTTGACTCCCCAATTCCTCTGTCGTTTCAGCTGTCACTTGGCTGAAGTGCGACAGGTAGCTTATCTCCTCATCTCACTACCTTCTAAAAACAAGAACAGATTCTCCAATGGAGAGTGAAGTCAGCATAGTTTAAGCAGGATAAGCATTATTAATTTAGAGAGAATTTGATGTATGTAACCCCTCTTTTAGCCAAAGTCTAGTGAAAGATTCTGATCTGGTCCCCAATTCCAGATTTGGGTTCCCTCACACTGAGCAGATCTCTTAGCCAATCAGAAAGCCATTGGTTATCCACTGAGGCTGCATGCCACTACTGCACTGGCATGTACAAGCTGAGTAGCTTATACCATTGTTGTCCCCTTTTCCCCAGTAGCTCATGTAGGCATTTCAGTACTATACGGGTTAACTGGGGACCAGTTCTCTTCTGTATTCCAGCCTGTTCTCTTCATTCTCTCTGTCAGCTGCATATGGTGTCTTCAGCAATATGGTCTTACCTTTTGCCTTAGATTGGTAAATAAAGTACTTTGACAGAAGTCTGTCTAGTTTTGGGGACCTCCTAGATCTCTCCAATCACAGCTCATTGTGGGTAGCAGCCATTTTCTGGTACTGGGTGTTACAGGCCAGAGTCTCTCTCTCTCTTAATCATTAAATAAAATATATTTTTTTAAAAAAAAAGAGATCGAGGACTTCCAGCCAAGATGGTGACTGCCTAGCTATGCTGAAAATCCTGGGGAAGATAGGCAAGACATTAAGGTTTTTCTGGGTCTTCTTGTCAGTGGGAGGGCTCGGGGTGGGGGGGTGTAATCGGGGAATCACAGATCCACTTGTGGGAACATCCATTCCACCAAATAGCTGGGTACCCTGCAGCAGCGCCCTGTCCTGTGCCCCATAGCAGCACCCTGTCCTGCACCTGTCCCATGCCCCCTCAGTGCCCCATCCCGGAGCCCCGTCATGGAGCAGTGTCCTGCCCCCCCCCCCCCCGCCGCCCCATGCTCCATTCCACTACCCATCAGGGCACTCGGTCGTGGCGCCCAGTCCCGTCCCCAGTCCCTCGTCCCATCCCACGCCTGTCCCGCACCCTGTCACAGCACCCCATTGTGCTGCCCCATCCCGCACCCCATCCTGTGCCCCATTGCGGTGCCATCCCCAATTCTCCTGTGGTGGGGGAGCACAGACTGTTTCTGTGTCCCAGTGTTCCCAGCCAGAGTTTGGGCTGCTTCAGAGCTTGGTACCACAGTCCCCCTCCAAGCTCAAATGCAGGCAGTTTTGGAGCCTGTCAGGCAGTAGATAGGTGGCTTTGGCAAGTGGGAGCCAAAGACCAGGCTGCTTGGCAACTGCCCCAGGCTGCCTAATATTCCCATTGCACTAGAGCCCAGACCGATCCACTGAACTACGTGCCCATACCCTGTCATGGGCAAACCACAGCACAAAAGAAGTAACATGAAAAATCAAATGCAAGAAAATCCAGTTAGATCACCCAGTCCTACAATGAAAAATACATTTAACCAAAGCATAAAATAGTCATTAGGATCAGAACATCAAATTGAATCTATGAACAATGCAACCCTGACCAACCTACTGGTAGAATGTGCAGTAAAGCGACAAAGGACCAATAATCGTGTAGATGCTACAATCACTAAGCTGGAATAGATTGATAAAAGAGTGAAAGGAGTTCAAAGAGAGGTAAAAGATTTAAGGAAGAGTGAAAAAAGAGAGGACCTTAAAAATCAGCTGGCCATATTAAATGAAGACATAAAGAAATGCAAGAATGAATTCCAAGAATCATCAAGAAACTCAGAAAATGATGTGAAAAGGGAGCTTGACAGAGTGATGGAAATGATACATAGAAAAGTAGTAGAAATTTAAAAGTATTTTTTACTTTTTTTTTTCAATTTTATTTATTTATTTGACAGTGACAGACACAGAGAGAAAGACAGATAGAGGAAGAGAGAGAGAATGGGCGTGCTAGGGCTTCCAGCCTCCTCAAACGAACTCCAGACGCGTGCGCCCCCTTTTGCATCTGGCTAACATGGGACCTGGGGAACCGAGCCTTGAACCAGGGTCCTTAAACTTCACAGGCAAGCACTTAACCGCTAAGCCATCTCTCCAGCCCGTATTTTTTACTTTTAAATTTTGAATTGATGTATAATATTTGTACATACTTATAAGGTACTATGATCATAAAATTTTTATATCTTTATGTTGCATACATTAAAACATTCTCTCTTCTAAAAAAAGGAAAAGAAAAGTAGTAGAAAATTCAAACTTAATTGAACAAGTCTAAAACTCTCTAGAGGCTCTCAAGAATAGAGTCAGTGAAGTAGAGGATAGAAACTCTTATCTGGAAGACAAGATGGAAGAAACAGTTCAAGAGCTCAAAAACTTCAGTAAGTTCAAAAGTTCCTGAAAACAGAACATGAGGGAATTATGGGATACACTTAAACATCCTAATATTAGAATCACTGGAATACCAGAAAGAGAAGAATTTCAGACCAAAAGCATGGAGAACTTATTTAACAAAATAATTGAAGAAAACTTCCCCAGTCTCTTAAAAGAAATGCCCATCAAGATACAAGAAGCCAACAGAATGCCAAACAGACTGGACCAAAGGAGAAACTCTCCAAGACACATTATCATTAAGACTCTAAACACTGACACCAAAGAGAAAATTTTAAAAAAGCAGCTAGTGAAAAACAGTGCACCACTTCCAAAGGTAACCCCATCAGAATTACTTTAGACTTCTCAATGGAAACCCTGAAAGCTAGAAGGGCCTGGAGTGAAACTCTCCAAAGTCTAAGAACCTATGGATTCCAACCCAACTACTCTACCTGGCAAAAGTATCCCTCATAAAAGATGGCGAAGGAAAAACGTTCCATGACAAAACTCAGCTTTACAATTATATGAACACAAAACCAAACCTACAGAGAGTATCTCAGGAAATTTTCCACAAAGAAGAAACAAATAACCAAACTCAAATGACTAAAAGAAGTAGATCACAACAACCAAATCCAGAGTAGGCACAAAAAAACTTCAAAGCCCATGAAAACACCAACACACATCTACAACCACAATATGTCAAGGATCAAATAAAAACTCACAGTGATTACCCTAAAGAGTAATGGCCTTAATTCATCCATCAAGAGACACAAGCTAACAGGATGGGTCAAAAAATTAGACCCCTCAATCCGTTGCCTTCAAGAAACCCACCCCACCACTAAAGACAGACACCTTCTCTGGGTAAAGGAGTGGAAGACAATATTCCAAGCAAATGGGAATAAGAAACAAGCAGGTGTAGCTATATTAATATCAGATAAAATAGACTTCAAACCAAAAATAATCAAAAAAGACAAAGAAGGCCACTTCCTACTTATGAAGGGAATGATCCATAAAGAGGATATTACAATCATAAATCTGTATGCACCAAAGACAGGGACACTACAGTTCATAAAACAAAACCTACTTGACAATAAAACAGAAATAACCACCAACACCATCATAGCTGGGGACTTCAATACACCATTGTCAGTAATAGACAGATCATCCAAAAAGAAACTAAACAGGGAAGTAAGAGAGCTCAACAAAACCATAGATCACTTAGACCTAATGAACATCTACAGAACTTTCCATCCCAAATCCACAGACTACACATTCTTTTAAGCAGCCCATGGAACATTCTCTAAAATAGACCATATATTCTTCACAAAGACTGCCTCCACATATTTAGGAAGATTGACATAATTCCCTGCATGATATCAGATCACAATGCTATATTGCTAGAAATCAACAATAAAAGACCCTTCAAGAATCCCAATGGCACCTGGAAACTGAAAAGCACACTCTTAAACAATAAATGGATAGTAGATGAAATAAAAAAGGAAATTGCAAAATTCCTGGAATTGAATGACAATGAAAACACATCATACCAAAACTTATGGGACACAATGAAAGCAGTCCTCTGGGGAAAATTCATAGCACTCAATGCCTTCATAAAAAAAGACAGAAAGATCCCAAATCAATAACCTAACCATCCACCTAAAGGCACTGGAAAAACAAGAAAAATCCAACCCAAAGAGCTCCAGAAGGAGAGAAATAATTAAAATCAGAGCAGAAATTAATGAACTGGAAACCAAGGAAACAATTATGACAATTGAGAAAACAAAAAGCTGGTTCTTTGAAAAAATAAACAAGATTGACAAACCCATGGCCAATTTGATCAAGCAAAAAAAGGAGAGGCTTTAAATTAACAAAATTAAAAATTAAAAAGGAGAGATCACAACACACGTAAATGAAATTGGGAGAATCATCAGGACTTATTTCAAAAGCCTCTACTCCATGAAATTGGATAATGTGGAGGAGATGGATAAATTCCTGGACACATACCATCTATCAAAGCTAAACTCAGAGCAGATTAATCATCTCAATGAATCCATCACACTCATGGAGATTGAAAAAGTAATAAAAAACCTCCCCCAAAAGAAGAGTCTAGGACCAGATGGCTTCTCAGCTGAATCCTACCAAACTTTCATGGAAGAACTCAAACCAAACTTCCTTAAACTGTGCCACACAAATGAAGAACAGGGAAAGCTACCCAACAACTTTTATGAAGTTAGTATCACCCTAATTCCAAAACCAGGCAGAGATGCCACAAGAAAAGAAAACTACCAGCCTATTTCCCTAATGAACTTAGATGCAAATATTCTGAACAAAATCCTTGCAACTGGAATCCAACAGCACATCAAAAGCATCATCCACCTTGAACAAGTGGGATTCATCCCAGGAACACAAGGGTGGTTCAACATACAGAAATCTGTCAATGTAATACACCACATAAACAAGGTTAAACATAAAAACCACAAGATACAACATCACTTCATGATCAAAACATTGGAGATAATTGGCATAGTTTGTACATATCTTAACATAATAAAGACAATGTACAAAGCTCTGAAGGCCCAAATAATACTTAATGGAGAAAGACTGGAGGAATTCCCATTAAGAACAAGAACAAGACAGGGTTGTCCTCTCTCACCTCTGCTTTTCAATATAGTACTGGAAGTCCTAGCACAAGCAATAAGACAGGAGAAGGAAATAAAAGGGATGCAATTTTGAAAGGAAGAAGGTAAGTTAGCTCTATTCACTGATGACATGATTGTATATGTAAGAGACCCAACAGACTCCATCCCAAAACTCCTGAAGGTTATTAATTCCTATAGCAAAGAAGCAGGATACAAAATCAATGCACAAAAGTCAGTAGCATTTCTATATGTAAATGACAAAGATACAGAGAAAGAAATAAGGGACATAACACCATTTTCAATAGCAGCAGCAACAACAACAAAATACCTTGGAATAACATTAACCAAGGAAGTGAAAGATCTATACAGCAAAAACATAAAAACACTCAAAAAAGAAATTGAAGAGGACTTGACCTCCTGTGCTCCT
The DNA here is from genome assembly GCF_020740685.1 of Jaculus jaculus. Lineage (NCBI taxonomy): Eukaryota > Metazoa > Chordata > Mammalia > Rodentia > Dipodidae > Jaculus > Jaculus jaculus. Next base: position 130,777,539 of record NC_059104.1, on the reverse strand, counting down.
ACATAGGCAGAAATAACATTGTGAAGATGACAATCCTACCAAAGGCAATATATAGATTTAATGCAATTCCAATTAAAATCCCTACAGGGTTCTTCACAGAGTTAGAAAAAGTGATCTCAAATTTCATATGAAAAGGGAGAATGCCTCGTATATCCAAACATATCCCCAGAAAAAGAAATACCTCTGGTGGCATCACCATACCTGATCTAAAGCTACATTACAAAGCTATAGTAATAAAAACAGCATGGTACTGGCATACAAACAGGAGTGTAGACCAATGGCATAGACTTGAGGACCTGTACTTTGGGCCAAGCAACTATAGCTACTTGATATTTGCCAAAGGCCCGAAAAATATAGGCTGGAAAAAAATACAGCATCTTCAACAAATGGTGCTGGACAAACTGGATAACCACATGCAGGAAACTGAAACTTGATCCACACATTTCACCATGTACTACACTCAAATCCAAATGGATCAAAGACCTCAATATAAGACCAGAAACTTGAATACTACTGCAAGAAAATTTAGGAAGTACTTTCCATGATATAGGAATGGAAAAAGACTTCTTGAACAAAACCCCAGTAGCTCACGATCTTAAACAGTCACTCAATGAATGGGATCATATGAAGCTGAAGAGTTTCTTTACAGACAGCCATACAATAAGCATAGCCAATAGATTACCCACAGAATGAGAGAAAATATTTGCACATTATCCAACTGATAGAGGCCTAATCTCTAGAATCTACAAAGAACTCAAAAATCTAAACAGTAAAAAGTCAAACACCCCACTCACAAAATGGGGCAAAGAGATGAACAGGAAGTTTACAGAGGAAGAAATACAAATGGCAAACACACACTTAAGAAAATGTTCATCATCCCTAATCATCAGAGAAATGCAAATTAAAACAACTATGATATTCCACCTTACCCCAATAAGGATAGCAAACATCAAAAATTCAAATGAAAATAAGTGCTGGTGAGGATGTGGAGAAGCAGGAACACTCATCCACTGTTGGTGGGAATGTAGGATGTTACAACCATGTTGGAAAGCAATATGGAGACTCCTGAAAAAGCTGACTATAGAGATACCAACAGACCCAGTTATTCCCTTACTGGACATCTACCTGAAAACCTTCAAACCACAGGCCAGAGAGATTTGCTCAACCAAGTTTGTAGCAGCTCAATTCATAATAGCTAAGAGCTGGAATCAACCCAGATGTCCATCACTAGAAGAATGGATAATGAAGATGTGGTATATGTACACAATGGAATTCTATATAGCAGTAAGAAAAAAATGACACAAAGAAATATGAGGAAAAATAGTTGAACCTGGAACAGATCATTCTCTGTAAACTTACCCAATCACAGAAAAAAAATCGACACATAGTCTCACTCATCTACAGCACCTAACCTGAATCTACCCAAGATACTTTACACACCCCACAAGCATCTCATGGACTAGACACTAGGTGGGATGGGGAGGGAGGGGAGGCCATCGAAGGGGTGGGAAACACTAATCTAGACCCAAATGGCAATGGTACCTTAAAATTCTACTTCCTAAAAGGCAGACCAAATGGCTGAACCTTCACCAGGCACTTACAGGAAACACCTGAACCACAAGACACTGGAGAGGGTAGGATCAAGTCTAACCTATATCCTGTACATCTTCCCTCCCTCCCTCTCCCTCTTCCTCTCTCTCTCTCACTCCTCTCTAACTCCTATATATTTGTTACCTTTTTTCCTCATTTTCTTAGGGGTCACTAACCTGTAACTCCCAGTACCAGCATGGGGCTATCACCCATGATGAGCTTTTGATCAAAGAAACCTACAACGTTTCCTAAAAGAATGTCAGATTTCTGTCAGAGTACTTGATGACCCACCAAAGGTTAGTGGTAAGACCCTATTGCTGAAAACACCATATGCAGCTGACACATAAAATGGAATGTCATGGCTGGAAGCCAGGAGAGAGTCAGTCCCCAGACAGTCAGCACATCTAATGCCAGAAGGTGCTACATGGGAGACTGAGGAAAACAACCAATATCTGTCCAAGCAACTCATGGTCCAACCTACTTAGTAGCAAATAACCTCATGTGATGCCCACACAAGTGCCATAGTGGCACACAGCCATGGTGGGGAACCAACTGCTCTGGATTCGGCTAACTGATCCCCTCATTGGTACCAGACCCATAGCTGGAGTTGGGAAACAAGTCAGAACCATATCCAAACATAAGACCACTCTCCAATATCAAGCTACCATCAATCATGGACTACAAGAGGGCCTACACCTATTAAACTCTCTATAAAAAAAATAAGGGCTATCTCATTTTTCCTAGTGCTAATGTACTCTCTGTTGGAGAATCTGCTTCTCTTTTTCAGATAGATGCAGATCCTAAGGAGAGAGCCACCCCATTATACCTCAAAAGGGCCCCAGCTGAAACTAAGGAAAATTAGTGAAACAAGCAAGGGTGCTGTTTTAGTGATGAACCAGGTACCAGAACAAGGGGGGAGGAGACCAACTCAGAGAAAAATCAACTCCTACCAAATCAGAGAGCCAGAGCCTCAAAGGCCCCCAACACCTCATCACTGAAGCAGACCAAAAATGAACCCAACATGGCTCAGGGAAATTTTGTGGAAGAGGAGGGTGGAACAAATGTCAGAGCCTCATGTTGGGTCATGATATACAGAGTCATTTATGGTACCAATAACTGTGGGCTAACTCCACAATGCACGACTCATACACCTCCACAAGGAGGGGCCAATGAGGAGGGTGTAGGTCAGGGATGAGCCTAATAATGGTACCAAACTGCCTGTACTTGCAGAATAGAATGCTAATAAAAAAAAAAAAGGAGAGGGAGATTGAGGGGGCTGGAGAAATGGCTTAGCAGTTAAGCCCTTTCCTGTGAAGCCTAAGGACCTTGGTTTGAGGCTCGATTCCCCAGATGCACATGGTGGCACATGCATCTTGAGTTTGTTTGCAGTGGCTGGTGGCCCTGGAATACCCATTCTCTCTCTATCTGCCTCTTTCTCTCTCTGTCTGTCGCTCTCAAATAAATATATAAAAATAGACACAAAAATATTTTAAAACGTGATTGAGAGAACAAGACACAATCCACAGTGTCCACTCCAAGTTTCAAACTCTCTATCACTTTGTGCAAGTTTACAGAACAATCTGGTTGTCTCCATTTGTATGGAGAATTCAGCTGAGGCCTCATTGCTGGCTCTCCTAGGAAGATGACTACTCCTTTTCTTTTTTCATTGTGCAGTGAGTTATGGACCCTGAAGAGAAGGACAGAGGACCCTTCTCATTAAATTAGGCAGCCAATGATGAAGTGGGGGAATGGGTGGGGTGGGAAAAATCAAGCAGGTGGAAAAGCTAAGTGAAAGATATTATTATCATCTGGAAGACACAGTGGCTAAGCAAGCACCATGGGAGAGAGCCGTGTAAGTGCTGGGCTGGGGATTAGTAGAAGGCAAGTTATAAATGTGAATTTCATTTTTTTTTGACATTTTTATTATACTACTATGATTGAACCTAGGGCCTCACATATGCCAGCAAGTGCTCTGCCACTGAACTTTTCCCACAGCTCCCTCTTTTAATTCTTTATTTTGAAGCAAATTTTCATTGTTTCCCAGAGTGGCCTCAAACTCATTCAGTTAGTTAATTGAGACAGAGAGAGGAGAGAGACAATAGGCACACCAGGGCCTCTAGCTACTCCAAAAGAACTTCAGAAACATGTACCACCTTGTGCATCTGGCTTATGTGGGTGCTGGGGAATTGAACTTGGGTCCTTTGGCTTAACAGGCAAGTGTCTTAACTGCTAAGCCATCTCCCCAGCCCTGTTTTTTGTTTTTGTGTTTATTTGAGACACAGCGAGGGGGATAGAGAAGGAGAGGGTCCCTTTAACCTTTGATTGTCCTGCCTCAGACTCCAGAGTAGCTGAAATTACAGTTTTGCCACAGCAATTCTAGCCTAAAACAATCTAAAAGAGTTCTACATGGAAGAAGCGGTACCAAGGGAATTGGAGATGCTAGGGGGCAAGGGGAGTGATGGTGAGAGGTTTGTGGGTCCATGTATGTCTGTGAGAGTGTGCTCACACAGGAACTTGGAAGAAGCATAACGATGGCACCCACTTGAGCCCCACTTGTTTTACCAGCCATCAGTGTCAGTCTAACACTGAGACTAACACTTAAGCTCTCTTCTACATGTATCATGAATAAAATTAATACAATGGTTTCTGGTCACTGTGCCCATCTTAATGGTTGAAGAGTTTCTCAAGTTCCCTGCATTCTGGATTGCTCAGAGTTGGTAAAGCTAGTTACTGCCTGCCATTGCTCAGTTGCTTTGTTAAGGCTTTTTGAAATCAAGGAGGCAAAGACAGCAGGGAAGGAGGGGTAGAAGCAGCACAAAAGTGCATTGTTCTCCTTAGTTTCCTATGAAATGCAGCTCATACAGCCCATTTACTTCGCTGTGCTGTTCAGTATGCATTTATGGTCCTTCTAATTCTCTTGTGATGGATGATACCCTCTTACCTCATGTTCTAAATTGATATCTCTCTCAGGGAAGCTTCTCCTGGCCTGTCTAACATGGATGCTTCATTCTGTTTACATTTGGGTTTGAGTTTAGTCATTAATTATTCTTTTTATAAGAATAAATCTGAAAATTATTCCTTCATATATTTATAAAAGACAGACAGAGGTATGTTATGAATTAAATATGAAATAAATCATGCTAATTAAAATATCAGTCACCACATATATTCATCATTTTCTGGCAAGAATATTTGGAAGTTACTTTCTAGCAATGTTAAAATGTACAGTGCAATATAATTTACAGTGTTTGCATTGGTGTGTAATATGTCTCAGGAATATAAAATGTACACTTTCTATCTGATGTGGCTTTATTTTCCTTGACCTTAATCTTTGCATCTCCCAAGCCTCCGGTTCTGAGACCACTATTCTGCTCTGTTTCTTTAAGTATTCACAAAGTTGAGAATTTAAAATACTTCAAAAGCATGGTGTTTTGCCTCCTGTACCTGGCTTGCTTCACTTAGAATTATGTTCTCCTATTTCATCTATGTTCTAACAGAAACCTGCTTTCTTTTCTCTTAAAAATATTTTTTTCTCATGTGTGTGTTCATATGTGTAAATGTGAACACATGTCTACTCTGCATTTATATAAAGATCTGAGGACAACTTTGGGCCTTAGTCCGCACCTTCTACCTTGTTTTATACAAGGTCTCAAATTGTTGTTCGCCATTGTTTATCCGGGCTATCTGTGCCTTTAGTTTCTAGGAAATTATCCTGTCTATACCTCCCTTATTGCCTTCAACATGTGGAAATTACTGGTGCATGCCATAGAATCCAACTGCTATGTGGGTTATGTGGATTCAATCTCTGATTGTGCCACAAACACTTTATCCATTGACCCCAACTCCAAACCACCAGGATCTGCTTTTTTAAAAAAAAATTATTTATTTATTTATTTATTTGAGAGTGACAGCTACAGAGAGAAAGACAGATAGAGGGAGAGAGAGAAAATTGGCACTCCAGGGCTTCCAGCCTCTGCAAAGGAACTCCAGACGCGTGCACCCCCTTGTGCATCTGGCTAACGTGGGACCTGGGGAACCGAGCCTCAAACCAGGGTCCTTAGGCTTCACAGGCAAGCGTTTAACCGCTAAGCCATCTCTCCAGCCCTGTTTTTTTAAGGCTGAATAGTATTCATGCTGTGATTTGGAAAAGAAGTGTCCTTCAAAGATTCATGTATTGAAGATCTGATCCTGAGGCATCTGTGTTTGGAGGTAGAACATAAAGAAGTGATTGTATCAGGAGAGCAATACCCCATCAATGCCTGAATCCCGTCATGAATTCATGGCCAAGTGTCTCCAGATTAGAGGGTAGGTTCTAGTTAAAGGAAGTAGGTCACTGAGGTCATATCATTAGACAGGTTTTGCAAGCCCTGTCCCATTCTAGCCATCTGATATTATGTTGTGAGTATCTCTGGTCCTGCCTTTTCCCTCCTCCTTCTGATTACTTTAAACTATACAATATTATATTGGTCATTACATTCATTCTTATGGGTTATAAACTACATTCTTTTTTTTAAATTTGATTTATTAGTTTTTTTTCATCAAATACAGGCAATAAACTACATTCTAGACCTGTAGTAATGCCTATTATTCTCTCACTGTTGAAGTTTTTTTTCTTTTTCTTTTTTTTTTTTTTTTTTAGATTCCATATCTAAGTGAAATCATGTAGTACCCACCCTTCTGTGCGTGGATTTGCCATTTCACATTATGACTTCCAGTACAGTCATGTGACAGGATTTCAGCTTTTAACTGATAAATAATGTTCCATTTTTATGTATTATTTTTTTAAAATGTTTATTTTTATTTATTTATTTGAGAGTGACACAGAGAGAAAGGGGGGTGGAGAGAATGAGAGCACCAGGGCCTCCAGCCACAGCAAATGAATTCCACATGCGTGTGCCACCTTGTGCATCTGGCTAATGTGGGTCCTGGGGAATCGAGCCTTGAACCATGGTCCTTAGGCTTCACAGACAAGTGCTTAACTACTAAGCCATCTCTCCAGCCCTGTATTCTCTTTTTTTATTTATTCATCTGTGAATGGATACAGGTTAATTCCATGTCTTGACTATAGCGGATACTTCTGTAATATCCATTGTAGCACAGACATCTTTTGGCATTAAATTTTCATTTATTTTTATGTTTTTGTGTGAGACTGATGAGTAATTTGTAGTTTTATTTTTAACATCTTTAGAAACCTCTATGCTCTATAGTGGCTCTTGTCATTTACATTCACAAATGTGTGTAATTCTTCCCCTTCCTTCACATTCCTAACCTATATTTTGTCTTCTGGTGGTGGTCATTCTAGCTAAAATCAATCTACAATATATTAGTAGTGTTTAACAACTTTTGACCTATTTATGATACTAAGGACAGTGAAGAAAACTGGATCACTTTCCTCAATTTCAGACAAGATTGGGTATATTTACTGTGATATGGCAATACTCAACCTCTCAGTTTCAAATGTAACATAGAATTATGTTAATCAATGGCACAAAACAGATACATAGAAAACAGAACTTCAGCCACAACATTTTTGCAAAGGTTTCAAGAACATTCCCATTGAGGACACTCATTTCAATAAACCGCACTGGAAAAAAATAATGTCCACATGTAGAACATACTCTTTACTATACACAAAATTTAATGCAAAATGGGTTTAATGTAAGGTCCAAAATGTTAAACCTATTAGAAGTAAAGACCAAAGAATTACTCTGATATTGATATGGCCAAGGTTCATAAAAGAGGCAATAAAATTAAAGAGTAAGCAAATGAATTTTCATCAAACTAAGCACAGAGAGAGAAGGAAGGAAATAATCCACAGAATATAGGGGGAAATTAACCTATTGTATAAAAGAAAACATTCACAATCAGCATATCTCACAAGAAGTTAATATCCAGAACATATAAGAAAAACAGTCCCACACAAATAATCATGTTCTAGATAAATTCCATGTAGTTTCTCCCTAAAATTATTTCTAGTAATTTAAAGTCATTTAAATTCTTGTCTCACATTGAGTTGATTTTGTATTCATATAAAAAAGGAGCATGTTAACACTATTGCATGTTATAGCCAATTTATACAACACCTTATATTCCATATATGTATGTTGACATCATCATGAGTCAGTTTTCCAGGGCTGGAGAGATGGGTTAGCGATTAAGTGCTTGCCTGTGAAGCCTAAGGACCCCAGTTCGAGGCTCACTTTCCCAGGACCCACGTTAGCCAGATGCATATAAGGGGCGCACGCGTCTGGAGTTCGTTCGCAGTGGCTGGAGGCCCTGGCGTGCCCATTCTTTCTCTTTCTCTCCCTATCTGTCTCTTTCTCTCTCTGTCACTCTCAAATAAATAAAGAAAATATGAATTTTTAAAAAGTTAAAAAAATAAATCAGCTGTCCATATATGCATGTGGTCATTTCTGGGTTACCTATTGTCTTTCACTGATAGATGAAACTGTTTTTATGTTAGTAACATGAGGTTAATTAATACTGATTTGCAGTATTGCTTGAAATATATTTCTGTGATATGCCCACCTTTATTAATTTTGTTCATGATTCTCTTAGTTATTTTGTTTGCTGGGTAAATTCTCTCATATGACTTTATGTAGTGTATAGCTCACAACAAATAAGAGGGAAAGAGATTGATAACGATAATTTGTATACACAATATCTTTTTATGGGGATATAAAATTGACTTATGCTCCAGGTTATGAGAAACCAAATAGAATATGAACCAGAATGTGGTAAAGTAGTGATACTGCAGATTGAAAGTTCTGTGGTTATATTTTTCTGAGGAGTTGAAATATAGATTAGCTGAAGAGTCACATCAAGAATCACCATTTTCCACCTGGTGATATGGATAGCTTACCATAATTCCAGGGATACTAAATAAATAAGCTATTGAGGTGATGGTGTATTACATGGAAAGTCTAATGTACATGGGGTTTAACAATGAACAGTCATGTCCCAGTTAATAATCCTATTGTGAGAAGTATGCTACATATGTTACATATGGAATAGAACACAGAGAAAGGGAAAGTCAAAAACAGAAGAGTATAAACTGTGTGGGGGAATATATTAAGATATATGCTCAGTATTTTGAAACACTTTGCATGAATCTTAAGAAAGTAGAAGAATATTTTACGTTCTTTCATGGCTCCAAACATTGGTATAGTTCCTCTGCCAAATCCAAAGGTGTGAGGTTGATTAGGGGCTATTGTGAAGTTTCCACCTCGGTCCTCAGGTCTGTATGAGTTGTGTGGTATGAGAATGGTTTGATTCTCCAGTACCCATGTAAAATCAAATGTACAAAGTGGAACATGCACCTGAAGTCATTTGCAATGCACCCATTCTCTTTATCATTTCTCTCCTTCTTGTTCCCTCTGCTTGCAAATAAATAAATAAAAATACATGAAATGGTGCATCATAACACATTTACCATAGCAAACTAGTAATGAACAAGAGCTGGGGAGAGGGCATTACTGATTTGCATGCTGCTGTAGTCCAAGAATTAGAAGAATAGGATACACTCACTGTGGGACCAAGAACCTTTTATAATAAGCATCAAAATCATATACATCCTTCAACTGAGACAGCTACCTGAGCTATGTGTGGTAAGTAGAAGATCCTTTGTATACCTTTCTTTAAGAATCAGTGTGGTTAATGTATGTGCTGAAGAGATAAGTGGCTGGTCTTGAGAAAAATCATGAAGAAGCACTGCAACTGACTTTGTGGATCCAATGCCAGACAAGCAGAGAATACAGGATCCGTGGTACTCTCTGGTCAGACAATGTACACTTATCAGTGGGTTTCAGTCCACTGAAAGATTCAGTCACAAAAAAATACTTGGATTATTTTTTTTTTTTGTCTTTGGGGCCTACCTGTACATTTTTCCTCAAATTTTTATTAACAACTTCCATGATTATAAAAGTATCCCATGGTAATACCCTTCCTCCCCCCACTTTCCCTTTTGAAACTCCATTCGCCATCATATCCCCTCCCCATCTCAATCAGTCTTTCTTTTATTTTGATGTCATGATCTTTTCCTCCTCTTATGATGGTCTTGTGTAGGTAGTGTCAGGCACTGTTAGGTCATGGATATCCAGGCCATTCTGTGTCTGGAGGGAGCACGTTTTAAGGAGTCCTACCCTTCCTTTGGCTCTTACATTGTTTCCACCACCTCTTCCACATTAGACCCTGAGCCTTGGAAGGTGTGATAGAGATATTACAGTACTGAGCACTCTGGTCACTTCTTTCCAGAACCATGATACCTCCTGACTCATCCCAAGGTCACTGCCATTTGAAAATAGAAGATTCTCTATCAAAAGTGAGAATAGCATTAATATAAGGGTATGAACATTAAGAGAAGTGCTTACTAGGCAGTTTAATAAGCACAGTATGTACATTTAGCCAGACAGCAGCAGATGTTACACCCCTAGGGCCCATGAATACCCCTGTTTTAAGTTTTCAGTATCAGGGATGTATTCCCTCCCAAGGAGCAGGCCTCCCGTCCAATTAGAGGGCAGTTGGTTTCCACCATTATAGATGTGCCACTATTGCACCTGTTGGCTCATTTGGCCTGGCTGGCCAAATATAAGGCTAGCAGTGTCCACTGTTGAGTATTTTCACTGGTGATTTCTCTCTCTCCAGTTGAACTGAATACAGTATGGATTTTTCCAGCTTTCTACATGGAGGAGGTTATCAGCTAAGTTCCAGCAGGATTTTTCAGTGGACTTGCAGCCCAAGTACGTGGAGCCTTCAGCAACAGGGTCTTACCTGGTGGGAAACCAAGGGCTTTGGCAATGGCCTATAATGTTTTGGGGGCATCAGGGACCTCCCTGGCCAACAAATCACTGGAAGGTATCCCATCCCTGGCACTGAAAATTTTCTAGCAACAATCTATGGCTCTTGAGTATTCCATTGTCTAAAATAGTATGATTCCATATGATTTATTTATATCCTCTTAGATTTTGATTGCCAGGCATGGGGGTGCAAGTCTTTAATCCCAGCATTCAGGAGGCAGAGGTAGGAGGACTTCTGGGAGTTCGAGGTCACCCTGAGACTACTTAGTGAATTCATTGTCAGCCTGCGCTACAGCAAGATTCTACCTAGGAAAAAAGAGAGAAAGAGAGAGAGAGAGAGAGAGAACACAAAAAATACTTGTACTGTGTCCAGAGGGAAACACTGGAGATTTCCCTCCAGAAGCATGTGCACATACCCACAGCCACATTAAATAGTAGAGTCAGATGATGTGAGGGCTGCCTCCAGGACAAGTAAAGCTCCAGGATGTGGGGTGTATCTAAAATGGAGTGATTGCCTGCTGTGGAAATGTATGAGCTGTTGACAAGTGGAAGGACAATATAAGAAGGAGGTGGGAAGGTCTAATGGCAGGCAGGGAAAGAAAAGTATACACAAAAATGAAGGCCATATGAATTAGTACTATACAAATATAATTCTTTGTAATCATATATATATGTATATATATATATATGTATATATATATATATATATGTACATATATATATATATTACACACACACATATGTGTGTGTGTGTGTGTGTGTGTGTATTTCACAAAGAGAGAGATAGAGAGTGAGTTTGGGTGGGAGTATACTGCTGGGGTGGAATCAGCTTTACCTGAACCCTTAGGCTGTTACAAAGTGCTTGGCTATCCACCAGAACTAGATGGCAAGTTCTTATTGCTGAAGAAAACACAGGCTGTGTTTGCAGGACATTGAGAAATCAAGCCGGAACTGCCATAGAAACCATCTGAAATACTCTATGGGAGCCACTGAAGGATAAAAGACATAACAGTGTGATCAAGCTATGGTGAGTCCTGCTTGAGCCCATGAACATTTGACATGAACAATGGAGAGCAAAAAGACTGAAACAACAAAACAGAGAAAGGATGACTTGAAAGAGGAAGGCCCTCAGTGGATGCTGGCGGTCGGAGGGTGGGGGGTAGGGCAGAGGAGAATGACAGGACTAGAACACGATCAAATTACAATATGTTCAGCATATATATTCAAGTTGTCAATTTAAAAAGTGTTGCTTTGGGGCTGGAGAGATGGCTTGGCTGTTAAGGCAATTGTCTGCAAAGTCAGAGCATCCCAGTTCGACTCTCCAGGACCCAGGTAAGCCGGATGGCAAAAGATGATGCGTGCATCTGGAGTTCGTTTACAGTGACTGAAGGTCCTGGGTGCCCATTCTCCCTCTCACTCTCTCTCTCCTTCAGTCCCTCCCTCCCTCTCTCTCTCTTCCTCACCCTCGGCTTGTTTTTTTTTAAGTGTTGTTTTATCCAGGGGCCACAAGAGGGCAGAAGATGCTATGCTTAATAGACCATGGAACTACTTAGTGTTATGTACAGAACAGTGTGTGTGGTTTTTAGCTGAAGAGTACATGGTAAAAAAAAAAAAAAAAAAAAAAAAAAAAGACGAAAGGCAGCCTTATGGATGACTGCTGATATTACAGAGCCATAGTAAAGAATACAGCATGTTATTGGTCCAAAACCACACACAGATCAATGGAACTTCTGAACCACATATAAATGCAAGCAGTTATAGCCATCTAATTTTTGTCTGAAGTAAAACTATACTATCATCCGACAGTTTATTATTCCATTACAGGCCTAAGCAATCATTAATAAATTTTCTGTCTCTATATATTTCTCTGCCTTGTATATTTTATGCTAATAAATCATATAATATGTGAAATTTATGACTGGCTTTTCATCTAGCCTGATATTTCCGAGGTGTAACCATGTTTTATCACATATAATTAGTCTAGTCTTTTCCATGATCAAATACTATTTCATACCATAATATTTTTATCCATTCACTAGTTGGCAAACATTTAAGTCATTTCCAGCCTTTGATGCTCATTAATTAGGCTGTTTCAAATATTCATGCATAGATTTTAAGTAATTTATTTATTTGTGAGAAAGAGAGAGGCAGATAAAAAGTGAGAGAACTGGGTGCTCCAGGGCCTCTAGCCACTGCAACCAACTCCAAATGCTTGTGCTACCTTTTAATCTGGTATTACATGGGTACTGGGGAACAAAACTTGGGTCCTTAGGCTTTGCAAGCAAACGCTTTAACAACTGAGTCATCTTTCCAGCCCTCATTTATACATTTTATATACATTTAATTTCATTTAATACTGACTAGAATCTTCAAAATTGCAATTAATAGGTCATGTGATAACTATTACTTCAGCAACTAACAGTCTGCTTTCAAATAAAGACATTATTTTACATTTCTTCCCAAGGTGTATGAATATCTTAATTTTCAAATATTCTCACATTTGTTATCATCTGTCTCTGTATTATTGTAGCCATTCATGTGCATGTGAGGTGACATATCATTGATATTTTGGGGTAGCAGTTATCCTCCTGCATGCTCAAAATCTATGATGGTAACATTAATCTATAAAATATCTTAAATCATGAGGTAGTATGCTTAGGCTATTACTTTTATTATTATTTGTTTTAAATATAGGTTTACTTTTTTTCAGGTATGGTGAGGCTCATGGGTAAGGAGATGCTTGTCACCAAAAAGATAGTTGCAGTTTAATAGGAGAGGTCAAGAATGCTATGCCAAGTCACATGGAGAATGGGTCAGTCATGAGACTAAAGGACTTGTGAAATTGACTGAAAAGGCTTTACTTCAGGGAAGAATGTGAAAGGTACATTGGTAGAATGATAACTAGGCAGGTTAGGAAATTTCAATGAGTTTGGAGCATAAGAACTGCCTCTAGTCACACAGCGCTTTGAACTGGGCAGAAGGAGATGGGATACATATAGGCATAGACAAAAAGAGGAGTCAATTTTAACCACCTGGACATATAAGTCATTCTAAGCAGGTTTTTGGTAAGAATGAAAGGAAGAAGAACTAGATAGAAAAAGGAACCAACCAAGTGTGGAATGAGAATGTCCTGGGAGAGGCTGCTGCCTAAAGTCAGGCTGCATTCTCCCACTCTCCCTCCTTACTTCCTCCTCTACTCAGCTAGAAATAGAACAAAACCCTGGCTTAGACGGCTCTCCCAGAAGGAGGTGAAGAAAAGCTCTTTAGAAATAAAAGATAAAACAAAAGGTAATTGACGTTCTATAACTAGATGATATCTGATATAATTAAAATATGTATAAATATATAGCATATAAATTTCATGTATAAATTAAATTAAAATAGAGTTCAATAGTTTGACCTAAGTTTGAATGACTAATTTGTATATTAAAATTATGTTAATTAAAGTCCACCTGAATATAGAAGAGCATGGAAAAGGACTATAGAAAATAGAAAGCACTATGGAGGTGGAAGATGCCAATGGAGGAAGGGTGTCTGTGGAGAAAGGATGCTGGGATTTGATCAATACATGCAATAAGCACATATGGAAATGTCACATTGAATCCTATTGACATGTGCAATTAACATACATTAATAAAATGTACAATATAGAAAATACAATTTTATTTCAAAATATTTTTTTTTGTTTTGGTTTGTCGAGGTAGGGTCTCACTCTAGCTCAGGGTGACCTGGAATTCACTATGGAGTCTCAGGGTGACCTTGAACTCATGGCAGTCCTCCTACCTCTGCCTCCCGAGTGCTGGGATTAAAGGCGTGTGCCACCATGCCCAGCACAAAATAATTTTTACAACAGAAAAATAAAAAGAGTCTAATTGGACTTTGGACTTCTACAAAATAGATCATAAATTAATTTCAGTATTTGCTGAAATATACAAGCCTCACATATTTAATCATTTAATCATATTTAATCATTTGTATTTAATCATTTAATAATTTAACAATTTGTAGCTTAAATTGAAGTTGTACCTGAGAAATCTCACTAAAGTTAAAATTATCAAACCTGGTATGGCATTGCATGCCTGCAATCCCAGTCTATAAGAAGCTGAAGCAGGAGGATTATAAGCATGAGGCCAGTTTGAGTTAAACACCTATTATAAATAAGTAAGCAGGATTCATCCAATAATCTTAGGTAAGAAACTGAATTTAAAAGAGGGAAAAGCCTGGGGATGTCATCCAGGCTTTATATAGCTTAAGGCCCTAGGCATGATCCTCTGCCCTACAAGAAGAATGAACATGCTTAGGTCTAACAGTTGACTGATACTCAGCTGGACATGATAACCCATGCCTTTAAATGGCCCCTTAGAAAGGGGAAGGGAGACAGAAGAGGGATAGTGAGTTCAGGACCAACCTGCACTACATAGAAACTTGTCTCAATAATTGCAGTGGTGGGGTCTTAGGAGAGAGAATTGGCTATGCATCACTTTAATTGTAGCTTTGCCTTAATGTCCCATGTCATATTGTTACTGACTTTGGTCTGGTTTCCTCTTAAAGGTGGAAGATCCCTAATGTAAGATCTTTTTTTCCTTTTTGAGTGATTAAAGCCTAAGAGGATCATGGATGAGCACCAAGAGCACACATTTATTCACTGGTCAGAAAATAGGAAAGTGGGAGAACTGTCTACAGATCAGCTTCTCAATCTGCTGAGGATAGAGAATCTGTAGATTAAAAAAAAAAATGTGGAGAGTGGAAGGCTAATAGGGAATTTTCACAAGGTTTTGTGGAAGGGTAGAGATAGTTTGGGTGAACTCAAGCCCTGACCTTTTCCCTCCTGTTTTGGTTCAGGGTGCCCTATTCTGGCTGCTGGTAGTTTTAACAATTAGTATGGGAATTACATTATAATTATATTGGAAGCTGCCTTTTCTCACTGTAGAAGTCATCTTAAATCCTGCAATATTGTCCTCAAAGGTAATGGAGGTTAGGGCAAGATGGAAATTCAGCTGAATTATCCAGGCAGAATGCTGGATAACAATGGTACTGATTGTAAAATATCACATCATTTGTGTGCTCTAGCCCAAGAAAACAAGTTAAAATTCAGTTTGGTATTGCTGTCTACAAAATAAGTGCTGAAATGGAATTACATAGACTCTCAGTTAAGATGGTTAATATGTACAACATGATGAATAAAGAAGTGGTCCCCTCAGTGGTATGGGACCCATAGCTGGAGCTGGGAAACAAGTCAGAACCATATCCAAACATAAGCCCACACTCCAATATTAAGCTACCATCAATCATGGGCTACAAGAGGGCCTACACCTATTAAATTCTCTATAAAAAGTAAGGGTTATCTCGTTGGTCTGGTGCTAACTTAATCTCCGTTAGAGAATCTGCTTCTCTTTTTCAGATAGATGCAGATACTAAGGAGAGAGCCACATACCTCAAAAGGGCCCCACCTGAAACTAAGAAAAATTGGCAAAACTAGCAAGGGTGATGTTTTCCTGATGAACCAGATACCAGCACAAGGGGCAAGGAGACCAACATGGAGAAGAATCAACTCCTACCAAGTCAGAGAGCCAGAGCCTCAGAGGCCCCCAACACCTACCTCATCACTGAAGCAGACCAAAAATGAACCCAACATGGGTCAGGGAAATTTTGTGGAAGAGGGAGCAGAAAGAATGTCAGAGCCACATGTTGGGTCATGATATGCAGACATTTATCTTACCCATAACTGTGGGTTAACTCCACAATGCACGACCCATATACCTCAATAAGGAGGGGCCAATGAGGAGGGGGTAGGTCATGGATGACCTTATTATAATGGTACCAAACTGACTGTATTTGCTGAATACAAAACTAATTAATAAAAAAATAAATTAAAAAAGAGGAAGCTCTATTGCAAGAAGAAGAAAAAAAAAAAAAACACTGAAATGGCTTAGTCTTGCTTAAACCCCAGGCCAAAGTGATTTTTTCATACATTAGTTTTTTTCTTCACACACAAGATTTTCTTGACTTTTGCATCCGTTAGTCACAGTGGATGATGAAGAAGACACAGACCCTCCTCGTTTTGATGCCCAGAGTCTTTGAGGAAGACAAATGGATAGATATGTAAATTACCAAAGCGGCCATTGTCCTTATGTGAGCATAAACAAAATACAGGAGCTCAGAGAATCAGTTAACCACCTGGCAGAGCCAGCAGGTGACAAGTGGAGTAGGTCTGAGTGGCAAGAAGGATCTTTGTGTGTGGTTGTGTGTGCCTGGGCATTACACGGGAAGAACAAAGTCCAACATGGTGGGTGAGCTCTGCTGGACATGTCCTCTGTCTGTTGGGAAAAAGAAGGAAGGAAGGAACATGCATTACATTCACTGGTTACAGAAGTGTCTCTGGAGGATGCTTACTGCTCAGTTTTAAAGTAGGTGCAGGGAGCTAGGGAGATGGCATAACAGTTAAGGCACTTGCCTGTGAAGCCTAAGGACCTAGATTTGACTCCCCAGAACCCATATAAACCAGATGCACAAGCTAGAGGCCTTGACATGCCCATTCTCTCCCCTTTTCTCCCCTCTCTCTCTCATAAATAAATCAAAAATAAATGCTACTCTCATTTTTGGTAGAGAATCTTCTCTTTTCAGATGGCAGTGACCTTGGGACAACTCAGAAGGTATCATGGTGCTGGAAAGAAGTGAATGGAGTACTGAGTAATATCTTGATTACACCTTCCAAGGCTCGGGGTCTAATGAAGAATAGGTGGCAGAAAGAATGTAAGAACCAAAGGAAGGGTAGGACTCCTTACAGTGTGCTCCCTCCAGACATAAAATGGCTTGAATATCCATGACTTCACAGTGCCTGACACTACCTACACAAGACCATCATAAGAGGAGGAAAAGATGATGACATCAAAATAAAAGAGAGACTTATTGAGAGAGGGAAGGGACATGATGGAGAATGGAGTTTCAAAGGGAAAAGTGGGGGGAGGGAGGATATTACATGGGATATTTTTTATAATCATGGAAGATGTTAATAAAAATTGAGAAAAAAATAAAAAAAAATTAGAAAGAAAAAAAAAGAAATGGTAATCCCTAGGACTTCCCACTAAAGAGCTAAATTTTACTCTTTGTGTGTGTGTGTGTGTGTGATGTGTGTGTTGTATGTGTGTGCTCCAGTTTGTGGGCACAGACATGTGACAGCACACATGTGGATGTCAGAGGACAACTTTTGAACTTTGGTCCTTGCCACCACTTCCTTTGAGGTAGGGTATCATATTGTTCAATGCTGCCTTTGCCAGGTTAGCTGGCCCCTAGAATTCTGGTAGGTTTTCCTATCTCTACTTCCCTTCCTGCCCATGCCTGGGATTAAAGGTGCTCTCTCTCTCTCTCTCTCTCTCTCTGTGTGTGTGTGTGTGTATTGAATTCTGGGCCTTGAACATGATAGGCAAATTCTCCTTATTAATGTATATTATCACCTCCCACCCATTTATACGATTTATTTTATTTCTTCTTAATAAGGTGCTCAAGCTAATGTTGAACTCACTCTGCAGTACCAGGAAACCTTGAACTTAAAATCATTCCTTCTCAGCCTTCTCAGTAGCTGTGAATACAGGCCTATACCACCAGGGATGGCTTGTCTATTCTTTGCACTGAGGAACCACAAACAATGTGTCACAGATTCTTTCAATCTTAATTCTGTGGTCCCAGCCATTAATGTCACATACCTGATACTCAATAATATTAAATACCTGAATTTATCAATAAAAAATATTTTGCTAGGATATAGTCGGCTAACATTTTCTGTTAAGAACTTATTTTTAAAAACTTCTATCATGGATGAGGGAGATAGATCAGTTGGTAATGTGCTTGCCATTCAGACATGAGAACCAAGTTAAGATGCCCAGTACCCATATAAATGCCAGATGGGTATAACAGCCTACCTGCAATTTCAAGCACTTAAGAAGTAGAGATAGGGTATGCATGGGGCAAAGCTAGCCAAATTGGTGACTCCAGGTTCCATTGAGAGACACTATGCCAACAAATCAGATGGACAGCAGTTGAGGAAGACACCTGGTATCAACCTCTGCATACATGGACATACATATGCACATGCACCCTCACCCACATATATCCCCCACCTGTGAACATGCATACACATATGAACACAGAGTACATACACATGCAAAAACCTCACCTCTATCATATTATACCTTTCCAGGCTCCCAGTAAGGTATTCTAAAAGTTTTGCTACCCCAAGGAGTTTATCTTAGTTGTAGCCACTTCTGTTAAGAGCACACATAAATTATCCTATTGATTATATCCTCTTCAAAGAATTTTATTTGAAAAAAATTCATCAGTTATATGCAAGTCCAATATATTTTAGTCATTTTTGAGTTCCTATGACAATATACTATTTACAAATTTAACATACTTACAAATGTAACTTACATTACAAATTTAATTTATAAACATTCACAAATTAAACTTGCTCTCATTAAGGTTGCTATTGCAAATAAGCCCACCTTGAATAAAGCTGACCCCATGAGGCAGTGAAATCTAGATAACATATAGTTAACAGCCCTGTCTGTCAGTATCTTCAAGACCCCTTTTCTAAAGAGGCTCTGACAACCTCTCCTTCAACCTCCTAGAGTCTCTGTTTACCTGTAGTGGTTCTAAGTTTCCCAAGGACTTATGATATAGTAAACTGTACCTCTTGGTATACATCATGCCATACATAGCTAAATAAAAATTAATGACTTTGTGTTTTCCTTTTCTGGGAACATAAATGCTGACAGCCTGTGATTGTCCTTTCCCAGTAGCTTATTATGCTTAGGTCATGAACTGAATCTGGATCCTTTGGCATGTCCAGTTTGCATGACAGTGTGGACACTTTGTCACTAGTACCTTGTCAGATGCCGTGGTACCAACGTTCAGCCTTGCCCTATACCCTTGGCTACATGGAGGCAACTTGATGATTGAGTAAACTGCAATGTTGGTTCTCAGGTGGTCTGAATGGTAGTTACAACTCTTACACAACTGATGGAGCTTAATGTAAAGCTGCTGCTTTCCATCATTTAGTCACCATTCCCTGAGGCAGGGACCAGAGGGTCCAGACACTTACATATACTTTAGTAGTCATCTTAGTATTAAATTCTCTGGCCAACAAATTGTCCTGCCCCACATATTTTATGAACTATTAAGTCATTGTCTAAGAGTTGTATCCTTCCTAATATAAACTCTAATAATACTTTCTTGACTCACACAGAACCGCAATACCAATCATAATTACAAATATCCCTGTATATTGTAAGGGTTAAATACAGGGACTTGCCAAGGCACTTACTCTCTTTGGAGATATAGACAATACTAATAACTATGATGCACATGCCACTTCTCAGAATCTGTAACGTGGGCTCATAGAAAAGGTATTAATTAGAATTTCCATGTGCCTAATACTTGGCATAAGAGAAACAACATTCTTTTTGAACTTTTCCTTTGTCAAATTCCAATCTGGCAAATGGGTTCTAAAGTGTGTGTTTATTTTGCACCAGATCTTATTCTTTCAAGTTCATTTGGTGTGATGATTAATATGGATTGTCAAACAAGAGAATCTAAAATAACCTAAGAGACCAATTTCTGGGCATGCCTGTGAGGAATTTTCTAGATTAGGTAAATTGAGGTGTGACAAACCACACTAAATGTGGGTGAGACCATTCCCTGGGCTCTAGTCTTGGTCTGATTAAAAAGGAGGTAGTGAGTGGAGCACCAGCATTCCTTTTTTCTGCTTCCTTACTGAAGAAGAAATGTGACAAGCTATCTCATTTTCCTGCACTCATATCTTTACCACCATGATGTACTTTCAAACCATGAGTGAAAGTAAATCCTCACTTTCATAAGTTGCTTTTGTCTGAACATTTGTCATAGCAATGAGAAAAGTAATTAACACATGGAGCCAACCCATTACCCATACTGACTTTAGTGCCTTTCTATGCTTTTTTAGATTTATTTTTATTTATTTATGAGAGAGAGGGGGATGGGCATGCCAGGAACTCTAGCCACTGTAAACAAATGAACTCCAGATGCATGCACCTTGTGCATCTGGCTTATGTGGGACTTGGAGAATAGAACTTGGGTCCTTAAGTTTCACAGACATGGGCCTTCACCACTAATCCATTTCTCCAGCCTGCCTTCATATGTTTTATGTGCACTATTTCCCAAGTCAATGTATATAGACACTTATTGTATGTGAAGACCTTTAATGTTATCTCTTTCTTTATAAACTTTTAAACTTGTTCCCATCCCATGGAGCAAGATAGAGGTTGATACTCTCCAAAGGTCTACTACCATAGATTGCTCGGTAGGCCAATTAGCTTCTCACAAACAATGGGACCCATGGTGAATGTAAATTTTCCACATGAAAATTTTGGGCAAATTGGGACACATAACATTCTATTATCTTTTCATTGTGTGGATTTGTATATTTTCATTGGCTTGCCATCTAGAAGCTCTAATCTTTAAGGTAAGCCACTGGTCCAATGAGAAAAGACAATTTCTCAGGTCCATATGCTAACAAGCTAGGCTAATAAAAAGCTCTACAACCCAATGTCCTTGCTGGCCCACCCATCATAAACCAAACCGATATCTGCAGTGCAGAACCCATAACAGTAGGCCAAATTAGAAGGCATGACTCTGGACTAATAAGTCTCATTATGATGTCATAAAGCCATAAAAACAATACCCACATCAACTTCAGTGGATTATCACCAAACAACACTCTAGTGTTGAAATATCCTGCATGGTATCACCCTGGCTCAAAAGCTTTCTGCTACAGATCATGTCACTTCATATGCTTTAGCACCACCCAAAGCCTCACTTTTGGACTGTGGAAAACCTCACCTCTAGTGCTGGAGATGATGGTGCTCCCAACACTAAAACCTCTACCCTTAAAGCCCCCTGTTGCTTATTTTTTCTACTATAATAATTAAGCAATGGGGCTTCCTTTTTATCCCTTCACATTGGGAGTATTATGTTTCTAGACCTCAGCATTTTCTTCCCTCATAATCCATTTTTTCTCCATGTTAAAATGCATATCCCTGTGTCTAATAGGAAACTTAAATACAATGGAAATAAAACTTCATAAATGTTGAGTTGCTCCCTGTTTTGCCTTTATCTCCACCTCTAGTACACATCACTCTAGTTTACTTTTGTAAATTTGGTTGTCAAATATTGTGTATGAATAGTGTCCCACAGTATTCTGTATCTTCCACTATTCTGATCATAAGGTCTTTTAGGGTGTCACCTATGAAAGAATGTATTATTCTGTAGACTGAATAGCACTGAAATGTAGGCACAGACCATTTTCCTTAGGCACCAACTTTCCAGTAACCATCATCATCATTATTATTATTGTCATTGTTGTTTTTCAAGGTAGGTGTTCGCTCTAGCCCAAGATAACCTGGAAGTCAATATGTAGTGTCAGGGTAGCCTCAAACTCACTGCAATCCTCTTATCTCTGCTTCTCAAGTGCTGGGATTAATGGAGTGCACCATCATACCCAGCTCAATAACCATTTAGTTATTAGTTACTGTGAATAATGCTGTAGAGAAATGGATACTGATACGTTTTAGAGATTCCAATTTCAATAATAAGGGATGTGAAGCACCTTTTCATACAAGTATTGACTATATGCATGCTTTCTTTAAAGAAAAGCCTACCAATTTTCTTTTCTGAGTTTATTAAGATTATTTGATCTGGGTTTGTTTTTTGTGGGTTTGTTATTGGCTATTTTTATTGGTTTGACAGTAAATTGTGCATGCTCCTTATATACTTTGTAAAATAAATTGTCAGATGCATTATTAACAAGTGTATTCAAGCACTTTTGCTAAGGATTAGTTGATTAAGCCATGAATTGCATTTTGAGATCCTTGTAGTTTTACTTGCATTAAACCCATTAAACCAGTGTGATACATTTGGAATGATTATACTTTTTAATGTATAAGAATACTCTTCTTTGGTTCTTTCTTTTTTTTTTTTTTTTTTTTGGTCTTTCAAGGTAGTGTCTTGATCTGAACCAGGCTGACCTGGAATTTACTATGGAATCTCAGGCTAGCCTTGAACTCACAGCAATCCTCGTACTTCTGCCTCCTGAGTGCTAGGATTAAAGGCATGCACCACCACAACTGCCTTAATTCTAATTTTTAATCCTTATGTTACTATATTTGGGATGTTTTCATAATTTTGTTTTTAATGCTCCTTATTCAGATCTTTACCTCTAATTAGAAAAATGGTTTTATGTGGTTTTAGATATGAGACATTTCATTCCACTAAGTAATATGACTGTGTTCTCTAAATTACAGAAGTAATTTTAAATTTTTTTTGTTTATTTTTATTTATATATTTGAGAGCAACAGGCAGAGAGAGAAAGAGGCAGAGAGAGAGCAAGGAGAGTGGGCGCGCCAGGGCTTCTAGCCACTGCAAATGAACTCCAGACGCATGCGCCCCCTTGTGCATCTGGCTAATGTGAGTCCTGGGGAATTGAGCCTTGAACCGGTGTCCTTAGGCTTCACAGGCAAGCGCTTAACCGCTAAGCCATCTCTCCAGCCACAGAAGTAATTTTAAAAGGGAAATAAATAAATATGAATAATAATATAAATAAATATATAAAATATAATATAAATATATTATTTATATTTATATAAATTTATTTATATTTACATAAATATAAATAAATATATAAAATGACTTAAATAATGCCATTTGAACTCATGAATTCCTAAGTCAAATTATCAGTAATTATTTCAATTTTTAATGTCAATGAAATTTTTACTCAATGTTATTTTTTTATTTTTTCTTTTCTTTTTTTCTCAATTTTTATTAACATTTTCCATGATTATAAAAAATATCCCATGGTAATACCCTCCCTCCCCTCACTTTCCCCTTTGAAATTCCATTCTCCATCATATCCCCTCCCCATCTCAATCACTCTCTTTTTTATTTTGAAGTCATTATCTTTTCCTCCTCTTATGATGGTCTTGCGTAGGTAGTGTCAGGCACTGTGAGGTCATGGATATCCAGGCCATTTTATGCCTGAAGAGAGCACATTGTAAGGAGTCCTGCCCTTCCTTTGGCTCTTACATTGTTTCCACCACCTCTTCCACATTAGAGCCTGAGCCTTGGAAGGTGTGATTGAGATGTTACTCAGTACTCCATTCACTTCTTTCCAGCACTATGATACCTTCTGAGTCATCCCAAGATCACTGCAATCTGAAAAGAGAAGATTCTTTACCCAACGTGAGAGTAGCATTAATATAAGGGTATAAATATTAAGAGAAGTGCTTACTGGGCAGTTTGATAAGCATAGTATATACATTTTTCCAGACATCAACAGATGTTACACCCCTAGGACTCATGACTACCCCTGTTTTAAGTTTCCAGTATCAGGGATGTATTCCCTCCCATGGAGCAGGCTTCCAGTCCAATTAGAGGGCAGTTGGTTTCCACCATTATAGACGTGCCACTATTGCACCCATTTGGCTCATTTGGCATGGCTGGCTAATTATAAGGCTTGCAGTGTCCACTGTTGAGTATCTTCACTGGTGGTATCTCTTTCTCCCATTGAACTACATGTAGAATGGCTCTTCCAGCTTTCTGACAGCTGGTCTACATGGAGGAGGTTATCAGCTCAGTTACATCAGGATTTTTCAGTGGTCTTGCAGCCCAAGTATGTGGAGTCTTCAGCAATAGGGTCTTAACATTTATTCTGCATAGGGTCCTCTTGAAGTCACAGATATCAGAGAAAGTGGAGAGTGAATGTACAAGGCCCTGATAACATTTGTAATTCACTAGATTACAAGTTTTGGATCATGAGGTTAAGTCTACGGTACCTGTTGCAGGAGTGTGCACTGTATTTAGATAAGGGATTGTGTCCTCTTTTGGTATCCATACAGGTTGCTGACACTGAAAGTCCACAGGTTTGTGGTGCTGTTCACAAAAGAAACTTATCCCAGAAATATTTATTAAATTATATTTGGGTTAGTTGAAAAGAATATTACAGTATCCAAAATTTCAGTGATGCTAAAATGTTTTATAAGTTCAACAAAAGCATTTTCTCTCTAGCATCTGATAAATTTTATCATAACTAGCATTAACTTTAGAAAATTATTGGAATTTTAAAGAGTTTATTTTTACTTTTCACCTTTAATATGTTAACATGAATATTTACATTAATATTTTCAAATATTTGTATTGGTGTAGTCCTTTAAGCCACGAGGATGAGTCTTTGTCATTTTGCAAAATCATTTCAAATATCATTGAACTTCATTTTCCTGTTTCTCTCTTCTTATTTCTCTCTTATTTACCTTTAATTTTTGAGTCTATGAATTATAGACTTTGACTTGCTTTATCTCAGCCACAGAGACTCAACTGAAGTCCCTACCTATACTTGTGTAACTGAAAGTGCATTTTCTCTTTCCTAAACATTCATACTTCAATACATCTTTTGATAAATCACTTCAGTTTATGGGAAAAGTTCTGAAAACTTTTTTAAAGTTTTCTTTAGTTTTGGCACAGAGAGATGTATGTATCACTCATTCTTGCATTTTCAAAAACAATTTGTTTTAGCTGATTCTCATTATCCTTCCTCTCCTCAACCTTTCCCTCTAAATTCTCCCTCCACTCCCTGCTGAAAATGTAATGAAATTGCACAGGAAGGTTTCCAGGCCTGAAGTTTTCTTTCTAGGTTCATTATCATAATTATTTTCTTCTACTAGTGAGGATATTCATGCCTTCCCACTTATTATTGTATGTTTTGATAATTTAGGGTTTTCATTTTAGCTATATTCCATACTTTATAAGCTAATTTTCATATTGTATCTGTCTATGACATTTATATGAACAGTGGGAATATCATTTTACTCATAATTTTTCTTAGTCAAGTGGGCACCAGTTTCCAGTGAATCTCACAGAAAGTTATCAGTTTTACCAAACCTAATAAGGAAATAAATTTTGGCTATTTTCTTTAGTATTACCATATTTTATACTTCAGCTCTCATTTTTGTTACTTCCTTGATGTATTTATTTTTGTTACTTTTTTATCTTTGTAATTAGTTGAATTCAGTGATTGCATCAGAAATAATCAAAAGTCAGAGGTGGTGGTTGATGCCTGTAATCCTTGCATTCTGGAGGCTGAGGCAGAAGGATTACTCTGAATTGGAGTCTGGGCTACACAGTGAATTCCAGGACAGCCTGGCATACAGAATGGGACCTTGTCAAAACCTAAACACCCACCAAATAATCATTTATACTTTTTTAATGGTTAATGTATTAAAGATGCATATTATGTAGGCCAAACTATACTATTTCCTCTAAAAATCTGTGCTTTCTACATAGAATAAATTGTGATGTATCTTGACTTCATTATTAATCAAATCATACTTCTATTTTTTTAATTTGCATTTTAGAAATATATGCATTGACTTCCCAATGTAGGCATGATGTGATTATATTTTGTTATTTAATGCCAGCTTGATTTTGGGCTGGAATTAGAGTATATTCTGAATGATTTCACTGCTGTCAAAATATTGAAACATGCCTTAGATCTTATAATAACTTCTCTAGAGTTGAGTTTGGTACATGCAATATTCTTATAGGCACTAATTGTGTTAATAGTATTCTATAAATTACATTTTTGCCCTCTAGTGGTATCAATGGACAGTCTTAAGTTTAAGGCATGTGAGGAACATTGAATAGTCACTCAGCTATTTGTATATAATTCCCTCTACCTTTGGGGGAGGGAATGAACATGGAAATTATAACAGGGTTTTATAAAGTGAGACAAACTCCATGTAAGTAACCAAAATTCAAGGTAATTTCTGACATTTTTCTTGTGGTCCCAATATACAGATGTGGAATTAAACATGGCACATCTTCCTGAAATGAGAATTGGGGCTTCAATATAATCATTGTTGCTATTCCTGTTGTTATTTCGTTATACTGATGCAGAATCTTACTACATATGATGTGTAATAAAAGTTGTTATATAGCCCAAGCTGGACTCAAACTCATGTCCCTCCTACATCAGCATCCACAGTACTGGAATTATATGCATGTGCCAATATTATTATTTGACAGCCTCTCCTAACCCATATCCTTTTATTTATTGTTCTACTTTATAGAGATAAATTTTCTTTTCTCCATATGAATGTCAATAGCATTAGGTGTATCTTACACGTTTTAATATGTGACACTCACTGTGAAACATTTTAAAGCATTTTAAGCTGAAATTTAATACCTTTATAAGGTTGATGAAGAGTCACAGGTACCTGCATCCAAATTGGTATCTATTTCAGAACTCCTGAATTAGAGTTTTAAATAAAATAAAATCAATTTTTACATAAACAAGAGACCATCAAGTATTTGTTTAATATCTGTCATCTTCTGGAATCACTCAGAGGTCATATATATAGGTTATTGCTGTAAGCACATAGTGGAAAATTGGAGTTGATAAGAATAGAAACTTGTCTGAATTTTTTTGAATGATTCTAAAAATAGAGAGATATTAAATATGGGCTCTGATTACCAATAATGAATCCATTGTTTTATTAAAAATCCCATTTAATAGTGGCAGCACATTTGTGTGCCATTCATTATTTATTTTTACTTTTAAGCCTCAGGCTATTCTAAAAGTTACTGTGTAGTTCTGTCTGGTCTCAAACTCACAGCAATCCTCTTGTCTCAGCTTTCTGTGTCATATGCCACCACAAATAGCTCAGCCCTTATTACTGATATTATTAATCTTGATATTGCCCAAATGAAATAAAATAAGATAGTTAAATTGTGTGAACCAAATGTCTCGGTTGACTAGTGGAAGAGGGTGAACCCATAATGCCTGTCTATGAACATTTGCATTTAATCCCAGCCCCCCCAACTCACATTCCTTACATTAATACTAACAGTAGGTCTAACACACACACACACACACACACACACACACACACACACAGAGAGAGAGAGAGAGAGAGAGAGAGAGAGAGAGAGAGAGAGGGAGGGAGGGAGGGAGGGAGGGAGGGAGGGAGGGAGAGGAAACTACTTTCACAACATTGTGTGCTCTTTAGCTGTACACAGAATAACTAAATGGGAGAAGTGCAGCACCTCTGAGCTGTCTGTGTGTAATGAATAACAGAGGGAACAGCTGCTCTTTTCTAACTATCCCTGCAGTCACTTAGAAAAAATCCCGCCTCTTGAGCTTCTGTCAATTTGCCTCTTCATTTACTGCCTAGCAACAGCATTCTTCACACAGCTTGCTCAGGAGGAGCTCTGATTTTCTTTGTTGCACACAGACTCCTTCATGCTGACCAGCCGAAAGATCCTTCAGTCAGTTACCAGTTACTATGGATTTCAGGGTTTTCATCATAAAGATCATTATTCTGAATGAAATAACTAAAAAAAAAAAAAAAAAAGCAGCAGTATGTAGCTACATCAGTGCTCAATACAAACAATTAGAACATGAATATGGATAAAAACAGTCAGAGAAAATTCTGTGAAGACAGAAATTTAGGCAAGATATAAAACAATTACTAATTATTTCCCTCAAGATACCTTAAAAATTACTTCCAGTTGTTGGACTCATATAGTATCTAAAAGATTGGAATGACACTTTATTTTATAAAAATACATAGGGGCTCACTACTGTAACATTAGCAGAGGTAGTCACTGTGAAATGAAAAAGAACATGAAAATTATTGGGAAATAAATAGGGATTTCAAAACAAGTGCCATCCATTTCTAGAAGCATAACCTTGAGCACCTTAGAAAAATTTCTATTTGTTTTTAAGTTCATTTGTGTTTGACAAGATAGCCTTGGCAGACACAAACTTGAACTTAACTGTATAATATAGTAGCTGCTGATTTGTGTGACTATTTACATTATAAAGTTATAATTAAAAATAAAAAATATATCCTGAACAACTCTGGCCAGGTTTCAATAGTTCAAGAGGTTCAGAAGTTACTGGACTGGATATAAAATAAATTCTTCAAAAAGAATTTTAATGGACAGCTAGAATATATAAAAAGGGCTTCAATTATGATTTATGCACAGTGCTGGGAGTATAATGCCATTAAACAAAAACTAGGACTATATATATTCAACATTCATAAGTTTGTAAGCTCTGTGGAGTTTGGCACAAAAGCCTCATTTCTGTACTTCAAAATTTCTTAGTATTAGAATTCTTAGTAACGAAGAAACTTAGAATAGAAAATAGTTCAATTGTTTTCAAGAAGTTGGCATCCAAATTTTATATATATATTAGCAATGTTCTACAATAAAATGAGAATTTATTTATAATTTATATATATTATATTATATATTATATTTATAATTTATATATATTATATATATTATATTATATATTATATATTATATTTATATTTATATATATTATATATATATATATATATATATATATATATATATATATATATATATATGGGGAGACAGACAGACACTCAGTTTTTATCCCCCAGCTATTACTTATTACTTTCCATTTCTAATATCTTTTATTTATTTCTGTGCCCTGTTATGCTTCCAGAACTTAAAATATAAGCACAGGTATTTTGACCAATATTATTTAGAGTTAAAGTTTTAAAATAGTTTACTTTAAAAAGTATATCAATTATATATGCAATTTACTTACAAGATCTTTATAATTATTTCTGCTCCTGATATTTTTATTAATGAATATTTCTAGATATGTAGCCATCTAATATAAATGTCCAGTGTCCAGACCTTGGTCCTTGTATCCTCTCATGATTTTAGGTCTGTTGTTAATTAGTGGCATCACTTTTACAAGTTCTGATATTGTTGATTTGAGCCTTTCAATTTTTTTTTCTTGGTAACTTATATCAGATACTTACGTTTCAATAGTTCTTTCAAAATATTTTTTCTCATTCTATTCCCCTTATTTTATGTTTTTATTTCTTTAATTCACTAATGTTATTTATCTTTACTATTTGTCAAGATACTTTCTTTGTTTAGGATTGTTTGTGGGCTTTGTTTAATATAATGTGATATATTGACCTGGGTGATTATATAATAAATATTCAGAATTCCTTACACTGTTTAACAGAAATTTAAGCTATGCAATTCATTCTAAGAAATTTGCTTTGGAAAATAAAATTCTATTTTTAGGGAAAAAAAAACTAGTAATTTAAACACTTAAAACATTGCTACATCATTGCAAGTTTAAATAATCATACTGAGAAAGGGAAAATATTATTAACACTCAAAGAATGCTGAAGAATGCATGATAAAATTAAGTATGCCACCATTATAAATACTCTTAGCAACAAAGAAATAAACATGTAAAATTTTAGTCTAATACATTTTATCTGCAAGATGTAAAAGCTGCTTACATGTGGAAATTAAAATGCAGCACTTGGGAGTATAGCAGAGAATATATCACAAAGGGCTGTCTTGGCACAATACAGCCCAGAGAAGCATGAAAGAAAGCCAAGGAACAAAGGATCTTCATGAATGACCTCAGCCGAATAAATTAAGATCCTGGGCTGTCACACTGAGGACTGTGGTTCATTAAGCTAACTTCAAGCTGGACAAAGTCCCTGCATCCCTGTGAGTTAGAATTTCTAACAAAGGAAGACATCTGAAAAGCGAAACTAACCTCCGGGAAGAAGAAACCCCTTCTAAAGCCTTGCTGGCTAGCAGCACAATCCCTTTACAATTTAAAGATAATAAAAGCCCAGAAGAAATCTTGCCTTGTTGAACAAGAGCCCCGGGAGAAAAGCTTCAACACTGAAAGTATGGGATTCAAAAGGGGGAAGGGGGGGGGGGAAAGGGCATGCACAGACAAAAGAGCAGGGTGAATAGAAGAGAATTAATAATATTTATGAATGAAAATACTTCAGAAAATACAATGTGAGCTTGTAATAGAAAAAAAGCCGGGAGGTGAAAGCAAGGATTGTAGAATTTGTAAAGCATATGTGTAAGTAATTAAAGAGAATGTACACAACGAACACTAGATTAAAACATTAACCTCTAGAAAAGACAGCGTGGAAAGGGTAATTAGGGACTGCAGGCTCAAAGCAGAGCCCTTTCAGACCAGGTCGGGTGATGAACGCTCCTGCTGGCTGGCGCCGGCACAGACAATAGATGTCAGCAGACACTTCCGGCAAATGCTGCAGCAGCGGCAGCACGTGGTGTTACCACAAAAAGTGTCCGACTTGCTGGCTTCCGACTAAGCAGGTAGGAACCAAAATTCACAGGGAACAGGGAGTGGGGGGGAAGAAAAAAAAAGTTGCACATCTTTGAGAATTCTCGGTTCCATGGTCGAGCTCGGGACTTCAAGCTAAAAAATAAGAAATAAAGAAGGATTTTTGGAACGTTTTAGGGGCAAGAACATAATGGAAGATTCTGCAGCTCCCTCCCCCGCCCGTGAGGCCGCTGGGGCCAAGGCAGGTGCTGAGGAAGTGGGGGAGGGCGTGTCTTCTCCCGGCCTTCCCGGGTGTGATGCCTCCGGGGCATCTTCAGCTGTTGAAACAGCCTCTAGACAACAGATTTCAGGCCTGGCACCTCTCCCTGTGGCTCCTGTCCAAGTCCCGCTTCGCACAGCCGGTTTGTGGCCATCTCAGGCTGCAGGGGGCGGAGCTAGGCCCAGGGATCTGCCGGAGCGCAGCAGTGGCAGCTGGACAAAGCAAATCATCTGCAGGTATTATCTACATGGGCAGTGCAAGGAGGGGGAGAACTGTCGCTACTCCCACGATCTCTCGGGGCGAAAGAAGGCCAGGGAGGGCCAAGATTTGCCAAGACAGGCCTCTGCAGATAGAGGACCCAGTATGGCTGCGCCCAGTGAGCCGGAGCCCCCAACACAGGACGTGGCGGAAGCCCCCCCTACTACATCCTCAAGCTCATTGCCTCTGATTGGCTCGGCTGTTGGCAGGGGCTTCATTGAAGCAGAGGCAGACAATGCAGGCCTTGAAGCAGCGGGAGGAGCAGGTGCAGCAGGATGGGAGGGGGCGATTGAGTTTGTTCCTGGACAGCCCTACAGAGGTCGCATGATCCCTCCGCATGGTCCCGAGGCTCCTGTACGGAGATTGACTGAAAGAGAACAGATGGCTTTGGGTATGGGGATGCCGCTTTGCCGCTATGCTGCTAGGGGACATTGCTTTCGTGGGGAGAGGTGTGCATACCTTCATGGAGATGTATGCGACATGTGTGGGTTGCAGGCTTTGCACCCTGTGGATGCAGCCCAGCGGGAAGCCCATAG
Source organism: Jaculus jaculus (assembly GCF_020740685.1). Lineage (NCBI taxonomy): Eukaryota > Metazoa > Chordata > Mammalia > Rodentia > Dipodidae > Jaculus > Jaculus jaculus. The sequence continues at coordinate 130,745,901 of NC_059104.1, read as the reverse complement.
AAGGGCCTGCATTGAATCACATGAGAGAGATATGGAACTTTCCTTTGCTGTGCAGCGCAGCATGGACAAGGTGTGTGGCATCTGCATGGAGGTTGTCTATGAGAAAGCTGACCCCAGCGATCGCCGCTTTGGCATCCTTTTCAGCTGTAATCACACCTACTGTCTTACATGCATCCGCAGGTGGAGAAGTGCCACACAATTTGAGAACAGGATCAGTAAGTCCTGCCCACAGTGCAGGGTCTCATCCGGCTTTGTCATTCCTAGTGAGTTCTGGGTAGAGGAAGAGGAGGAGAAGGAGAAACTTATTCAGAAATATAAGGAGGGAATGAGCAACAAGGCCTGCCGGTATTTTGCTGGAGGCAGAGGTCACTGCCCGTTTGGAGAATTCTGCTTTTACAAGCATGAATACCCTGAGGGCTGGAGAGAGGATAATCAGAGGCCAGATGGTGGTGGTGGTGGTGGTGGTGGAGGAGGAGGAGGAGGAGGAGGAGGAGGAGGAGGAGGAGGAGGAGGATTATCAAATGCATATTGGCATCAACTTTTGGAGCCTGTAAGGGTCCCACAGAGAAACATGCTCTTTAAATGCCGCAAGAAAGAGCATGCTGTGCTTCGCTTGGCCAATCTATTGTATAAAAAGTTTCTTGCCCTGAGAAATGGTATTCCTTTCTCTGCTGATCAGTGGGTCTTGCTTCAATATCAGCTGGAAGAATATTTCAATTTGAATCTGTAGCATCCTGCTGTGGCATGTAGTCTATCTGTTGAGGCTCTGTTTGCTGTTGCCTGTTTATCCTTTGTTGACTGATAAACTTGTTGCTTTAAGAGGCTATTGAGGCAATCTTTATGCAGTGTTTCTATTTATCTCCTCTGTCCCTCATGTCTTCTCACTAGTGTTATGTTTCCTGTGTCAAAAAGATAACAAAAAAATCCAAAAAGTATTGTTTAATGGAATTAATATTTCTGTCAATTGATGGTTTGTTTTGTCATGTCTGTTTCCCACAGAAATCATTCAGTTCTAATCTAGTGTTTACAGAACTTTTCATTGTGAGAACACTTAAGAATTACTGTGACAAGGTGAAAAAAGTCTTTAACTGAATTATGAGCTTTTGCTACAATAGCCTTAAGACATGGACCCTTTCAGGGCCTTGCAGCTGCTATCTGTGCGTGTTTACATGTCTGTTTCTTCTCTTTCAAGTGCACTTGTTAACATGTGGTTCCTTTGTGATTCTGTTTTACTTGACCAAAATGAAGTGCATATGTTTACATGTTTTTATCCTGTTTAGCTTGATGTGAAATTATTTATATTTGGAAGTCTATATTTAAGAATGATCTCTCTCTATATATATATGATATATGCTTATATGTATACAAAGATATGTATTTGCAAAATATAGAAACAAATATATACTATGATATATATGTTTGAAGTAATGAAATAAATACCAAGTTGAAAGATGAAGGTTAAAGGCTGGCAGAATGGGTTTTGTTTGAATTGTGTGGATAATTTCCTACTTGTGCACAGATATCAGTGATTAACAGCTAATAAAATGGGTACACAGTTATGTGTATCTTAAAGGACTTACAAAACATGGCATTTGTAATCCAATTAATAGTATTTACAGTCTCTTTGTTGTTATAAACATAAGGATATGTTGCTTAGGTAGTTTTACCAGAATTTCATTATTCATGAAAATAGGAATTTATGAGCTCAAGCACACATTTTTGGCATTTTTAAAAATAATATCTGGATGCCACTATACAAAAGAAAAAATCACAAAAGACATGAACATAACAGTAACAAAATTATCAAAGGGAAAACTATGAAAATACTGAAACCAATCAGAATACAAAAAGATAAGAAAAGAATGACATAGAAATTACTTTTAAAATGTTTTACAAATGATCATAATCTTAAAAGCTTACAACAAAAATATGCAGTGATTTTATTAAATAAAACTAGTTTAGAAAATAAGTTATCATATTTTCTTAAAATGAAACTCTTCTATTTAAAATGTACACATGCACTATAGATGTATAAAATCATTAAAAGAGGATGAGAAAAAAATTAACATGTATTCACTATATCATTTACCAGCTTTGTCGTTATTTTTCTGGAGATGTGACTATTAAATTATAATTGGACAGTTGTCAGTAACTGTAAAAATTTTTGTGCATTCACCATTTCATAAATTAAGTGAATAATTGGCAAATTTAGGGAAAAACAATTAAACGCCTAGTGGACAATTTCGCTTCATATTTTAGTAACTGAACAAGGAAAAAAAAACAGAGGGAGTGGAACAACATGATTGTATTCACTTCAAGAGTGTATAGAGCACTTTATCCACTTCAGTGTCCATTTTCCTTGTCTGAAATAACTGCAAATTGTGTTGGGGTCTTGAGCCTTAGGATGCTTGGACAGTTCTGACCACCCAACAATGCCAGAGTATTATAAAATTTATTCCATAGTTTAATTGTCAGTACTACCTCACCTGGTATATGGAATTTTTTATTTTTTTATTTTTTCCCACTCTGGTGAAATAAGTGTGGTAGAAAGTTTAAATTACTGATCACTTTGTGATCTACAGGTATGAATTATTAGAAGAAGATGAGGAGCTCAAATAATATATTTCCAGAGCTCTAAATGTACTTTGTTTCCTCAATACCTGCATACATAAGTGGGAACAGTTATATTAGCTGATAGTGCTACTTAGGTATATGTGCAGCCTTTTAAGTGTAAACAGTTCAGACAGATGTGTCAGATGGTTGTAAATAAGTTCCCTATGATGAGGACATTTGGTACTTTTCTGTATAAGCTACCATGTTTAGTGTTTCATAGTTGAGTCTTTATTGTGTATTTCAGCCTCCCCGGCATTACGTTGTCTCTCCCTTCTTATGTGATTGTTGGTTCTCTGTGAGAGAATATTTGCCTATTTTATTAGAGGATTTTCCATAATGCTTACTTCTTCATTCCAAATAATTCACCTGTCTGGAGCTCTGCCCTGGAAACTTGTCCATTTTCAGTACAGGTTAAAGAAGGAGCTTTCAGATAAATCAATCAATCAAAGAATGGGAGCAGATGGGCACTTTCAGAGGCTGGTGACAGTCCAGTCTTGTGGGAGTCTGCAGTGGATCAGTTGTCAGGGAGTTTGAGATGAGCTTTGAAATCCCTGAAAAGTCTTTGCTAATGTGTGTTTCACAACCAGTTGAAGTACCAAGTTCTTATTTGACTAGAATCTTAAACCAACAAGTCATAATAGAGTTCAAGGTATACAATAGACTAAGGGCTAATAAGAGATGGCTAGGGCTTCAGACAAAGGGTAAATGAAGTCCTTATTGGCTTTTTATAGCCAAGCAGCCTAAGTAAGTTCTTTATGTTCTCTGCCTCAGTTTGTTCATAGGAAAAATGGGTACAGTGCTTCCATTTTGTAGGATCATTGTGAGGACAAAATACAGTCTAAGCAAAAAGCTGGAAACATAGGTAGTATTTTTTAATTACATACAAAATTTTTAAATGATATTCCAGTACAATCTGCATATTTATCACCCTGAAAAGTACATAATAATGAGCATTCAATCAAGGTTTTAATTTTTAGAACCTTTTGAGCTTGTCTTAAGGTAACAGTAATTTAGGATTATTTTTGTAGAATAGGGCTATGGTACTTAGTATCCTCACATTCATAATTTCAAAAATCCATACTTTTTAAACAAAAATCATACAATTAAGACTACACATACACTATACATTTTCTCAGATAGCAGGAAAAAAAACATATTTTGCTTATGTCAGATATACATGAAGAGAAAATAACAAATAAGGTAGTATGTTTTAATAAAACAGAATTCCTTGATTATTCCTAATTTCATCCAGAAAGAAATAAAATAACAGATATCACTCACACCAATGTGGAGTTAGTTGTTCCCTGCTGCTTTCCTATGAAGGCAGAAGGTCTGCTGCCACTGCAGTCAGGAACAAAGGAACACTTGCCACACCAAGGTTTTCTTTGTGATCAGTTTAGTGTTGACTGCTCCCTGCCCAGTTGTTCAGCCTCAGCAGGGAGAGCTAGTGAAGCAAGTTTGATTTGCTTGTTCATCCTGTATTTAAACTTGAGGATTCATACGCATACATACATTCTATCATTTACTCCCACTCCTTGACAATGCAGAAAGCTCTTTGTCTTATAGATCAAAGTACTACCCCTATTTGTCAGACTTCACAGGGATAAAGGGAAGCATTTTCAGTCTGTAGTAAATGCATTTATGCTCTTCTGTTTGAACTTTTTTGAATCATCATGGCTGCTGCTTTGCCATTAAATATAGTAAGTAAGGGAATGAAATCAGAAATTAGATGGAGAAAAATTACAGGATTAAGTATAAAGGCTGTTTTTCAAAATAGTTTATAAAATGCATTAACCACTATACAACTTACCACAATGAGAAAGAAAAAAAAACACCAAAAACATGCATTAATAGGGAGAATTTGTAACCAATGGGTTCTGTTGATTCTGTTACCTAAGAAAATACATTATTCAACCAGGTAACAACTGAAAAGCCAGAATTTTTTAAATCATAGGCTACAAAATGCAAGAAAAATTAAACTAGCAGTTAACATAGCTACAAAATATATGAAAAATAACCTAACAGTTAACATAAAATCAAAAATATAGCTTACTACAATTTTACTTAAATGGGGATATTCATAAGACCTTTAAGGAACAAATCATGTAAGTATGATTTAACATCAAGAAATGAAGATATGAAAAAGAAGGACCATCTTCATGTGTGGTTATTCTGGCAATTTTAAATCAAACTTTAACCCACTTTATATGAATATAACTGACCACAGATTCGTTGGTAAGTACACACTAATGGACAAATTTATAAACTGTGATTCCAGAATAAAGAAAACTGTAAAAGCCAGCACAAAATCATTTAAACGCTTTATCCCTCTAATAACCATAACCAAACACTATTATAAATCATTTATTTTGATAGGAAAAAGTATTTACCTCTATTATCAGTGACTATTACTCTGATGGATTTTAGTCAGCACATGGGCATAAAAGATTAAAAAGAGAAATAAATAAGGCATCTTTTATTTTTATTTATTTGAGAGAGAGAGAGAGATGCAGATAGAGAGACAGAGAGAGAGAGAGAGAGACAAGGGCATGTCAGGGTCTCCAGCTTCTGAAAACCCCCAATGCATGTGGCACCTTGTGCATCTGGCTTATGTGAGTCTTGGAGAATTGAACCTGGGCCCTTTGTCTTCATAGGCAAGTGCTTTAACTGCTAAGCCATGTCTCCAGCCGATTAAAAGAAGTCTGCAGGGATGGAGAGATTGCTTAATGGTTAAGGTGCTTGCCTATGAAGCCTAAAAACTTCTTTTCAAATCTCTAGGTCCCATGTAAGCCAGAGAGACATATGTTGTACATGTGCACAAGAGGGTGCACAGATCTGGAGTTTATTTGCAGCAGCTGAAGGCTCTGGAACACCCATTCTATCCCTCACTCCCCCCTTCCCTCTTTCTATCCCTCCTTTTCTCAAAATGAAGAATTAACTAATTAATTAAAGAAGAAGTATGCAGAGTCCTCTCTTATCAGATGCCAGTGTATGTTGAAAATTTAGAAAATTCAAAACAAAACCAAGTTAAATGCTATGGAAATCAAAGTAATAATATTTATATTATTGTATAACTAATGGGAAATCTACTAAGGGAAACAAAGTGGTCAGGAATATACTTAAATTTTAATGTGTAAAAATTTAGAAAGAAATGTACCTCAGACAAAGCTTAAAAGAACACTTAAAAATGAAGTTGTGTATCATATTTCATAAGGAATATTAGCATCATCAGTATGTTGGTTATTTGTGTATTTTACAGCATCCTAATGAATTATAAATGGTAACTTATAACTATAAAAGGGAGGCTTGTGGAGTTACTATGCAGCAGGGGCACAGGCAGTAGAAGTTGAGTATATTAGAAGAGTAAGGCCAGTCATGGTATGTGGTTGTAACCCCAGCACTGTGGAGGCTGAGACAGGAGGATCAGGAGTTTGAGGCCTGCCCTGGCTCTACAACCAAAGCTACATCAACAACATCAAACACAGCTGGGCAATGGGGTGTGCACTTACTGTTCCTAGGAACCCAGAAGGCTGACCATAGGATGGCTTGAGACAAAGAGATCAAGTTCAGCCATGGCGATAGCAAGACCAAGACCAAGCAGAAAAGTCAGTTAATGAGCTCTGTCATATCATAAAACACAGTAATATATGTTCCCAGTCTGAAGAGGGAAATAGTGGCATTTGGGTTTGTACATTGAAAATAAAATAAAAATTGTTTTGGAAGCACTATGAAGCCAGTTTTGAACTCCTGATGCTGCCACTTCAGCCTCCCAAGTGCTGGGATTATGGACATCTGCTACCATACCTGGACAAAGTGTATATTCATAAGATTCATAACTTTATGCAATCAAAATTGATGAAATCAGAAGATAGCTAGAAAACTAATCAGTGGGGTGCATATAATGCTCTGTAAATCAAAAATATCTTTTATTAACATATTTGACACAACTCTTAAAATTTAACAATAACTAATAAGTAACTGTTCAGAGCCTAGTTTTGTGTGGAAGACATATTATCTGTTTAATTCTTTCAGTCATTCTAGCATGTAGATAGCATTAGGCACTTGTGACATCTAAGGGAACTGAGGCTCAGGGATGATAAGAGAATTTGAATTTTTTTTTGCCCATGAGTGTCAGTGCCTCAGACAAATGTAAACACCTCAAGTGAGCCTAACATTCAACATGAGTGAGCCCAGAATAAGAGTGAGTTTATCAAAAAAGTTCACAGTATGATAAATGGAGACATAAGGCTTCCCAATAACATAAAGATCAGTAACAATAAAAATCATGAGTAGAATCTTAAAGAAGATGAAATATAAGTCCTTTCAAAGACAGGAAACACTTTCAAACATCATTAATCATACTTGTCAAAAGTGTATGGATTCTGATTTTATACTTTAAATTTATTGAAAACTCAAGTGTTTGAAACCACTATGTTAATAATGGTTGGGAAATAGGTGCATTCATTTATTGTTTATAATTTGTACATTCTCCTTAGAGTATATTTTCATAATTGTCAGCTCATAAGATCACACATACACACACAGACCACTTTGCTCAGTCATTATAATTACATAAATAGGACTTATAGGTATATTTTACATGTATGAAATCACTCAGGTAAAGAATTTTAATTGCACTCCCCATTATAAACAAATTATAAACAACACTAAAAATGCAACAAGTGGCAACTGGTTAAAAATGGTATGGTCACAGTGTAATGTTAGGAAGCTAGACTTGACTTTAAGAGTAAAAAAGTGCAAGGCAATCATCATGGTCTTACCTGGAAACAATGCAGTAAACAAGAATAGATGCACTGAAATTTATAAAGTGATGTCACTTACAGTTATATTTTGTATTTATGCTTATATTTACATAAAACATTTTATAAATTATTTAAAGATACATACATACATATATGTATATAACACATACATGTGTATCTACAAAACACTATACAAATATATGTACACACAGAAACATGTATACTACATATGCAAGTTAATACACACAGGAAAATTACATATGTGGTAAAAGTAAGTCCAGAGCTGTGCACAAAGTCAGATTTTGTTAATGCATTTGATTTCTTTGTTTTGGGTGAAGTTGCAAACTATAATAGGTTAGACTCCAATGAGAAACTTTGAAGTGACTTAAGGCAAATCTAGTCACAGTGGCTCACACCTCTCATACTAGCATTTGGAAGGCCAAGTCAAAAGGGGCACTATAGATTCAAGGACAGTCTGTACTACTTAATGAGACACTGCTAGCATTCCAGAAAATGAGGATATAGAACATTGCTGTTAATCACAAGGAGTAGGGAGCTGACTCTTAACGGGTCCCACCCATGTAGATATAGTTTTATTGGTAAGGGTTAGCACTGATAAGTAATGAAATATATTAAAATGAATGTAAATGTAGTGTCTTTGTACTGAACATTTTGTATTCACCTGAACTTCCTAAGCAGTGTTTAAAATTATTGAAATAATAATTTCAAACCTGACAGAAAGTAAATATATTAAGCACATAAGAAAAAAGAAAAAGTGGCATAAAGACAAAAGCACTGGGCAAGGTCGCACATGCCTTTAATCCCAGCGCTTGGGAGGCAGAGGTAAGAGGATCACTGAGTTTGAGGCCATTTTGACCTCTTTGCACTGGCATCTGTGATAAGCCTAATCTTTTGACTATCTTAGTTTGAGGGTCCCTTGCTGCACTTGATGACCCAAAGTTAAGTACATAAAGGATCACAGTTTGTTGCCACTTACAGGTCATGAAGGACACACCGAGATTACCTTTTATCTCAGGTAAATTGGTAACTAGAGTGGCTATAGCCATCTGTGTAGATTCTGACCTGCTGACAATATGCCATATTGCTGGGCACTGCCTGTAGAATCCTGCCAAGAGTCCTTCCCTAAACTGGAGTTTGAAAGTTAAGCATCTTCACTTCCCAAGAATTCATGTGTCTAACACTGACTCAGTAAGAAGGCAGGACTTCATCATTTTCTGGCAGTAACTAAAGAGGTCAATTAAGCTATAACAAAAAAAAAAAATCTTGAAAGCTGGTATTCATTTCTCTGGTGATAGGTGATAGACAACACCACCAGTTTACAGCTGCTAAATGGGTTACTGGGTTCAAACTTGGTGATACATCAAGATAAACTGTATCCCCTTATACTTGTCTGAGTGGTATAAGGAGCAACTTTTCTCTCCTAGCAAGAAGGGCATCCCCACTAATTGGAAAGTCAGGACACCTCATAAAGGGTGGTGCAAGTGGATTGGAATTCACTTTTGTAAGCTGTCACTTTGATCAGCAAACCTAGGAATATTGGGGTCTATTGCTCTGATTCCCAGTGACAAAACACTTAAATTTAAAGATGAGAAATTTTCATTCCTGCTTCTCCCAAAATCATTGAGGTTAAATAGTGATTAAATACAAAATGTTTATCCAGAGCACCTGGACTGCCAGGTGTGCATTCATTTTACCTGTAACATCTCTCATTTTAGGCTCATGTGGGTTTGGTGCCTTGCTAAGTGTCTCTATCCCACGAGTCCTATAGCCAAACACAGAAGAATTTTATTGGATTACAGTAGTAGCTGTCTGCAGGAGGGAAGTGCACAGGAACCACATTTGCAAGGTCAAATGTACATGTGAGCTACAGGGACTAGAACCAAAGACTGGAATTTTACCCAATTTGAAATCCAACCCATTCTTAAAGTTCTTTTACAGAAGGCATTCTTAAAATATTTTGTTGCTTTGGCATCCATTTCAAATACAACTTTTTCTCACTGTGTTTCCAGTTCTCTGATCCCAGTTCCGCAATGTTGATAGATACCTGCTTTGTATAACTTTCATAGGATAATTGGATACAACACATTTGACTTGCTTCACTGACTCCCACAGCCCAGATATGACTCAATGACCTACAGTGCCACAGTATAACCTTCTGAAACTTAAGTTTGCTTGTTTTTTTTTTTTCCCTATGAAATAACATTGTACCAAACAACAACAGCCACAAATATAACTGTTTGTGTAGCACCTTGGAACTCAGTGAAATTTGGGCCCTCAGGCCAGACCTTCTCCTCCCTTCTCTCCTCTTCTCTCTCTCTTCTGTCCACTGACAGAATGAGCATGTCTGATACTGAAGCACCTTCCCCTTGGTCTGTTAGACATGCTGTCCTCTTCTCACTGAGATCTGTAAGTAATAAAAATTCTGCTTCTGTTATTTCATCCATTTTGTTATGCTGGTTCATCTCTGCTTTTCTTGACCAACACAGTCAAGCCAAACTCTCCCCTGCTCAGGACTGTGCTGCAGAGTGGGGCTGGGAATACAGGGCATACACAGTCACATGGGTGTTTGTCAGTGAAACAGCTTCCTGTGAGCAGGAAAAACATTTAGGTTGTCTTCCAACATAACAAAGTATTCTGTAAAGAGAATGTGGTAAAGATCCTCAGTCAAACCACCTAGAACCCTGATGGGATAGCACTTTAAATTTTAATGATTCTTTGGAGAGCAAACCAAGACCAATTTAAAGGAAAATCACAACAGAAAGGGGCCAGTTGGTTGATAGTTACATGTAATTATTACAGTGTCAGAGTTACCACTACTCACAACTGAGATGAAATAATTAGTGTGCATAACCAAGGATCCCATAATTTAAAAATAAGTAAAATACTCCTGGACTTCATGGGTTAAATTGTGTTTTGTTTCTTTTTGTTTGAGGCTGAGACTTGCTTTGTAGCCCAGGGGTCCTTTAACTCAATTCTGTCTCAGCTTTTAAAATGCTGGTATTTCATGCATGAAATACACACACACACACACACCAAGAATATATTTGTATAAGTTCCATTGTGACATTTTAGCACATCTTTCCATTGTGTAATGATCAACTCAAGATATTTAAGCCACCCAACATCTCAAACACTTATCATTTCTAGGATGATAATGCTCAAAATCTTTTTTATTTTAAATAGTACAATATTGGTAACCAGGAGCACCTGTCTGTAAGATAAAAATTCGAATTAATTCTTATCTGTGACTTTGTAAACATCATATTTCTCTGTACCAGCACTTCCATTTAAAATTCATTTTTAGAAAATTAATTCTGTTTGTACACTTTTTCTTACTTTTAAAACATTTTTCCCAGAATTGCTTTCCTTACTGGTGCTAAGCAGAATGGATCATTCTCTATCATCTTGATCTGCATGTAATACATTTTCTTTCTTATTCACCAACTCTGCCTGTGCTTTCATCTTATTTATTTAGTTTTTTGCATATGTGGTATAGGCATGTTTATATACCCTTTGTGGTATTGCCATCTGTTGATCAAGGGGGGGGGGGGTTCTCACTTGCATGTGACAGGAGTGAAATGTTGGGTGTCCCAGTCCATAACTCTTCTATTGTTCCTGTTTTATTTATTTTTCTTGTTATTTTCAGCCAGTCTCCTTTTACATATTCAGGGCCTTGAAGAGTTTCAGAGATTCTCATGTCTCTGTTCCCCCAGGGTACTGAGTCTTTCATGGCTACATCCAGCTATTATACATGGGATCTGGAGATTTGAACCCAAGCAGTCTCAGGCCCTCACACTTGTCCAGGCAGTGTACTTTATTGCTGACCTCCAGCCCTGTGTTGGCTTTTAGTGGACTCATTTCTTCATTCTCTTTGGTTAAGGATCCTTCTTTTCCTAGTGCATGCTCAATGCCTGCCTCTATTCCTAAGAAAAGTTCTGTTCTCCTCAGGGAATAAAGCCACTTTCACAGTTAAAACAAAAAAGTGAGTTATCTGTACAGTTTGGTGGATGAAAATGTCCAGAAGATTGTAATTCACTGCAATCTAGTACCTGCAGCAAGATTGCATGGGATTCTCCTTCCTATGAGAGATACGAGTGATTCCTCACTTTCTTTCTCCAAAGCACAGTGTTCTCTGTTATTTTCTATAGAGTTCTGAAAATTAGCCCATGGTGACCTAGAATTTGGAACTTGGGGCAGACACTGTGGATTGTGTCACAAACATGCTGTCATGCCACAGATCTAAGAGGCTGTCTCAGAACACTTAGGTATCAAGCATTTCATATAAAGAGTACTTAACTTAGATACCAGCCACCAGCAGGGGTCTTCATATTGTAGCCTTTGTAAAGCTGAAGTTCTTTGCAGTATCAAAATGTAAAGAGCGGGCTGGAGAGATGGCTTAGCGGTTAAGCGCTTGCCTGTGAAGCCTAAGGACCCCGGTTCGAGGCTCAGTTCCCCAGGTCCCACGTTAGCCAGATGCACAAGGGGGCGCACGCGTCTGGAGTTCGTTTGCAGAGGCTGGAAGCCCTGGCGCGCCTATTCTCTCTCTCTCCCTCTATGTGTCTTTCTCCCTGTGTCTGTCGCTCTCAAATAAATAAAAAAATGAACAACAACAACAAAAAAAATGTAAAGAGCTTTTGTTTCACCTCATGGCCACCAGAGGGCCTACAAGGAAGTGCTTAGTGAACCTTGGAGCTGTGCACAGTATGCCATGTCTATTGCTAGAGCTGAAGATTCTGTTATAAAAGCAGGAGTGACTATCTGAGATTGGAAGGGACTATCAGGAGGGGGGAGAATTGGAGCAGTGGTGGGGATAATAAGAAATAAGTATAACAAAAGATATATGTAATCACATATGAAAATATTACAGTGAAACCCATTTCTTAGCATACTAACCAAAATTCATTTAAAAAGAATAATGTAAAAAAGTTATGTTAATTACTGGGAAGAGAAAGTTACTCTCAACATTAGACAAATTGAACTGGCTTACAGTCTAAAAGGCTCTGATAAGGGGCTCCTGTAGAGCTAAAATGGACAGAATATCCCTGAGACAGGCAAACACAGATCTTCAATGCACAGCAATGTACATGTATGAAAAATATATAGTATTACCTGTGAGCCTCAGCTGGAAAGTAATATAGATCTTATTGCCCACCTTCTCATGACAGGACAGAGCTCCTAGACAGTCCCTTTTGGGGACTCCATGTATGAAAATAAAATGTAAAGCAGGCAATCTGAAAGTTTTCTGTGTCTCAAATATTTTATTATATGTTTTATTGTTTCTCGTTTGTTAATTAAGTCATTTTTTGTTTCGTTACACCAGTTCTTTATGCATTCTGTATGCAAGGTCATTTATGGTATACATGAGTTACAAATTTACCCCAAGTGTGAAGCTTATATTTTCACTTTCTTAACAATGAATCTTCAGAAAAATGTTATTTTATTAAACTTAATGCATTATTTCTTTTTCTTTCAGGAATTACACCTTTTATTGGATCTAAGTGTTCATCAATAAACAAGCTTCAGAAAATCCTGTTTTTACATTAAAACTCCATGGCCTTAAGTTGTGCTTTAGTTACCTGACTTAAGTTTCCATTTGTGTAAGGTAGGAGGTCTATGACAAGGTTCCTGTTTACATATGGACATTTGAATTTTCGACTATCACCTGTTGAAATGATTGTCTACTGCCATCTGCCTTTGTACCTTTACCAAAATCCAGCTCACAGTCTTGTTGTTTTGTTTTGTTTATTGCTGTTTTCATGGGCTTTCTGTTTGGATCCACAAATCTATGTGCCACCTCTTTCACCTGAATCATGTTGTTTGCTCTGTTTCTCTGTTTCTAACCCAAACCATATTTGCCCATGGATATTCAAGTATGACTACTACAGCAAATTGTCTATATGAGAATTCACTGAAGGTTCTGGCATTTCATAGATGCTCCAAGGAGACAGTACAAACAGAACTTCCTACTCTTTTTTTCAGCACCTGTAATGGAACTCAGGCCCTTTTGCATGTTAAGTAAATATGACATCATGTAGCCACATCCCAAGATATATTATTCTTACAAGATAGCAGAACACTGGCTATGAATCTTCAAAAGGACAAGCATCTTAAGCCACAATTCAGTTGGAATCACATGGTCTCAAGGACTAGAACATTCCCACTAGGTTATCTCATATTGCATTACCAAATGCACTTGGGCTCCACATTTCCTGGGGGGTTTTCATGTTCTGTGTGCAATATTGCATCTTTCACCTCTGTCCATGCTACTTAATGTCATGTTAAAACACCATAGTCCCTTGCACTGGAGAGGCCTTAACTGAAAATTGCACATCAGTTTGCCATCTGTTCCTCCATGCTCAACCTGTGGTTATACTAGTGTGCATAATGTCTCTGCACTAAACACAGTCGACTTGCTGCCTATAAACTTGGGACAAAAATGCCCCCATTGTCACCGATGTTCTTAGAACTGTAGGTTCTAAACTTTGAGAGTGAGACATGCCCTGGCCCCCAGCACAAGTTCTCATGCTGTCTTGAGAATAGGATGTTCCTCAGCACAGTCATTGAAGTCTCCTTGCAATAATACCTATGTGCTGGGCATAGTTCAAAACAGTGGGACTGACAGAACTTCAGAACCTCATTAACTTAGGGACACTAACCAGGAACTTGACTGGTGTGACCATGAATATGAAGTGGTGTATTAATACAAATTAAACCTGTGTGAAGCTATCAACTGTGGAAACAAGCAATCTTACATTCTTTGTGTGTGTGAACAGGTGTATATGGTATGTACATGTGTATGTGCCTATTTATATATAGGCATACATATGTGGGCTGGTTCACATAAATATGTGGTGGGGGGAGCAAAACATCAGGTATCATGTTTGGGTATGTTTTCCATCTCTTTTAGAGACAGGGTCTGTCACTGTCCTGGCACTCACCAATTAGGCTGACCAGCAAGCTCCAGAAATCCTCCCATATCCACCTCCCCAGCACTGGGATTGCAAGTGCACAACACCACAATTAGCATTTTTTGTAGACACTGAAGATTCAACTCAGATCCTCATACTTGTGAGGTAAGTACTTTACAAAATGAATGGTCTCCCCACACCAACACAACTTTCCCTTTAATGGCATGTACTTTTGCTTTATAAATACCATCTTCTTGAAAGATTGCTCAGATAGCGTTGCAGACACATGTAGAAGACAGCAAGTCTCTACTGTCTTCCAGGAATATTTTGTTCTCTAACCCTGTAGTCACATAGCAGTGAGGACACAGAGGCATCTGGTGTGCTGTCCTTATGATGATACTTCCAGTAAGTGTCCAGTGCAGACTATTACTACCAATTGCACCACATGCTACAAACTAAGTATGGGTCTTCCCACATAATAGCTTGCTGGAGAGGATCAAAACTGCACATACAGGCATGCATATAAAAAACTGTTTTGGCTTACTCTCTCCCCATGATTGATGTACAATGTATGTTCTTACCACAACTGATTGATTAATGAAAATAGTGTGGTTATACACCATCAGATATACTGCTTCTTCCACAACAGTGGCTTGGTTCACCAAGTCCCATCATAATGCCACCTGATGTCTATGGAATGTTGATTGTGACCAGACTGTCATGTCTCACACTAACATGTACAACAATGGTTACCAGAGCAGGACATATAATAGGGCTTCCATTTTCTGTATAGATGTCACGCAGTAAGTCCTGAAAGACAATAGCCTTTTCATACATTCTGCCAATCCTCACCTGGTGATGGCCTGACTGCAGGTGTATAACAAAGTCCGACTCAATAATTGCAAACAAACTTCTTTGATATCTGCTTTGACCATCCATACTTGGAACCTACTGGACCTAATACATGGATATCAGCTAGTGGTTTCTATGTAAAGCCTAGTAGGTAAACTAAAAACAGGAATGGGAGATGATTGTACTTAGTACTATAGGTGTATTTTCTGTGCCATAGTTTGAAGCAAATATCAATGATATCTAATGAATCCCAGTTAGATAAATGGCTTTCTCCATCATGTTGCCTTATTGACACAAGGTTGAACGACTCATAAGAACTACTCATAACCATGAGGCCCTGGGTTTTGTCTAGGTAAATTCACTGGGAGAGAGGGATCTCCCAGACAGAATTCACCTTCCTGCCCAAAAGCTCTCAGCCTCTTCATTTAATGCATTCAATTTGGCTCTTAGTTGTGCTTCTTTATGGTGCTAGTCTTACTTAGCAGCTTTCAGCTATTGTCCCTGAGCCTGGTGGAGTGTCCCAAGAATATACAGTCACATATAATTGCACCACTGTGTCACAAAGAAGAAAATGTTGGAAAACCAAACTCATTTCCCCAGTCATATGAGTACACTGGGATGGCACCCTGGATGGATTTGCCCTCCACTACAATTGGCACAGGTGACAGAAGATCATGACTGTACTACCATGTGACCTATATTCCATTCTCTTGCAAAGGGAATGCCCATATCAGTGTAACTCAATTAAATCTTGCTAAACATTCTGTTTAAACTGGAAACAATCATATAATGGAGCTAAATCATAGACTGTCCAAAAGAACCCTAAAAGAAGTCCTTGGAATGTCATACCTTTGAGTGTACAGTGATGATCAAATATGAATAGAGGCCACAGGTTCATTTGTGTTGATGTTGTGTAGATGTTGGATATCTCTTCTCGGCCAACATCATGTGGATAACACCAGTATGACAGTGTGAAAAACAGCAGCAAAAGGGAGCTGGCTATAGTACTCATAAGCCCAGCCCAAACAGCACATCTCCTCCAGTAAGGCTCCAATGCCCTAATTTCTATCAGCATTCAGAACACATAAATTTATAGGGGAAACCTATTTAAAACAACCATAGGGCTGGGGAGATGGCTTAGCAGTTGTTAAGATACTTGCCTGTGAAGCCTAAAGAACCATGTTAGTCTCTCCATGTAAGCCAGACACAAGTGTGCAAGGGTGCACATGTGCACAAAGCAGTACAAATATCTGTATTTGTATTCCAGTGGCTAGAGGCCATGTTGTGCCAATTTTCTCTCTCTTTCAAAAAAATAAAAATAAAAACAGGGCTGGAAAGACAGCTTAATGGTTAAGCTCTTGCATGTAAAGTCTAAGGACTGTGGTTCGAGGCTTGATTTGATTCCCCTGTGCCCATGAAAGCCAGATACACAGGGTGGCACATGTATCTGGAGTTCATTTGCAGTGGCTGTAGACCTTGGTGTGCCCATTCTCTCACTCTCACTCACTCACTCTCCCTCCCTCTTTCTTTCTCTCTCTCTCTCTCCATCCCTCTCTCTTGTTCTCTGTTGTGCTCAAATAAATCAATAAAAACAAGAAATTTTTTTAAAAAAGACATACCAAAAAACACCAAAACATAAGATGAAATTGAATCTTTATTTTACATTATGTATGAAAGGAGCAACTCAAAATGAGATAAAGAATTACACATGAGCTATGGAACTATAAAATTAATACAAGGAAACTTAGTGGGAAATTACATATCTGTCCAAGTTGTGAGTTTTAAGATTTGATACTCAAGACCCCCTCCAAGACAGAAACATGAATCAAAACAGACACGTGGGTTATACCATATAAAACCCTCTGAACAAAAGACAGCAGTTAAGAGAGTAAGGTGACTGCATAGGGATTGAGGGAGTATTTACAAGCCATGCACTCTATAAGGGGCTAAGATCCAGAACATATGAGAAACTGCTAAAAAAGAAAAAAAAAAGAAAAAAGAGGGAAGTTTTACAAAGACATTAATGGCAGACCAGCCTAGTGTGATGGTTTATTATGCTACTGGTGGATTCACTCTGAGTCCTTGTTCACTTCCAGAACTTCCCCCCCCACACACACACACATTATTCAGTGATTGATTACCTGCTCGTATATCTTTTTCATATATCCCAGAAATTTTGAGTCAGAAAAAAATGAGGGGTGGATACATGAATACTAATCTCTCCCATAATCTGGCCATCTGTTCCATGATTCAGAATATTTAGAGGAGGATCTCAGACAGCTGAGCTGCAAAATGCTTAACTTGCAAGAATGAGAATTTGAGTTTGATGTCCAGAAACCATGTAAAAATAAATAAATAAACTCAAAAACTGAGCCAGGCATGGTGGCCTACACCTTTAATAACAGCACTTGTGAGGCAGAGGTAGGAGGATCACTGTGAGTTCAAGGCCATCCTGAGATTACGTAGTGAATTCCAAGTCAGCTTGGGCTAGAGTGAGACCCTACCTCATAAAACAAACAAAACAACTGAGCATGATGGCACACACCTGTAATCTCAGTACAGTTTAGAAGCTGAGGCAAGAGGATTCTTGGGACTTACTGGTCTGCCAATTTATTTGACTTAGCAAGTTACAGGACAGTGAGAGACTCTAAAAAATAGTAGGCACCTTTTCTGAGAACAACACTTAAAGTGTGCTAATGTACACACACACACACACACACACACACACACACACAACCTTCAAATGCTTTTCATTCTTACTCTAATACAACAATTCCAAGCCTATTACTGTACTGCATAGTATCATTTTCCTTTATGTTTGTGTTTCATATGTATACATGCATATATCCAGTTGAATATTTAGCAACAATGATCTTAAAGTTCTTTGAAGGAATGATATGATATTCAATTTTCTTCTACGCCCACCACTTTCACAACACAACATAACACACAAACACACACATAAACATACACACACTTCCACATGATTCATATTCTGCTTATGTTTACCAAGACAAAGTTGGTGACACTACAGCATTATCAAGACTGTGTCAGTTGCTGCTCTACAGCTCACTGTGCCCCCACTGATCTGTCTCAAATGATGAAGTTGGTTTTATAATCAGACACACTACAACTCTGTGTTCCACCTGGAATACCGAAGTCCCAGAATATCCACAACAGCACATTCTTCCTGAGCAAGGTTTTATAGAGCTAAAGCTACTGTGTCATTGATACTTGCCTCTGAACTTGTGGGTACAAACCAGAGCAATTGAAAGCTTACCTGTTTGTCTTTCCTATAGCTGGGCTATGGATGGCTTGTGAGAGTTATTCATTTTTTCAGCACATGTTTATTGTGAAATTACTGTGAGTCAGGCATTGTAGTCAACTATCAGTGTTGAGAAAAGAAGACCCTGTATTCACCATCAAAGAGCTTTTCTCACAGTAGGAGGGTTAGCTACTTATTACAGCCCTCTCTAGTCACTGTTGTGCATCCTGCTCAGCCTGTGTCCTGTGTGCCCTGCTCCTTTATCAGAAGAAATGTCTATAGAGTTTCCTCAAGGACCATAGTCACCTGTTTGCCTTGCTGCAATGCTACCCTCCCATTATGGCCAGAACCCACTTTTGTCCTATAATTACCTATTAGAGATGCAAATCACTAAAAGGAAGTTCTGGTAAGTGTGACCTCAAATGAGTGATCTCAAAGAAGTTAATCATTGATTGATGGACTCACTTTTCCCTGAAGCTGAGACACATACTTGGCTCCTCTTAGTATCCTCTATAAAGATTTTGAATGGACCTCTATGTCATTCTACCCTCAGCCCTAATATCATCTTCCTTATCATGAAAATGGTTTGCTATCCTTTCTCACATCCAAATAGTTTCCCCACCACTTGAAGCTGTATTATTTTTGTTTTAATGGGCTGATAATAATTACACATATTTATAGACTACAACACTATGTTTGTATAGATGTAAATATCATATAATGATCATATCCATGTAAATAGCATGCCTGTCGTTGTAAGTGTTCATCTTTTCATTTAAATCATTCAAAATGCCCTCTTCTAGCTTTTTTTTTAAAAAAAATTATTTATTTATTTGAGAGCGACAGACACAGAGAGAAAGACAGATAGAGGGAGAGAGAGAGAATGGGTGCGCCAGGGCTTCCAGCCTCTGCAAAGGAACTCCAGACGCATGCACCCCCTTGTGCATCTGGCTAACGTGGGACCTGGGGAACCGAGCCTCGAACCTGGGTCCTTAGGCTTCACAGGCAAGCACTAACCGCTAAGCCATCTCTCCAGCCCCCCTCTTCTAGCTTTAAGAAATGCACACTGGGTTATTGGTAAATGTAGTTGCTCTGCTGTGCAAGAAATCCTCAAAAACTTTGCTTTCTACCTACTATAATATTGTGTCCATGACATGAATCTCCCCATCCTCT
The DNA here is from genome assembly GCF_020740685.1 of Jaculus jaculus. Classification (NCBI taxonomy): domain Eukaryota; kingdom Metazoa; phylum Chordata; class Mammalia; order Rodentia; family Dipodidae; genus Jaculus; species Jaculus jaculus. Next base: position 130,726,306 of record NC_059104.1, on the reverse strand, counting down.
TCCTGTTTATTTCCCCAGTCTTGTAATCAATATTCTACTCTTAATTCTGTGAGACCAACTGTATATTATTGTGTGTACAATGTAGTCATGTGGTATTTTTCATTTTGTGTATGCCTTTGTTCATTTAACATAATGCCTTTCATTTTCATCCATGTTCATGAAAATAATACAATTTTATGTGCTTATGTGGATGAATAATATTCCATTCCATATATACTGTCTTCTTGATGAACATTGATTCCATTTCCCTTGACTATTGTGAATAGTGTTTCACAAAATATGAGACTATAGATGACTTTACTATCTGATTTGGTGTTATTACATGCATACTCAATAGTGGGAAATCATATAGTAGTTACACATTTAATATTTTAAGAAATCTTGATACTGTCTTCCATAGTGGCCATGTTAATTTACATTCCCATAAGCAGTGTGTAAAAAAAAAAAAAAAAAAAAAAAAAAAAGCCCTGTCTTCCTAGATGGCCAATGTATTTCTTTTCAGTTTGATGGTAGTAACCACTGGGTCGTTAGCACATTTTTCAAGTTGGATAATTGTCATTACAATGTTTACATTACTTTTAAATTCTAAGATTTTGTACTTTGTCAGTGTTCAATTATTTCCTTTTTTTCTTTAGGCTGTATGTGCATATTATTATATGTGTAAAAACTTAAAGACTTCTTCAAAATTATTGTCACTAATAAAAGTGTTCAGTAGATATGCAAGATATAAAATCAGAATATAAAATTGATAGTGTGCCTATGTTAGTAGTGAACTTTCTAAAAAAAGTATTTTTAAAGATTTTTAATATTACCTTTCACATACCTATAAATAAGCTTAATCAAGGAATTAAAATATCATCACAGTGGAAATATAAACCACATGGAAAAGTTGAAAGTAATATAAGTAAGTTAAGATATCTCCTGTATTCATGATTTAGAACAAATAATATTTTAATTTATTTATTTTAATTATGCTTAAAGTTTCCATGCTGTTATAAGGTATATATTCAGTATGCTATTCCACACTCCACTTTCTCCTAATCTCCCTTTCCTTGTCTTTTCCTATTAGTCACATTTATTCTCCTAGATATTTCACTTCTGCTTTCAATTAATATGTGCCTACATTGTCTTATGTACTATATGAAATGTAGGAACCACAAATTAGAGAAAATACATATTTTTTTCTGAGACTGGTTTAATTTTATTAAAATTATTTTCTCCTCTTGCATCCATTTCCTGAAAAGGACATGAGTTCACTCTTCTTTGTTGCTGAAAAAAAATATTAAGTGTACCACATAACACACACACACACACACACACACACACACCACATTGTACTCATCCATTCCTTCATTTTCTTGATAACTTGGTTGGTGGAATGACTTAACCATTGTGAATAGTGTTGCAGCAAACATCAATGAATAGCTTAAATACTCTTCTATTCAACTTAATCTATAAATTCAGTACAATCTTATCAAATATTAAATGCTATTCTTCTGAGATTTTAAAATGTCCTGAACTTTATGTAGAATCACAAAAGTCTTTGGCTATCAGAAGAAATATTTGCCAAAAAGACAAAAGTGGAGTTCCACACATAACTTCAAAACATAGTGGAAAGCTGTAGTCACCTAAAGAACATGGGGCTGCCATAAAACTGATACATGTTTGAGTGGAACAAAACAAAAAACCTCAATATAAATTCACACATTCATAATCTGTTAATATGTGTCCAAAAATGCATATAAAGTGGAAAGAGATGGTGTTTCTATTAATGTTACTAGGGAGAGTGCACGTTCATATGCAGAAGACAGAAACTACAGGGCTGGAGAGATAGCTTAGCGGTTAAGCGCTTGTCTGTGAAGCCTAAGGACCCCGGTTCGAGGCTCGGTTCCCCAGGTCCCACGTTAGCCAGATGCACAAGGGGGTGCACGCGTCTGGAGTTCGTTTGCAGAGGCTGGAAGCCCTGGCGCGCCCATTCTCCCTCTCTCCCTCTATCTGTCTTTCTCTCTGTGTCTGTCGCTCTCAAATAAATTTTAAAAAAATGAACAAAAAAATTTATAAAAAAAAAATAAATAAAATTAAAAAAAAGAAACTACAAATATAACTCATTATCTATGGTCACGTGAATTAAATCATAAACATAAGACCCAAAACTATGAAAGTACTGATGGAAAGTAGAAGATATTTTCTATGACTGGTTTAGGCAAGGAATGTATATGTAATATCTCAAAAGAACATGTGTGAATAAAAAAATAGAAAAATAGACCAAAGGTATCATATATCAGATGAAAAATTTGGCACAGCAAATGAAACAAAAATTAATGGACTTCTGTCAAGAGATGAAAATGTAACTTTGGAAATGTGAATCCAAATGAATTTTCTTTTGATTTTTAAGCATTCGTGTCAGTAGTGTTCTCTTCTACAACAGGAAGCACATTCCCAGGAATGGTCTTGACACCTAAAACACAAATGCAAACGAGGAATGGAAAATTTGAGATTTCTAGATAAATATTTCAACAATTATTAAGCCACGGGTCACTTCTCTGTTTAACATTTACTATAAAGCCATCAACTTCTTATTTCATACACCCAGTCTTTAAACAAAACACTGCATCTTTTGTTGCTGTTATTCTGGACTCCTCACTCCCCGCTGGACTCCACAATTAACTGTGCATCAGTTGGATTGTTCTTTCCAGCTCCCAGCAACAATTGTCTCCATTGATAGCTTTTCCTCCCCCCATGCCTATTCAGGCTTGAAGGGAAATATGTTAACCATTTAGCTCCTAGTCCCCTGACTTTAGGAACATCACATCAGGACTAAGGGAAAGGATGATTTCACAAAGAAACCTGAACCCTGAGGCTGGCTGAGTGTTGCATGTTCTCCCTCAGTGAAGGAATGTGTTCCATCTGAAAAAAGAAACATGGATGTTTGGTGAACATTAGGGCTAATATGGCAGGGATAGTGCAGTGACCTCATCAAATTTTGTTTCTATATTTAAGATAATTAAACATCTTTAACCTAAACTTTCTCAATCTTTTTTCTTTTAAAATTAAACTTGACTTCCAGTTAAGATGGCGGCATAGGTACCACACCAAAGCAGCCTAGGGGGGAAAAGACCAAAAGAACTCAGCAAAATAAAATTAAACTTTATGAATGCCAGCATAACAAATAATTCATAACATTACTTTTAGGATATGTGTGTAAGATGCATGTGAAACATAAATTAATTTCACCTTAAGAGCATGGGCTCATTCTCATATCTCTTTATATATAGGGTAATATTTAAAACACCCCCAAATCTCAAATCTCTTCTGTTCTTAAGCATTTCACAAAACTGTACTCTACATGAAGTACAATCATTACATAGCTACAGCATCCTAGTATATGATCAGGGTTCTTCTGGGCAGAATGCTGAGAGTCCTCAGTTTTAAACTTTTTGAGTTCTTGGTGTGGCTTTAGTGAAGCTAACATTCTTCAGTATATATACACGATGGAATTTTTCAGCTGTAGGTAAATGAAATTAAGCCATGAAATTTTCGGGAAATAGAATGGAGTTGTGACTCACTATGTAAGGCAACATAAGCCCAACTTAAAACTACATGATTTTAGCTAACTTAACAAAAAGTGAAAAGTAAAAAAGTGCTGCTCTTTTACTCATTAGCCATCAGAGGGCAGCATACTTAAGTGAACCTGAAATTCTTTACAGTACCAGAAAATACATAGAGCGGCTGTTTTACATCGTGGCCACTAGAGGGCAAAGGAGGCTCAATTTAATAGACCACAGAACTAAATGCAGAATAAAGTGTCTGCAGTTTGTAGTATGGTTTAAAAAACAGCAATAATGGGTCGTGGTAGATCACAGATGAGCCTGAACAATGGTACCAAACTGCCTGTATTTACTGAAAAGAAAACTAATAAATTAAATTAAAAAAAACAGCAATAATAAATGAAAAATTTTACATGTTTTCAGGGAAGGGAAAATAATTCCCAACAACATAATCATAATGAAAGTTAGTACAGGACAATATTTCTTAAGTTTCTACAGAACTACAACTAAATTAAATTGGCCTAAGTCAGGCAAGCACATATATAGATACAAGATAGGACATGTATATGTGCTAAGTATGCAAACTTACAAGTGAGCTCCAACCTTGCAGCTGTGTAAATAAGATTACACTCCTTTGCATCAAAGAGAAGAGTTCCTACACAATTAGTTTTGAATCGTGACATGTGTAATAGTAAAATAAATAAATACTGGATTTCTGCAACCTATGTTCAAGTGTTGTAAATAGTGGATGACTTTTATTGTTCTGTTCTTAGTTGAGTCATTTGTTTTTAGTTGTATGAATTGTTTATGCATTCTAGATGAGAGTAATTCATTATATTTGTGTTGTGTGAATGTTTCCCAAGGCTGAAGCTTAGATTTTCATTCTTTCAACTGAATTTTATCCAAAAATGAATTATTTTGAGGTATGTATGACTCTAGCCCAGGATGCCCTGGAATTCACTATGTGGTTTCAGTCTGGCCTTGAACTCACAGTGATGCACTTACATCCTCAGCCTCTTGAGTCTGTGATTAAAGGTGTATGCCAGCAAGTCCAGCAAAAAAGGGATATTTTGGTGAAGTCTAACTCTTTATATTGACTTTCACTTATTATATCTTTCAATTTAATTAATTTAAGAACTCATTAATAAGTCCATCAACATCCAAATTTTCTCAGTTATTATATAAACTTTTAAACCTTTTAAACTTGGGAGGGCTTTGTGATTTAATTTTTTCTTGTGTCTGGCCTGAGGTCAGTGACAAGGGTAACATTTATATCAGGACCCATTATCAACCATCATTTGTTGAAGTGAGTGTTTTGTTATCACTGAACCATTTTTAATGTTGACCAGCAATCAGTTGGTAACTGTTTTGTCCTTCTATTTCTGGGTTCTTCTTTATGGGTGAGAGGTATATATATTCATACTTTTCATCTATATCATTTTGTTTGACCTGAGAGGGAAAGCATTCTATTCCTAACAACTATGTGATATTTAAATAGTGATGCTGTTGCTGCTGTATCAGCAGGATTTATATTTTCATATTTATTCATGGCCACTCTGGCATTGCATATCTAAAGGGATTCTTCAAGAAGATGGTATGAACTCATGCTCCTACTTCTACAGTATTAGGGACCATGGATAATACATCATCATAGAAGGTAAAGGCTTTGAGTCACTGCTACATTGCTGGGCTGACAATATCTGATGCATTACCATAGCAGGGAAAGAACTTATTCTCACATGGCGCATTGCAAAGCACTCAAGCAAGCTCCACATCTCCTAAATCTTTTTTGTCAATTTATTCTCAATTTTTATTAAAATTTTACAGAATTATAAAAAGTATCCCATGGTAATACCCTCTCTCCCCCCCACACTTTCCCCTTTGAAATTCCATTCTCCATCATATCCCCTCCCCATGTCATGGGCTTTTCCTCCTCTTATGATGGTCCTGTATAGGTAGTGTCAGGCACTATGAGGTCATGGATATCCAGGCCATTTTATGTCTAGAGGGAGCACATTGTAAGGAGTCTTACCCTTCATTTGGCTCTTACATTCTTTCCGCCACCTCTTCCACATTAGACCCTGAGCCTTGGAAGGTGTGATCAAGATGTTACTCAGTAATCCAGTCATTTCTTTCCAGCACTATGATACCTTCTGAGTCATCCCAAAGTCACTGCCATCTGAAAAGAGAAGATTCTCTACCCAAAGTGAGAGTAGCTAATATAAGGGTATAAATATTAAGAGAAGTGCTTACTGGGCAGTTTGATAAGCATAGTATATACATTTTTTTCCTGACAGCAGATGTTACACCCCTAGGGCTCATGGCTACCCCTATTTTAAGTTTTCAGTATCAGGGATGTGTTTCGCCTCATGAAGTGGGCCTCCAGTCCAATTGGAGGGCAGTTGGTTTCCACCATGACAGACATGCCACTATTGCACCTGTTGGCTCATTTGGGCTGGCTGGCCAATTATAAGGCTTTCAGTGTCCACTGTTGAGTATCTTCACTGGTGGTATCTCTTTCTCCCATTTTACTACATGGTAGAATGGCTTCTTCAAGCTTTCTGTCAGCTGGTTTACATGGAGGAAGTTATCAGCTTAATTCCAGCAGGATTTCTCGGTGGCCTTGTAGCCCAAGTATGTGGAGTCTTCAGCAATAGGGTCTTACCATCGATTCCTGGTGGGAAACCAAGGGCCTCAGCAATGGCCTATAATGTTTTGGGGCATCAGGGACCTCCCTGCTGAATGTTTTCATACCCTGAAGAAAACTCATCAATCTGTCTCTACTATTCATTACTATTTATGCAATTTTGTTCAATCCAGTCTTTCCCCATTGGTGTGACCCTGTCAGAGTTGTATATTTTTCAAGGAACAGAGGTCATAGCAGTTGACTAGGAAGTTATTCCCACAGAGTGTGTTTCTTGAGAAGTTACTATGAACCTGGAACAGTGCTGGGAGCTGAGGAATTGATGATGTGAAAAGGAGATCTGCTCTCCCTGTTACAGCAGTTCATCCCAGCTGCAATCACACATTCATTTGTAGTGCACATTACACAGCTTGTGCCACAAATGCCATTCCTGGATAAGAAGAGACAGCTTCTTGGCTAGAGAGTTGGCTCAGTGGCTAAGGTGCTTGCCTGAGCCAAAGGTCCAAGCTTCATTTCCCTAATACCCACATAAAACCTGATACACAAAGAGGTGCATGTGTCTGGAGTTAGTTTACAATAGCTAAAAGCCCTGGTTGCCCATTTGCTTGCTCCCCACCCCCCTCTCCATCTCTAAGAAATAAAATAATTAAAAAATAAAAAGAAGAGGAAGCTTCTATGTTAACCAGACCAGGTGGTCACCTGTCCCATAATGCTGCTGCTCCCAGAGTGACCAATACCTACTCCATCCTAGAACTGCGTGCTAGCGTCAAAATCACTGGATATAAACCAGGAAGCACTGATAGGTGTGACTTCAGAGAAAATATTCAGTAGTTAACAGATTCAATTGTTTAAGAGCAGAGGTACATTAGGAACTCAACTTTGAGTCAGGAATATTTATAAATATTACTTATGCTCCAAATGAACTTCCTGGTCAATGTACAATCAGCACCAGAATGCTCAAGATCAAGTATAATACTTTCCTTCCTCTTTCATCAAAATAGCCTCTCTACCTCTAAACACCTTTATGTTCCTGGGATTTTAATGTATCCTTTGCAAATACATATTTATAGGGGAAAATATTGTTCAATTGAGACAACCACTGTGAATGATGTCATCAGGTAATTAACACATCCATGTAATACACATAATTCTTTTTGGCAAGAACATTGAGAATTCTTTTCTCTAGCTATTTTGAAATATACAATGAGTTACTGGCCATAATATTCACTCACTGTGCAACAGAACATCACCAGGCACACATCCTATCTAACTGTAACATTGTACCTGTTAACCAATGTCTCCTCCCATGTGGAAATCAGTCTTTTGTTTTCTACTTCTAGGGAATCAACATTTAATATTGTGTATACAAGTCATATCATTTGACACCTATCTTTCTCTACCTGGCTTGTATTGTGTAGCATATGTCCTATAGCCACATTCATGGTGTTTTCATAGCAAGATTTCATCTTTTGATGTGTCTGCATAACATAGTGTGTTCATAAATCACACTTTATTAGTTTACTTGTTGGTTAATAAGATATGTACAGTGATTACATCTTTGGCTATTGTGAATAATTCTGAAATAAACATGGAGTATACATATCTCTTCCACATACTGATTACATTTTCTTTGGATGTGCACTCAATTACTGGATTAATCAATAATATGGAAGTTCAGTTGTTTGTGTTTTAAGGAACATTCACACTGCTCTCCATATTGACTGTGCTAATGCACATTCATAGTGGCAACATGATATGGTTTCTCCTCCCTCCCATTATTCCAGCACTTGATATTGTAAGTCTTGGACGATGGATGCAATAAATTTAGTGAGGTGAAATACTTGATTATTTGCATCTCACTAATGTTAAAGCTTCTAAGTATATCTGTTCACCATTCATATGTGTTTTTTTTTAATTTTTCATGAGAGAGAGAGAGAGGGAGGGAGGGAGGGAGAGGGAGAGAATTGTCTTATCTTGGTTGGGAAGCATTCTTTTCCTGACTGCTCACATGGTTAGCTATGAGATATTACATAGTACTGCCATTGCACTTAATCTGTATCAGAAGGATTTACATTTCATAGTCAATTACTGACCAATTCTCTGGCATTGTCATGATTATATGTTCTAAAGAGACTCTCAGGGAGGAGATGGTATAAACAGACTTTTTCTACTCTTTACATAAATTAACAAAACTAGAGAAAAGGTAACCCAGACTCTTGTCCATGCTAGGTATGCAATATTCAACTGAGCAACACCCTATCCTTACAACCTTTATAAGATAGAGGATGATATGATGATCATGCTTAACTACATAGGTCTGCTTAATAATGACATCATTACCTTTTGAGAATAAAAAGGGTCCAAGGGTGATACATTACCACAACTGGTTAGTACCATCTTCTCACATTCTATGTTTGCAACACTCTGAAACTAGCTTCACATCTTCAGGGGCTTTTCACATCCTGCTAATATGCTTCTTCTATTCAGTATTACTTAAGCCAAATGTGAAAGTTCAGCCTCTCTGCAATAAAAGTCCAACACAAAGTTTTCCATCAGTTTATGATCTATTCATCCATGCTAAGCCTGTCTTGGCCAGGCCAGAGTGTGCACCATAACATCTTTGCACTGAACACAGGTAACCTCCTGCATGAAATTGGACCCCAGAAGCTGGCATGCATGGCTCACCACTACCTAATGGCCAAATCACAGGTTCTACCCACAAGTTGGACTCTCTTTGAGATTGGGCTTCTGTCAGGTCTTCAGTCTGTAATAGTATAAACAAATATTCTCATTCTGTTTCATGTATAACCTATTTTCCAACAAAGCCACTGAAGCCTCTGATTTAGTAAAGGTCAAAATCTGCCAGGTCAGGTCTTTCTGAAAAAGCAGGATGAGGTAGAAGCCTGCAGTCAGCTCTACTACTGCTCCTCTTGAGAAACCCAGCTTGGCCACCCATTGCCATCATAACTTCACTATTGGAGTGTTATTAGGTGCCCATTCTCTAAAAATTTCAACAGACACTTCATGGGTGTCAATACACACGCAGCCTGTTGGAGGGCTGCAGCACCCTTCCTAGCCTCCCAGCCTCTAAAGTGTCATTAACACAGAAAAGTAAGGTTGGTTCTGCCCATTAACAGAACTTGTCTCAGTGGTTTGAATCTCAACATGTCTCTCATAAATTGGGCCACCAGAGCTCCACAATAAATCACCCTCTGTCAGTAGCCAGCAGCTCGGCTGCTCAGGTGGGACTGTGGACATTAAGTGACATGAATATACAAATGGAAACTGCTGAGGATTCTACCCTGTGGAAGAAAATAACCAACCCAATCTCCCCTTAAATGGCTTACATCTGGGATTCAAAGATCATTTCAATATTCACAAAGACACACGTAGAACACAGCAAGTCTGTATCATTTCTCAAGGCAATCTCTTTCCTTAAGGCATATGGGGCATGCCAATCAGGACAAAGTGGCATCTCCAATTGGTGTGCCAGATCTATTGCCCAGGATTTCCACTAAGTCTTCAGTGAAAGCCATCACTGAAAGTAGCACCCTGTACTCCAGAATGAATGCTGGAGATTTACCCTTATGTGTACTTCTCTTTTTTTGGTGGGGGGTGGCTGGGGAGTAGATCAACGCTTCTGATAACACACACACACACACACACACACACACACACACACACACACACACACCAGCTGTGGCACACTCTTCATTTTGGCATACTTTCTTCTAGTGCAGAATCCACAATAATTGATTATTGCAACTGATTCTTTTTTGGAGTATAGAATTACAGTGTTGACCCCCAGTACACCAAACATGCTGCTCCTTCCACAGTGGGAGATAAACCCACAGAGTCCATAATAATGTCTTTTTGTTACAGTGGGGTGTTGATTTAGACAATGTACTTATCTCTCAGCACATACAGTCCACACTGATTCTCAGAGAAAGGTATAGCATGGGATTTTTCTTTTCTGGACATACTTTAGTCAGCTGGCTTAGTTGAAAGACATGTCTATTTTTGAGAGGACTCTTCTACTTCCCATGGTAACTCTTGGAATACAGCTTTTCATATATCACACCAATACGACTCTCATCCAAGGTCTTAGGAGCTAATACTTCACTGTAGGAAATGTGTTATTGGCTGACACTATTCTACATTGGCGCTCTATAGTTCACTGAACTAGGATGAGTGAAACGCAGTATCCTTAGCAAAACAAAAGGAACAGTTGTGATCTTTGAAGCATCTTGCCAATTTCCACCTGTCAGTAACATAAAACAGATGGATGAACCCAACATGGCTCAGGGAAATCTTGCGGAAGAGGGGGCGGAAAGAATGTCAGAGTTACATGTTGGGTCATGATTTTCAGAGACATTTATCATACTAATAACTGGGGGCTAACTCCACAATGCACGACCCATTTTCAATAACAAGGAGGGTCTAATGGGAGGGGGTAGATCACAGATGAACCTAAATAATGGTACCAAACTGCCTGTATTTACTGAAAAGAAAACTAATAAATTAAATTAAAAAAAAAAAACAGATGGATGACAAAGCCTGATTCCTTGATAACTGTAAGGAAAACAAAACCTGCCTCACACCAGGTACTTAACCATTCATACCCAAAACCAGCTGAGCACACACACTTAACTTGTGTTTGGGAAATTAAATTCTCATAACATTCCTAAGGAAATTTAGATGAAACTATATAACATTGATCTAGAACATGAGCTTTTATATATTTGCCTTAAAACACACATATAATATAAACAAAAATTGCCAAATCAATGTAAACTACATAAAAGCATCTTCACCAAAAGGATGCACTTAACAGAGTGAAAAGATCTCCTACAAATTGGAAAAAAAGTATTCACAAGACATAGATCTGATAAGGGGTTAGGATACAAAGTATATGAAAAACTAAAATAATTCTATAAAAAGGAAGCAGATTTTTTTTAAAAAATTGGTCTATTTAATTTAATTTTTTTATCTCTTATAATTAACAACTTCCATGATTGTAAACAACATCCCATAGTAATTCCCTCCCTCCTCCCACTTTCCTCTTTGAAACTCCACTCTCCATCATATCCCCTCCCGCTCTCAATCAGTCTCTCTTTTATTTTGATGTCATCATCTTTTCCTCCTATTATGATGATCTTATGTATGTAGTGTAAGGCTCTGTGAGGTCATGGATATCCAGGTCATTTTGTGTCTGGAGGAGCATGTTGTAAGGAATCCTACCCTTCCTTCAGCTCTTACATTCTTGATGTCACCTCTTCCACAACTGACCCCAAGCCTTGGAAGGTGTGATAGAGATATTGCTAAGCAATCTCTCCAGCCCTTGATGCAATTCTACTTGTATTTTGTTTTTCTTTGCTTTTATGGCCTTTTCCAAAATCCTTGCCCAGATCATTATCCTAGTATGCCTGTGCTTACTTCTAGCAGCTGTGATAGTTTGAGAGTTTCATGTAATCTATCTTATGTTAATTTTTGTACACAGTGATTGACATGCTATACATATGACATTCCCTTTTTGTTTTAGCATCATTCTAGCATCATAAGGACCTGTTTCAGTCAAGTTCACATTGCTGGTAGAAATCACCCAACCAAGAGCAGCTTGTGGGAAAATGAGGTTTATTTTGGCTTACCAGCTAGAGGGGAAACTCCACAATGGCAGGAGAAAATGAGGGCATGAGCAGAGGGTGGCCATCACCCCCTGGCCCATATAAGGTAGACAACAAGAACAGGAGAGTGTACCAAGCACTGGCATGGGGAAACTGGCTATAACACCCATAAGCCTGCCCTCAACAATACACTCGCTCCAGGAGGCATTAATTCCTAAATCTCCATCAGCTGGGAACCTAGCATTTATAACACCTAAGCTTGTGGGAGACACTTGAAGCGAACCACCACATTCCACCCCTGGCCCCCTAAACTGATAACCATATGTGAAAGAAAATGCAATGCATTCATCCAACTTTAATTTTCCCCACAGTTTTTTTTTTTTAATATCAGTTCCAATGATGTTCATACATCCCCATAGTTTTAATTGACAGCAAAAAAATAACCTCAAAAAACACATAATGGCACAGAATAAACATTCACACTTCAAAAGATGACAATGGACATAGCAAAGAAACAGTAAATCAATACAAGATTTAAAACAACCAGGGCAAACATCAAACTCTGTAGTTTCAAGTCCAACAACTATAGTCAATGACAAATCTCCAAGTCTGATAATTCTAACCAGCAACAAGTCTCTGGCATTCCAATTCCTCCCCTCCAGCTAGGCTACTCACAGTTCTAGAAAACTTCACTGGGGCCATTAGCTTTCCTTAGGATCCATTTCATGGTCTGGTCATCTCCACTGGGTCTCCACTGCACTCTATGGTTCATCCTCTTGGCTCCATTGGGTCTCCATGCAGGCATCTGGCAAACCTGCTTCACACTGCCCATGGCCATTTCCAAAATACAAGATCATGTTGCAAACTCAATGACCCTCTCTTTCCTGCATTTCTTATACTCCACAATACCAGGCAGGGTGCCAATTTGTTAATCCAAGGGGGAGTAAAGTGGACTTTGAAGAACAGGACACTCCTTGAGCACTCAGGCCACTTCAAAAGAGTCTTCATTCTTCTTGTTGCTCCAGTGCAGATTAGCTGGCCCAATCTGAAAAGTTTTAATCTCTCAAACAATTTGCAGGTGAATGGGCAGCAATTTAGGCTGAAAGTTTGTATTGTTTTCTGTGCTATATCCCTCTTCTCACACCAGTTCATTTCAATGCAAAACAACCCTGCACAAGTTCTCAGGATAAGGGTATAACAGCAAGCATTTCACATAACTTGCCTCTAGCCCAGCCCAAGCAAAGCTCTTTCTCACCTTCGTAAGCTAAATCTCACAGTCCATAGTTCTTACTGCATTCAGATCTTTCAACTCTGACCAGAATAGTCCATTAAGCTGTACTTACAGCACTGCAAGTCATCTCTTAGGCCAAGGTTTCAAATTCAGCCACATTCCTCTTGAAAATCAGCTCCAAAAGGCCAAATCCACACAGTCAGGTGTTTAGCAGAAACTCAACTCCTGCTACCACTTTACTCTTGTAGTAAAGTTTGCATTGCTGGTAGAAATCACCCAATCAAGAGCAGCTTGTGGTGAAAAAAGGTTTATTTTGGCTTACAAGCTCAAGGGGAAGTCCCATGATTACAGGGAAAATGATGGCATAAGCAGAGGGTGGAAATCATCCCTGGCCCACATAAGGTAGACAACATGAACAGGTGAATGTGTCAAACACTGGCATGGGGAAACTTGCTATAATACCCATAAATCCGCCCTCAACATTACACCCCCTCCAGGAGGCATTAATTCCAAAATCTCCATCACCTGGGAACCTAGCATTTAGAACACCTAAGTTTATGGGGGAACACCTGAATCAAACCACTCAGGACCCATGTTCACCTCTCCAGATCCCAGGTAAGCCAGATACACAAAGGTGAGCAAGTGCAAGTTTGCACATGCCCACTAGGTGGTGCAAGCATTTGGAGCTCAAATGCAGTGGCTAAGGCCCTGGCATGTCAATTCTCTCTCTCTTGTTCTCTCTCTCTCCCTCCAAGATAAAAAAGTAATAATAATAATAATAATAATAATAATAATAATAATTGCAGCAAAAAGAAGAGCTTCACTGGACAGAAGAATAAGTTTCACTATCCTTGAGACATGTTACACATCATAGCAAAATTAGTAAATTACAATGCATTATATATTTCAGCACTACCAGAAAATAAATTTCAAATATTCTTGCCACAAAAATTGTTGATTATGTTCACCTGGTTCTAGTACCTCTGTTGTTTTCTAGATCTCTCCCTTTATTGATTTATTTTTTTGTTTTGTGTCTTTCTTCTTTGCTTGCATACTCTATGATCGCCCTCCAATATCTTCATTCTGTGTTCTCTTCTCATGTTGCACACTCTGCCTTCATAATCACACTCTGACCCATGGAAGTGATCCTTCCTAGGTACTGATGAAGTAATTTTTGTCTCACATCAGCATGAACAATATCTCACAGCCAAATATGAAGAGGTAATGAAGTCCACCCCAAATTACTTCCAAAATGAAGCAATAACAAGAACACTACAAACGTAACAAAATTGATCCTCTTGTTTCCTGGAGGCCCAGTACAGGTATGACAGTGGAAACACATATCATTTCTGTCTACACCCATGTCTACCTTTCTGGGCCCCCTTCTTCAACTGAGGATTCTATAACCCACTCAGTCACTCCATTCAGAACACACAGCAATGCCTTGAACTCTCAATTCACCCTGTTGCTTGGATAAGAGATCAGTATGTCTTCTAACTCCTTATTCCAACCACGTTTACCCAGTTCTCTCCTATTACCTTAGCTTAGCACACTGTGTGTTCTAGATGATAATAGCACCATCTACCTGGCTTCTTAACTGCATGATTTTCCCACCTCACCTGTCAGGTAGTCTGTCTAACCCAATGAGGATGGGTCTCTGTCGTTTCCTTCAGCATTCATAGCTCATTTTATAATTAGGACAGAAAAGGTGGGGTAGTCGTACTGTTTTCCAGATGGAAAATTAATGAATTGATGCTATATGTCAGTAACTGTAAAATTGGCTTCAGCCTAGTGCCTGCAGCAGCTTTGGCACAGATTGATCTTCCTGGGAAAGAAACTGGTGGTTCCTCAGCAGCTTTCCCCACACAGGCAGCTGCCAAACCAGAGTGTTCAGTGTTGTTTGGTCTGAAGATTTCTGTGAACTAGCAGAAAACCATATAGAGTTTGGAACTTGTGGAAGACACTGTGGATTGTGTCTTGTTCTCTCAATATTATAATAGGCTGTTATACCCTAAACTAACAGGTCTTCTGCTTAGAAAAGTGCCTGTTGCTCCCTAACTTTCACTTTTTCATATTGCTTGCCATAGACATTTTCTCGTGCAAATTTGATGGATGCTCTGATTTCTTCACAGCCACCTCTTCTTTACCTATATTGGATCCTTGTCAACAGACACTTGTTTTTCCACTGGATAAGCCTCTGGATTGTCATGACATTGACATCTTCATTTTGTGCTTATTCTGCAGCTGGAAGAGATGAAGTTTACATGATTATTTTTATTCTCTTCTGGATGTATAAGGGGATTGTTCAATGAAGGCTAACACTTATGGAGATTGGTTGTGAGCACAGCTGGGTTACTCTGTAAGGATCCAAAGTGATACAAAGGCATTAAAGCCATCCAGCTGAGTGTGGTAATGCTACTGAACTATGGTGCATTCAACTCCTCTGAGACCTTGGTTACATTCAACATCTCCATTCATCATTCACAGTGACATGTCTTGTATAAAGCAATAATCCTTAAATTCCCAGGTTTTAAACTGGATAAAAGGAGCTCTATAGGAATTGAAAGGTTGTATAAATGGATATCATTTAACATTTCCTCCAAAAAAGGAACAAGTTCCTGTGATTCTCCCTGATAAAGAACCATCTTATCTCTGTTGCTATGAAAATCAGTAATGCTGAATCTTAATAGTGAAGCTGATGCTTAATGCCTGAAATTGCTTTTTCTGTGTGTTTTCCACACTTGCAAACACATATATATGTGGTTCAACTATTCCACATTGGACTCAATGATCCTAACTTAAGTTCATATTCTATATACATATACAATAATATTCTATCTCAACTTATATTTCAAAAATAATAATACAACAAAAAGTAAAGAAGAAATTGTTTATATTTACTGTATAGGCCATAGAAAACTCTGAGAAAATTCTAATGTCAAATATGAAGGAAATGAAAATATTGTCCAAGGTAAGATACTTATGCAATCCAGAAGAATTTGCTGAGCACAATAGTTGAGGGAATGGATTGCTTGGTGCTTCACTGTGAAGGGAACTTAACTGTTTTGTTTCTAACTTCTATTTCTTGCCATGTTTGTGTCCGGGAGATAATAACTTAACAAAGACCTGCCAAGAACCAGTATACAGTTCTTAGTTTTAGCTTTTCTGAAGAATCCAGTTTACTGAAGCATTTATGAAACTCTAATCAGTAACTTGATAATTTACTATGAATTTAATAAATATATTTTATCCATGTCACGTATAGGTGAGAGTTTAAGTAATATCCCTGTGTTGTATTGCATTGTTAAAACAATAAGTTTTAAATGCAAATTGTGTCTTAAAAGATGACTTAGTTTTCTTTAGTGTAGAATGGACTATGATGCTCCATACAAGAACAGGAACCAGTAAAAGTCCTCAAGGCAAGACATATTAGTGACCCAGAGAAGATTATTATTGTAGTTAAAAGAGAAAAATATATTCCCTTGGTTGACTCAAATCAAATCTAGAAAAATCATGCATGCCACACACAGCTTAAACATCGCTAACCTAAAAATGTTCAAAAACAAATTCTCCTAAAGCCTAAATTTTTAATTTCAATGCAATACCACAGTAGGAAGGGCCAGATCATGAAAAACTATCAAAAGATATTCTATGAAATTACTTTCAGGATATTGAAATTTCCGGTTAAGGTGGCGGCATAGGTACCACCCCAGAGCAGCCTAGGGGGAAAAGCCAAAAAAAAAATCTCAGCAAAATACACACTTTTACTAAAATGTCAGGTGTATAGGAAATTGAAATGGCAGCAGAGAAGTAGGAGAGATCTAGAGCATCCAGAACCCACACAGGTCGGCAGAAGCAGCTCCGGCAGGTCCACCAACTGTGGCGGCAGCTGCAGTACACCAGAAAGCCGCCAGGCTCAGCTTGAGCTGCAAGAAAAAGCCAGATGAGGGGATTTTTCCACTCACACTGGAGCTCTCTGCAAACTCAAGAAATGTGGAGGGAGAGCAGCAGTGAACAACGGAGGAGTAGATCAGATCACAAGGTAGAAGAACACGGGGACAGTGAGAGAACTAGAGTAGCATCAGCAGCCTCCTCTCCCCCACTGCCAGTGCCCAGCTCCAGAGAACAGAGCAGCAGTCCAGAGACCTGGCCACACCAACTTGAACCAACAGTGGAACCCAAGCAGGAGCAGAGGTAACTGGGATTACATCAGGGAAGGGTCTCACCTGGTCACAAGCTGACTTGGAACCCTCAACAGATCAGAAATCTTAACCTCCTTGTTGTCAGGATTAAGGGTATTGGTGGGACACCACACACCCTACGGAACAGTTAGAGGATCTGGTTGTCCGAATACCTACTCTTGGATAAATACTCTGAGCTGTTTTTCCTTTAAAGTGCACATTGTCTAGTTAAATTTTAGAATCTGCCTGCATTTTGTTCCACTCAGCCTACTTGAATACTCTCATAGCAGGCAAACACAACACCTAGGGTCACTTTTGTAGATACTCTGAGAGTCTTGAGAGCCACGCCTAATGCCTTAAGCCCCTAACCTGAAGTTATATAACATCAGATTGTCTGGTAAATCTACTACTACCCAGCTTACTAGAAAATCCAATCATTAAATAATCCGGGATGCAAAAATATATACATTATAACACAAGTAGCACCAAAAATCAAGATAATATAAATCCACCAAAAAGTATTAATGCATCAGAAATGCCTCCAGTGAGAACAAGTTAGAAGAAATGCCTGAGAAAGATTTCAAAAGAATGACTATAAATATGTTCAAAGAAGTCAAAGAAGAAATCAAATGAATGAAAGAGGAAATCAAAGGAATCAAAGAAAACATAGGACACCAATTTAATGAAATAAAGAGGTCAATACTAGACATAAATAAGGAAATAGAAATAATAAAGACAAATCAGTCAGAATTACTAGCAATGGCAATGAAGAACACAGTCAATGAAATTAAAAAAAAAAAAAAAAAAAACTCTGTAGAAAATCTCACCAGTAGGATGGATGAAGAAGAGGACAGGACAGAATATCTAAGCTAGAAGACCAGGTGGCAGATCTAATACAGTCCAACAAAGAGAAAGACAAACTAATAGAAAAGTATGAGTGGGGATTTCAAGATATTCAGGACACTATGAAAAGATCAAACATAAGAATTCAGGGCAGAGTAGAAGAAGAATTTCACCTCAAAGGCAAAATCATAGAAGAAAACTTCCCCCAAATTGGGAAAGAGGTGCCAATGCAGATACAGGAATCCTTTAGAACACCAGCCAGACAAAACCTGGAAAGAACCTCTCCTCACCATATTATAATCAAACTACCAAACACACAAACCAAAGAAAAAATATTGTAGGTCAGAGAGAAAAATCAAGTTACCTACAAAGGCAAGCCTATCAGGATTACAGCAGATTACTCCATACAAACTTTAAAAGCCAGAAGAGCGTGGAGTGATGTATTCCAAGTCCTGAAAGATAACAACTGTTAACCAAGGTTACTTTATCCTGCAAAACTATCCATTCAAATAGACAGAGAAGTAAGGACATTCCAGGACAAAAGCAAGCTAAAGGAGTATTGGAAGACAAAACCAGCTCTACAGAAAATACTTGAAAGAATCCTTCATGCTGAAGAAAAAGAAAAGCACACATATAAGGAACAGGGAAAAAAAAAAAACAATACTCAAATACTAGTTAACACAAGAGAGCAAAGGTAAAACCAGAAGTACCACAAAAAATGGCAAAAATGAATACACGCCTATCAATAATATCTCTTAATGTCAATGGCCTCAATGCCCCAACCAAAAGGCATAGGTTCACAGACTGGGTTAAGAAGCAGGATGCTTCAATTTGTTGCCTTCAAGAAACCCACCTTTCTACAAAGGATGGACACTATCTTAGGGGGAAAGGTTTGAAAATGTTCCAAGCAAATGGACCTAGAAAACAAGCAGGGGTTGATATCCTAATATCTGACAAGGTAGACTTCAGTCCAATATTAGTTAAGAAACATAAGGAAGGTCACTTTATATTGATTAAAGGCACCCTCCAGCAGGACATTTCAATCCTAAACATATATATGCACCTAACATGGGGGCCCCCAAATTCATCAAACACTATTAGAACTAAGGTCACAGATAACACCAAACACAGTGGTAGTGGGTGACTTCAACACCCCACTCTCATCAACTGACAGGTCATCCTGGGAAAAAATAAACAGACAGGCATCAGGATATTACGAAAAAAAAATATTAGATATATTTAGCACAATGGGTCTCATCCTTGGATATTTAATCTTGTATATAGAAATATTCAAAACTCAAAAAAACTCTGAAATCTGAAACACTTATTTTCTCACGTATTTAAGTAACTAAGGTAAAAATACTCAATCTACAGTACAATTCCTTAGGTTAAGAAAATGTGAATCATAAACTATGTAGCATATTTTTGTCACTTATAGGCATTATACAGAAAGTCCTATTTTTATACCTTTTGCTTTCCAATGTAGTGTTAGTGAAGCCAAATTTCGTCATAAAAATACATTCATAAAAGTTCAAAGCACAGAAGCTGCTGTTTAACATGCTGGTGGCCACCAGAGGGCGACATGGTAGAGCCATGTTGAAAGAAAAGTTCTTTTTGCAGTACCATAAAAGTACAAAAGACTGTTGTTTCACATAGTGGCCACCGGAGGGCAAATAGGCTTTATTTAAACTGAAACATCCAGAAACTGGAAGTGTTTGAAGTTAGCAGCTGAAGTAGTATAAAAACTTTTGTTGTTTGTTTATTAGGAAGTGAAAATAATTCACAACCTCATCATGTAAATTAAACCAGCTCACTGCTTAGGAGAGTCTGTTATGGGATACTGCAAAGGTGGCATGCATTAAGCCCACCCAGAAATGGCAAACACCTCAGACACAAAGTAGAAACATGCATGCACATAGAATATGTAATCTTACATTTGGGCTCAAAGTATATACATACATACTTTTTAAACTTTAGCTATCATTGTCAAAGTTTTGCTTGTACATAATTCTATTGCAAGGATTTTTATCCAAGTCCAACACAGTGGTTAGGTTTTCATCAGCATCACTCAAACTCTGTGGTAATATGTTGCAGAATAGCACCACTAGGTGATAAAACCTTCAAACTTCATTATAATCTTATGAAAATGACATCATGTATGCAGCCCATAAAAGCAGCAAGGTTCAGCACATGACTCTATTTGCCCTTAGATGAGTTTTACTGGTTGATGTATTGTAGGAAATTGCCTCATTTTATCTATAGCATCAAGTTTATAACACAGAAGTGAGGCTGGAGTAGGCGGATTTCCCTCCCTCATAGTAGGATAAGATTTCAGAATCACTTTATGATGAAGGGTTTTCTTCAGCTCAAGTTTCCCAGTGCTTTCTGCTCCTGTGTTCCATATCCTGTACTGCCACCATGGAGTAACCCCCTCTCTGCATGTCAACATGTTAGAGTGGAAGTCTTCCCTTCACATCCAGTGCTCTGATGGGTTCAAGGAAAGCCAGTAGTAATCTGGTTTTGCATACTTAGAAAAGGAATAATATTACCATACTTTTTACTTGTCAGATTTAATCAGAAAGATTTTAGTATGAGATATATAAACAGAATTAAAGTGGATAACATTTCATAAGCCTTTTATGTGCTCTCCAAGATTTTAATTTTAAAGGGGATATTTGACCCTACTGTCCTCCCCCAAATCAAGAATTGTGTCTACTTTATCATGCAATCTCTCTCTTGATGCAGCCCTCCTTTCCTTTCATTCTCACAGATAACCAAGTATCTTTTATATTGTCTATCTTTCTATTCCACAGATATAAGGATTCTCTTGATTAATGAAGACAGAGTTTAATAAAGCAGTAGTCAGAGAAGTGTTTATCTTAGGATTCAAGATAACCTGTAATTAGGGGCTGAATGTCTGGAATGCATTATTTACCCAGGCACCATTCCACCTCACAGGACTGGTGTCTAAGGGTTCCAGAAAATCCATATTGGCTCAAAACCACTATCAATTTTGAATATGGCTTCTTAATGATTTTAATTAAGGCTTATGTTTTTATAATGTTCACTACTTATAATTTCTATTTTTACTTGTGTGTATACATACATGCATGTGTCATGTATATGCACATGTATGTACTTTTGTGGAGCCTCATGCACTCTTCTGAGTGGGGTCACTCCCCTGTGGTGGCTGGAGCAATATGTTACATCCCTCTTCTGCCTGTTCATATTTTGTGCTGGATTCTCTTACTGATGTTAGAGCTTGTTGTTTTGTGAATCCCAGATGATTCCCCTGTCTCTGCTCCCCTACATGGGACCTGGACAGATGTAAGTTTCCACATGCAGATGTTTATATGGATTCTGGAGACTCTAACTTGGGCAGTTTCATGCCCCTTGTACTCTCACACTTATGTAGAAAGCACACTTAACCACTACAGAACCTTATAATAATTTCACATAATCTTAGAAGTAGATGAGGACACTATCTTCTTTCCTAAGGTGTGGAAAGTTCAAAACATATCCTGAACACTACATAGACATGGGTCACAATCCTCAGCTTGCTCATTGCTGGTGCTGAACTTAATGAGCAAGCCTATCTGGAATCCACAATAAGGATGGGACATACCAACACGAGCCATCTGACAGAACAGTGAAAATTCAGAATCCAAATTACTGTTAATTTATTCTTAAATTAATGTCCCCAAAATTCTTGTGTCAATCCAAAATTCTTGAGAGTAAAGGCCACTGACCACAACTTATGGCTAAATTGAAGAAAGGTTTTAATTGTGCACAATAGAGCTAGTCCAGGGGCTGCCTCCCTCAGGTGGGAGTGTAGAAAGCAGCCCATTGTCAGCTTCTCAGGTTCTTTTATAGGGGAAAACCATGGAAATCATATGGTAGGAGGTTTTCAGAGGCAAGCAAGCATAGTGACAGAAACAGACCAGTCATTACAGTTAAACTATTCCCAGAATGTTATGAATACACAATCCTAGGAACAGTAACCAGGAAACAATTTGTGGCCCCAGATCAGACATTAAAACTTAGATAAGCAGTAACTTAACCTAGTCATTATAGCAAAATGGCTCTTGCTGTTAAAATGGAGTCAGTCTGACCCTTTACTGTGTTATATGTTGGTCTGACAAGTCTAGTTATCTAAATCTAAATCTTCTTTCCTCAGGAGGCTAAACAGTGAATGAGATACCCAAGAGAGATAGCCACAGAAGAACAATGACAAGAAACCAGGTCTATGAGAACCACTCTCAGAGAAGCCACTTCCACAGGCATGCACATGGTCAGTTAAAAGATTCAAGGGGTAGGGCCAGGGCTCAGTCTACAACATGTCTGTAACTCAAACACAAGGACTTGAGTTCAATCACCAGTACACATATAAATGCTGGTCATGCTAGTATGTGCCTATAATCCCACTGCAATGAAGGAAGACAAGAAGATCCCTGTAACTCACTGGGAAACTAGTCCAGCCTAACTGGTTACCTCCAGGCCAATTAGGTACCCTGTATCTAAGGAGGTATATGGTTATCTTATCTCTCAGGAATGACAGCCTAGGCTGTCCTCTGGCCTCCAAATAAATGAGCACCCACCCATGCACAAACAAGTGTACACTCCTTCTTACCACACGCACACACACACACACAAAATATGAGAGAAGACAGAAAAATGGAGTACTACAGCATCAGGGTTCCTAACACTTCTTTCAAGTGGCTGTCATTGGCTTTAGTCCTCAACATCATATGTTAGATGATCTTAAGAAATTCCTTGAGCTCTTATGAGATACAGTGGAATTTTCAGTATGACAACAAATAGTGTATTTTTTAAAGAACTTAATTTTTAAATGTTAATTTATACATCTAATACACATATAATATAATTTGATACATGTACACAATGTGGAATGATCAAACCTATGTAATGTGTACTTTTGTATTTTACAATTTTCATTATTTCTACATGTTGAGAGGCTAGAGAATCATGAGATGAAGGTCACCTATGACTACATAGTGATACGTTATCTAAAAATATGCCCCCAAACTTCATTTGTTATCATTAATGTCATGTATGCTTTATATCTTTCATCTTTGCTTGTTGGTGCATGCTTGATTATATGGTGTCTAGGATAGTTCCAGAAATCTCATGTTATTATAACATTTAGTGTGAGGAGAACTATCTTCTCACTTCCTTTAAAAATGTTTGTCTCATTAGAGAGACATTGGTTCTGAAACACATGTGACTGGAACTTGACTCAGGACCGTCAGGGGAGCATAACAATTGAATTATTTTGATTGTTTTAATCCTTTAATCAACGAAAGGAAATGGACTGCAAGTACATGTGGGACTTCCAGACAAGGTGGTCGATGAGAAGCTGCCTCCAGGTGACCCATGAACAAGAGTCGGTAAAACAACTGATTTTACTCCAAAGATAAAAGAAGTTCATGCTGGAGAGATTGCTCAGTGTTTAAGGTAGTTTCCTGTAAATCTAAATGGCTGGATTTGATTTCTCAGTACTAGCATAAAGCCAGATGCACAAAGTGGCACATGTGCAGTGGCAGTAAGCCCTGGCATATCCATCTCCCCTCCATCTCTTAAATAAATAAAAACTAGCAGGGCATGGTGGTGCATGCCTTTAATCCCAGCACTCTGGAGGCAGAGGTAGGAGGATCGCCATGAGTTCAAGGCCACCTTGAGATGACAGAGTTAATTCCAGGTCAGCCTGGACCAGAATGAGACCCTACCTTGAAAAACCAAAAGTAAATAAATAAATAAATAAATAAATACTAAAAAATTTACATGGAACTGTCCAGATAGAAATTGGCCTTGATATCAAAGACCTTGAAGTGCCTAGCAATACCTACCCAAGACCCTCATAATAGGAGAAAAAGATGATGACATCAAATTAAAAATGAGACTAATGGAGAGAGGGAGGGGATATGATCGAGAGCAGAGTTATAAAGGGGAAAGTGGGGGAAGGGAGAGAAATACCATGGGGTTTGTTGTCTGTAAGTATAGAAGTTGCTATGCTTTCCCTTGCATCATGAAGCTTCCCCTCAAGACTGTAAGCCAAAATAAACAGCTTTCTTCCCATCAGCTATTTTTGGTCAGGTACTTTGTTCCAGCAACCAACAGGTGACTATAATTCCCATCTTCTGTAAGGTTCCCTGAGCTTTGTTGGGGGTGAGATAGATGCACTGCTTCTAAAGACTTCCTTAAATCTTCTACCTAAAAATATGGCTGCATTGAAGCTGAAGGGTTATATGTGAAAATTTAGGGGAAAGGAGTGATAAAATGTCACTCATCAAAACTGAAGCTACTTTTTGACTAATTTATTTCAGATATAGAATTGAATAAGTTAACAACCCAAGAACACAGAATCAGAAAAAGTAAATGTTACTGAACATCTATGATCAATAATAAAGTATCAGAAAAGGGGAAACCTGTCAGGATAGATAACATTTTGGGGTTTGAGAGATAGCTAGATGTTAAGAACATTTATTGTGCAAGCATGAGGACCTGAAAGAACACTTGAGTTTGTTCCAAAGGACCCACATAAACAGCTGGACATGACAACATCAGTCTGTTATCCCAGTCCGATAAGGTAACAGAGACCCAGAAAACACCAGAGCTCATCAAAACAACAGCAAGCGGCTGGATTAGTAAATGACTCAGGCTGAAATAACAGTGAGATGAAGAGCAATAGAGTGAGACATCTAATTCTCTGCTCCTGACATGTACTGGATAGGGGCCCTGGCATGTCCATTCTTTCTCTCTCCCTCCTTCTGTATCTCTAATAAATAAAATAAAAGTATAATGCTTGCTTACCGTATAACATAGCACAGAGATGAGGGCATTGGTGACTACTAGAAACTAGGGACTATAGCAAAGGAGTAGATTTGAATGTAAAAGGGTAGGAAGAGAGAAATCTATGGTGGTAGAATATTCCCGCATATTGGCTGCAGTGATGGGTTCCAATTCTACAGGGTGATAAAATAGCATTGCATTAGATGTGTACATAGTATGGCAATGTCCTTAATATCATACTGCATCTATGCATCTATAGACTTTGAGGGAGACTCAGTAAAGAGTACACATGACTGTACAGTTCAACCTTTTCAATTTCCTGTGATTCTTATTACTTCAAAACAATGTGCTTAAGATTAACTCACACAAGTTATTTTGGCAAACACTCACATTTCTCCATTTTTTGGTACATCTCTATTTGAGGGGAAGATTCTGAACCAAGTCTCATAGTTACAGAAAGTTCTTCAATGATGATTGCTGATTGGTTAGCAATATTTCTGCTATCAGTGAGTCTTGAGCTGAATTTATGTAATTTATATAAGTGATAGCATAGGGAGTACATCTCATTCCCAGGTGATTTTGAAGCAGCGAAGCCCCAGGGTATATGCACAGAGAACAGTGTCTCCTGGAGGTGGTCAGGCTGCATTCCTTAGTGCCATCAAGGGAATTAGGAAGAGACTGGCATTGGAGGGTGCTCACAGAACCAACAAAGGTGGGAAAGTACACTATTCACAGTTGCAAAGGATCAGAAGATTTCATCCATTCAAGGAATTGATAATGGAGGTGAGAAAATGGAGATATACATTCCCAAGGGAAAAGAAAGTCAGACTGCAAAGATGGATTTACTCTGGCTTCTTTTCCTTGGGATTTTCTTCGTGTAATCTGGACCTTGTACCCCCCTGAAGGACTTCCTCCCTATACTATCCCAGACTGGGGATAAGAGAAAGCAGAAAAGGCCTGATCTAAATTTTGAGGGACCTCTCTTCCCACAAGACCCTATTTTGCTAACCTAAATTTTTGATTCAGACTCTGGGGAGTTCTACAAGCTGTCCAGCAGAGGGATCTCTGCTTTTATTTTTAAGTGTTTGTTTCAGGTAATCTACCCATCCACCCCTAAATGGCTACTCCTTGATCTCCTCCAACAGAAAAGTTAACTGGAAAAAGCCCACAATTTACTCTGAGGAACAGCAGATGTCACCTCAGGCTTTCAGTTAGATGAGGCATTTGTGGGATTTTATGGTGGAGCAGAGACTAGAGGGAGGCACTAAAGACAGAAACCACAAAATTAGGGGCTGCTACTGTGGCCAGCTAAGGGAAAAACAACAATGACAACAACAAAAACCTGACAGCACAAGGCAGCAAAGCTAGTTTGGCCTGAGTACATGTCTCATTGAAAGAAAGTCCCGGTTTTCAGCATGGGCAGCAGTTTGAGGGCTTCTGGAATAATTCTGTATCCTTTGGGCATTATGACAGTCAGTGAGATAGTGGCAAGTTTCTGTGGGCATCCTTCAAACTCAGGAGGTAAATTAATAATGTAGGTACACATGCAATGGAATGAATAATATGGGGGCCATCAGGATTCTGTCATTGCTTCCAGGAAAAAAAAATGTTTCATTGATCTCAGCCCTGATTGTTCACTAGTGTTTGCTTACAAGGATGGCTTGTATATGGTCTTTACAAGCAACTGTTCCCAAGAGAAATGACTTAGAGTAAAAAGTATTCCAAAACTCTGATCACCTTTTTGAGATAAATATCATCATCATCATCAATATCAACAATCAACACACACACGCACACATATACTTCACACATATACAAGCAAAAGAAGAAATAGTTCTTTGAATTAGAATTTATCCAATAGGCACATTAAAAAATTATAAGTATACTGTTTGACAGTTTCTGTTCATTAAAATTCAATGGCTCAATGTGAAGTAGCTTTGGCTGAAATCATTGTATGGTCATAGCACTCTGGTGCCCACTTAAAATGTGGAGTACACAGTGTAATACTTTGCTTTACCTACCATTTCATATTTTCAGTCTTCCACATTCCATGTATTGAAGCAAATTTCACGTTGTTTCCAAGAAATTTTATGAATCACCTTGATCCTTGTATGATTTCTTTCCCAACCATAACCAGCTGTCCTTGTGAAGATGTCATTTCATCCAAGGAATTGTATGTAAAATATATTAGTATGTTTAAGCTCTTGCTCCATCTCCAAGATGCAGCCACTTGAAATTATTTCTGGACAAACTGTAGTAATTATTGATTGCTCATTTGTGTCTAAGGATGTAAGACTAGTAATACCCTCACTCACATTGAATGTTCCATGTGAATTTAGATTATTCTGTGTCAATTTAATCAATAAAAATTTTAATACTGGGCTGGAAAGATGGCTTAGCGGTTAAATGCTTGCCTGTGAAGCCTAAGGACCCCAGTTCGAGGCTCAATTCCCCAGGACCCATGTTAGCCAGATGCACAAAGGGGCACACATGTCTGGAGTTTGTTTGCAGTGGCTGGAAGCCCTGGCGCGCCCATTCTCACTCTCTCTTTCTCCCCTTCTTTCTCCCTCTGTCTGTTGCTCTCAAATAAATAAACAACAACAACAAATTTTTTTTAAAAAAAGATCACTTAAAAAATTAATACTGACATAATAGTTCTGTCTTCAGTCACTGAGATGTAATAGTTAACAATCATGTATGCTTGTGATTTTGTCACTTTATACTCTGTTCCTGTATTTACATGTGATTTGTTGTTCTTCACCCATGACAAAAGTGTTCGGCAACATTTAATCTACATATTAATAATTTTCAGTACTTGAGTCTTGAATTTGTTCTTGCTTTTTTATAAACAACATTTTGTTTATTTATGAGAGATAGAGAAAGGAGAAAGAGAGAGATAAAAAGAGAGACAGAATGGGCATTCCCAGGCCTCTAACCACTGCAAATGAACTCCAGACTCATGCACCACCTTGGTCATCTGGCCTATGTGGGTACTGGGAAATTCAACCCAGATCCTTAGCCTTTGCAGTCAAGCACCTTAACTACTGAACAATCTCCCCAGCCCCTGGTTCTTGCTTTTTATTCTGAATTGTCACATTTTCTTAGCTTTTGTTCATTCTTCTGCTTTCATAATATTAGCTATTAAACTTTTCTGACTTAGGTTTTCATTAGTAATGAAAAGTATTTTTGTTGTTATTATACTTATATCTCATAATTTAATCAGACTATAGTTTTCAAGCGTTATAATAAAATCATTACATTTATGTCAGACATGTGATTGAGGAGAACCAAATACACCTGAAACCCAAATTTTACTGCAAGGGGAAATTTCTCAAGTATTCACAAATAAATATGTTTTAGCAAACTATAGAAGTTATCACGAATAAACTATCGGAACACCAGAGACACTTGCAGGGTTACTGTCAGGCCATTCCTCTTCTCATTGCTGTCACAGTAATCAAAGTAAGTGATGATTGAGTGATTAGGTTGACAGGGTACTCTGACTCTCCAAAGGTTATGGAAGTCATGGTCACAAGGATTTCTTGGGACAATCACTTTTAGGGAAGCATGTCAGCGGGGTCAGTCACCCAAGAAAGCTTGCTTTGGGCCATGGGTAGACCTTCTAGGAAGTGGCAGGATGGTTATTGGTCACTAACTTGGATTGGACTTGGTAAGTGGTTTAACCTTGGCCTATGATAAAATAGAATAGAATGGATTGTTTGGCATAGACATAAGTAAAATTATGGGCAAAGGTAATGCAGCATGTATCACCTGATCCGGGTGTGAAGTTGAGCAAAGCCGGAGATTTAGCGGTCTCAGTAGCACATGCAGAACCACCGAATGACCAGTAGGGGGCAGACGAAATCCATCATCATTACTTTCCTCACTAGGGATTCAGTTTTGAGCAGAGAATGAGGGATGGGTTTAGGCTTCTAGATTTTTACAGGACAAAGGTTGGCAAGCAGGCTAACTTCTCCTTGTCCATAGATAAGTCTATTAATGTATACCATACTCGTGTATACATGTAGTATTTTTCCCAGAACTTTCGGGTCAGTTAATGCCCTTATTCCTTTCCTCTCAGGAGGTGTCTGGTAACAGATACTTAGCATGTCAGACATCACCATCTGACTCATATTTCAATTTAGGTTTAGCCCTTCCCTCCCAGGAAATTCCTGTAGAAGTCCATATCCCAAGAAAACCTGCTCCCCTCACTCACTCCCACTCAACCACAGGGCTTTTAATTCCTTGAAGCCTCTTACTTTTCCAGTTAGAATCATGGATTATTGTGATTGTGCAAAAAGTATGTTCCATCCCAGTCCTCATGGTTTATGGGTCCCAAATTTGTCTGATGACTAACAAATGTCTCTTTTGCCAATGTCGCCCTGTGGCTACCAAACCTGGATATCTGTGGACCAGAAGCAAGAGGGTCTTTCTCACATATCCTCAAGTAAAATTTATGCTTAGAGTTTGCTGGCTTAGCCCTACTATGGACAATATGCCTTACACCATCATCTACAGACTTAGCATGATGTCTAATTTGAAGGACTATTGTGAGGATTAAATCGCTGAGTCATACTATCCCTCTTGATTCCACCTCCAAGGTTTGTAGTTTTACTTCTAGTTAAATGGGAATCTCAGATTTTTCCACCCACCACAATAATTGTAAGGATGAATGGAGTACTCTCCTAGGATACCGTCAGCTGTGGGCTTTACTATCACTGATAGTAAACTTGATATTCGTGCCTGCTTAGAGAGTGTGGTAAAACTTGGCTCCTATCATCTAGGTTAAAATTAGAATAAAGACAAACACTTCTGTTATGCTCAAAGTATATTTATATAGATATAGGTCTTTACTTTTCTTCATTATTTTTTTTTACAGATGAGTCATTTAACAATCAAAAACACTATTACAATTTTACATTAACTGTACCAGAAAGAGACAAACAGCTTGTCAGCTCATTTCACAAAACCAGCACAACTCAAACACCAGAACACAACAATCAGAACACAAAACATGGAACCACAGATCTCACTGAAAATACAGACGTCAAAATACCAAACAGAACAGTAGCAAGTTTAAATCAATACCACATGAACATGTTCAAGGCTTTGGCAGATATAAAACCAGATTGAAAATTCAAACTTACAGACACACAACTGGAACAAAACACCAGAAACACAGTGTCCTTCCATACCCTGTTAGTGGCTTTTAGCCAGGGACCCAGAGGAATGAGATCATTTTGGTAACACCTATTAGTGGGGAGAGGGGCTGCTCGTGGGGTCATCAGAATCATCACTGTCATCGGACTCCTCATCTGTGTCCTCATCAAACTCTGCCAGTGCTTCAAGGTAATGGAATTGCCAGCACTGGGGATCTCTCCTATGGAGCCTGGCCAAAAACCTCAGAATAAGCATTTTGCTGGTTTCAAGGAATGCCCTAGGGCCCCAGAGGAATTCATACTCTGCTGGCTGAGTGCATGGAATTGGCCTGTACTCTAGGTACCTGTGCCTCACAAACACATCAGTAATGAGCTCCTTTGTGTTTCCAAAGAGACTACTTGTCTCCTGGACATCCATCCCCAACCTAAACAGGAAATTAAAGATCATATTCTCCCTGACACAATTGCCTTTCATAAAGATAAGGCTCAAAACCACCATCAGAAGGCCAAACAAGGGCTTCTCTAAATAGGATGCTAATAAAGCACCATGAGGGTATCCCATCTTGTGGAGGATGGTGCAAGTGTGGGTTTTGGTGTCAACTTCCTTAAGTTGACAACCAAAGGCACACTCTAGCTTAGAGTTAGCACGGCTGAGGATATCTAAGCACTCATTCTTATATTCTTGGATAACGATATTCACCATCTCTGAGTGCTGGATGGGCACCTTGGCTTGGTCTTTGACCAAAGGAAACTGCACCAATGCATTTGCTTTCGCATCTAAGGGAGATGGTGGCTGAGTCTCCCCATTGGAATCCTCCTGGGTGGCACTGCCTCCCTGAGAGAGACTTAGGTCCTCAGGGAAGATGAACGGCTGAGGGCTACCTGAGGTGTCGCAGAGTCCCAAGTCTCCTGAAGTGCTTGGGCCCTCCCAGACATTTGCCCAGGATGTGCTAGGTCCCTCCCAGCCACTCAGGATCCTGGAGGTATTGGGGCACTCCCCGCCATTTGGGCCATGAGGGTGAGTGTGCTCCCACTCCTCCAAGACCTGCAAAGCACGTTGCATCTCCCAGTCAGGAAACCTGGGATTCTCCCGCTGCCGGGGCCCCCTCCAGTCACGGGAGGCCATCCCATGACCACAGCTGTCGTCTTTGGGCTCCAGGTGCTTCTTCTTTCGGGTGGCTTTGCCGGAGCGACGAGGAGGCTCTGTGGTCGTAGACGCCTCTGGAATGGTGGCTGTTGCCTGGGGGGCAGCTGGTGTCACCATCAGAATGGTGGGCACTGCTGTGCATGCCTGTGAGGCATTCACATCAGGCTGTGGAACCCAGGGCACTGCAGGCAGGGCTTCTGCACAGGCATACGGATCCTGCAGAGCAAATGGCAGTGACTTTGGGCTCTCTGAAGTGGCAGATGGACCTGTGAAGGCATTAGAAGAGGCAGGCTGGAAGTGGGAGGTAGATGGGAAGGCCCTTGAGGTGGCAGTAAAGGTGCCTGATGTGGCAGATAAGTTTCTCCAGGAAGCTGGCATGTGTGCCCTGGAAGCTGATGCTGCCCTTGGAGCACAGAAGGTGGCACCAATGATCATACGATCTTTTGGAGGACCCTTCCTCTCCTTTGCAGAGGTCCTCCGTTCTTTGGCAGAGCCCCTGTGCTCTGTAGGAGAGGCCCTGGATTCTCCTGATGGAGTCATGAGTGATTTAGGGGAGCCCCTGGGAAAATTTGTCGGAGTTATGGAGGCCCCTGGCTGGGCCTGCAAGATGGGAGGTGGCCCTTGCCAAGAAGGCTGCAGTTGCATTGAGGGCATTTCTGCCTCCTCGCCCGAGGGCTGGGCCTGGTGGGTGGGTAGCTGAGTTTGCAGGACTTTTTGGGAGGCCGAAGCCCCCCGAAAGGGCTGCTGCTGCTCCACATGGACGATTGGAGTGGCCTGCTCCTGCTCCTGCTCCTGCTCCTCCTGGGCAGGCAGAGGCTGCCAGAAGTGAGTGGGTGCTTTGGGTGCCTGCCAGCCCATTGCCTGGGCCTGCTGCACCTCCTGGAACTCCAGCGACATCGGCAGCTCCTGTGGCACCGGGGGCTGGCCTTTGGGGGCTTGCCAAATGATGGGTGGGCAGTGCACAGCCTGTGGAACAGACTGTGGGGCAGCTTGAGGGGTAGGCATTGGGACAGACAGCGGGGCCGGCAGCACTGGCTGGGGCACCTGTGGGCCAATGGGTGGCGCTGCAGGTACCTGCGCTGGTGGTGCTGTAGGCACCTGCGGAGCCCCCTGCACCTGCGGGGGCAGCAGCCGAGCCTGCGGGGCCTGCCTCAGTGGAGGTGGTGGTGGCAAAGCCTGCCACAACTGAGGCTGGCTAGGTATGACTTGTGGGGCTGGCCGGATGGGTGGTGGTGCCTGGCGGATCAGTGGTGGCGCCTGGCGGATCACAGGTGGGACCTGGCGGACCACAGGCGGTGCCTGACGGATCACTGGAGGTGGTCCGGGACGTATTGGTGGTGGGCCCGGCCGGATGGGTGGGGGACCCTGGCGCACAGGTGGAGGTGCCTGCCACGCTATTGCAGGCGCCTGCCAGGTGACCTGTGTGCTCTGCCAGGTCAAGGGTGTGGCTGGCCAGCTTTGGGGGGGGGGCTGCCAGGTGGGAGATGAGGCTTGCCAGCCTGGGGGTGTGGCCAGCTGTACCTGGGGGGGCTGTGGGACAGGGGGAATCTGTGGCGGAGCCCTTATGACCTGAGACTGGATTTGTAGGATCAAAGGCTGACCCTGTGGAGCCCAAGTAGCCAGAGGCTGCCCAGGGGGGGGCACGGGCTGTGCCATCAGTGCTCCTGACACTGGAGGCTGAGTGATTGGCGCTCTCACACCTGGAGGCTGGATCATCAGGACACCAGGACCTGGAGGCTTGGCCATCGGAGCTCCTGCAGGTGGAGGCTGGGTCATCAAGGCTGCCGGTGGTGGAGGCTGGACCATCGGTGCTCCTGGAGCAGGAGGCTGGACCATCAGAACTCCTGGCGTCAGTGGCTGGGTCATCAGGACTCCTGGAACTGGTGGCTGTCCCATCGGTGTTCCCGGAGGTGGAGGATGCGCCATCGGGGTCCCCGGAGGTGGAGGATGAGCCATCGGTGTCCCCGGTGGGGGAGGATGGGCCATCGGGGTCCCCGGTGGAGGAGGATGCACCATCGGGGTACCCGGTGGAGGAGGATGAGCCATCGGGGTCCCAGGAGGGGGAGGATGGGCCATTGGGGTCCCGGGAGGAGGAGGGTGGGACATTGGGGTTGCTGGAGGGGGAGGATGGACCAAGGGGGCTCCAGGAGCAGAAGGATGCACCATCAAAACTCCCGGAGTCGGAGGCTGGGCAATTGGGGGTCCGGGAGGGGGAGGATGGACCATCAGGACTCCGGGTGTCGGAGGCTTGCCCATCAGCCCCCCAAGAGGGGGAGGCTGGACCATCGGGGCCCCAAGGGTGGGAGGCTGGGGTAGTGGAGCAACCGCAGCAGGCAGCTGCCCCTGCGGAGTCTCCCAGACAGGCTGAGGTGCCTGCCAGGCAGCCAGGGAAGCCTGCAAGTCCATTGGAGGTGGATCCCAAGGGACTGGAGGAGCCCGGGAGGAAGCGGGAGGGGCCCGCATCAGAACCGTAGGGCGGCTATAGACTGGAGGCTTAGGGGCCTCCGCTGGAGGGCTGGAATCACCCAGATTCTTACTTAGCTGCGACATGTCCCTTGGCTGACAGCTGGTGGGTCTTTTCTTCCGACAGCTGCTGGGCCTTTTCCTCCGAAGACGAGAATGCCTACGTGGCTGTAGAGAAGCTCGCTCCCTGCTGAATGCTGAAAAGGAAGTGAGTGCCGCTCTCGCTTGCTCCGCAGCTTTCCGCAGTAAGAAGGAGGGGGGAGGGGGCTCAATCCCGCCCCTTCCCCGCCCCCGACCACCACAAGTGGATAGTGCAGAGGGGCGTCTACCAAAGTCCTGGCTGACACAGGATCCCTTCTCCTGCTGTCCAGTCCCCAAACGCAGCTGGGTCAGTCTCTTCAAGCACGAGTTTTCACAGGGGAGTGACAGGGACAGATTTCTGCTTTAGAAAAATTACCGTGCTGCAGTATGAAGTGGGAACAGACCACTGGCAACATGGAACATATCCAAAAGCAGGGAGGGGGAGAGACCATGTGGTTTGTGCTCAGATATGAAGCACATTGACGTAAGAGAGATTCAGGAGCTATACCAGGCAGCGATGGTAATTTAATGTAGGCATAAAAAATAGGAAGATATTCAGGTTCTGTCTTGGAAAAGTGGGGAGTTTTCAAGATAGTTTATTCTCTCAGGGACTCAGTGGGAGGCACAGGGGAAAAAGATTGATGAATAGTGTCTGGGACATGGACAGCCAGGCAGAGATGTCCAGAGGCATTCTCACATAACAGTGTAAACTCAGAAGACATATGATCTGGGAATCCAGCTTGTCTATTCTTTATGAAAATAGAGTAGTGAGACTGACTGTGGTTACAGAACTGAATGTACAGGGAAACTCTTGACACATATCTGAAGGAATACTGGGATTTTTTGAGGCAGACAGAGTAAAAGCACCATAGTTAGTAGATATGAAAGGGAAGGGAAAACATTTTGGAAGTTAACTTATGATAGAAATTTGTGGAAGACAGTGTTTTTAAGACAGGGAAACCCACTTGTGGAAAAGGCAAAATGGGGCAATGGATTATGAAAAATAACTTGAAAATTAAGATTAAAAATGTAAAGAAAATTAGCAAATGAATAAATAAGTCACCCCAAATAAATGTATAGGAAATTAGATGAAGTCTAAAAAAGAAAATTTCTGAGAAAAGCACTCAGATAAAACCTCAGCTCAAGTGTAGGGCATACTAACAGATAAAGCAGAAGAAATAAAAATCATCGGGTAATGGTATAATACTTTCGTTTTGAAATGTAGTGCCCATCTCTGTTTTGTTGGGCAATTTTCTGGAAACATATGTAAACTATGCAAAGTAATTAACTTTGAGGATAGATCCCTTAGAAGAAGCTGTTTGTAGCCCAGGGTAAGAGTCGAACATGGTGAGAAAAATACCACAAGGGGGCAGAAGAGGATGATGAAGGCTGTCTATTACTCTTCCTAAGTTACCTTTAACAAGTGTTCCTCAATTTTGGTATTTTGCAGGTCCAAATTAAGACATGTATACACCCCAATACTTCCTTACATAACAAGAAGAGAATTTCAGAGGAGGGATGTTCCAGAATTTAAGGCTGTTGAAATGCTATTCGTTCTAGTAACTTTTCTTCAATCAAGTGGCTTCCCCCACCCCATAATGCTTGCCAATATGCCACTTCTGTGCACACACAAAGAAGGTTGCCTGAAACACAGAAAATGACTTTTAAAGCACAGGTTGCATGACCCTTCATGATTTTCATAGCATAGCCCAGATTCACACAGAATGCAATGCCTGGAGCATTGGAGATCAGAAACACCAGAGAGTGACCAATTCTACTATAAAAACATAACCCTTATACTTCCACCTCATCAGCTCTGTCACATGGTGGCTTGTGAATGAGTGGTTTGAGGTTGGTTCATTTTTCAATCTGTGTCATTTTTACCCTGACTATAATGTACTTTTTTCTATCCTGACTCAAAGGTATGTATATTTATGCTTATAAGAGATTAAGTTCTTCCATGAAGCATTTGCTTTTCCAAAATTGTGACAGATTTAGCCTTTGTTCACTATGGTGTGGGTAATTCCACATGATAATTGGCTGATCATTTGTCTTGGTTATCCTCACTGACTTGGAACTCAGTGAATAGTTCTGCCATATGACATGAACTCCCACCAAACCATTCTATGAAGACAGACCAAAACTATGTTAGCAGCCAACACATGAGTCACAAAGACAGGATTAATAATGATTTGGAAAACAAAAAAATACATTTATGTATAATTAGAAATGAGACAACTTATAACCATGTCCTTGGTAACATCCATCATCCACAGGAATCATTGGGGATTAAGTATTTGGTGATTGCTGAGGGGCCAGTACAGGATTGTTATCAAGTTTATTATCAGAAAATACATCTAATTTACAGAGTGTATGTTTCCAACCCAAACCTCAAAAGGGCTCAATTTAGCAATTTATGTGATGTTCCCCCAACATTAAATAACCCTCAGGAATCAATGGACATACAATTCCTTTTGGAAAGCTCACCATCTGAAAACAGGAAGATACAATACATCCTCAGATAAGAGAGATATTTAGACCACAAATCAAAAAAGACTTACAAATTCCTTTCTCTTTGTGAAATCTTCCTGATCCCCTATCAGCCTTCTGTGTGTGTGGTCTTTCTTCTCAACATCTTTGAGCCAAATATTGTGGACATTTCCTTTTCCTGGTTCTTTGTGGAACAGTTTGGAAATTGACCATTGGAAGAAAATAAAATGGGAATAAATACAAAGCATTCATGGAATGATGGCATCTGTCTGTATTCTGATTCTGGTGACTTACATAGTATATAATGGGAAAAATAAGAATTTAGGGAAGCAAAAACCAAGAATGGTGTCATGGTAACAGGAACATGCTTGTTTGAAAGCTGACTGGAGCTTTTCTTTGCTTATTTTTGTATCATAGTGAATGCTACATGGTCAATAAGGGTATAGGTGATACATTAAAACCAGCACCTGGGCTCCCTTTCTTCACTCTTATACAGAAGTTAGGCTTGGCATGGGTGCTCATGAGTAAATTAAGTTGTTTTTCACAAACTTTGAAATTTCTTGTTTATCAAATAGATTTTTTAAGTACTCATATGATGCCTGGCACTGTGTTGCACATAAAACTACAGAGAAAAATCTCATGTGAGATCGTATTGCTTCTCACATAGCGACATTAGGGTGGTATTTTTAGTGCAATCAGGTGTTACTGTTGTGCTGTTAAAAACACATATTGGTCATAGTTGACACAAATAATCAGGTATTCATTTCTGAATGGAACATGACTGTTACAGGTCTATCATGCTTAGTGTAGCAATGAAACAAAAGCTAGGAATAACTTCCAAGTGTTCAGAGAGACAGGGTGATCAGGAAAATAAACAGAGCAAGAAGATAACAGACATACAAGCTATTAGAAAGAATTGTCAGTACTTCATTAAAGTAGTAAAAGTATATTTTTGATACTGTCTGATAAAATATCATTGTCAAAGTTTTACATACAACTATTTATTCTTCAAAATTCCTTAAGTGTGCAGCCTCATTTTGTGTGTCAAGAATCTAGCCTCAGAAGGTTAATTTACTTGTTTGAAAATTGCCATAGTCGGCAGAATCCAGCTGCGTAACCTGGTTTGCTTGCTGCCAAAGCCAGTATTCTCAGCCATTAAGCCAGTACTGCATACATCTTTAAAATTTAAATGCAATTCACATATCTCAAAATTCATGGATTTATATTGTTTTGTTTTGAATGCCTTGCCACTGGGCATTCAACAACCCAAAGAAAATAAAGAATACTTTTATTATCAAAGAAAATATTTCTACTTCCAGCTAGTTTTTTTCTGCATTTAAAAGCAGACACTTTCTGATTTAGTTCACCATCTATTTTTTGCCTGTTCTCAATTTTCATAAATTGGAATCAACATAGTATATGGTTTTTGGTCTACATGCCTTTGTTCAACATGTCATTTTTGAATAGGTAAACATATCATGTATATTTGAAGCATGTTGTTGAATTTTTTAAAATTTTGAAGTGAAGTCACTAATTTAGTTAACTATTGCCTTTTAGCATTTGAGATATTTATAATTTGGGGCTATTAAGAAAAACACTTGCTTGAAACTTGTTTTACATGTGTGTGAACATCTGTTTTCATTTACCATAGGTAAATGATGGAGTTGAATGGCTGGGTCAAAAGGTTGATGTTTGTTTATATGATACTGTTTCCACAGTTATGTTTGAACATTTTACACTCTGTCAGAGTGTATGGGAATTCCAGAGCATGTAGCACACAATTTTATAAGGCTAATCTTATTTTTATTTGAACATTGTTCTGAATGGGAAATTATTCCACAATTATGTAGATATTTTTCTTTTTCATTATTTCTTTATTTGCCGTGTGTGTGTGTGTGTGTGTGTGTGTGTGTGTGTGTGTGTTAATGTGACACACCATATGCTTACCAGGGGTGAAAGGCATTGGCTTGCAATGGCCAGAGAAAAACTTCTGCACTGGTCTTTAGTTGAGCTGATGTTTCCAGAGCTTGAAGGGACTCCAATGATTCATGATTCTCTGCTCTCCTGTGGGACTGTGGCTTACAGAAATGTATGGTGATGCCAAGCTGTTTATGTGGGATCTGTAGATTTTGTCTTATTAGGTCTCCTCATGGGCTCGTGATTGTACAGGAGGCACACAACCTCTGAGCCATCTGTCCATCTCTGTATGATTTTATATTTCAGTTAGCAAGCATGAATGTTTCATCTTTGTCAGATTTATCCTGCTAGTCATCTATATTTTGGACATTCAAGTGGGCGAGAAATGATACCTTATTTAGGGGTTTTATTTTTCAATTAACAGAGCATTTTTTAAATGGTACTAGTTTGCAGAAAAAATTAATGTGGAAGCACAAACTTCCCTCTTGACTTTCTCACACAGTTTCTCTTCCCATGAACATTTTTCATTAGTACATGTGTTGTAATTAAGGAGCCATTATTGATACGTTACTGTTAACTAGTTTAAAGTTTAGAGTTTGCATTGGGCTTCAGTCTTCATATTGTGCATTCAATTTTAAAATTAATTCATGTAATAATCATATACATTTGTGGTACAGTGTGATGATTAGATACATGTATATACTGTATCATTAACAAATCAGAACAATTAGCATTCCCATCTCCTTTAATATTATTTTTTTGCATTACGAATCATACAATAAAATTTTTCTAGTTCTATGTAAAATATAGTAAATTGTTGAAATCTATAGTCATCCTAGTGTATTGTAGGACATTAGGGGTTATTTTTTCTTTATAATTCTATTTTTGTATCTGTATCTCACTTTCTTTTATACCTCTTCCCCCTCTCTTTCTAGACATTAGGGGCCACCATCCTACTTTTTACTTCCATACATTCCATTTTTAAACTTCCACTGAGGAGTAAAAAATGCCATATTTTTATATTTTTTGCATATATGTATGTGTGTGTGGTTTGTATGCATGTTTGTATATGTGTGTGGGAGTGCATGTGAAGGCCAGAGATAGATATTAGGAAAGAACAAATTGAGTTTTATTACAAAACAAAATTACCAGTGTAGCCAGATAATTTGCTCATGTAAATAATCTCTTATCCATCTTCCTGAAAGAATATGTAGAATCTTATTAAAAAAGCTCATAGTATCTGTAAAACTGTCTGTTTTCATTTAGCAATGGATAAAAAGTTATTATCACATTTCATTTTTGTAAACATTTTCTATTCTTGTTTGAAACTTTAGCCATTTAAATAAATTCACTGGGGGGGGGGGGTTGAGTTCTATATATGGTGGTTTGCTTCAGGTGTCCCTCATAAACTTAGGTGTTCTGAATGTTAGATTCCCTGCATAGGAGATTTGGGAATTAACACGTTTTGGAGGCAGTGTATTGTTGGGGGCAGGATTATGGGTGTTACAGCCAGTTTCCCCTTGCCAGTGTTTGGCGCACTCTCCTGTTGCTGTTGTCCACCTTATGTTGGCCAGGGTGTGATATCCACCCTCTGCTCATGCCATCATTTTCCCCTGACATCATGGCGCTTCTCCTCAAGTCTGTAAGTTGAAATAAACCTTTATTTTTTTCAAACAATCTGCTCTTAGTAGGGTGATTTCTGCCAGCAATGCGAACCTGACTATAACAGTATGAAGCTTTCCCTTGAGTCTGTAAGCCAAAATAACCCCTTTTTTCCCAAAAGCTGTTCTTGTTCAGGTGATTTCTGCCAGAAATATGGACCAGACTGCAACACTGTAATTTACACTTAACTTACAATCCCTTGATAACACATAATATTTAGCAAATTTTATTATGCTATACACATATTTTTTCTGGGAAAAGTGATATATTAAGTTGTTTATAGTTGTGTTGTTTCTTTTTTATTACTTCTGTTTAAGAATTCTCTGTATATTAGGTGTCCAGCTAATCACAAATGCCATTTACTTTATAATTTTTTATTTTATTTTTATGTCTGATGATAAACACTTTTATGTACTTAGAAACAAACCCATTTGCTTATCTTCTTTTAAAAATTTTTTTATTTTATTTTATTTATTTGAGAGCGACAGACACAGAGAGAAAGACAGATAGAGGGAGAGACAGAATGGGCGCGCCAGGGCTTCCAGCCTCTGCAAACGAACTCCAGACGCGTGCGCCCCCTTGTGCATCTGGCTAACGTGGGACCTGGGGAACCGAGCCTCGAATTGGGGTCCGTAGGCTTCACAGGCAAGCGCTTAACCGCTAAGCCATCTCTCCAGCCCTATCTTCTTTTAATATGTCATTCTGGGGTTGGAGAAATGGCTTAGCAGTTAAGGCATTTGTCTGCAAAGCCAAAGGATCACAGTTCAATTCTCTAGGATCCACATAAGCCACATGCAGAAAGTGGCACATGCATCTGGAGTTTGCTTGCAGGGCTAGAGGCCCTGGCATGCCCATTCTCTCTGTTTCTGTCTCTCTCTCACACACACACATATCTGCCTCTCTCTCTCTCTCCTGCAAACAAATAAACAAAATTAAAATAAAATTTAATATGTTGGGCTGGAGAGATGGCTAAGCAGTTAAGCGCTTGCCTGTGAAGCCTAAGGACCCCAGTTCGAGGCTCGTTTCCCCAGGACCCACGTTAGCCAGATGCACAAGGGGGTGCATGCATCTGGAGTTCGTTTGCAGTGGCTGGAAACCCTGGCGTGCCCATTCTCTCTCTCTCTCTCTTCCTCTTTGTCTGTTGCTCTCAAATAAATAAAAAATAAACAAAAATTTTAAAAAATTAATTTGTCATTCTGACGACCTTTTTCTTAGGTTATCTTAGGTTTATTGTTGATTTTATCAGAAATTATATAATTCAAAAATAAGATCTGCAGGACATTGGGTTATCAACATTCCATTATTCATGGGGAAGAGATTTGCAAGAAACTGCCCCTCCCCAAGTATTAAGGCAGTTATTGGTGGGACAAAGGGAGACATTTTTCACTGGTGTAGCCACTGATAGTTTGCTCATGTAAATAATCTCTCATTCATGTTCCCCAAGGCAATCCTAATTAAAATTATTTTGTTATGCTCCAACAAGGTACATAAAAAGTAAAAGTAAGAGTGACACTAGTT
The DNA here is from genome assembly GCF_020740685.1 of Jaculus jaculus. Lineage (NCBI taxonomy): Eukaryota > Metazoa > Chordata > Mammalia > Rodentia > Dipodidae > Jaculus > Jaculus jaculus. The sequence continues at coordinate 130,684,988 of NC_059104.1, read as the reverse complement.
ACAAAGAGTAAAGTGATCAGTGAGAGTGGGAAAGGGACAGTAGAAATAATGGAGGGTAAATATAATGAAATGCATTATATATGTATGGAAATGACATAATAAGACCATTATTGAATATAACTAGTACATGTTAATGAGACAATAAAAATAAAATTTCATTCTTATTGTATCTGTCTTTTAATGGAATTTAATATTTTATTAACTACTGATATAATTGGACATAATTTGACTATATTGATATATTTTCTCTGAATGTGATCTTTTTTGTTTTATAATTAGAATAATTAAATTTTAGAGTTTTACTTTCTGCCTAAACTTCTAATTTTTCAATCTTTTTAAAATGATTACATTGAATAGTATACTAGTTATAATTTATTTGCTTTAGCAAAGGTCTTTATATACCTCAGATCAGCCTTGAACTCACTGTATTCCTGTCTTAGTCCCTTGTGCTGGTATTACAGGCATCCATGGCCATGTCTCATATTTAATTTAGCATGTATAAGTAAAAATTACTATCTAGTATTCACAAATAAGAGCTTTATAATAGTTGAATTCCATTTGAACTCCTATAGGTTCTGTGTTCTCTTTATCATGTATTTTACATATGAATATGCTGAAACACTCAAATCACCATGATGAACTTAGGCAGTAATAAGAATGAATGGTAGGGTGGCTATATATGGTGACTGTGTTCTGTTCATTGCATCTCAAATGCTAGAAAAGGGTGTTTTCAACATTTTTATCATAAAGAAGTTATATATATTTGAAGAGGTAGGCATGTAAACTTGATTACACCACATATATATGAAAATATCACATGATACCTCACTAAAAGGTTTTCTTTTGTGTTTTTACATGTCTGCTTAAAATAAATAGAAAATGTTTGGTTTTTCATTGTCATCTGCAAAGATATCATTCTTACTGAAATTCCAAAGGATATATCCTTCACCATTTTGCCACTTTTAAGATTATTTAAGGTTATTTCTATGTGTGTGTGTGGGGGGGGGAGATTACTGTGTATGCACATGTGACACTCCATATGCTTACCTGTGGTGGCCAGAGGGGAGAATCAGGTATTTTACTACATCATTCTCCTGCCCATTCTTACTTGAGCATGTATCTTTTACTGATTCTAGAGCTTTTCTTTTATTTTCCTGCTGTGAACTCCTGCAATTATTCTCCACTGTGGGAATGGGGTAACAGCAGCACAGGGCTCTTTGGAGTTGTTTATGTGGATCCTGGTGATTGGATGCCAGCGTCTATCAGTCCTCTTCAAGCTCTCTAGCTTACATAAGAATCTCTTAACTACTGAGCAATTTCTTTATCCTTAAAATTTTTGTCGTTATGTTTGGCTTTCTGTAGTTTCATAATGACAAATGTTTATTTTTCCTGATTGGCATTTGCTAAACTTATTGACCAGATAGGCTAAAGTATTTCACCATTTTAATTTTATTCTTGGCCATTATCTTTTCAAAATTTAGCATGTCATCTCTATGTATGTGTATTACTTCATGGAACTTGAATTTACTTTCACATTTTCTCTCTCTTTTCTATATTTCAGTTTGGATTATTTTTGTTGATCCATCTTCATACTCATCAAAACTTGTTCTATTGCTCTATTTAGTTTGCTCTTATGATTAATTTTGGTATTGTATTTTCTTAATACAACATTTCTGCATGTTCTTTAGGTAATTATTCTTTAGCTGAAATACCTCACTGTTTTATGTGTATTATCTACCTCTGTTATAATACACCAGAACACATTCATTATAGCTATTTTATTCTTTGTCAATACAAACATGTAGATTATGTCTAAACCTTCCTTTAATTGACATTTCCATGCTGATCCATGAATCAATTTTATCCAGTTTTCCCATGTTTATTTGTCATTGTATGGGAGGCAGTGTGTGTAAATAATTAGAAACTAGAGTAAATTTTACTTCCTTTAGGAAAATGTATTGCCATTCTTTCATCAGAACATTAAAATGTGGCCTTTGATCTAGAATGAGACTGAATGATATCTGGGAGTTCTTGCAACTATACTCAGATTCAACTTCACAGTGTTGGCTTAACATATTTTGAGGGTGAGAGAAAGACATTTCTTTAAGCAGAGTTTCAAATCTCAGACCGACCACAGAGACTTCAAGTACCTCTCCATGCATCAAGCTCATTTGCTTGTTTTATGAATACATAGAATCTTTTCCCCTGTCTTTCTGCCATCTACTTTCCTTTCAAACAACTAGCTAATTTTTTGTTTAAATCAATGGGCAGTTTATATTTTTACTCCCCAGCTTTGCTTCTGGATCTTCCACCCTTATTAGATTCCTATTCTAATTCCATGCCTCATATTTTTGTCAGGTTGAGGGAGCACACTTGATGAAGTTTTTGCGTAGCTTGGGAACTGCCAGTTCCTGTACATAACCTTTGCAAGATGCTGCTTTGAGCTCTAGAAATATCTGTGCACCTTTGGAACATCTTCTCAGCCCTCCTGTCCCATGCCAGTCTTCTAGCCACTACCTTGCCCTCAGGTAACAGTCCCTGAGTCTTCATCCCCTCCTGCTGTCAGCTACAGGAGTAATGTTTCCATATCATTAGTGAAAGCCCTCAGTGGGAGATTTTTGGGTGTCTGTAGGCATCTTTCAGACAACTTAGAATTATGATCTGTAAAGATGGACATAATATAATTAATATAAGTTAATAATTTGGCTAGTATCTCTTTATAATCATCTATGAGGGGATTGTTCTTACTACCATGTTACACTAAGAGACAAAGGCAGCAGTGGGTATCAGCTCCTAGAAATGGCTTGTAACATCTAAAATTTAATTCGCTTACATTTCTCTGTGTCTTCAGTTCTCTGATGTGCTCTGTAATTTATTCATAAAGCTCTCATGTTGAGGTTGGAACATTTGCTTCCAACCCAGAAGTAGAAGAAAGCTTTTCCAAGTTTTTAGCCAAAGATTTCCCAAAAGGCATAGAGGATTTATTGTTGTGTAATAGAATTGGAGGTACCACTATAATGGCCCTGATTGACCCTGTCATTCTTTTGAAATTACATGATTTAAATTGAAATTACTGAAAAGTATATATTTTATTTCAAAATGTGGCAAAATAAAAGAATTAAAGGCCAATGCCTATCCAAGAATCATAGTCACATTCTTGTTTTTAACATAAAGTGACATTTTGAATAGATTTACTACAATATACTATCAGATAGGGAATGGTAGCTGAGCTGTGAGTTAAGAAACACTTGGTACAGAACAGAAGAGGAAATGGGTGACAAAGATCATTTGCTAGTGCAACATGGGAAGCATATATTCATGGCATAGTCTACTAAGTAAAGCGGGAGGGGTTGAAAATGCACCAGGCTAAGCTGAGGTTGATTCCCCCTTGCAGAAAATGGGAAGTGGCAAGCAAAAGGTTTTATTTGTACTCAACAAAAGGTAAAAATATAAAGCTGGATCTAGGTTTCAACCTTGAAAAATGTAAAGTCAACATCTGAAAGGGGCTTCTGAGATCCTCTAGATTTCCTCATGATAGTGCATCGGGTGAGCCTTAGGAGACTATGTGTGTATTGCAGTCTTGTTCTTGGGAAGGGGAGAGGGCCTGGACTATGGACAAGTTGACACGTTTCCTGTTTGCAGGCTACAAATATGCAAAAGTTTTCTGTTTTAAGTATTTTCTGTAGAGCTGGTTTTGTCTTCAAATACTCCTTTAGCCTGCTTTTGTCATGGAATGTCCTGATTTCTCCATCTATTTGAATGGATAACTTTGCAGGATAAAGTAACCTTGGTTGACAGTTGTTATCTTTCAGAACTTGGACTATATCACTCCAAGCCCTTCTGGATTTAAAAGTTTGTGTTGAATAATCTGCTGTAATCCTGATGGGCTTGCTTTTGTAGGTAACTTGATTTTTCTTTCTAACTGCTTTCAATTTATATATATATATTTTTTTTGGTGTGTGTGTTTGGAAGTTTGATTATAATATGGTGAGGAGAGGTTCTTTCCAGGTTTTGTCTGGCTGCGGTTCTAAAGGCTTCCTGTATCTGTATTGGCACCTCTTTCCCAATTTCGGGGAAATTTTCTTCTATGATTTTGTTGAAGATGCCTACTATGCCTTTTGAGTGAAATTCTTCTCCTTCTACTATGCCCTGAATTCTTATATTTGATCTTTTCATAGTGTCCCAAATATCTTGAAATTCCCACTCATACTTTTCTATAAGTTTGTCTTTCTCTTTGTTGGACTGTATTAGATCTGCCACCTGGTCTTCTAGTTTAGATATTCTGTCCTCTCCTTCATCCATTCTACTGGTGAGAGATTTTCTACAGAGGTTTTTAGTTCATTTACTGTGTTCTTCATTGCTAGTAATTCTGACTGGTTTTTCTTTATTATTTCTATTTCCTTATTCATGTCTTGTATTGCCTTCTTTATTTCATGAAATTGGTGTCCTGCATCTTCTTTGATTCCTTTGATTTCCTCTTTAAGTTCTTCTTTGACTCCTTTGATTTGTTCTCTGACTTCTTTGAACATATTTAAAATCATTCTTTTGAAATCTTTCTCAGGCATTTCCTCTAACTCGTTCTCACTGGAGGTCATTTCTGATGCATTAATACTTTTAGGTGGATTTATATCGTCTTGCTTTTTAGTGTTTCTTGTGTTCTAATGTATATATTTTTGCATCTTGGATTAAGTTAATGCTTGGATTTTCTAGCTAGCTGGGTATTCTTAGCTGTATCAATTGATTTGATGTTATATTTTTTCAGGATAGGAGCTTAAGGTGTTATGTGTGGGTCTTAAGACTCTCAGAGTATCTACAAAGGTGCTCCTAGGGGTTGAGTTTCCCTGCTATGGGAGTATTCAAGTAGGCTGGGTGGAATAAAATACAGGTAGATTCTAAAAGTTACCTAAACACTGTACCCATTCAATCAAAAGCAGCCCCAAGTATGTATGCCAGAGTAGTTATTATAACAACCAGATCCTATATCAACATAGAGGTTAAGATTTCTGGTCTGTTGAGGGATCCCAGTCAGCTTGTGACCAAGTGAGACCCTTCCCTGGTGCAATCCCAGTTACTTTGGATGATTTTGGTCTCAGTCAAGTTGCTGGTTGGTCGTTGGGCTGCTGTTCTGATTTCTGGAACTGGACACTGGCTTTTCCAGTGGGGCAAACAGCCTGGCAACTGTGGCCCTGCAGATCAGCACCTCCGCTGCAGGAACTGCTGCTGCTAAAGCTGCCTCTGCTGGGTCTGTCAGCAGCTGAAGCTGCTGCTGCTGGGACCACTGCTGCTGCTGCCTCTGCTGCTGTTGCTGCTGTAGCTGCCACTTCTGGAGCCACTGCTGCTGCTGAAGCTGCTGATGTTGCTGCTCCTGGGTCTGCTGCTGCTGGGTCTGGTGCTGCTGCCACTACTGGGTCTGCTGCTGCTGGGGCCACTGTTACTGGTGCCAGAGCTGCTGATGTTGCTGCCAGACTCTGCTCCTGCTTGGGTCCTGCTGTCGTCTCAAGTTGGCGTGGTTGGGTCCTGGGACCACTGCTCTGTTCGCTGGAGCTGGGCTCAGGAAGTCGGGGAGGGAGCCGCAGCTCCTCTGGATCTCTAGCTGTTCCACATGTTCTTCTACCTCATGGTCTGCTCCTGTGTTGCTCACTACCACTCTCCCTTCACGTTTCCTGAGTTGTGGAGAGCTCCGGTGTGAGTGGAAGCTCCTGCACCTGGCTTTTCCTGCAGCTGGAGCTGAGCCTGGCGGCTTTCTCGTGTGCTGCTGCTGCAGCGGTTGGTGGAGCTGCAGGGGCCACTTTTGCCGGTCTGTGTGGACTCTGGAAGCTCTGGATCTCTTCTACTTCTCTGCTGCTGCTTCAATTTCCTATACACCTCACTTTTTAGTAAAAGTGTGTATTTTGCTGAGTTTTTTTTTTTTTTTTTTGTCTTTTTCCCCCCCAGGCTGCTTTGGTGTGGTACCTACACCACCATCTCTAGTTTTCTGTTTTAAATGTAACTTTTATTGATATAATCATACAGAATATAACCTACCATTTTATATAACTTGTTATGTAAAACATAATCTTTATTGATATAATCACACAGCATACAGTTTGCTCATTTATACAATTTATTGTGTAAAATATAATGTTTATTGGATCCTTTTCTTATTTCTTGGTCTGTACTGACTCTTACTTCAACTTAAACACAGAAATCTGAACTTAAAACCTAAAATCTGTGTATGAGGGATAATATATAGCATTTGCCTTTCTGCGTTTGGATTATTTCATTCAGTATAATAGCATCCAATTTTATCTACTTTGCTGAAAATTTCATTTTTCTTTAATGCTGAGTAGAGTTACTTTGTATGTATGTACCACAATTTCATCATCTACTCATCCTACTCATCCATTAATGACATCTAGCTGATGCCATTTCCTAGCTATTTTAACTAGAGCAGCAGCAGGAGGCAGAATACTTTAGGTACATGCCCAGAGTGGAATAGCTAGGTCATATAGTAGTTTTACTTTTAGCTTTTTGGAAACATTTACACTGATTTCCACAGTGGTTGCACCAGTTTATAAACTTCCCAATAATGAGTAATGGGTTCTCCACCCCTTCACCAACATTTGTTTGATGATAAGCATTCTGACTGGGTGAGGCAGAATCTCAAAATAGTTAAAACTTACAATTCTTCATGGCTGGATATGGATATTGCACACTGATTTAAAAGTTAGCCATTTGTGGTTTTTTTTTTCCAGAATTCTCTGTTTAATTACATAGCCCTCTATTTTATTTATTTTCATATTTATTTATTTTTAATAGATTATACTCTTTTATTTCCTCTCCCTTGTTCCTGTTTCCCTGGGACCTCCTCTGTGGGGATAAGGGATTTAATGTGTGGTCATGAAGGCCTCAGTCAACCCCAATGGGATAGTTAGGGAATGATGCCTATTCCCTCCCCCATTCTGTGACTCTTACAATCTTTATTTTCCCTCTTCTTCAATGTTCCCTCAGCCATAGAAGGCCTGTTGCAGTCTTGTGGAGTGTTGAGTTGTTTGTAACCTCTGGATTTCTGCTTTGATAGGTTTTTATTGATCACTGTGTCTGCCACCATCACCTTGGAGCTGGTTGTCAGGCTAGCAGTAAGAGCAGCATTCAGGGCACTACTCCCAGGACAAGTTCTCCTGGGCTCTGGCAGATGTGAAAGAGGTGGCAAATCGCATGGTGGGCAGTCTTTTATCTTCCTGCTTATCAATGGATCTTGGCTCTCCTCCATTTTCTCTGCCATCTGTTCAATACGGCAGATTCTCCAACCAAGAGTGAGAACAGCTCGGGTTAAAGGGAGTGTGCAAAGTTATTTGAGAGATTTTTGGTGTGCAAGACCACTTTTATTCTCCAGAGAGCAGAGGGAACTTCTTTCTGAAGTGTGTTTCTTGACTATGAGTTTCTGACTTGGTTTCCAGTACTAGGTTTGAGTGGTCTCATGTCCAATAAGAGAACAGTTGCTTACCTGCAGAGGCTGTGGGCTACTATTGCACAAGTGGTACCTCCTCTCTAGCTGGTTGACTTCATAAGTCTTCAGGGTTCCAGGCTTACTTATGCTGTTGATGACCATTTTCTTACAGCAGCCATAGCTCATTTTTGATTGAGTTGTTTCTTTTCTTGGGTTTTTCTTCTTGAGTTCTTTCTATATCCTCTTTATTAATCTTCTGTTAGATATGTAGCTGGAAAGTGTTTTCTCCTATTACTTAGGCTGCCTTTCAGCTCAATTAACCATTTATTTTGTTGTAGGAAAGCTCTTTATTTTAAACTTCCAAATGTCCTATTTGTTAATTGTTGGGTTAGTTCCTGAGTTGAAAGAGTCCTATTGAGAATGCCCTTATCTATAGCTTTATCTTATATACTCCCTACATTTTCCTCTGGTTGTTTCAGAGTTTTAGAAGTATGTTTATATCTCTGTTCTATATGAAGTTTTATGCTGGAGAAAAGTTAGGATCTAGTTTCATAGTTCTGCATCTAGATAACCAGTTCTTTTTTTCCCCCAACACTATTTATTTAAGGTATCATCTTAAACCAGACAAGGTGGTGCACACCTTTAATCCCAGCACTTGAGAGGCAGAAGTAGGAGGATAGCTGTGAGTTTGAGGCCACCCTGAGACTACATAGTAAATTCCAGGTCAGCCTGGGCTAGAGTGAAACCCTACCTTGGAAAACCAAAAAACAAACAAACAAAAGGTATTATCTTGCCTCCAGTGTGGCTTTTGAATATATTTTGGCTGTACATGCCTGGATTTATATCTGAGTATTCAATTCTATTCTACTAATCTATGTTTCTGTTTTTGCCACCAGTACCATGTTCTTTTTATTGTTATAACTCAAGTATGGTAATGTATCCAGCATTATTTTTTTATTCAAGAATACTTTGGCTATATGTTGTCTTTTTTACTTCCACATGATCTTTAAGATTGTTTTTTAATGCTTCTTTAAAAATGATCAAGAGTGTGTAATTGGGATTACATTGAATCTGTAGATTCCATTCAGTAGAATGGCCATTTCGATAATATCAGTGTTTGTTTGTTTGTTTGTTTTTTTTTTTTCTCATTCCATGGTCAATTGGAGATCTTTCCATTTTCTGATGTCTTCCTCAGTTTCTTTCTTCAGAGTTTTGACATTTTCTTTGCAGAGGTCATTTACTTGCTCAGTTAAGTTTATTCTAATTTATTTTTGAGACGATGTTTGCCACTGCTCTTTAGTAAGGCTACTGATTTTGTATGTTAATTTTTTATTCTGACACTTTTCTAAAATTATTTACTTGTTATATGGTATTTTGGCTACACTCTCTAGGCTCTCTTAAGCATAGAAATATGACATCTTCCAACAGGGATATTTTGATTTCTTTTTTTATTAAGTAGAAATGTTGTATGGATATATAGTCTGTTGGTACCATTATTTCCCTCCTCCATGCCCCCACTCCACTGAGGGTCCTCTTTAGTAGGATTGCTGGTATTCACCATGGAGTTGTGGGTTTAGAGTTGGGGTGACTCTTTTCCTATTTGTATCCCTTTTATTTCTTTGTCATATCTCATTACTCTAGCTAATGATTCAAACACTGTATTAAATAGGAGTGTAAAGAAGGACACTTCATCTTGTTTCTCATTTAGTGGAAATTCTTTGAGTTTTTCTCTAATTAGTATGATGTTGCCTAAAGTTTTGTCATTTATAACCTTTCGTTTTTTGATATATGGTCGCTCCATTCCTGTGTTCTCTAGGGATTTTATCATGAAGGTTTTTTTTTTTAGAAGGCTTTTGCATCAGTTAAGATTATAGTGTGAATGCTGTCCTTGAGTCAGTTCATAGTGTGTATTATATTCATCAATTTGCATAACTTGAACCATACTTTCATCACTGTAACAAAGCCAACATCATTATGGTGAATGATCTTTGTTATGTGTTCCTCTTTTTACAAGTATTTTGTTGAGAAAATTTACCTCCATGTTCATCAGAGAGATTAGTTTATAGTTCTTTTTATATGTCTTTATCTGGTTTTATCATTAGAGTTATGCTGTCTTTGTAAAAAATATGTTTTCAAGTTTTCTTTACTTTTCTATTTCACAAAATAATTTGAGAAACATTACTTCTTCTTTAAGGGTCTGGTGTAGCCTCAAAAAGGCCCTGACTGAAGCTAAGGAAAATTGGCAAAACAAGCAAGGGTGCTGTTTTCCTGATGAACCAGATACCAGCACAAGGGGGAAGGAGACCAACACAGAGAAAAATCAACTGCTACCAAATCAGAGAACCAGAGCCCCAGAGGCCCCAAACACCTCATCACTGAAGCAGACCAAAAATGAACCCAACATGGCTCAGGGAAATTTTGCAGAAGATGGGTGGAAAGAATGTCAGAGCCACATGTTGAGTCATGATATGCAGAGACATTTATCATACCAATAACTGTAGGGTAACTCCACAATGCACGACCCATATACATCAACAAGGAGGGGCCATTGGGGAGGGAGTAGGTCACGGATGAGCCTAATAATGGTATCAAACTGCCTGTATTTGTTGAATACAAAACTAATTTTAAAAATCAAAAAAAAATAAAAAATAAATGAAAAAATAAAGGTCTGGTATGGGCAGATGTTTTGATCTCTAGTGAACATATAAAATGAAATGTTGAAACCACTGGAGCTAAGGCATTTGTCATAGAGAAGACATAGATGTTAAAGTACCATTACCAGAAGGAATTGCACATGAAAAACATTGCCATTTCATCCCCTAGATCCTCATTAACATGTCCAGTCATGGATTATTGTCCTTCTCAGGGTCACATGAAACAGATATGGTTCTCAAAGCTTGTACCTCACTATTTACCCCATTGCTTTTTACTTACATCTTTACTTTCAACTATGTTCTGAAAAACGCTGTGTGTCATCTCATACCCATAACTTTTGGTTTTTCCAAGAGCCTGTAATGGAAATGTTACTCCAATTTTAAGACACTCTAGAGAAGCATGCATCTAGAAAAATGGAATCAGTCACAAGGTGGCAGAAGAGTTCAGCCACACCCTCCACTAAAGGCCTTGAGAGACCTCAATTTCTGAAACCAATAAATAGTATTTGAGGGTTCATGCCCATTTGTTGTTCTGGGATCACTGAGAAAGGGATATCAAGAATGGCAACAGCAACAGTGAGAATTCCTGAAGATCAGGATGGGATGAAGTCCTAGCAAGAATGCCCATGGGATGCCTCTTCCAAAGACACCCAAGGACATTTCCCTAAGGAAATATGGCCAGAGAGAAAGAGTAACATCATTTGTAAACTATGTTCTAAATGAATAAAAAACAAACACTGCATTGATTAATTTAAAAATCAACAAATTAAGGAGTAAAATGTACTGAGCCTATAGAGAGACTCTTTGAATGAATTATATGAAAGACAAAGTGGGATATGATCCTGACCAGATCTCTTACCTATTCCAACCACATGTGATTCAGTAATGGCCTTGACTCCAGTTCAGAACACAGACAATTGCAAAAGCAATATCAATGTCCTGAAGGTTATGCTCCTCTACCTATAAACCCTCATCGTTCATTCCTTTATGTTGGTCATGATTTGGCCCTCATCTCCTCTTCTCAGACACACTTTTCTTGAAATGTTTTCTTACCATCAAAACATTATTCTCCTTTATATCTTGTCATCATGAACTGTCAAATGCTTCTTTAATTTAAATGAATCTGTCTTTCCCCACTAAAAGCTGTAGTCTATATTCTTACAAGCATCAACATATGTTCTGACAATGTTTATTTTATTAATGTATTAATGAGGCAATGAAACACATCAAATACAGATGACATCAACCTGTTGAAGATGAATATTTCTGTTTTATTTATTCAATTGAAAGAGAGAGAGAGAGAGAGAGAGAAATAATGGGCATGCCAGGGCCTCCAGCAGCTGCAACTGAACTCCAGATACATCTACCACCTTGTGCATCTGGCTTACATGGGATTCGGGTCAGAATTTTATTTTACACATTTAAAAATTTAAGATACACTCTAGGGCCAGACTGCCTCACCTGAAAAGTTCCAATGACAGAATTAACAAACTCTGTGATTAAGACTATTCTAGTTAATACTTATATGCTTCCATTTCTCCATTTATATAACTTTGGTAATAGTAATTCACATCTTTAGCTAATTATAAAATTACAAATTGTTTTGTGAACATTAGATATTATGGCAGGCATCATGATCAATATTCTACCATACTGTGTGGATGCCACTGATTTTATAGACTTATAGAAACATTACCCTTTCTTCTTTGAGACTTCCATTCAGCTGTTTGTAAAATGTCAGACTTTTTTTCTTATATCATCAGATCTATTGCATGGTGAATAGCACACATATCATTAAAATAATTACTTAAAAGCAGTTCTGGGATGAGGGGATTACTCAGTGGTTAAAGACACTTGGATATAAAGCTTGACAGCTAAATTTGATTCTCTAGACCAACATAAAGCCATATGGACAAAATTGTGCATCCAGTGAATGCAACTGCAGTCTGTTGGCAGTGTTAAAAAATCCTGGCATGCCTTCTCTCTCTGTATGTTTTTCTGCCTATCTCTTTCTCAAGGAAAAAATAAAATAAAATTAAAAAGTTCTCTCTCTATAAGTACTTTTGCCATTTTTATTATTTACATTCATGTATTCATGTTGTAGTGACCAAATACTTGACAGGAAGCAAATTAAGGGAGGAAAAGTTTTATTCTAACCTACGTTTTTGAGGGAATGTATTCCATCATGGCAGGGAAGGTGTGGCAGCAGAAGGAGGGATTGGGTCATATTGCAGTAATAGTCAGGAAGCAGAGGATGAACAGGTAGTGGGGCTTGATTATAATACATCAAGACCAGGCTGAAGAGATGGCTTAGAGGCTAAGGCACTTGTCTGAAAAGCCAAAGGACCCTTGTTCATTACCCCAGTACCTACATAAAGCCAAATGCACTAGGTATCATATGCATCTAGAGTTTGTTTGCAGAGGCTAGAGGTCCTGGCAAGCCCATTGTCTCCCAATCTCTCTCTCCTTCTCTCTCTCTCTCTCTCTCTCTCTCTTTGTCTCTCTCTATAATAAATAAATATTTTTTAAATTTTTTGTAGTCAGTGCATACAGTCAAATTGGTACCATTGTTAGCCTCCACCCTGTCCTCCCCCCTCCACAGAGACCCTCATTGTTGGGGTACATGAGTTGTGCATTATAGGGTTAGCCTTTAGTTTTGGGTAGGAGGAAATGTCTCTACATGTCATGACCCAACATGTGGCTCTAACATTCTTCTGCAAATTTCCCTGAGCCATGTTGGGTTCATATTAGGTCTGCTTCAGTGTTGATGTCTTGGGAGCATCTGAGTCTCTGGATATCTGGTTTGGTAGGAGTTGATTGTTCTGTGTGTCTATCTCCATCATTGTGCTGGTTCCCAGTTTGCCAAGAAAACAGCATTATTGCATGTTTTGCCAATTATTCTTAGTTTCAGCTGGGGCCATTTTGAATATGATGGGGTGGTTCTCTCCTTAGGATCTGCATCAATTTGAAAAAGAGAATCAGATTCTCTGACAGAGAGTAAAGTTAGCACCAAGTAAATGTGATGACCATTATTTTTTTTAGATAGCATTTAAAAAAGAGTGGGCTCATTGTTGGATATGGTTCTGACTTGTTTTCCAGGTCTTGCTATGGGTGCTGTTCCACTGAGCAGGTCAGTTAGCCAATTTGAGGGCATTTGATTCCCCACCATGGCTATGCACCACTATTTCACTTGTATAAGCATCACATCAGGTTATTTGCTGCAAGGTAGGTTAGACCATTCATTGCTTGGAGAGATACTAGTTATTTTTCCCCAGTTGCTTATGTAGCACCTTTCTGCACTAGATACACTAACTGTCTGGGGACTAACTCTCTTCCAGCTTCCAGCCATGTCACTCCATGATATATATCAACATTGTATGGTTGCTTTAGCAATAGGGTCTTACCACTAGCTTGTGGTGGGTCCTCAAGTGCTCTGAAATAAATCTGTCTTCTTGTGGGAGACCTTGTAGGTCTCTGTGATCAAAAGCTCATTGTGGATGATATCTGCCTGCTGGTACTGGGAGTTATAGATCAACACCAAGAAGAGAAGGAAGAAAAGGAGAAGTAATATAAAAGAGATGGAGAGATTAGAGAGAAGAGGGAGAGCGAGAGGGAAAGAGAGAAACAGAAACAGGAGGAAATAATGGTCACTTTTCTTTGTACCCACTCAAGGGCCTTCTGAATCCAGTGTTACCTCTAAGGGCCTGGTAAAGGTTTAACCATTTGGTCTGTCTTTGGGATGTAGAGTTTTATGGTACCATTGCCATTTGAGTCTAGTTATTGTGTTTCCCACCCCTTCCTTCTCCTCCTCACCACCCTCCCTACTGTCCATTCCTCAAGATGCATGCTAGGTATGTCAGCAGCTTGAGTAGATTCAAGTTAGGAGCCATAAATGTGTGAGACTATGTGGCAATTATATTTCTGTGATTGGGTGAGTTCACTGAGAATGATTTGTTCCAGGTTTGACCACTTTTCTCCAAATTTCATTGTGTCATTTTTCCTTACTGCTGTATAGAATTCCATAATGTAGATATACCACATCTTAGTTATCCATTTGTCGAATGATGAACATCTTGGTTGCTTCCAGCTCTTGGCTATAACGAATTGAGCAGCTATAAAGATGGTTGAGCAAATCTCTCTGAGCTGAGGCATGGAGCTTTTAGGGTACATGCCCAGTAAGGGACTAACTGGGTCTGTTGGTAACTCTATAGTCAGCTTTTCAGGAGTCTCAATATTGCTTTCCAAAGTGGTTGTACTATCTTACATTCCCACCAATAGTGGATGAGGGTTCCTATTTCCCCACATCCTCACCAGCATTTATTTGCGTTTGATTTTTTGATGTTTGTTATCCTTACTAGGGTAAGGTGGAATCTCACAGTTGTTTTAATTTGCATTTCCTTGATGATTAGGGATGATGAACATTTCCTTTAGTGTTTGTTTGCCACTTGTATTTCTTCCTCTGTGAACTGCTTGTCCAACTCTTTGCCACATTTTGTGACTGGGTTGTTTGACTTTATATTGTTTATGTTTTTGAGTTCTTTGTAGAGTCTAGAAATTAGGCCTCTGTCAGTTGATTATTCAGCAAATATTTTCTCCCATTCTGTGCAAAACCTATTGGATTTGCTTACTGTATGTTTGTCTGTGAAGAAACTTTTCAGCTTCATAAGATCCCATGGGTTGAGTGAATGTTTAAGGTCCTGTGCTACTGGGGTTTTGTTCAGGAAGTTTTTTTCCCATTCCTAAATCATGGAATGTTCTATCTACCTTTTCTTCCAGTAGTATCTAGTAGCTGAGTTTCTGGTGTTATATTTAGGTCTTTAATCCATTTGGACTTTATTGTTGTGCATGGCGAGATGTATGGATCAAGTTTCAATTTCCTGCATATGTTTATCCAGTTTGTCCAGCACCATTTGTTATAGTTGCTGTCTTTTTAGCCTATATTGTTAGGGCCTTTGTCAAATATCAAGTAGCTATAGTTACCTGACCTAAAAACAAGGTCCTCAATTCTATTCCATTGGGTTATACTCCTGTTATTATGCCAGTACCATGCTGCTTTAATTATTATGTCTTTATAATATAGCTTTAGATCAGGTATAGTGATAACTCCAGAGGTGTTTTGTTTGTTTGTTTGTTTTGTTTTTTTATTGCTGAGCAGGGACTTCCAGTACTATATTGAAGAGCAGAGGTAAGAGTGGACATCCCTGTCCTGTTCCTGATCTCAATGGGAATTCCTTCAGTCTCTCTCCATTAAGTATTATTTGGGCCCTTATTGTGTTGAGACGTAAAGTGACCATGCCGATTGTCTCCAATATTTTGATCATGAAGTGATGTTGTATTTTGTCAAAGGCTTTTTGTGCATCTATCAAATGATTATGTGGTTTTTTGTGTTTAGCCTTGTTTATGTGGTGTATTACATTGATTTCTGTATGTTGAACCACCCCTGCATTCCTGGGATGAATCCCACTTGATCATGGTGGATAGTGGATTTGATATGTTGTTGGATTCAGTTTGTGAGATTTTTGTTCCGGATCTTTGCTTCTAAGTTCATCAGGGAAATAGAACTGTAGTTTTCTTTTCTTGTAGCATCTCTGCCTGGTTTTGGTATTAGGATGATAGTAGCTTCATAGAAGGAGGTAGGGAGCTGTCCTTTTTCTCCAATTGTTTGGCACAGTTTGAGAAAGAATGGTTTCAGTTCTTCCATGAAGGTGTGATAGAATTTAGCTGAGCAGCCACCTGGTCTTGGACTCTTCTTTTGGGGGAGGTTTTTTATTATCTTTTCAATTTCGATGGGTGTGATATGTTTTATTATGATCTTAACTTGCTCTGAGTTTAGCTTTGGTAGATGGTATGTGTCTAGGAATTTATCCATTTCCTCCATATTTTCCAATTTTGTGGAGTAGAGGTTTTGAAGTATGACCTGATGTTTCTCCCAATTTCATTTTTGTCTGTTGTGAACTATATTTTCTATACTTTTTCATTTTTGTTAATTTCTATATTTTCTATACTTTTTCAATTTTGTTAATTTGAAGCACCTCTTTTTTTTTTTGCTTGATCAAATTGCCAAGGGTTTTGTCAATCATGTTTATTTTTGCAAAGAACCAACTCTTTGTTTCATCAATTTTCTTAATTGTTTTCTTAGTTTCCAATTCATTAATATTTTTCAAAGCCCTGAACACCCACTCCCAGTGACCTACTTTGTCCCAAGACTCCATCTCCTAATGGTTCCACAGCCCTGTCAAACAGCACCAACAGGTGTGGAGCAGTTATTCAAACAAATGAGTATATGGAGGATAATTTACATTAAAACCACAACACCATTCATTTAATTCAGCTTCTTACTTTTGAAGTAGTATTAGATTCACATAGATGTTCCAAAAAAAATCAACTTCTAGTATTTTTTAAATTTTTAAATCATTTTTGTTTATTTTTATTTATTTGAGAGCAACAGAGAGACAAAGAGGGGGAGAGAGAGAAAGAATGGGCACATCAGGTCTTCCTGCCACTGCAAACGAACTCCAGACACATGCACCCCCTTGTGCATCTGGCTAACATGGTTCCTCGGGAATCAAGCCTCGAACCAGGGTCCTTAGGCTTCACAGGCAAGCACTTAACTGCTAAGCCATCTTTCCAGCCCAACTTCTAGTATTTTTATTGAGAACCTTAGTACATGGGCATACTGTAATTTGATCATAATCCTCTCCCATTACTCTCATTAGTCTCCTCCTACATCCCCAATCCCAGTGTACTCAATCCTCTTTCCCTGTATGCACTCTTCTATTATGATGTCTCATTTTTTTTTCATCTTCTTCCATTCTCCATCATCTATGTCAAAATATCAGTGGGTTCAGTATTGTTCTGGCCTTATGGAGGTGGTAATCTTCACTGTGAGGTCATGAATGTACCAATTCCTTTATGTCCAGGGATAGTGTCCCAGAGTACCCCTCTGAACTCTGGCTCTTAAATTCTTTCTGACACTTCTTTCTCTCTGTTCCAACTTAAGATGTAAATATGGTACCAATATTCAAAATATGACATTATCTTTGTTGTAACACTACTAAATAGACTATACTTGATCAAACTTGGCAAGTTTTGAAAAACATTCATTTTTCTTATGCAGCACATCATAGATATTCATTTAAAATATTTATTTCAGAGATAGTGAGAGAAAGGAGAGAGAGGGAGTGAGACACAATAGACACATCAGACCCCAGTCACTGAAAAAGAACACCAGATGCATGTACCACCTTGTGCATCTGGCTTTATGTGGGTATTGGGAAATTAAACTCAGGTCCTTAGGCTTTGCAGGCAAGTGCATTAACCACTAAACCATCTCTCCAGCCCTAATTTCATTTTAATAACTATGAATATCATTAAGTTATGAAACTATTCCATCATATAACATATCCTCTCCCTTATATCATCCCATAAACCTAAAAGACAAATTAGCTACTGTATTTATTATAATTTAGAATTTATAGAATGTAACCTTTTCAGATCCTGTTCTGGTACTCAAGACAGTATATTGCAGATTCACTCAAATTGTTCCACATAATCTTAGTTTTTTAAAAAAAATATTTTATTTTTATTTATTTACTTATTTGACAGAGATATAGGGAGAGAGAGAAAGAAAGAGAGAGAGAGAGAGAATGGGTGGGTGCAGATGTGTGAGCCCCCCATTCATCTGGGTAACGTGGGTCCTGGAGAATCAAACCAGGGTCCTTTGGCTTTGCAGGCAAATGCCTTAACCACTAAGCCATCCCTCCTGCCCACTATTAGGTTTTTATTAGAGTAATACTGCATTTACTTATTCACTCATATGTTCAAAAACATGAATTCCTAATTGTGGGATATTTAAAAACAAAGTTGTTATAAACATATCCAATTTAGTATAATAATAAGCTTTGATTCTGTATATGCTCAAGACAGCATAATTATATATGAGTATTATATATTTATATGAAACTATTTATTAGGTTTAAATTTTTTATTCATTTTATTTACTTGAAAGAGAGAGAGGGAGAGAGACAATGGGTGAGCCAGGCCTTCAGCCTCTGTTAACAAACTCCAGATGCATGCACCACCTTGTGCATCTGGTTTACATGTGTCCTGATGAATAGAATCTGGGTCCTTTGGCTTTGCAGGCACATTCCTCAAGTGCTTAGTCATCTCTCTAGCTTTTAATTTGCTTTTTTTTTTTTTTAGAGGTGCTGTATGATCTTCAACTTTTTCCAGAAATATGTGAGAATTCCATTTGTTGAAATGTCTTGTATATTGACCACATGTTTTCATTTAGGCATTTAAATATCTGTATAGTTATATCCTTTGTAAAAAAAAAAAAAAAACTTAATTTAGGTTTATCTAATACTGCATGGGGTTGCTCATCTTTTCTTGTACCCTATTTTTCATTCATATATCCTGATTTATTTTATGTCTATTGCAATATTCATTTACTTTCTAATTGTGTTGTACAGTTTATTAGTGTTAAGTTTAGAGCACTGTTTTTATATGATAGCCACAAGTATCTCTTTTCACTGGTGGCTTGCACATGACTTCCCCAAGTATTATTTGTATGGGTTTGTCAAGAAAGAGCTGGCTATATTTGTGTGAGCCTGTTTATGTATCTACTCCTCTGCCAAATACCAGGCTATTTTGACCTCTGAATTGTGTAGACAGAATAAAATTGGCAGGAACAATTCCTGCCCTTTCCTGCAACTTTCTTTAGTTTTTACACATTTTAAATTATTGTAGATACTTTGTTTTTTGTTATAAATTTTAGTCAGATTATTTACATCTGAGGTGTACAATGTTTTAAAAACGTCAATCCAAAACACAGTTTCATCCAGCAAAAGTAAATTATAATAATATAATAATATATAACATGTACACATATAAGTCTGTGGAGTCACCCTCTTGTCCTGGGGCCCTCTGTTTTTCAATCAGATTAACTGGCCAGTGAATAAGCTCTAGTGGTTCTATGGCCTCTGCCCGCCTTGGCACCTCAGCTGCAGGCACATGTAGCTGCCTGGCTTCTTATGTGGGTGATGGGGATCAAACTCAAGTTCTCATATTTTTGCAGCAACTATAAAGCATTTTTCCAAATTGATTACATATTTAAATATTATGGGCTATGTTCTGTTCCTAAATTTATAAATATTTGACTTTTAGAAGGAAAATGTGCATTGAAAAACACTGTCAAGAGCCAGGCATGGTGGCACACACCTTTAATCCCAGCACACAGAAAGTAGAGCTAGGAGGATCATCATGAGTTCAAGGCCACTCTGACATTACATAGTGAATTCCAGGTCTGCCTGGGTTAGAGCAAGAACCTACCTCAACAAACAAAACAAAACAAACAAACAAAGACCAAAACCAACCAAACCAAAAAGTAGTGTAGAAATTTACAATATTTCATTCAAAACTAAGAATTATATAATTATTTATGTTCTAGGACAGAGAAGTTTTTCTTTTCTCCTACTGCTTCCCTTCTTCAGTGACACAACCCGTAATTCCTGAAGCTTTTTACAATATCTTTCTTTCCTTTTATATGTGATGAACCTGAATATGACAGTCAAAAATGTAATTTGCCTTAACTGGTAGCTCTGTTCTCATTAGGCACACATTGCATTGATTCTCAGTGTAACTTGAACACAATAATATCAGGCTGACATATGATCACCAAAACTTTTCCATATGCAATATGTAAAATTTTACCTATCAGTAATAGTATACCTTGAAAATTGTGAGAATTACTTTCCTGTTTTCAAAAATAGCCACACATTTGTAGTTACAAGCTTAGTTTGATAGCATATTTGCCAATGAGGAATTTGGAACTACAAATTCACCATGAACGCTCTGGACATTGAAACATGTCTTAGTTATATTGGATCTCATCGTAAGTTGACCTTTTTTATCCCAGAAAAATAATGCAAAGGCACATATGTTGGTTTGTTTACTTGTTTATCTATTTCCATTTTGAGACAAATATTACTATGCACCCTAAGTGACCTTGAACTCACAATCCTGTTGCCCCAGCATCCCAAGTGATGGAAATGCAGGAGTTTTGAGCCAGTCTTAGCCTCACAGTACCCATTTGAGCTTAAATTCCAAGTAAGTTATAGAGTATTTTTATGTTTTTTTTTTTTTATTTTTACAAGAAATAGAGGGTATGTTGTTTAACTTGACTGTCCTTTCCTGAGTTCTAAAATAGTCTGATTTCTCTATTACCATCTCAGTGTTTGGCTCATGCAAGTGTATCTATATATATATATATATATTACAGTATACACACACACACACACACACACACACACACACACGCACACACACACACACATGCAGACACTTATATATGTTCTATCAATTTTATTGCAAATAAAACATAACATAATACCAGGTAGGTCACATGTACTTCATTGATGCCTTTTAATGCTCCTCACAGCTCTCTTTAACAAACAGATTATTTTTTTAGACAGCACATTGCTTTCTTTTTCTTTTATTCTTATACTTAATGGTCTTCTAGATTAGTTAAAAACAGTATTATTGTCTTATTCTTTGAAAGTAGGATTTTGATGTCTTTGCCATGGCTGGAAATAGTGGAGATGTCTCATTAGAATATTATCTTTCTCTGTTTCTATAAAGACAAAAATACCACTTTTGTTGCTGCATGTTTTCTAAACATTGAAATGTTATTAAAAATGTTAATTATGAAAGCCTCAACATCACTAGCAAGCATAAATATGCCTTTTTAGTGTGCTTTGTAAAGTGTGTTTGAGATATTTACTAGGTAATATCTTTTCATTTCCTATGATAAGAAGCTCATAGGCTGAATGGAATTTGTCAAATTTACATTGGTACTGCCTGCCAACTATGCATATGGATGAGCAAGCTCTATTTAGGGTTTAAATGAGACATAAATAACCTTTTGTTTTCTGTTTTCTGTAGTTTAATTAAAATTTTCATAAAAATAAGAAGATAATTGGAAGTTCTATTTTTCAAATTAAAATGACTAAGAGGTAGTGTACATCAGTACATTTTATGTTTCTAAGATATTATGTATCACTTGATATACAATAGGAGGTATGATTGATGCAAAACATGCTCCACACTGATGCATCTGTTATCCAAATTTCCTATTTTGTTTTCCCAGAAAACATTTAGTTGCGACTTATCAGTGGGTCTATGTACTTTTGCTTAGTTTCAAAGAACAATTAAGAAAATGACAAGATGTTGTATGACTTTTTGGTGTAGTATATCTATGCTAATTCTTTATAAGTAATTTTCAACTAAATATTGATATATATTTTTTTTCACATGCCAGATATCTTTCTTTATTCCCCATCCATCACCAAGACTACAGGTGTGAACTGAGCAGGGAAGGCCCAGGTCATTCCCAGCATCCTGTCCAGCTGGAGGGAGTTAGAGACATAATTAAAATAGGGATATAGAGAAACAAACTTTTAAAGATAGCTGTGTCTAGTTGTGTGAACATAGATTAAGTATTGAGATCTGACAAGGCTGGAAGTCATTGTTTTGCTCATTGCCATTTGGCTCTTGAGCCTAGCATGAAACAGCCCTTAATTTCCCTTTTTCCTGGTAGTAAAATACAGGTATGTAAACAGCCCTTTAGCATAGTGATTAACATGTCACCGTGAAAACCGTCCCATTCCATCTTCACAAGCTAAGTAATTGGATATTTGTGTACTACAATTTAGCACAAATACTTCAGGCCTCAGTTGTCAAATCACTGGTATTGTAAATGTAGCAATGAGTATGAAATTACTCCTTGACTTCTGAGTAATTATAACTTCAAATGTTTGTGCATACTGTAAGAGGTTGGCCTCACCTTTTTCATTTTGTCAATATTTGAATTCCTACTGCCTATTTTGATAGACTCTATTAAGAGGAGATAATATTTGTACAATTAAGTCAGTATCTACTTGGAAGCTTTAAAAAAAAAAATTTGAAATCTTGTCCTTGGGATCACCCTTTGCTCGGCTATTCACATACAAGAGTAACAGTTGAATGGTGAAGTAAGATGGTCTACAGCAGGGTGTTTGGTGAACCTGCAGACAAATGAAAGGTGTGCACAGACACTTTACAGCGGGACCTGTACTGGAAATCCGCGACAGTATGTGACAATATAGTGTCACTTGTGACTCAAGCAACAGTGCGGATTTCCTGTGCTTGATGAATGAATGTATTTGGTGTGGTTACTTCAGTTTCAACGTCTAAATAATGTCTTTAGTTTTCTCCTTTTAGTGTGTCTATTATTTGTACTATTGATTGACGGGGGTCTATTCTTGGGTTACAAGGTTATTGTCAATGTGTGATTTGCGTTTTTGTTTTTTATAGATGACCTAATGTGATATATCAATTTTTTTTCAAGTGTTCTTTTAAATTCTTTTTTTTTTTAATTTAATTTATTAGTTTTCTTTTCAGTAAATACAGGCAGTTTGGTACCATTATTTAGGCTCATCTGTGATCTACCCCCTCACATTAGACCCTCCTTGTTAATGAAAATGGGTCGTGCATTGTGGAGTTAGCCCCCAGTTATTGGTATGATAAATGTCTCTGCATATCATGACCCAACATGTGACTCTGACATTCTTTCCGCCCCCTCTTGCGCAAAATTTCCCTGAGCCATGTTGGGTTCATTTTTGGTCTGCTTCAGTGCTGAGGTGTTGGGGGCCTCTGAGGCTCTGGCTCTCTGATTTGGTAGGAGTTGATTTTTCTCTGTGTTGATCTCCTTCCCCTTTGTGCTGGTATCCGGTTCACAGGAAAACATAAATATTGATATATTTTTAGAAAATAAAAATAAATATGAAATCTTTTTAATCACTCAGTAGCTATATTTTCTGTATCAATGTATTTAACCAATTGCAGATGAAACACATTCAAGAAACACAGTGTCTATACCAAAAATGTACAGATTTTTTTCTTGTCACATCCCTAAAACTGTATAGTATCACAGCTATTTTCATAAGATTTTCTTTGTATTACAGACAGCAAACCATGGCATTTCCCTCTCCTCCCCTCCCGTCCCCCACTTTCTCTTTCATAACTCTGCTCTCTGACATATCCACTCCTTCTCTCCATTAGTCTGTCTTTTAATTTGATATCATCATCTTTTTCTACTATTATGAGGGTTTTGTGTAAGTATTACTAGGCACTGCATTGTGTAATATGTTTTAAATCATCTAGAGATGGCTTAAAGTCCATGGGAATATGTGCATGAAATGTATAAAAACACCGTTATTTCTGATAATTAGTTGGTGGATTGGGTATGTATATATGGCCTGGAAAAGTGCTTCATAGATATAATGAGACACATGTACTTGTTAGTCTCATCCCCACATTTTCCTCTTTCTACTGAGGAAAGGCCATGGAACGACACAGAAAGATACACGAAGACATCCTGCTGTAAGCCAAACATGGAAGGCTGAAGATTTTTCCCTGCAAATCTAAGGAAGCAACTTTGTGGACCCTGGAATCATGTGTTTCTGCCTCCATTATGTGTTTTGAGAAGTAGATTTCTGAGTAAGCCACTCAATCCTGGGAAAGTAATACAGATTGCATTGCCTTCTCCATCATACCCAATCACAAATTATTTTCTGTATATAGCACAAAATGTTCTATCTTTTTTCATTTCCTAATTCAATTGTATGTTACCTTTATATGTCATGAAAATAATGCTATTATTTAGCTTTCCAGCCATGTATGCCTTTACATTATTGATGTGCTTATTTTCATTATCTGAATTCTCAGAAAACATAATCACAATACTCAAAAGTTAAAATTTGAACAAGCACTAAATTGATAAAAAGCAGAACAAATAATCCACAGGTAAGTATAATTCTGACAAAAAGTCATGGCTAATACTTTGTGTAACTGAACATTTAAGTTGTATGAGTTGAAATGGTCCAGTAATTAGATGATCCATTACTGTTGGCTGCAAATCATGAGTAAATCAATGTTCAGGGCCAAAACAGTTACAGTGGCTTCAGAAAACAGATAAAACTAGCTGTCCCCATTTGACACTAAAAGCATGTAAAAGTGTCTTTTTAACCATTTACTTGATTGGGATTTTCACATATCAGAGGGCTTCCCAGAAAGTGGGATTTTTTTAATGCTAAAAACAGAACAAATCTAATCAAACTACTGTGATTTTGATAGGACTTAAACAGTTAAATTTTATCTGTTTACTCTGCTGCATTTTGTGATTTATGAGCATCGTATTTTTCTCCACCCATTTATTCTTTGATGTTTTCTCAATGCTTTATGTACTCTTCAACATACAGAAGGAGCACACATTTAGTCATATGCAAAACTACTTTTGAGCTATTATAAATAGATGGTTTATATTCCCTTTTCTAGTTGTATTCCTAGTAACTAGAAGCACAACATTGTTAAATTTCATCCTTGTTACCTTGATAATCTCCCTTATAAATTATTAGAGCATATTGCTTTCAGTTTTGTGGATTATTTGAGGCTTTATAAGTTGCTATATCATAAGTAAATATGGCCAATTATTATCTTATTTCAAATTCTTTGCCTAGTACTTTCATTACCAAGTCAAAAATGAAGAGTAAGGAGTAAAAATGAATATATTTGTATCATCAGCATTCTGTTTTCCATCATTATTTGGTAAGTAGCATTAATAGTAGAGCTATTTGTAGATATACTTTGCTAGTTGATATTCTCTTTTTCTTTTTAAGTTATACTTCATATCTGTAACTATATAAGGAGTGCATCAATATTATTTGATATGTCGATAGGGGGTATATTGATCAAACAAATGAGATTAGTATTTCTATCTCACCAAACATTTATCATTTCTTTGTACTGGGAAACATGATCTGGTAATCCCACTGTTGGACATATGTCCAAAAGAAATAAAATATCTTCATTCCCATATGTGTTGTTGTACTATTAACAATAGCCAAGATATGAAATCAAATAAGTGTCCATCAATTGCACTTATTAAAAACTGTGGTATATAAATGCAATAACATTATTTAGCCATAAAGAGAATGAAATTTTGTCATTTGCTGAAGCATGGATCAACCTGGAAGACATTATATCTTAATTAACTAGGTCAGGTACAGGAATACAACACTGCATTTACTTAGGGAAGAAAAACAACTATATTGGGAGAAAATAGTTTTACTATCATCCTTTCCATGTTTAATTTGGTAGGAGATTTTTTTTATTAATTGTGAACTTTACCATATGAACATATTGCATATTAGCCATATTATCATTGTGTCATAATTTTATGTTCCCTCTCTTCTACCTCCATTCCCCTGAGGGTCCTCCTCAGTGGTGACATCAGTATTCATGATGGGGTCATGAATATACCAGTCTCTCTGTGTGGGGTGGGCAATGCCTCAAGATACTTCTTCAAACACTGTGGCTCTTACAACCTTTCTGTTCTCTCTTCCACAATGTTCCCTGAGCCTTGGAAGGTGTGTTATTGGTCTCCTTTAGTGTTGAGCTTTCAGTATCCTCTGATTTTCTGCTTTGATGTGTTTTGAATCTCTTTAGTGTCTACTGTCATCTCAGGCTACCTGTGAAATAAGCACTTATATTTAAATCCATCACTTCGTCTATAATGCCTTTTGGGACTTGGCAGATGTGATAGAGATGACTTAACTCATTCTAGCCAGTCAGTTTTCTTTCCTTGTCATACTGATAAATATTGGGTTTCCACAGTATTTGCTGCCACCTTTAAGCATCAGATTCTCTAACCAAGAGTAAGAGTGACATGTATAAAAGGGGATAAGCATGTATACTTAGATGACATTTTGATGGGCATACCTAAGAGTTTTTATCATGACTGGGAGTTGAATTCTATCAAATGTCTTTTCTGTATGAATTAATATAAATTTGTGGTTTTCCTTCTTGAAATTATTATTATGGAAATTATGGTAACTAATTTTTGAATGGTGAATCAGCATTGCAATTTTGGAATAGATAAGGAATGTACTGGTAGTGTATTAGTCTCTCTCTATATAATCCATATACATATATTAATAAATTAAATTTTGTAATCTCTGCTAGAGTTAGTCTTGACAGTCATCTGTGTCAAGTCTTTAGTCTTCTACATTCTCTGGCATACATTAGGAACTGCATTTGTCTTTTAGTTTACCATCCTCTGAGACAACAACACCATAAACTTTGTTGCCAATACAAACACACATGCAGCAATTTTTATTCTTCTGACTTATCCCTGTGGCACATGTATTCATTGCTCCATTTAGCATGTTAGTTCCATTTATGCTATGTACCTTCCCACTCCTTCAATGGTTCTTTCCATGCACAACTGGAATTCAGTCTATTCATCTTCATATACATCTCAATTCTCAATGCAATTTTTTAGCTTTGTTGGAGTCTAGATCTTTGTTGTTGTCTTCCATAAAAGGGAATGATTTTTTGCAGTAATGTCATTGGGTACTTTTCAGTTACTTCTTTGTTTCAGACCTGAACCAAATGTCATGCAATGGTCTTTTCATTCTCCCATTGTCTCTGAAAGTATATTCTTTGAATCTCTTTATTCCTAAATTCTGTGCATTGTTTCTTTTTTAATTTGTTAAAATATTTCTCAATTTTATTAAACATTTTCCATGATTATAAAAAATATCCCATGGTAATACCCCCCTGCCCCCTTTCCCCCTTTGAAATTCCCTTCTCCATTACATCCACTCCCCACCTCAATAGTCTCTCCTCTATTTGAATGCCATGATCTTTCCCTCCTCTTATGATGGTTTTATGTAGGTAGTGTCAGGCATTATGAGGTCATGGATATCGAGGCCAATTTTTTGTCTGGAGGGAGCAGGTTGTAAGGAGTACAACACTTCCTTTGGTTCTTACATTCTTTCTGCCACCTCTTCTGCATTAGACCCTGAGCCTTGAAAGGTGCGACAGAGATGTTAGTCAGTACTCCAGTCATTTCTTTCCAGCACTATGATACCTTCTGTGTCATCCCAAGGTCACTGCCATCTGAAAAGAGAAGATTCTCTACCCAAAGTGAGAGTAGCATTAATATAAGTATATAAATATTAAGAGAAGTGCTTACTGGGCAGTTTGATAAGCATAGTATATACATTTTTCCAGACATCAGCAGATGGTATACCCCTAGGGCTCATAACTACCCCTGTTTTAAGTTTTCAGTATCAGGGATGTATTCCCTCCCATGGAGCAGGCCTCCAGTCCAATTGGAAGGCAGTTGGTTTCCACCATGACAGATGTGCCACTATTATACCTGTTGGCTCATTTGGCATTGTTTCTTGATATAGCTTGAATGCTCTCTCACTCTCTCTCATTATCTATAATTGCCTCCCTGCCCCTCATCTCTCTCCCTTTCCAAGATTCCTAAAGTTACATGTTTATGTGTGAGAAGGAATATACATATATAATGTTAGTGCCTGAAAGTGAGTGTCAAAGTGAATGTCTTGCCTAAGCAGCTTGGGAAAAGCCAGCTTGATTTCTCAAATACAAGCACTCACCCTAAGCCATT
Source organism: Jaculus jaculus (assembly GCF_020740685.1). Lineage (NCBI taxonomy): Eukaryota > Metazoa > Chordata > Mammalia > Rodentia > Dipodidae > Jaculus > Jaculus jaculus. Next base: position 130,657,390 of record NC_059104.1, on the reverse strand, counting down.
CCATTCATGCCTATTCACAAGTTTATAAGAATCTAATCTGTTTCTGTTTCTTCTCTTGTAAATTTGTACACAATCATATGTACACTCTGTTTACATATTGCATATTCATGTCAAACTCAACTTTTTTAGAACTCAATTCATCATCCTACCACATAAATCTGTTCTTTTTTGTCCCTCAGATAAACATCTGTTACTTTAAAAAGTTGTTTGTGCCAAAAATATCTGTCTACAATTCTTGACTTCTTTCTTATGGCATTGTCAACCTTTGCTACAAATATTCCAAAATTTTCACATTAATTTTTATCAATATTACTTATTCCACCAGTAAACTCACCATCATCTCATTTGAGTTAATGTTGCATACTCAGTATGCCACTAACTGAAAGTTATTCTCTAATCAGTAATGACAATGCCCCCACCCAATTGTTGAAATAATGATATCTCAACAGCATTTGACATCTTTCGCCACTTTCACTGGTTGAACATGATGCTCTTCTGATTTCCATGACCCCATATGCTCCTGACTTGATTTTTTTCATCTTTTATACAGTTTCTTATTATAGATATATTCCCAGCCATTCATTCACTATCCATAATACAAACAAGGACATATATGCCTTACATGTTAACTCTGGGTATTTATCCACTTTCATTATTTCACTTTGTAATTATAATTTCATATCTTGAGTTAGGTATCTTTATTGTATATGCCATATCTCTGCTAGAATATTTAATAGTTTTCATATATAGAAACATTGTTTTCATTCCAAACTTGTTCTATTTCCCCTTTCCTGGCACCTTAAATAAAGATGGCATGTGCTGATATCTGAAACTTGAATCAGTACCCATTCCTCATGTTTCTTACCTTATCCTCCATCACTCAACTAAGTCCAATATAGTAACATTAGGCAGTTATAACAATCTGCTAGCATCACTACTATTTTACTGCTGGGCAACTAGTGAATAAAATAGGGCCACATGATCATAAGCACTGCTAATCCTGAACAGTTGACCTAGTAACAAATGTAGTCATTGAGTAACCAACCAGTGGGAAAGTGTTATAAAAGGAGGGATTACAATATCGTCCTGAGAGCTATTTTTGCTTAATTCAACAATATATGCAGTTATTAGTATAAGTTTGTCATTTAATGGAATTTTGATAAATTTTATCAAGTAATTAAATAAATAACCCAAAAAACAAAGGCTGTAGGATCTTTTATATAAAATAGGTGGGCAAAATAAGGGAACAAAAGTAATATTTATATACAAAAAATATATATTATAGTTAATTAGTTGTAGCTTGTAATTGAAGCAGAATGAGGCAAATTAAGATTAAAATAAGGATCATCCTAATTATAAATTTATGTCCCATTTTCCTTTTCTTCTATTTCTAGTATATATTTAGCATCTTGCTATTATATTTGTTCACATAACAATTATCTAGAGGCACAAAAAAGAGAAAATCCTCTTATCAGTCTACCCTCCCCTAAACTTCTTTCATGTTCTGAATTACCTCTCATGCTACAACACTAGTTTATATAACACTTCATCTAGAAAGTTCAAATTGTGGGTCCTTAGCTGTACCTCTTTATCCTCATTCTTCTTCTAGCATGATTCTCACCACACAGAAGGGTAATTATTCTTTTAAATTTGATTTTTTTCAATCTACTGAATGTTTTGTGAGCATAGAACGAAGCGTAGAAGCATATTCTTTTCCATTTCACCATCCTCCCACCCTTGCATGTACAGCAGGTCAGGTGTTCTTCGCATTCCAAATGAAGGCAGTGTGCAGTGTTTGTACAACACTAACAGGCTATAATAATGACAGCTTACACAGACACTTCTTAGCCCTGGATATTTATTAACATTTATATATCTTTGATCAATTATTGTAAAGTATTTTGATTTCCTGTTGTAGTTTTTTTTTTATTTTCTCACTTGGTACATTTTTACTCTTTCAGTACAGACCTATCATGTTATTGATCCATTTACTTAGTAAGAAGTTGTGTATTTATACCGCATAGCCTTTTCAGAAAATGAGATACTGCATCACATTAATGTTTTCAAAAATACTGCCTGTGGAACCAGTCTAATTACACTATTTTCCATTCATTTTTTTTCTTTCACTATTTAGAGATTTCCTCCATTTCATATTGGTTGAATATTGCTGTGGTAGTTGGTTTTATTTTCATGCATGGAGGGGTGGATCATATATATATGTTAACATAAGTAAAAATCATGTATTAAGCACACCCATGTGTCAGTACCTAAGTCAAGATGTATCAGGTAAGTGGTGATCAGAATAGATATAATTTTTACTTTCAAGTATCTCACAGTGCATGAATACAATGAAACATGTACTTAATTATACATGGAGTGTGTATTCTCAACAACTGGAAATAGTGCCCTAAATTATTCAGCTTGGACTCAGAAAGAGGAGTGCAAGTATAGGAAACATTTGACTGCCTAAGTACATTTAAAGCATCTCTTTCTTATTTATAATATTGCTTGAAGTCAAGTATTTCTTCTGAGGATAGCTTAAACTAGATGTTATCATAAGTAATATTACTTTTCCAAAGACATTTTATGCAATCCATGTCTTTAATTATATGAAGTTAATTAATACGAAATGTATGTAGAACAGTGGCATACCTGCCTTCTTGGACTGCAATACTGAGGATACACTAACGTCTTGAATGATCTGTAACAGTACTTTAGCATAAATCTTTTCTAGTCTGTTTGTCAAAATATCCAACCTTTTAATTTATAATCCAATAGAACAATTTAAGAGAGTATTATTGAGTGCTCCTTTCCAGTGTCCTCAGCTGCTGAGTTAGGTGTCTTGAATTAAACCTCCCATATCTGCAAAGCCTCTTCCTCTGTAGCTGTCTCAGAGAAAGCACAGTCATAAAGCAGCCTTTCCCATGTCCCTCTTTGGGCTCAGCTCACTTCCCCCACTCCTGTAACTTTGTGAAGTTTCTGTTTTCTTTTCTATACCATGCTGGAATGTGTGTCAACGTCCTTGAATTGCAGGATAATCCTAAAATTCCTGAACAGGTGTGACATTAATGTTAGCTCTGTATAAGAGAAGTGCTCTCAAAGACAGGTCACCTGTAACAGGTTTATGTATCTAGCTTACATGGGAACTGGAGAATTGAACCTGGGTCCTTTATCTTTGCAGGGAAGCACCTTAACCACTAAGCAATCTTTCCAGCCCACCTGTATCAGTAAGTTTATGGCTGAAATGCTCTCACTGTTACTAAAGAGCTACTAAAGGGGATGGGTTAAATTTATGCACACATGGTGATAGGTAATGCCACTATGTGTTGGGAATTCTGGATCCTAACCCACTGACTATCATTTCCCCACACAAATATGACTCCAAGTTTCCTTGAGTGTGAGATATACTTCCCTCTCATAAATATGACTCCAAGCTTTATGACCTGACAGGTACACCTGCTCATCACTTGCTTTATTCAAAAAAGGTTTAAATTTGGTTAAATGGCTCAGAGTTTAAAGGATTTCTGGTCTTATTAAAGTCTCTCTGGATTTAAAGCTATCTTTTTTTCCCTTCCAGTCATAATCAGTGCCACTAAACTTATACACACATCCCATTCCACCCTCTCATGGGTTACCTAGTGGCCCATGGCAATTTCAGGATTGCATGGCTACAAATGTGCCAGTGGGCAACTCCCCAACCTCAACCGCAACTTCATATCCTAGGTATCACTTGAGTGACTCTGGCACCACTTGTCAGGAAAGGCTCATCTCTAACCCTCAGGAAAGATTATGTTTCAAATCTTGGCTTCACCCCTAAGTAGGATAGGGATTTGATAAGTTCAGCAAATCTTTCTCAGATGAGGCTCCCTTTTTGTACATGCATAAAAATATTTTCTATAATAGACTCTTGGAATTGATTAGAAAGAGCCTTAGTTTATATAGTAGGGAGCCATGAAAGTGCTTGTGAATGCTGGTGGCATGAATAAAGGCAAGAAGATAGGGAGGTTATTGTCATCATGTGAAGAGAATATGAGCTCTAAGTTCATTATTTGGGTTCAAATCCTTGCTCCTTCTTATTAAGCTTTCTGATTTATGGAAAGTTCATTACTGATACTTTGGTAATATATTTTCTCCACAATGCTTTAAAACCTCTTACTTCCTAGGGTTGTTATGATGATTAGATAACAGGAGAAAATGCACATAAAAGGTTTTTTTTAAATTATACCTAAAAGACTACTATTATACTTGATAAAATTTTAAAATTTAAGGTAAAGTAACTCAATAATAAGCTATTATATTCATGTGACATGGTTTAAATTTTTTTGTTTTTACAGTTCTTATTCTGAAGTTTTTGAAATGAACATGTTCATTTAAAAAAAAAAAACAACTATAAATCACAGATCTGTGAGTGCTTCCAAGGGGTGACTTCCCATTCCATTAGGTGATTTAGTGTATATTGTACAATGGAAAACTCCACCTCATTCCCACCCACCCTGCTTTGTCAACAAGATAAGAGTAGTAAGTTTAACTCCCTCCCCTCCTCCCCACCCCCCAAAAGAATGATTGTATCACAAGAATCTCTGATGCTCACTTTGAGATTTATTCATGGTGGGGTTGTATACGAGTTTAGTAAAATGTGCCAAATGCCACACTGAGATCATTCCAGTTCAAACCAGTCCATTCCACATGGATGTTTCCTGTGTCCTGCAATGTCATGTGGAGAAGAGTCTTGGCTTCTGATTTGTCTGGCCAGCATTGCTGGCTAGTCCTTCAAACTTGGCAGGAGCTCTATGCCAATACACATCATCAGTCCCATATAAAATAACAACATGGAAAATTTCTCAATGTATTTCATAAATTTAGCACATCTCTTGTACAAAAAATCCAAGAAAGATAGCACAAATGGGAAAGCACCAACTTTGCTTACTTATAAACAAACATGCAGAAATCCTAACCACTACTTACTTCATAGTACCCAAATGAATACAACAATTGCGTTAAAAGGTATAAAAGCACTGTACTGAAAACTTAAAAGTTACACGTGAAATACTGCACTGTAAATCCTGAATACTCTAATGACCCAGCCCACCCTTACACAGCCCTGGTGTGGGTCAGAAACTACTAATCTGCCACCAGACCTTGCTAGTCCTCAGAGACACTGCTGCGGGGGCAGTGGGCGGCGGGATTAGCCTCCCGCAGAGCTCTGGCCTCCTCCAGAGCTTCTCTATATCTGGAAGGCCAGGCCTGGGGGTCTTTCTTAAAGACCCTAGCCAGGAACTCCATGATTTGCATCTTGGTGATTTCTCTGCTGGCTCGGGAGCCCCAGAAGAACTCGTACTCAGGGGGCTCAAGGTTGGGGACTCGCTGGTACTTCAAGTAATTTTGCTGGACGAACTCCTCGGTGATAAGCTTTCTCACATCTCCGAAGGTGGAGTGCTTCTTCCAGGGACGTAGCCCCAGGATGCGCAGCACGTTCCAGACCGCACTCTCTCTGGCCCCGCGACCCTTCACGTAGATGAGGCTCAGGATCATAAGCAGGAGGCCTGTCATGGGCATGCGGTTGCTCAGCGCCACCCGGTCCAGCTCCTCCGGGCTGAGCGCTTTGACCAGCGCAAACTCCATGGTGTGCAGGTTGGTCAGCCGCAAGTGCAGCCCAAACACTCTGGCGAGGATAAGACTGGTGCGCCTGAGGATGCTTCGGCACCATTTCTTGTAACTGCCGATGACATCCTTCACCATGTCTGGAAACCAGATGACCATTCTCTTCTGGTCCTTCACCAGCACGTACCACATCAGCTCGTGCGCCTTCTGCACCAGCTGGGCCGGGGCTGGCGGCGCTGGGGTCGGCTGGGCCGGACTCTGAGGCTGGTGGGCGCGGCCCTCCTCCGCAGCCTGCTGCATGGCCTTGGGGTCGTCCTCTTCGCCCAGCTCCCGGGGAGGTGGCGCGGCCTGCGGGGATGCCGTCGGGCCTTCGGGAGCGCTTGGTGGCCCCGCGAGGGTTGCGACCGCAGAGGCGGGAGGCGGGAGCATCACTGGAGCCCCAGGACTGCAGTGCATCCCGGAGTTGGGGGCCTCGGCTACAAAGTTAGGGTCGCTCTGGTCCTTACTTTGTTCCGACATGTCTGTGCCGTCTGACCAGGGCAGGGCCTCTGAGACTTAGAGCTCTGGAGCCTGGGCTCCCTCGGTGGACTCCAGAGAGGAAGTACGCCTAGCTGAGCGCGGCGCCTTCCGCAGCTGCGGGCGGGGAGGAGCACGGCGGACCCGACACTGCGCATGCGCTCCCGCTCAGCCGGCCGGTCCCAGCGCTGAATAGGAGGGAGGAGAGCAGCTGAGTGCTGGACCAAGAAAGCTGTTGGGTTTCCTGAATGGGCTAAGGAAGAGGAGCAGGGGAGGGAGGGAGACAAGTGGAGAAGGGGCAAGTTGGAGGAGAAAGAAGAGAACTCACGTTTCAGAGATGGGAAAGGAGAATAGGGAGGACTCACTTGTGAATAAAGCAAAGAAAAATCAAAAGAAAAAAAAAGTTTAAGAGGTTCAGAGAAAGATGTAGGAACATAGATGAACCTGTGTTTTATTCAAAGAAGTGAGGGAAGCAATTGGTATTTACTTGGGATTTTATAAGAAATGTGTAAAATCATGAAAATGAGTCCGAGATTGGAATGTTGAAAAACAGCAAATGCAGACTACTCTAATCCTGCTCTATTGAAGCTTCAGTGTTGATATATAATAAGGAAAAATGTGTTTATGGAAATCCCGTAACAATCCTAGAACTGGAAAATTTTTCAAGTAATAGACTTAAAGTGCCATTTATGTGGCTTTAAATTTTAATTGACATGCATAAATTGCACATATTTATGGAGAACAGTGGTCTCAATATACATGCACAATGTGTAGCAATCAACTATGGACAATTAGCATATTTAACACCTCAAAAACTTAAATTTATTTCTTTTAAAAACATTCAAAATCTTTTCTCTCAGCTTTTTAAAATATGCAATTGGAAAACTCTAGAATATATTCTTTTTAACTATCTTTTTATATCAGAAAGGAGTTTCTGTTTATTCTCCTTTTCCATTACTTTCCCAGGATTTGGTAACTAGTGTTATATTTCTTACTTGTACTATGTCAATTTATTTCATTTCCACATATGGGGAAGTATTAAGTATTTTCTTTGATTGGCTTTTTTTCAATTAATAATCTGTCCCACAGGGATCATCCATGGTGCCAAATATAAAGCATTTAAGTGTTATTCTGTGGCTGAATTCTACTATTATCTATCTATCAATTGACCCATCTATCATCTCTCTATATCTATTGATCATCATCTATATAAATTCCTTTATCCCTGCTGCCACCAATGAACGCTTAGGTTATTGCATTAGACTATTAATATTTATGAATTTTGGTTCTCCACTACTCTTGGGTCACTTTTATTTCAGTTTAATTTTCCCTTTAATTTCCATAGGCAAAAGATTATTGTATTTATTAGTACAATTTTGTGGTATGTCTTTTTCATATTTTCTAGGCTCCTCCTTATCCCAATTACAGCTGTTACACCCTCTTTGTATTCCAGAGGAATTTTCTATTTCTCTTAATATTATTACTGTCAGTAAATGACTAGACTCATGTTGATATCATACACACATCCCAATATTTTAGAAAATACAGAGTCCATTGTACAAATAACTTATAACAGACTCTCTTAGATGAGTTGCAACATATTGTTGACAGTGGCCCTTAAATATAAAAACAAAACAGACTAACAGACTCATGGTGAGAAAATCCAGGGATGATGACTCATGATGGAAGGAGTCTCTGTTGGAGACTCCAGGACCAGGGATTCTGAAAGTCGTCAGCACCCACAGTCTGAGCTGAGGTGATTTTTCAGCCATACTTAGGCCTTCTTCAGTCCATAGCTTCTTAAATACACTAGCATTTTATTTTCTTTTTTCAAGGTGGGATCTCGCTCTAGTGTAGGCTGACCTGGAATTGACTATGTAGTCTCAAGGTGGCTTCAAACTCATGGTGATCTTCCTGCCTCTGCCTTCCAGGTTCTGGGACTAACGGCATGTACCACCATGTCTAAATACACTGTCTTAAGTAATACTATTGTCATTTGAAGCAAAAATAAATAAATAAAACATTTACAGTGTTTTGTTGATATTTTTGGTATCTTCAGTTTATTTGCTTGTAAGAGATAATGTTTTAGGGATTTGTTTTCCAGATTTCAGGATACTTTTACTTAGTAGTATTAGATCCAAATCTAAATATGAAACTTATTTTTTCATATTTACTTTATGCATAGATCATGAAGGTAATATATTATACAAGTTTTTTTAAGCATACCTGGGTCTTGATTGCATTCTGCTCTTTTGAACATTGTGAGATTATTGAAATTACATCCTTGGTATTTGTGGTATATCTTTGTGGTGATATGCTTGTCTAGAATATGAAACACCCTTGGGTCAATGCATAGCAGTACAAAAATTACATAATCTCACTTTACCCTCCTAAATTTAATGGATTCCTGAGACTAAGTCATAAGTATAGGGATCACAATTTTAAAAGTTGTTTCCTGCTGAGATGGGTGATCAGAGTGCTGGTCAGACAGCTCTGGTGCCTGTGCTCCATACGTAACTGAGTTCTTGTCTGGACCTCATCCTGGTGATGTGGTCAGCAGGATGACAGGCAGCACCTTCACTGAAGCTAAAATCACACTTTCCTGCTGACAGGAAAACTGTTTAACTCTGCAATAGGACCACACTGAGAGCTCTAGCTTGCAGAATTTCAAGATGTGGACCTAAAGATCAATTTGAAAAATACACAAGGGCTAAACAATGTTGCTGCTCATCTTCAGAGCACTGATGCACCACCAATAACATTCTCTTATATTTTCTAAAATTTATTTTTATTAGTTATGGATATACTTAGTATATAAACACCGCATGTTGTTACCATCCTTTCCCTCATCCCTGCTGCTTTTCAAAGGGGCCCTTCGTTTTGGGGATGCAAGTCATCCCAAATTCCTCCTGAAGAGATCTCATCTCACACTAAGAAGAAAATTCAAAGAAGAGTTTGGTTGAGTCAGGATCAGGCACAATAAAGCTTGGGATACCATTTAAACAAAATTGTACAAGTGTTCTGAGAGCTTTGTAGATTTTGAGTTAGACAACATAGTGCCTACCCTTATCCAGAGTGGCATACTTTCCAAAAAATAAGTAAAAAGGACAATGACACTGTTGAAAGAAGAAGAGAGTACTGTACTGGTGTCCATGACTGCTTCAACCCAAAGGAGGAATCTTAGAACCTGAGTACTGGTGATGCCTGAGCATATTGGGAGTAAGTTAGTCTTCCTGGGCATCTCATAGAGGACATATGGGACATAGGGAACAAATTATCTAAGGTCTAAAAGCTTACAATCAAAAACAGGAAGCTCCCAAAGGAGACCCAGGAAAAGATAGAGACAGTTTCAGAAGAACTTATGACTTCAGATGTTCTGGAACAGGCTTTTTTTTTTTTTTTTTCTGGTGGGTTACTTCAAACTGTAATGTGGAACAGATTTTCCAGCTGTGGAGTAGGCTGTTCTTGGCAGAATCCTGGAAGAGAAGCCTGCCCTTGCATTGGTTTCCATAGTGAGCTGAGGAAGGGGGAGGGCAGGGCGTCACCCTGGAGCCTCCAGTGGACAGAACACATGCTCTCAGGGCACAAGCTCTGGATGAAACCTGAATCCTCTTGCCTCTTTCCTGTCCACATAGTCAGTGACCTTCACCTTGGAGTCCCCAGATGGGCCTCTTGTGTCTTTTCAGGCCAAGGAATGGAAACAGAGAACTCACTCTACTGATTTCAGCAAATATTACTGAGCAAGGTCTATCATGTGCTTGAAAATTTTCATTTTAGAAAAGTTTCTCAGTTTTAGGAGAAAATAGTGATGTTGGGACTATTTGGAAGCCAGATGCTTTTTTGTCAGAAAAGAGTATGAATCAAGGGCAGAAGGCTCCTTCCTAGAGGTGGAAGAATGGGTCCTCCTATACCCATCTTACTTTTCAGGCTCCATTAGGGGGTATTGCTCACACTGTTTATTAGATGACTACCATGCTCACTGAAGCAGAAGGATAAAAACTTGTTCACACTCACATCCCAGTCTTATGATACTCATAGTGTAAAAGGGTCCAGTATGTCTTCTGAATGGTCCCCTGGACACAGAGTTAAGGATGGAACTGGTGGGATGGAGAGATGACTCAGCTAATAAGGGCACTTGCTTACAAAGCCTGCTGGCCTAGGTTTAAGTCCACAGCACCTAAAAACTGGTCCATGCACCTGGTATTCATTTGCAGTAATAAGAGACACGAAGCACATGCATGCATGCTCATGTACGTGCACACCACACACACACACGTAAATAAACCAAAATAATTTTTAAAGCCTGGAACTGGTGATTAAAAAGAAACAGAAACCAAGGAATGATTTGTTTGAGAAGGGAGAGAGACTTGCATTTGATACTCCTTTTGTGACTATATTTCAGACATTTGCCTTTAGATAGAATGAGAAGAAATATAATGTATGGGAAGGGTGCATGGCTGAAGAAAAAAGAAAAAAAAAACACCATAAAAGGAAAAAAAAAAAAAAAGCAATACAACTGTTGTTGACAGGCATATTGTTAACGAGCCACAATGTTGTCACAGGGAATAGGACAGAGATAAACAATGCTCAGTATTAATGCCATGGGAAGGGTTTTTGTAGTGCCTACTATATATACCACCCACAACTAAGTTCTTTCTCAGAAATGGCTCTAAATAGTAGTGCTCTGTGGACAGGGTATGTGGGGTTTTTTATGAATGCAGAAAGAAGGGGTCACAGTTTCTGAGAATCCAAAGCAGACAACATGTCTGGAAGAAATCTGCATAGAGCCAGGTGTGGTGGTACCTGAAATCTGGCACTCAAGGGGGCTGACGGAGGTTGCTCATGAGTTCTGGGGCAGATTGAGCTGCAAAATAAGATCCCTATTTTTCTTCCAAAAATTTGCTTAGATAAATCTCAGTACAAAAGACCTTTGCTAAAGACAGAAGTCTGGGCAATAAAAATGATAAATAACCTTAGCTATGAGAGTTTTCAAGGTAAAATTTTTTATAAGAATAATTTCAGGCATGACAGTGGGATCATTTTATATCATTAAAGTATAATGAACACAGTCATTTTCTTTCACACAGTGTGTGCATGCATGTGTGCATGTGCACATGTGCACACACATGCACACACACACATGTACACATGTCCTCTATACCTGGGAAAATTAGAAGGGAAATGGAATAAAAAGCACAACAATTCCTTTTATGGGCAAGCTGCTCCCTAGTTGAGGACCACTATAAACAACAAGTAGCAAGGAGTCAATAAAGGCAGGTATAACAACAGCTCAATTAATTTAAACCTTTTCCCAAGCTACTATATCTTTCTTACTGATCTATTTATGAGGCACGTTGAAATTTAATTCTTCTTCATAAAAATTCTGGAATGTATTCTATGCAAGCAGACCTTGCATCAAGTTTGTATATACCACATTTTTACACATTATGAATTTAATTTGCTGAAATTTCTTTTCATTTTTGAGGCAGTATCTCATGCTAGACTAGGCTGACATGGAACAACTTGTGAGCATAGGCTGGCCTTAAACTCATAGTGATCTTCCTATCTCAGCATACCAAGTACTAGGATTATAGGCATGAGGAAACATGCCCAGCCTAATTTGTTGATATTTTGTTGAGAGAACTCATATAATTATTTGCACATCAGAGATGCTTGCTTGTAGTTGTCTAGCTTTTGCAAAAAGCTTTATTGTGTTTTTATACCAAGCCATCACAACCTCATAAAATGACTATTCCCTCCCCTTTGACTTTTTTGGAAGCAATTGCGTAGCATTGGTTGTATGTCCTCTTGAAGACTATTTATTTATTTTTATTAAGTAGAAACTTTGTGTGGACACTCATATGCTGCTACCATCATTTCCTTCCTCCCAGTGTCCATTGTTGCACTGAGGGCCTTCATTAGTAGGATTGCTGGTATTCACCATGGAGTTATGGGTTAAGAATTTTGAGAACAGTAATCAATCATTGTGGTGGGGGGAATGCAATCTCATTTTGATACCATGGCATTATAACCTCATGAAATGATGGTTACCTCCCTTCTGACTGTTTTGTAAACAATTGTGTGGCATTTTATTTCCTCTTGATTTTTTTTTTTTTAACAGAGAGGTTTAACTTTTTTCAGTGAGGGCTTTTATACCTGATGATTTCTTTTGCAGATGATTTGTAACTACAAATGTAATTTTAAAATGTAGGCCTGTTAAAATTATCTTTTCCTTGATGATTTGGTTTTGGTACTTTCTTTTTTAAGGGGTTGATAAGTTTCATGTAAGTTGTCCAACTTATGTGTGCAGAGGAGTCTGAAGTAATACTACTGTCCCTCTAATAAACCATTCATCCATGGTATTCAGTTTCATCTTCTTCACCTATAATTCCTGACAAAAGCAACTTAAACAAGGAATAATTTATTTTGACTCATAGTTTGAAGGTATAGCCAATAGCTTGGAAGTCATGGTGGCAGGAAGGTGAGGCAGTTGATTATATTGTATCTATATTAGGAAGTAGAGGGAGGTTAACGCTGGCTCTCAGCTCATTTTCTCCTTTCTATTCAGAACATGATTCTAGGCCATGGATTGGTGCCTCACACAGTTAAGGTGTGTTCTCCACTTCAATTTATCCAATATTGAGTCTCCCTCACAAGAATGTCTTGACATTTATCTTCTAGGTTATTCTAGATCCTGACAAATTGACAATATCAGTTAATACAAGACCACGTCTTGTCAACTTAACAACCAAATGAATCACATTTAAACCCATAATTTTATGCCCATTATTCCCTGTATTCATTAGGATTATCTAGAAACTGGAATTTATGTACTTTCAGCATACAATGACCAAGATAAACATTCACATTCCCAAAGAGAAGAATGATGAAAGAGCAAGGAAATAATGAAACAAGAAAAGACTGAAATTAGCAGGAAAAAAAATCAAATCCTGAAGTTCTATTTTTAATTTTTTGTTTATTTATTTATTTGATAGTGAAACAGAGAGTGGAGAGAGAGAGAGAGAGAGAGAGAGAGAGAGAGAGAGAGAGAGAGAGAGAGAGAGAATGAGCATGCTGAGGCCTCCAGCCACTGCAAACAAACTTGTGTCACCTTGTGCATCTGAATTATGTGGGTCCTGAGGAATTGAGCCTTGAACTGGGGTCCTTAGGCTTCACTGGCAAGTGCTTAACCACTAAGCCATCTCTCCAGCCTCTGAAGTTTTATTTTAGTAACCTGGAGCCTGTGATGGAATCTCCTGGGCTCCAAATGTCTTGGGTAGCTCCATTCCTCCATCTCTCACAGTGTCAGCACAAATTTCTGTTATACCCTAGCTCCACTTCATGGATGCAGATTTTATTTGTTATTTTGCCAAGTTTCCAGCACTTCTAACACACTGGGGTGTAATGGAAGTTAGGCTTCATCAAATGGCACCTTTGGACCTCTGTATTGGCTACTTTTCTTTGTGATGTGACAAAATACTTGACAAAAGCAAGTTAAGTAAGGAAGGGTCTATCATGTCAGAAAATTTATGGCAGCAGGGTGTTGAGGCCTCTAGTCTCATTCCAACCACATTCAGGAAGCAGAGAGATAAAGGCTAGTGTTCAGTTCAATTTTTCCTTTTTATTTATTCCAGACCCCAGTCTGTTGAATGATGCCACCAACATTTATGGTATGTCTTCCCTCCTCAATCCCTTCTAGGAAATCCCTCACAGCTATGCTTAGAGATTCATATCTATGTTATTCAAGATTAATCATCACACCCCCCTTGCAGGTAATCTGACACTTCTCACATTGTTTCAATTCAGAAGTTCCTGGTATGTTGGCACAATATTCAATGGGCCTATAATTCTTTATTTATCATGCATATAAAACCAGTATCTCCTGGATAATGCTGTCAGTTTGAAATATAGCCTGGTTTCCTTGGGCCATTGTTGTATTGGTCTCTGTGTGCCTTCCAGAGATGTCTGACCATCAAGAAACACATCCTTAGGTGATTTGTTTTGAGCATGAAACTTCTTCAGCAGTATTCTTACATTAGACTATCCTAACAAATTCATATTGAAGAGGCTTTAGATTGGTGAAGTCTTTATTACTGCCAAGGCACTTTTCTTATTAGCCCAATCTTCATTACATTTGTATTCTTTAAACTTTATTTATTTATTTTCCTTTTCTAAGAAGAGAAAGAGAATAGAGGATAGAAGAAGGAAGAAAGATGAAGAATATGAAGGTATGCTAGTGCCTCTTGCCACTGCAAAAGAACTCCAGATGCATGTGCCACTTTGTGCATTTGTCTTTACATGGAAACAGGAGAATTGAGCCCAAGCCATTCAGGCTTTTTGAGAAATCTTTCTAGTCCTCTATTTCCTTTTAATTAAGTCTCACTAAAGCTCTCAGGGCAGTGGTAGAATGCAGCTAAATTCTTTTCCAGAGTCTAACACCAATGAACTCTAACCCATTTCCCAATACAGTCCTTGTTCACTTCTGGAATATGACAAGGCAGGCCTCTACTCTCTGTGTTTCTCTTGACATTCTGGTCTTTTTGACTCCTGCCAGAATAGCCTGTTACCTTCTCCTTATAATAATCTAGGACTTTCATAGTCTACCATTCCAAAGTCTTCGCTGTTGCTTTTACAAACTTGGTTCAAATTCCTAACAACCACACACTCAGATTTGTCACAAATCTGTTACAAATTTGTTACAAACACAACTTAATGAAGGAAGAATTTGTTTTGACTTATAGTTTGATATTACGTTCCATCATTATGGGGGAATTTTGGTGGCAGGAGCTTGAAGCAGCTGATTATATTGCATCCTCATTAAGGGGGTAGAAGAAATGAATGATATTGCTCAGTATATTTTCTCCTTTTTTTCAGTCTGAAACCCTATTCTATGTAATGGATGGTTAAGGTGGATCTTCTCACTTATTTAATGTAATCTGGAAATTCCCTCATAGACATGTCCACAAGTTTGTCTCCTAAATGTTTCTCTTGGGAAGTTAATAATCACTGTTAACTACCACAGGGACAAATGCCCAAACAACTCTTTTATTTTTTATTGCTCAAGGTATGGTTTTGCTCTAGCTCAGGCAGACCTGGAATTAGTCTTAAGTTTGCCTCAAACTCAAACAACGTGAGTGCTGGGATTAAAGACAATGTGCCACTGTGCCTACCTATATTCTTAACTATAGTCTAACCAATGATTAAGCAATTTGAATTTATCATCACTGCCTTCTTGCAATTATATCTTTGTTTACTTGATATTTACTGCAGCCTTCTTCCTACTAAAGTTTCTATATTCAATGGAAAGATATTACTGTGCATAGTGAGCAGTGGTTTAGAATTGCAGGTCTCCCATCAAGGCATTCTGATGCTGCTCATTCATTACAGAATAGGAGGCATTGCTAGTGCTTAATATGTGCCTTTGGATACCTTGGATTTCTCATACCTAAGTCCATTAACTGTTATCTTTTCTAGTGGTAAATTTCTACAACTTACTTTGAAGTATTGTATTGAAGTACTATTGATATGTGATAGCCTGCACATATTTAAAATGTACAGTTTGACAATATTTGACATGTGTATCTATGAATCTATTACCACAATCAAGATAATGAATACACCAATTACCTCCTAAATTTTCCTTATATCATTTTGTAATTGCTGCCCTACCCACTCACTCTTTCTTGTTCAGTTAAGCAATGATCTGTATTTTGACACAGTATAATAGCCTACATTTTCAATTTTTTGTGTAAATGGAATCATGCAGTGTTTAATCTTTTCCTCTGACATCTTCCAGCTAGGTATTTTAAGATTCTTCCATGTTTTATAATATATTGTGAGTTTATCTCTTAGTAAATGGTTTGTTTCATATTCTTGTGATCAAAGCTCCTGACAAACAATTTAAGCTCAGTCCATTGGGTTCCAGTTCATTACAGTTGGGAAGGTATGGCAGGTTTATGGTGGTGGAAACCACTTTTGTGACAGCAGACCAGGAAACAGGGATCAGCTGGAACTATGAGCTAGAACTACAATCTTCAATGATCTGTCCCTCATAACCTGTGGTGATCACCAGGGTCCACCTCCCAGAGTCTCCACAGTGTCCCAAAACTTTGGCACCAGCTGAAGTAAAAGCATTTAAAACATGCACAATAGGACAGTGTAGCAGTTGTTGGGTAGAACACTTCACCAGATGCAGCTTGTGGAAGGAAATGTTCTATTTTGGCATATAGTTTCAAGGGTAGCTTTCATCACAGCAGGTAAAGCATGGTAAGGGCATCTGGGGATGTCACATCTGCATAGAAACTTAAAGGAAGAATTCTATGTACTAGGCTTGGAGCTAGATTATATTACCAAAAACCCTACCCCCCCCATAACACACCTCCATCTCTACCACACAAAGGGCTCACAACGTGTTCAAATTACCACCAGTTGGGGATTAAATATTCAAAACACATGAGCTTATAAGAGCCAGTCATTCAAGCCACTACATTCTACCCCTGGTCCCCTTAGATTCATTGCCACCTCATGATGCAAAATGCATTCATTCCAACTTTTAAAGACCCTATAGACTTTACCAGTTTCAACACTATTCAAAATAAAACATCTTGTCTTGTACTCAATACAGCAACTTAACCATGAGTTATGTAAAATAAAAACACAACTTACATAGTTCCAACATACAATGGCACTGAGTAAGCATTGACATTTCAAGAAGAGAAACTTGAGCATAGCAAGGACAGATTGAACTAATGAAAAATAAAAAACAAGCAAAGAAAACATCAAATCCTGCAGCTCCACTTGCAATGACATCCTCTGGGCTTCAAAAGGATGCCATAAGTCTGCCCTAGAGCTGTGAGGTTTGCTTTCTGAGCCAGTAACTTTATTTGACAGCCATCCCATAACCTGGGCATGTCCAACATCCTGAGGTGAATCTTCAGTGTTTCATATGATGGGCCTTTATAGCCTCCAAGCAGGGACTGCAACACTAATCTACATTGCCAAAGGGCCTTGGCCATCTCCAGAAAAAAAATCACTTGCAGTCCAATGATCCCGCATTTCCTACATTTTACATACTTCTAAAACAAGAACCAGGTGAACCAGGTAGGTATCACACAAAATTTGTTAATTCAAGAGGGATCAAGCCTACATTGAGGAGCAGGAAACTACCATGGTATTCTTTCTTAAACTCTCCTCCTTTCAAAAGAATCAACACCTCTATTATCCCAATGCAGAGCATCTTCCCCACCCACAGTGGTGGCTATAATCTTAAGGACTTTAAACCTGAATACAACCAGCTTTTTGTCAGAATATCACATGAATTACCTCTAGCTCTGTTCTAAGTTCTCTTTTCCCTTGGAATTCCCATTAGCAGTACCTTCATTGTTCTCACTTCCTACATTGAGGTCTCTTAAACTCTCCATAATTTCCTACGAAGCTCTGCTTACAACACTGCAAGGCTTCTCTGGCCCAAAGTTCTAAATCCTTTCATATTATTCCTGTAGACTACATGTTTAGGCTTATCAAAGCAATGGTCCAACTCCTGGTATAATTTTTCCTGTATCAGTTACCTTCTTTTTGCTGGGAAAATCACCCATCCAGAAGCAGATTGAAGTAATGGAATTATTTCGTGTTACAGTTTCAAGGGAAAGGATCATGAATGCAGGTAAACCATGGAAAAGGCAGATAGCTGGGGGCATCACATCTCTACAGCATCTGGAAAGAAATATTCTATATGCTGTACTAGGAGCTAGACTAAATTACCCCAATGTCCACTCTTAGTATCAGAACTCCAGTAAGCTCCACTTTCCAAAACCCATATAGCTTTCCCAAATTAACACCAACTGGAGTCAAGTATTGAGAACACATGAGCCCAGAGAGTGATTTTATCAACCCTCCATAGAGGGGAATTTCAGAATCAAGCCATAACAATTGAATCACATTAATATGTCAAAACTTCTTAATCATTTAGCTCTATATTTATAACATATTTCAGATGAGTGTGGGCAAGAGTGTTCACATGTATTTGGAAAGTAACATGAATGCCACCATGCGTATGTGAAGTTCCTTGCCTTCCTCCTTACATGAGGCTGATTTTTTACCATAGTATTCATCAGGCTCGACAGACCACAAGCTTTTGAGAAATTCTCCATTCTCTGGTTCCTTCTCTTGATATTTATCCTGGGATTACTAACTGTTTGTTGTGTATTTATATTGGGTCTAGGAATGAGAACTAGGCACTCATGCTTGCAAGGCAAGCAAGTACTTTATGCATAAACTCATGTCTACAGATTCATGTTGATAACATTTTGATTGTTTTCAGCTTGGGACCATAGCAAATGCCATTTTTACAAATTTTCATCCAAATAGAATTTTACTATACATTTGTCTTCACTTTCTTTCTTTCTTTTTTTTTTTTTTTTTTTTGTATTTGTAGATGTGTATGGGCACATGTGCCTTTGCTCTTCTTACTAGAAATGGGATGAATGGATCAAAACTCTTGAGTATCTTCACGAGTGATTTATCTTTCTCCCATTGAACTGCATGCATAATGGATTCTTCTAGCTTTCTGTCAGCTGGTCTACATGGAGGAAGTTAACAGCTCAGTTCTAGCAAGATTTCTCAATGGCCTTGCAACCCAAGTATATGGAGTTTTCAGCAACAGGGTCATCTATTCCTGGTGGGAAACCAATGGCCTCGGCAATGGCATATAATGTTTTGGGAGCATCAGGGATCTCCCTGGCCAACAACTCACTGGAAGATATCCCATCCCTGTCACTGAAAATTTTCTATAAACAATCTACAGCTTCTGAGTGTTCCATTGTCCAAAAAATAGGATTATATATGTTTTGTTTATATTTAGATTTTTATTAGCTGTTCCTCCACCTTTCCTTTACTCAATCTCTTCCCCAGACCCCATTTTGGCATCAGCAGACACTGCAAGCTTTATAATTGGCCAGCCAGGCCAAGTGAGCCAAAGGGTGCAATAGTGGCACATCTGTTATGCGGGAAACCACCTGCCCTCTAATTGGACTGGAGGCCCACTCCATGGGAAGGGAAGACATCTCTGATACTGAAAACTTAAAACAGGGGTAGTCATAAGCCCTAGGGGTGTAACGTCTGCTGCTTGCTAGCCAAATGTATATGTTTATCAAACTTCCCAGTAAGCACTTCTGTTAATGTTCACACCCTTATATTAATGCTACTCTCACGTTTGGTTGAGAATCTTCTCTTTTCAGATGGCAGTGACCTTGGGATGACTCAGAAGGTATCATGGTGATGGAAAGAAATGACCACAGTGCTCAGTACTGCAATATCTGTATCACACTTCCCAAGGCTCAGGGTCTAATGTGGAAGAGGTGGCGGAAAGAATGTAAGAGCCAAAGGAAGGGCAAGGACTCCATACAACATGCTCCCTCCAGACACAAAACGGCCTGGATATCCATGGCCTCACAGTGCCTGATACTACCTGCATAAGACCATCATAAAAGGAGGAAAAGATCAGGACATCAAAAGTAAAAGAGAGACTGATTGAGATGGGAGGGAACATGATGGAGAGTGGAGTTTCAAAGGGGTAAGTTGGGGGATGGAGGGTATCACTATGGGGTATTTTTATAATCATAGAAGTTGTTAATAAAAAAATTTAAAAAATTTAAAAAATTCAAAAAATATTGAGTAAATAACTTTGAATATTGACAAAACACTTTGAGAGGTTACAACACTTTGCATTTATGTTAGTGTGTTGTAAGGAGCCAGATCCTCTTCATTCTTGCAAGCTTTGGTAGCAGCCAGTCTTATTTAAAATTGTATGTTTAATATAAATATGGTACTGCCTTATTATGGTATATGTGCTTACCTAAGTTTAAGAGGTAATGAGTAATATTACTTTATAGGAATTATGGCTTTTTCAGTCTCTCTCTGTCCTATGTAGCCCAGGCTGGGTTTGGAACTTGCTATGTAGCCTAGGCTAGATGCCACTTACTAACCTCAGTGTCCCCAGTACTGGAATTAGAAGCATGTACTGCCAAACTTTGTTCATTTTCATTCTTTTGAAAGCCCCCACTAAGAGTAGAATGGTTATATTTTCATAGATATAGTTTAATAATGGTCCCTTTATGAATCTTTTATTTTTATTTATTTTTATTTTTTTCTTTTATTTTTATATTATAGCTAAAAATATTACCCTATCCCAAATATCTACTGTTTTCTTATAGAAATTTTTAGTTTTTGGTCTAATTTTTTGTTTGTTTTATAGCACAAAGGTTACATTTTGTAGTGGCCTATTCTGGTTCAAGCTTCTATAAATCATTAGAGATGGAGTTCATTCAATTTGAAAAAAAAAAAAACTACATTGTGTTGACACTGAATTGTTTTTGGAATTAGTCTCTATATTCATGTAGTTCTTTGTTATGGCTAACAATCATGTCCTATTGTTCTGTCTACTAACAACATTGCCATAGCACCTTGGATAGGGGTACATTACTGCTGGAATTATCAGATACTGGGTTTCCTTTTTATATTCATTCTAATGTCTGCAAACCTACTAGAGCGTCTTTGCATTTCTATAGAAATTTTAGAACCAGTTTGTAAATGTTCATGATAAAGGCTGTATTACTGAAGAAATTATTGCCAAGTAACCAATATCTGTCAAAAGCTCCGAGGGAAGGTCAGTTCCTTATCTATGATGAAACATTGATAGGCCCAACCTTGTGTAGGTTTTATGAAGATTCACCTCAGCTGTTGTGAGTTGATGAGTGAAACAGCCATCTCATGTTCAGAAGAAAGCGTTCCCTAACACTCTTCCTGATTCTTAAATTCTTTCTACTCTCTCTTCTGTGATATTCCTTGAGCCTTGCAAGGTGTTTGTGTGTGTGTGTGTGTGTGTGTGTGTGTGTGTGTGTGTGTATCACTTATTTTCATCATTTAACCAGTTCTGAGCCTAACCATTAACCATCCATGGCCAAAAAAGCTTCTCTGACCAAAGCTGAGAGGAATACTAACCTATGGACATATCCATAAATATTTATATGGCAGCTTGATAGACATAATATGTACATTTTCAAAAAAAAAAAGCTACAGTAATACACTCCAACCTAGGTCCTTTGACTGACTAGGAGTGTCTATGATCAGCCAACAGGCTTTTGAACAGTTTACATTGCAAGACATGAATTCCCTCACGTGGAGTGGATCTAAAATCCAGTAAGAAAGCTGTTACATATACCCATAACAGTAGCAATTGACACTGTGGTACGATATAAAGTCCTATGCATATGCTCAGGAGTCCTATAGCTGGATCATATAGTAGCTCTATTTCTAATATTTTGAGAAAAATGCATACTGATTTCTGTGATGGCTGCACCAGTTTATACTTCTTTTAAAAATTTTAAAATGTGGGCTGGAGAGATGGCTTAGTGGTTAAGCACTTGCCTCTGAAGCCTACAGACCCAAGTTTGAGGCTCAAAATTCCCCAGGACCCATGTTAGGCAGATGCACAAGGAGGCAAATGTGTCTGGAGGTTGTTTGCAGTGGCTGGAGGCCCTGGTGCACCCACTCTCTCTCTCTCTAACTGCCTCTTTCTCTGTCTGTCACTCTCAAATAAATAAAAAAAAATTAAGAAAATGTTACCCACTATTGCAGAAGAGTGAGTGGAAAGATTATAAGAACTTCAGGATAGGTGGAAATAGCCTGAGGCACTGGTGTTTACCCCATCTATGCAGAGACTGACTGAGGCCTTTTGGTCTCCACAATGAATACCAATAACCCCACTGAAGAAGAACCCCAGCAGAACTGGGCAGGGATAGGGGATCTAAGAGTACAACTAATTTATAAAAAAAATCAATAAGTAATAATTTTCTTTACAAAGTAGTTACCTTTTATTGGGTTTAGGAAGACGGTTCATTAGGTCAGAGTGGTTGCCATTCAAGCGTAAGGGTTCAAGGGGATGTGAATTTCCTTAAGTTCCATTCCCAGCATCAAACAAAACAGCTGATCATAATCACATATACCAGTAATCTCAACCATGTGGGCTGTAGAGACCATAGAATCACTGGAGCTTATTGCTAAGTTGTTCTGACTAAAAATAATAGTTCTGAGTTCAACGAGAGTCTCCATCTCAAGCAGACTACTGAAAGAGCAAAAATAGGTCATTTAGGCTGGAGAAGATGGCTTAGCAGTTAAGGCATTTGCCTGCAAAGCCAAAGGTCCTCAGTTTTATTCCCAGAACCCACATAAGCCAGATGTACAAGGAAGCATATGCATCTGGATTTCATTTGCAGTGACTGGAGGCACTGGCATGCCCATTCTCTCTCTCTCACTATCTCTCTCTCTTTATCTCTGTCTACCTCTTTCTCTCACCAGCCCTATATGCTGTTTTTAAAATTTAGAACTTTATTGTATAAACTTGTTGGTCATATTCTTTCAGAGTTACACTCTTATGTTCCCTCTCCTCCACACCTATCCCACTGAAGGACCTCCTCAGTAGGGTTATTAGTATTTGCCTCAGGATCATGTATGCACAGGTCCTTCTCTAAGTCTGAGTATTCAATGGCTCAGATACCTTACCTCCCTGAGGCTCTTTTGTTCTTTCTGCTCTTTGTTTTGTAGTCCTTCTTGAGCCTTGAGGGGCATATCATAAGTCTCCTTTAGTGTTGAACTTTCATCAGCCTCTTGCTTTAAGCTTTTATGAGTTATGAGTCTCTTCAGTAAGTATCACAGTCTCTTTGGAGGATGTTCTTAGGCTAGCACTGAGAGACAGTGTTGCTTATATTTAACATACTAGAAGAGGAGGCAGAATGATTGTAAGAGCCTCAGAATGTGTGAGAATAGCCTGAGGCATCATGTCTCCCACACTGCAGAAACTGATCTTCCTTGGTTCCCACAATGAATACTAATAACCCACAAAGGAAGACCCTCAGCAGAATTAGGGTGGGAGAGAGAGGATATAAGAATACAGCTTTCTTATTAAAAAGTCAATAAACAAATCTAAGATCTTATTTCTTCATATAAGCCATAAAATGAAGTCTATCATGCATACTGCTGCTATTTGACAATTATCAATAGTCAAAAGAATTTGTCATAGGTTGGATTATATGGTCTGAGTCAAGGCTTACTCTAGATTAGGGATGGCAAATTCCAGCCCAGAAGACACATCCAGTCTGTGGCCATTTATAAGTGAACTCAAAAAGGTATCTGCAAGGACTTGTGCTACAGATTAAAAATTTCAAATTCAGAAATATATAATGATGAAAATAATAACCTAAAGTCACATAACCAAGAGAAAAACAACAGCTCTTTTTCTCCATGATTTTCAAAGCAAAAACGGGGATGTTTTTCATCTTGAAAACAATCCTTGTAAGTTTCCTACTTACAGGCCTGTGTGACACTTTGAAGGACCTTGGTGTCAGCTTGGGGGATACACAGCCCTGTCACTAACCCCGTTAAGGGACATGTAACGTGTTTTCAGAGGTGGGTTTGTCTTTACAAATAATCCATTGAGGATCTGTCTGTACATGTCTGCCAGTACTTTCAACATTTCTCACCTAGTGTGCATGGGAACTGTCACCACTCTCCTAATAGACGTAATAATTGTCAAGGTTTTTTTTTTTTTTTTGCTAAAGGGTTTCCATGTTCCAATTTGTATTAATTTTATTATCTTTAATATCATAATCCTCATGTGTGTTAGAATTCATACTGAACAATGAGCTCTGAGTCGTAAACAAGGGTTTATGTTTTGTACCTGTCTGTATGTCTTCATAAGTTTAGTAGTACACTATTAATGTGTATTTATTTAGTTCCTAATGAGATGAACTCCATTTTACATTTTGTTCATTTATTGTTTGTATATGGTGAGTGATCTCTTCATGATTTGATAAATTTTCCCCCAATTTAAAAAAAAAAAAGGTATCTGCATTTTTAAAGAGTTACAGCACATAAGCAAGGAATATACAATGGTGCCCATAGGTGGCTTGTAAACATTTTTATATTTACTGTTCAAACCTTTACAAAGAAGGAAAATGTTTGTTCACTGCTGTTCTAAATGCCTGTATAAGAACAGAAAGAAATAATGCCTCTTATATACTTTCTAGTAATTGTGTCTTATACTTCAAACATGGCTCTAAGCAAAGATGAGTTCATTTCTATCCATGTCAGAATCAACACTTCTCGTCTATGCACTTATAATCTATGAAGTACAACCTAATTCTGCTGAGGGTCTTCCTTTGTGGGTTATTAGTATTCATTGTGGGAACCAAGGAAGATCAGTCTCTGCAGTGTGGGAGACATGATGCCTCAGGTTATTCCCACACATTCTGAGGCTCTTACAATCATAAGAATACAGAGAGGGGACTATAAGATGCTCTCACACATGGAGAGCAAAGATCATCACAGCCTGTGAAGATTTGCTCCCAGTAAGGAGAGATAGAAGCCCTGGCCAATGGTTTGCAGAGATATATCAAGACTTGTGGCCACCTACAGATATAAGAACATCTGAGATAGGCAAGGGCCAGGGTTATATTCCCACTAATTAGTATTGAGGCTTCAATTGTCCCTAGATCCTAGAAATGAACTTCACAAACATTTCAGTGTTTGCTTAGAGCATGTGTGTACCTTTAAGTGCATGAGATATTTCTTATGTGGTATGATGGTTCATCTCAATTGTCAACATGATTGTAAAGGGGATTTAGAGTCACCATGGAAACATTTCTAAGCATGTCTGTGAGAGTTTCCAGATTAGGGTAATTGAAGTGGAAGACCCACCATTAATGGCATCATTCCTTGAACTGTGGCACTGCACTTCATAGAAAGGATAAAGTGAGCTGAGAACCAGTATTCATCAATATCTGCTTCCTGAGAGCAGATGCTATGTGACTGGCTGCCTCACACTACTACCCTTATGCCTCCTCCACCATGATATGTTTTACCCTTAAACACTAAGATGAAATAAACATCTACTTCCTTCCTTAAAATAAAACAACTTTTTGGACTTCAAGTAAGATGGTGGTGTAGGAGCCATGTTGTTACATTCAGGTTCATATTGCTGTCAGACATCACCCAACTAAGAACAGCTTGTGGGTAAAAAGGGTTTATTTTGGCTTATAGACTCGAGGGAAAGCTCCATCAAGGCAGGAGAAAATGATGGCATGAGCAGAGGATGGACATCAGCCCTGGCCAACATAAGGTGACAATAGTGACAGTAGAGTGTGCCAAGCACTGGCAATGGGAAACTAGTTTTAATACCCATAAGCCTGAACCGAAAAATACACTGCCTCCAGGAGGTATTAATTCCCAAATCTCTATCAGCTGAGAACCTAGCATTCAGAACACCTAAATTTATGGGAGACACCTGAATCAAACCACTATGTTCTGCCCCTGGCCCCTATAAACTTATAACCATACATGATGTAAAATGCAATGCATTCATCCAACTTTAAAAGTCCCCATAGTTTTATCAATTCCAATGATGCTCAAAAGCCCCCATAATTCAAGGTCTTTTGACTGATCCATAATACCAAAAATCCCCACCAAAACCATAATGGCACAGAATAAACATCTGCACTGCAAATGATGGCATTGGGTATAGCAATATATATATCCAATACAAAATTTAAACAAGGAAAACATCATACTTTGTAGCTTGAAGTCCAACAACTGTAGTAAATGACAAGCCGCCAAGACTGAGAATTCTAACCAGCAAAAAGTCTTTGGATTTCCAATTCTGCCCCTCCAGCTAGAGTACTCACAGTCGTGAAAATCTTCAACTGGGGCCAGCAGCCCTCCTTAGCAGCCATCTCATGGTTGGGGTATCTCTACTGGGTCTCCACTGCAATACAAGGTACCTCCTTATGGCTCCATCTAGTCTCCATGCAGGCAATCCAGAAAACCTGCCACACACTGCCCATGGCCATTTTCACAACACACGACTGTGTTGCAAATTCAATGACCCTCTCTTTCCTGCATTTCTTATATTCCATAATACCAGGTAGTGTGTCAATTTGTTAATTTGGGGGAGAATTAAGCAGTCTTTGAAGAACAGGACACCTTCAGCATAACTGGAACTTTGTATCTACTGAAGAGTCTTTTGTTATTCCTCACTTTCTCTTTCCCTAAGTCTTTGAAAGCCATAATTACAGTTCCCATTTCTATAAATTTATATCTTTAAATTGCATATATATTTAAGAACTTGTAGCATTTGTCTTCCTGTGCTTTCCTGTTTTACTTAGAATAGTTTACTCTGGATTCACCATGTTGTAGCAAATGACAGAATTTCTTATTTTGTGGGTTGGGGGTGATAGTATTCCATTGTGCATTTTACATATTTCTTCATTCATTTATCAGTGATATATCTTTTTAATACTTTAGCTTATGCAAATTATGTTTTAATAAATGAGAGGTACATATATCTCTTTGACATATT
Source organism: Jaculus jaculus (assembly GCF_020740685.1). Classification (NCBI taxonomy): domain Eukaryota; kingdom Metazoa; phylum Chordata; class Mammalia; order Rodentia; family Dipodidae; genus Jaculus; species Jaculus jaculus. The sequence goes on along the minus strand of NC_059104.1, from coordinate 130,630,866 downwards.
GTTTCATTATCTTTGGGTATATGGTGAGTAGTTGGAAAGCTAGATCATAAGTCATACCTATATTGGATTTCTTTTGAGGATTTGCCATACTGTTTTACATAATAGCTATGAAACTTACAGTCTACTAACAGTGTGCAAGGGTTCCATTTTCACTCTGTTCTCTTGCTTGTTCTTTTTTTTTTCAATTTCTATCATTACTATATCAAAAGAGGCAAGATTATTACCTTATCATTATGGCTTCAGCTTGTACCTGCCTGATGGTTAGTGAGTGATATTGAATTTTTCCTCATTCACTCTATCTCTTTGTCAGTTGTACATCTTGATTTTTATTAAGAAGAAACTTTGTATGGGCACATTCTGTGTTGATTCCATCATTTCCGTCCTCTCTTCTCTGATTCCACTGAAGACAAGTGGGATTCAGTGGGATTGCTGGTATTCACCATGGGTTGTGGGTTATGAGTTGTGAGAGCAGCTGTCAGTCATTGGGCTGGGGTTGGGCAATGCCTCTGGTTATTTCCACAAGTCCTTTGGCTCTTACAAACTTACTCCCTCACCCCCTTCCACACAGTTCCTGGAATTGTAGTGGGTTTTGTGTTCTCAGCAGTTTATGGGTTTCTGCTTTGGTACATTTTGACTAGGCACACAATAGTCACTCATTACCAGTGTTTTTGCCAGCTATTCATTTCTGCAGTTCTCCTCATCGCACACAAAAAGGTCTGTCCTCAAGACTAAGAGCAATACTAATCTATTCATACAGACATAAATATTTAGGGGACAGTTTGACAACCTGTCCATTTAACTTAGAAATACTAGTAGGTTCCCTACTAGTGCCTATGTACTCTCTATCCATGGACTTTTGACAGTGTTTTCAGTACCAGGAATTAATTCCTTCCCTTGAAGTGGGCCTGAAATCTAAACCAAAAGCAGTTGTTTACTCTGTTATCAACTATACTATTATCATACTAGTGGGGACATCTTGCCTGGCAGATTGATTTAGGAGCACACAGAGGACACAGATGAGAAAGACTGTTGATGACTTTTCTTTCCAGCCATCTGCCAAGCACCATCAAACACTATGAAAGCCAACAAGCAAGGTAGAGACTTCCAGCTGAATCCTAGCTTGATTTCTATGTCCAGCAACTAAATCATGTAATGTCTTTAGCAATAGAGTTTTTAATTTAGGTTTGGTGACCATCCATGAGCATTGGTAACAGCCTACATTGTTTTAGGGAGCCTGTATAGCCACCAGATCAACAAGTCACTGGAATATATTTCTCCCCTGGCACTGGGACCTTTCATTAATAATTTAGGGCTTCTTGGAGCAACTTTATTCACCCAGGGTACCTTCATTCAAATGATGTTTTTACAATTTATATTATTAATTGGCTTAGGCAGTATGTTTCTATTTGGAAAAGGCACGTAGTCATCTCCACATTTCTATCAATACTTTTTATACCCCCATGTAAAAATAATGGTCATTATATTATTAGTATGAACTTGAAAGTTGCACATTTTAATTTAATTGTTCTAAATGTTACAGACTTGTGGCAATGCTTTACATGCTCCTTGCATAGATTGTTAGAGAACTATCCTAAATTATTTGCCCATCTTTGAAATTGGGGTATCTTTTTATGACTGAGTTGTAAGGTCTGATTTTAGTTGTGGTCTGAATGTTTTGTGTCCCTTCTAAACATATATATTGAAATTCTGATCCCAAAGATGATGACATTGGTCGTGGAGTCTTTGGAAGATGATTAGGTTACTAAGAAATAGACCCTCATGTCTAGGATGATTGAGCTTATAACAATTCAAAAGTGGTATCTCACTCTTTCTACCATGTCAGGACACAGCTAAATCTATTACTAATGACCAATAATGAGGGCCCTTGCCAGTTGTTAAATTTGCTGATGATCTGATACTGAACTTCCTAGCCTTCCAAACTATGAGAAGTCCATTTCTGCCGTTTATACACCACTTCTTTTTAATTTTTTAAAATATTTTATTTATTTATTTGAAGGAAAGAAAGAGAGAGAGAGAGAATGGGCACACCAGGACCTCTAGCCACTGCAAACAAACTCCAGACACATGTGCCACCTTGTGTATCAGGCTTAAATGGGTGCTGAGGAATTGAACCTGGTTCATTTGGCTTCCCAAGCAAGCGCCTTAATGACCAACCTATCTCTCCAGCCCCAGCTACCTATTTCATAACATTTTACTCCAGCAGCATAAATATATTCATGGTACATTTTATAAATTTCATTCTTATCAGATTTATAATTCATAAATATTTTGACTATTTTATACATTAAAGCAGTATTATATTTTCAATGTACTTATTAAGTTTGCTATAATGGTTAAGTTTTATTGTCAATTTGACAGCTTTGAGAAACACCTAGAAGATTAGTGAAACACATTTCTGAAGGCATCTATGAGTGGCATTTCCACAGAGGAAAGGGTAATGTGAATAACGTCCCCAAATGTGTATTCTGCACTGTCACAAATTTCATATCCAGATGAAATAAAGAGTGGCATTGGGTGGGGTAGGAGATGGTTAAACTTGGCTATATACATTCTCTGCTCTGCTTCATGAAATGTGAGCTGCTCACCTCTCATTCCACTAAAAATGGACTGAAAACTTGGGAATTTTGAGCAAAATCATCTTTCCTTATTTAGGTTTCTTTCACAGGCTTTTGGTCACAGCAACAGAAAGCTGTTAAGTATATTTGTCCAAAATATTTACAAAGGCATAGTAGATATATTAACACCATATCTTCACAATACCCATGCTATAAAACAGCATATTGGTTATATGTGAAAATGGCACCTCACAATGTGGTTCTTAACTTTTTGAGTATTAAGAAGAGCTAACATGCTTTGATCTTCCACTTGATATTCCTATTCAAATTATTTCAATGTTTGCCCATTTATAGTAGTGTCATTTTCTTTCTTTTTAAGGTGAATTTCTTATATTTGCAATTTAAATTTACAGTGTTAATAAGTAAGATAGTACAAAAATGGATGAAGAAAATTACTCTAGTAAATGTCCCTCCATATAGTGTCACAATTTAGGTTTATTTTTCAACAAGATTGCACTTGAGTTACTTTTGAAAAAAAAATACTGATAGAAGAAGTGTAAGTACTTTTGCTATATCTCACATTGAAGATCACCTTTTTACATTAATTTCTCAGTAACTCTAAGGATTGCTTAATATTTTATCATATTAATTAGACATGTGTTATGTAAAATATTTCATACAAATAGATTCAGTGTTTCTCGTATTTTTGTTTGTTCTAATTTCAACAGCCTGCATATTGATTTTTGAATGTGCATCCTACACATTTCTGGGAAGGAAATTGTGGTTAAAAAAAATACAACTATGCTGCATGTTGTCACACATTACTGAATTAATTTCACATGTCTTTTCTTGAGTGTAGATTATTGCTGCACCTCCCTGCCACTGACTTCTCCACCCATTCCATTGACTACTGATAACTCCCTTTTAAAGTTTAAATGATTTGATGACCAGTGAAGTTGTTCATCTTTTATAATGTCTTCCTGAATATTTGACTCTTAATTTTGAGTTACTTTACAGGGGGAGGTACCTGTCTTTACCTTACCTTTTTCTTATTAATAAGAGGGGACATGTAAGTACTTTTAAACTTCATATGGGCTAATATATCCCTTTAAAATTTTGTCTATTAATATTATTTTTGCACAGGAATATGAATTGAATCAAGTTTTTGCTGTGACATATTTTACTCTCTTTTATATAGCTTTTGCTTTCTAGGTTTCCCTTTCAGCTTATGTGTGGAGTTAAACCAATGATACAGACCTTGAGTAATAACACTGCTTTACTAGTTACCTGGGAGAAGGACTCAGGTTAGTGAATTATGTTGCCCAGTGTGTATACAGGGATCAAGGTATTACTTCTGAAATGGATCTCAGGGAAAGCCCACTAAACAGAACAACTCAATTCATTGGATTTTAATTCATATATAGTATATTTTATATACTTTATAACTTTGAAAATATGCAAAACACTATTATGATTTCATGGCTATAATCTTTCTTTGCCTTATTTATTTATTTATTTTATCAATTAGTTTTGTACTCAGCGAATACAGTCAATTTGGTACCATTACTAGGCTCATCCATTTCCTACTTCCTTACCTTGGCTATAATCTTAATCCTACAATTGTAAATTTTAGAAAATTCACATTTTTGCAACATTTTTTTGGGGTTTTTAATGTACCATTTTTAAAAAAAAATTATTTGTTTTGTACTCAGTGAATACTGTTAAGTTGGTATTATTATTAGCTTCCTCCATGTCCCACCCCCTCCTCCTGCCCCCTCCTTGTTGGGGTATATGGGTCATGCATTCTGGAGTTAGCCCACAGTTATGGGTAGGAGGAAATGTCTCTGTTTATTGTGACCCAATGTGTGCCTCTGACATTCTTTCCACCCCCTCTTTGGCAAAATTTCCCTGAACCATGTTGGGTTCATTTTGGGTCTGCTTCAGTGATGAGGTGTTGGGAGCCTCTGTGTCTCTGGACATCTGATTTGGTAGGAGTTGATTGTTTTCTGTGTCATCTCCTTCACCCTTGTGCTGGTACCAGGTTCACCAAGAAAATAGCACTCTTGCTTGTTTCACCAATTTTTCTTAGTTTCAGCTGGGGCCCTTTTGAAATATGATGGGGCGGTTCTCTCCTTAGGATATGCATCTATCTGAAAAAGAGAAGCAGATTCTCCAGCAGAGAGTAAAGTTAGCACTGGATAAATTGGATAACCATTATTTTTTAATACATTATTTAATAGGCATCAGCCCTCTTGTAGCCTACAATTGGTGGTAGCTTGATAATGGAGAGCAGGCTCATGTTTGGATATGGTTCTGACTTGTTTCCAAGCTCCAGCTATGGGTCCTCTTCCACTGAGTGGACCAGTCAGCCAAATCAGGAGCAGTTGGTTTCCCACCATGGCTGTGTGCCACTATTGCACTTGTGTGGGCATCACAACAGGTTATTTGCTAGTAAGTAGTTTAGACCATGAGTTGCTTGGAGATATTGGTCCCCAGTTGCCCATGTAGCAACTTTTGGCACTAGACGTGCTGACTGTCTGGGGACTGACTCTCTTCCAGCTTCTAGCCATGTCACTCCATGTTAAGTGTCAACCTCATATGGTGATTTCAGCAGCAGGGTCTTATCACTACCCTTTGGTGGGTCAAGTACTCTGACAGAAATCTGTAATTCTTTTAGAAAACCTTGTAGGTCTCTGATCAAAAGCTTGTTGTGGATGATAGCCACCTGCTGATACTGGGAGTTAGTCTGTGCCCACTAAGAGAAGGAAGAAAAAGAGAACTAATATAAAAGAGTTAGAGAAGAGAAAGAGAGAGAGAGAAGCTGTAGAAAATTAAAGTAAGTCTTCATTGTACCCTCTCCAGTACCTTGTGACTCAGGTGTTCCCACCATTTGGTCTGCCTTTTAGGGTGTAGAATTTTATGGTGCCATTGCTGTTTGGGTCTAGGTTTGTGTCCCCCACCCTCTCCTTTGCCTCTTTCTGTCCATGTCTCTGACTGCTCATCATTGGATCCTCACTGCAGTGCAGACCCTGCTTTCCATTTCCCTGTCTCAGTTGCCATGAAGAGTATTCTTTCCTTCTACCAACCTGTACCCAGGAATGGAGAGCAGAGGAATGAAAAGAATTATGATTTTTATTTTATTTTTTATTAACAACACACTTTGTATGGATACATCAAATATTGTTACCAACTTTTTTACCTCCTTCATGTTCCCATTCTGCTGGAGATTCCTCCTCAGTGGGGTTGGTGGTATTAACAATGGGGCTGTGGGTTAACACTTTGTGGGAAGGGAATTTGCATCTACCTTTGGATGTTCCTGTATACCACCATTTTCTCTAACTTTTAAATTCAACTACTCAGTTCCAACAGCTACTTGAAACTTGAAGGTGAAATTGTTTCTTTTTTTTTTTTCTTTCTTTCTTTCTTTCTTTAAAAGCTTACAAACCTAGATGCTTAATAACTATTGTCTGCCACAGAGGGACACATGCTGAAGTTCCTAACTCTCACAATATCAAAGTAACCATTATGAAGAACATCCAGTATTCTGGTACTATTTCTACCAGAAAAAGGGAAAGGAGGGAGAGTAGGAGAGGTAGAGAAATAAGGAAGGAAGGTAGGAAGGATAGTTTTGAGGTTGATTCATGTCTGTATATAAAACTTAAAACTTGTATTATTCTTGTCTAGTGCCCAAGTCACTCTCCCTTATCTTATAGGAATTCAATCTTTCCTGCTATTTTTCTTTATATGATGTGGAGTTAAACACTTAACCCCAATCATCTTTTCTTTAAATTGGGAGTAATTATGGAAACAACCACATAGACTGGAGAAAAAGATGATAAGATGAAATGCTTGGAAATGATTAAGCAATTAACAAGCAACACCTAATGTTATAATTTAAACTATTAACTATCAGTACCTAATATTATCATTTCAAATTATTCTAATAATGATATTTCCTATATAAAATTTACTTTCCAGAGTTTTGTTATTTTTTTTCTGAAGAAAAATGTCAATTTTTTGATAATGGTCTTTCTCTAAAATATATAATAACCTCAATTTTCCCATTCCCTTTATCCTCACATCCTCTGCCTTGGTTTAGAATTTCATCATCTCTCATTTACGCAATTTCAGGAACCTAGTAACCCGTCTCCCTGGCAACAGTTTCCACTCCACTCATCGCCTAAGGACTGATTTCCTTCCCACCCCTCTCATCCCCTCTTATTCTTCTATCTTCCTGATCAAATGAATTTCAATGGCACAGATATAATGCATGGTATAATATTGTTTGTGTGCCTGGCCAGACCTTTTTGCATATGAATACATGTTTTTGAGTAGTTGAACTGATAGCTACATATAATTTATATTCTGTTTTTCACCTAACAGTAATTTTACAAGCATTTTCCAGACTACTAAGAAGCCCTAGCAATTACTTTTCTAGGCAGCATGAGAGTCTATCAGAGAAAAGACCATTATTCCATTAATTATTATACATTATGGTAGAAATTGAGGTTACTTCAATTTTTTCAAGGTTACTTAAATGATGTTATTTGGAGATCTGTGTATATGTTGATGTTTTATCAGTTTTTGACCAATTTCATCATATGAAAAATTCTATGGAGTAGTGCCTATAAGACAAAAGGTGAAACTGTTTTTGCAGCCCTAGGTTTTGATGCCAGCTGATTTCCAAATGCAATGGCTCAATCTCCAGTGGCCCTCCTGTATATTGCTTTATTTCGCAAGAGACAAAAGTTGCACATTATCATTTAACCTAATTTTGTATTTAAGGAATGCAACATTTCTTAATTTTACAATTGCAAATTGGAATCTTTGCTTTAATTAAATGATTAGCAAAGTTCAAATTATTCACATTCTTCACTGTCTGAAAAACTGTGTGTGTGGGTGTGCCATTAGGACTGTAGTTATTCACATTTTTTGATTACTCATTATTTATTTCTTCTTAAAGTCAGTAGGGGCTATCAATTAATAGAAAGAGTAAAAACACCTCTTTGGTACTTCTTGAAATATTTTTCTTTGTTTTTGTCATTTTACTACTGTTGGGGAGCAAGAGCATACTTTCTTTTTTCATTTTCCCCTTATACAGTGTTTAATATCATTTAATATATTCATATCTCTTTTCTTATATTATTTTCCTCATAAAAGCTGTCTTACAACTTTAAGTAATGAAAGAAAAATAAGAGAAAAGAAAATAATATAGGATTATGAGTCTTGATTAGATATGTCTCTTTTGTATTGAAGATGATCCCTACAGTCAGTGCACAGTGAGGTGCACACAAACACACACACACACATACATACACACACACACAGACAGAAACCAATCTTCCTGTATCTGTTGGACAAATGAAGCAATAGCACTGGAATCACCTCATCACTCCAAGATTCCCTGAAGAAATGGGGGTAAAGAACCAGACGTAACTATAGCAGAAAATAAGTGCCATGTCTGAGTTCTATTTTCTTTTTCCTGTACCTGTTCTTTCTTACATTATGTGTATATTATTGAAACTCATTTGATCAAGACATAGACCAATGGAAGGGGGTGGAAAGAAGGGAAGAAAATCAGTCCGTAGGCAACGAGTAGAGACAGGTTAGTGGGATCTTTTAAGTTTCACATCCATTTACTGAAGACAGGTCTACTATAATTTGAAGTCCTTTTAAATGAATTAGAAAACCCTCAATATTGTGGATGTCTTGAGGCCACACAGTGCATTTTATTTATCTGTGTTTCCCTATCATTATGGCTCAAAGAAAGACATTTCAAGTTTATATTGAACAGAAGGACAGAACATCATGCTCCGGGGTATGGTGATTTCAGAAGGCAAATGATTGTGGTGATTGTTTTTCCAAATAAGAGCAGAATTGATTTCTTTAAATGTGCTCTAAGGTCTTTAGAGTAGAATTCCAGTGAGAGAAAATTGCATGTTGGGTGACTGTGCACCCCAAAATGCATTAGATATGAAAGCAAATTAGAAGAAATATGCTGTGGAAAATTGGTCCCTTAGAAGAACCATTACTCTGCAGACCTCATCTTGTGAAATCCAAAAGTAGCAATGCATCCAGGGTCCTGGTAAGATTGCCAAAGATGTGTAGTATGTTTGGCCAATGAGACCTTGAATAGTTTATCATTGTCAGTATGATGGCCTTGCTCATAATTCTTTGTTTCTTCTCTATTTCATTATTTGATATGCTATAAATGACATAGATTTTATTTTTTGAGATTTTCATTGTTAACTATAATACATAATTTAATTAAAAATTTGAGTTAATCACATATTTACAGACTTGTATGTGGAGGCCGGGTATAGAGTTTCATGCCTGTAATCTAAGAAAATTTTCTTTATATACTCTAAATAAAGTGCTTTGTCAGATGTTTAGTTTACCAATATTTACCCCAGTCTATTTGTATTTATGCTCTCTTAACAAATCTAATGACCCTAACACCAACATCAACAACAATAAAAATAACAGTAATTTTATTGACATCCAACTTTTCAAATTCTTATTTCATGTAATTTGCTTTCGGATGAAAAATAACTTTTTTCTTTAAAAATCCTGAAAATATTACACATTTTTCTAAAATTTTGTTTCCATTTTATATTTGAGTATATGATCCATTTTGAAGTACTATTTGGATACAATGAAAGATGTCATGGGATGTTCCTAATTTTGTCTATAGATGTTCATCAGCCAAGGATTATTGTTTAAATGAGTTTTATTACCCAATTTATTTGCTTTTGCCTCTTGTCAAAATCAGCCACATTGATGAAAGTGTATTTTAGTTTCTCTATTCTGTTTCACTGATCAATGTCTGTACCCCTGCCACTATTACATAACAGCTTTATTGAGAAAATACTCACATGCTATGAAACATGTACTTTAAAATTGTCAATTCAGTGGTTTTTTTAAGTTCATAAAGTTTTACAGCCATCATAGCTATTTCCATCATCTCAAAAGTAAACTGCACAGTAGTTTATCAGTTGTTTCTACTTATTCCCTGCTCTACCAAGAACTAATTTTTTATTATCATGAATGAAATTTGTATTTTATCATGAGTTGGTACCATCATTTCACTCTTCCCTGCCCCCATTCTGCTGAGGGCTCTCCTCAGTGGGGTTTATGGTATTCACCACGGGGTTGTGGCTTATGAGTTGTGAGAGCAGTAGTTAGTTGATGTATCAACCAGCTGCTCATACAATCCTACCACCCCTCTTCTGTAAAATTTCATGAGCCATGGTGGTTATGTTTTAATGCTACTTCAGTGAAAAACTCATAGGAGCCTCTGATTTCTGCTTTGGTATGTGTTGAGTATCCTCTAGGTCTGTCTCCTTCACCCTGGTTCTGATTGTCAGGCTGGCCATGGAAGCAGCACTCTTGCTCATCTCACCAACTCCTCTGTGGTTTCACCTGGGCCTTCCACCAAGAAATCTTAGCACTGTAAATCTACTTCCTTTCTCTAAGGACTGAGGATATCATATAAGTAGAATCATACCATTTTTTTGACTTTTCTGTACATTTTTCCACTTAGAATAATGTTTCAAGATTCACTGGATTTGGATTTTGATGACACTATTTATTATCATAAATGTATGCAAATTATTCCAGTTTTCTAATTTTTAGCTAATTTCAACTATTTTTTAAATTCAGAAATCTCTCCCTTTTTCTAGGTTGGTGTACACTTATCTAGGTGAATGCATATATGTGTGTGTTCATAGCATTATGCATAATCTTTAGTTATGTGAAATCACCTTTCTCCTTTATGACTCATTTGTGTATGTTCTGTGTCTTAGCCTAAAGGCCAGTTTTGATTTTTTTTTTCTTTTTCTTTTACTTCTTCTCTTCTCCCCTTCCTTTATCCTCCTCTTCTTCTATTTTTTTTTTCAAATAATAAGCCCTGGTTTGTTTGGTAAAACTCAGTATATTTTCTATTCTGCCATATATACTCATTCCACTCTTACACTTTTTGCATATTTTATCTTCAGTTTACTCTTTTTTATTTCTACTTATTTTGCATATGTGCATGTAGTAGTGAGGCATGTATACATAGCATATGCATATGGGTAGGTGTGTTTCTTTGTGTGTGAGAGTGAGAGTGACAGTATGTGCAGAAGTGTATGCTGTGTGAGCACATGTGGATGCCAGAAGAAGACAGTACCCTCCTCTTCTATGACTTATCCATGTGTTTCCTGGAAATGTACTCATTCATAAAACCTAGGGCTTCCGTGTCCTATCAGACGGACTAACCAGCAAGTACCAGTGATTATCTAGTCTTTTCTTCCCTCAGGAATGGGGTACTGGCTTGCATGGCCATTCTCACCTGTTTTGTGGGTCTGGGGATGGGATGGGTCAGGATGAACTGGCTTCCTTAAAGTCTTTAAGGTTGTGTGTTAATCACTTACCCACAGAACCATGTTCCCAGCTTGTTCTTCTACTGTTTTTAAAGAAAGTAGATGAAGTTATTCATTTAATATCTTCATTTTTATGTGTAGAGTGATTTATATAGATAGATAGATATGTATAGATATATAAATGTATATGTACATATGTATACACACAGGATGTTATTATGTATGTGTATATATGTATATAAAGCTATTTTGGCATTCTCTAATTTTTGATGTTGTATCCTTTCCTTTTAATTTATCACAAAATATTCTTTATTTTCCATTTTGTTTTCTCAATATCAAGAAACGATTGTACCAATTAGCTTCTCTGTATTTGTAATTTTTATCTGTTTTAATTATTATTAATATTATTATTATTATTAATATTATTCCTTTTTGTGTGCAGAATATGCTATGTATTATTTAAATCCTTTAAATTTATTGAAACTCCTTTGGGCTTAACATATGGTGCCCCTGGACAAGGTCTGTGCTCCTTTGGAAAAGAATGTACCCTCTTCTGATGTTGGGTAGAGTGTTTTGCATGTGTACATTGTATCTAATTGGTCTATTGTGCTACTGGAGTGTTCTATTTCCATGCTAATTTTCTGTGTGGTTGTTCTATCCATTATTGAAAGTGGGTTATTGAAGTATCCAACAATTATGGTTGAATTGTTTATTTCTCTCTTTAATTCTGTATTGCTGCACCTATTCAGTCTTTGTTATGATTCATTTGCCATTCTAATGAATCATTTTTATCTTACAGCAATTTTTTTCTTAAATTTTAATGCTGTTATATTACAATAGCATATGTTTCTTTGGTAAATCTCTTGGCATTGTTTTATTTTTCAATGAACACATTTGTCTTTGTATCCAAAATACATGTTATTTAGAAAGCTTGTTATTATCTTTCTACTAATTCCTCAAAATCTATTTTTTAATTTATATAAAGTCTATAGAATTTTGATAATGTAAGATTTGCAACTGTCAACTTACTATTTTTTTCTACATCTTGTTACTTTTAGGTCCCGCTATTTCTTCCATAAATGTGAAATTTCTTGTGTGTATTTTCTGGTATACCACTTTACTTTTCTAACTTTTTATTTAACAGAATATGTTATTTTCTTTGTGATCTCCTTAAATTATTATAATTATTGGCTAAATTTATAACAATCTACAGAAAATTAAAACCAACTTAATTTTAATAGTATACAAGAAATGTACTGTTCTATGGCTATGCTACTTCCCTGTAATTTGCTTTATTATTGTTAGAAAAATTACTTCTTTATACCTTTTAATCCCATCAACACACTTATAATCATTGCTTTATACAATTTCCATTTAAATTGGATAGGATTAAAAAAGAGTTACAAACATTAAATCCCTTTATAGTGATTTTTATAATTACTAAAGCAGTTACTATTGCTAAGGCTTTTTCTTTTCAGTGTCCTTTTATTAAAACCTGATTTTTTTTTCTATGCAGTATTTCTTGTAGCACAGGTTTATGGATAACAAATTCTTAGTTTTTCAGTTCTTTTGTTGTTGTTATTGTTGTTTTATGTTGAAAGAGATACTATGTTTTTTTTTGTATTTTGAAGATGAGTTTTCTAGACATAGAAATTATTGATTGAAAGTCTTTTGCTTTCAGCATTGTGAATGTGGACTCCTATCCCTTTTGTTCCTCCATGGTCCAAGCAAGCACCTGCTAATCTTGCTGATGATCAGCTGTATATGACGAGTGCTCCACTCTCACTGCTTTCAATATTTTCTCTTTGTCCTTGGCTTTGACATTTTGATTATTAGGGTTTAGATGGATGCTTCTCAGTTCCTCTTAATTAGAGTTTATTATGGAGTCTAGATGGTATATAATGTTTTTCATGGCTTGGAGATATTCTTCCTTTCATTATTCTTTTACTTATCCTCCTTTTGCCTGTTCTCCTGGATCCCATTCTGTATCTATCACAATAGTTGATTGTGCTCAGCAGGTCAATAGACTCTGCTCGTCTTGCTAAATGGGTTTTTGTTCATTTTCAGATTGGTTAACGCCATTTGAGCTACTTTTTATTTTTACTTTGTTCAATTATTTATTCTGCTAGATTCAATCAGTTGCCAGGTTCAATGTGTTTTGTACCCCTGACTATATATATATATATATATATATATATATATATATATATATATATATATATAATGTCTGTTACCATACTTTTCCAGTAAAAACAAAATCTCCCTGGAGTTTTGTTTATAATAAATCAATTGCTCTATTGATTTTTATTTTAGGGAATATTATTCTCATATCTTTCATTCTTCATACATCGTTGCCCTATTTGTTTAGCATAGTTAATTTGAAATAGGATATTTTTAATTATTTGCTTATTGAGGCCATCTTACTAGACACCTGACTTTCTTAGCATCAGTTTCTACTGAGTGATTGGTGGTTTGTTTTTGTATATTATCCATATTTTTTCTTAAAAACTAAACTTTTATCTAGGTATGAAGTTAGCATGGGCTACAGAGAGAAGCCCTCTGTAAAAACATAAAAACCACATTGAACATTTGATCTTAGAAGTGTGGCACTACTGCACTAGTGGGTAGATGTCTTTTCCTGTCAATTGCAGACAACAGATTATCAAAAAACTTTAGTAACCAGGCTTGGTAGCATATGCCTTTAATCTCAGTACTCTAGTACTCGGGAGGCAGAGTAGGAGGAACACAATAGCCACCCTGAGGCTACATAGTGAATTCCAGGTCAGCCTGGGCTAGAATGAGACCCAACCTTGAAAAACCAAAAAGAAAAAAAAAAAATATTAGTGGACATTAAATTTTTCTTACTATTATCAAGTATTTATATATTTATATGACTGATATTTCTTCTTTAGACACTTTATATAATTGATATGGATACATTCTTAACTATAGCAGTATTGTTTTCTTGGAATACACTCCACTTGGCTCACTTCTCTTGCTTAATTCTGTGTTACACTGATTAATACTTGTTGAAAATATTTGCCTTCCTATTCATGTAGTACTCTGCTTTATACTAGTTTTTCTAATTAATTATTATCTTGTATTGTCTTGGGAATTGATATAGGTGCAATGTTAGCTTTATAAGATGAATTGGAAAGGACTTCTATTTCCTGGAAAATATTGTAGACTTGCAGTTAATTCTTTTACCATTTGAGTGAGTTGCAGCAGGGTTTTTATTTTTATTTTTTGTCTGTTTTAAAATTTTATCCATTTCAAATCCTGGTGTAAATTTGTTTGTATAGAGTTTTGCATAGTACTCAATGATCATTGTTGGCAGGGCTAAAGTGATAATTCTTGTTCTCTTTTTATTGTTCATAATTTAAACCTTCCATTTTAATTTTTGTCAGTATGGCTGGAGGATTGTCAATATTATTGGTGATTTTATATACCTACCAACCTGCTTTGCTGATTTTTATACTATTTTTCTTACTTGAATTTTATTTTTAACTTACTTTGTATATTTTGTATATTTGCTTTGGATTTATTTTGCACATCTTTAGGCTTATGGGGTAGCACATATGTTACTAATTTGGTATTCTCCACTTTCCTGATGAACACTGTACTATTACAAATTTCCTTGAAACAATAATTTACCTATGTACCAAAAATTTTATTTGTCGAATTTTCATTTTCATCAATTCCAATATATTTTTTTAATATTTGTTGGGGATCTTGGGATTCAGTAGTGGTAGAACAGTTGCCTAATAAGTCCGAAGCCTTGGGTTCATTCCTCAGCACCAGAAAAAAATCTTTTTTTTCCATTGAAGCATTCTGTTTGATATACCTATTATTTAGAATTAGAGTGTTTTCAATGGGTTTGGAAATGTTCACAGTTTCTTCATGTTTTATATGTATCTACTAGAGTTTACAGAGTGGTCTCTAGGATTTCAATCATAATTGTATTGAGGCATATGTAAACATACACAAATGAATATGAGATGTATATATGAATAAAGCAGAATTTCTCATTCTTTTTCTTTCAACTTGCTTACATACACATAGTTAAAATTATTTTTTTAAATAACCTGAAATTAGAGCAGCAATTTATATTTAAAGTAACTATAAATGCACTAGGGCTTGCATTTATCTTTTTATAGTCTTTTTGTTTTCTTTGTTTCCTACAGCAATTTTCTTTTATTTTTCCTATGGCAATTTTCTTTTATTTTTCCTATGGCATTCTTTACCATTTTTATATCAAATTCTATTTAGTTAAATATATTTAGTCATTCACTCATTCATTTATTGTTTACTTATTTATATTCTGGAACTCATTCTGCAGCCCAAGCTGGCCTGAAACTCATGACAATCCTCCTACCTTGGCCTCCAAGTACTGAGATTATAGATAAAACCACCACACCCAGCTTCCCAAAGACATTTATATGTGTTTATCTCTTGGTGCAGCTTAGGACCTCTCTGAGTATTTTACTGTATGTGTATATACACACATGTACCACAGCCTAGTGATGGTCAACATTACTAGTCCAAATGAAGTCTCAGGATATTTCTTTGCTTTACATCCCTTTACTCTTCCTCATTTGCATGATAATCTTAAATAATTTCTCTCTATGTTGGAAACTCATGAGAAAATGCTCCTGTCACTTTTGATGTCATCATCCAACATTACAAGACACTCAAAGAGAAAAATCTGTGATATGTGCTCATTTTTTTGCTTGTATTCCCATTTCCTTTCTGATAGTCCAAAATTACTTTCATTGCTCTCTTTCTTGCTTAGAGATCACTTAGTCATTCTTTCATAACATACCTGAAGGTGACACATGCTAGGTACATTGTTTTCTTCTCTATCTACCAGAAAATATTTTGATTTCTCTTTATCCATAAAGTACATTTTCAGTAGATACATATCTTGGAGTAACAGTCCTCATTCAGGACTTGAAAATTGTTGTGCCACTTTCTTCAGGACCCTGTGGCTTCTGATGAGAGTGCCACTGTTTTTAAAATTGCTTTTACCCTTCAGGTAAGGTGTTGTTTCTCGCCAACTGATTTTGATAATTTTTCTTTGTGAGACTTATTTTTCTAACTTTGACTTGTACCTTGGTGTCTGTTTCTTTGAGTTTGTTTATTCAGTCCAGGGACTCCTCAGATTCTTGGATAAGCATATTCACATATTTTGAATTTTTGGATCTTTTTATTTTTTATTAATTTGGTATTCAGCAAGTGCAGGCAGTTTGGTACCATTATTAGGGTAATCCGTGACCTTCCCCCTCCCCGTTGACCCCTCCTTGTTGAGGTATATGGGTCGTGCATTGTGGAGTTAGCCCACAGTTATTGGTCAGATAAATGTCTCTGCATATCATGACCCAACATATGGCTCTGACATTCTTTCTGCCCCCTCTTCCACAAAATTTCCCTGAGCCATGTTGGGTTCATTTTTGGTCTGCTTCAGTGATGATGTGTTGGGGGCCTCTGAGGCTCTGGCTCTCTGATTTGGTAGGAGTTGATTTTTCTCTGTGTTGGTCTCCTTCTCCCTTGTGCTGGTTCCCGGTTCATCAGGAAAACAGCACCCTTGCTTGTTTTGCCAATTTTTCTCAGTTTCAGCCAGGGCCCTTTTGAGGTAGATGGGGTGGCTCTCTCCTTATGATCTCCATCGGATCTTTTCAATCATGATTTATTTGAAGAAGTGTGCAGCCTTGTTATCTTGATGCTCCTAGGATTAGTGCAATATAAAGTTGAGGGTTGTACTATTACCTTGGGTCCATAAGGTTGCAATTTCTATTGCTCTATGTTAAACCTGTGAAGTATTCTATTACCTTAATTTGTTGTTGAATCTAACCTCTAGAAACCTTTCTCTGTTTATTCTGCATTCATTTACTAGTTACAGAACTTTTTGAAATGTCTATGTACATAACTTTCTTCACTGTGAATAAAGACGTCTTTGTCTTGTCTTATCTATATAGAACTATATATCTATATAGAACTCTCTACCTTCATTGTACCAACTAAAACTTGCATTATAATGTTGAGTAGGAACAGAGAAACTAGAATTTTTATCCTTTTTATTTTTAATATTTTATTGTTATTTTCTTGAAAAACAGAGAGAGAGAGAGAGAGAGAGTGCCATGCCTCCAGACACTGAAAATGAACTCTAGAAGCATGCACCACCATCTGGCTAACACGGACTCTGGGGATTCAAACCTAGATCCTTAGGCTTCTCAGGAAAGCATTTTAAACACTAAGATATCTCTTTGGCCCTTAATTTTTATCTTATCCCTCTGTCTTTGTGATTGAGTGATTTCCTCTAGAAATTGCCTTATTACCACAAAAGAAAGTGAATAGACCCACCCAAATAGAGGTTAGGGGACCTAATGGCATTATAAGAAGAGACTTACACATTATATTATAGGAATTGTGGAAGGGAATGAACAAGGTATTAGGACTAGACAACTCTTCAAAGAAATAATGAATGAAAGCATCCCCAGTTTCGTGAGACTTGCATAGATTTATTAAAAATATGAGTACTACTTGAATAACATAAGCACAAAGGTATACCTCAGTCAAACTTAAAAAGCTAAGTTTCACACAGGAAAAAAAAAGTAATATTATTGAGAGCAATCAGAGAGAAACAACACCTTACCTGTAGGGTAAAAGCAATTTGAAAAACCAGTGGCATTCTCATCAGAAGCCACGGGGGCCAGAAGGAAGTGGCACAACAATTTTCAAGTCCTGAGTGAGAGAGACTGCCCCTCCAGGATATGTATCTACAGAAAATGTATTTTAGGAATCAAGACATTTTCAGGTGATATAAAATAATGATAATATATCACCAACTGGTGTGTAGATAAATGGCAAAAGTAAGTTCATAAACTAAAATGAAGCAATTAAAATGAACTTTAAAAAAGTGGTTTTAAACAAGCATGTGATGAAGCCACTGCTCTTTTCTTGTATGCCTTGCATTTCTGTGCCTTGTCTATGAAAAGCTTGTTACCTCAGCACTTAAACTTTCCCTCCTATTATTATTTTTTCTTATCAAGCAGCACTGTATTATTTTCTACATTTGTTGATAGGATATGTTTAATTCAGGTGTGAATGATATAAAATATTGTTTTATTTTTATTGTTGTTCCAGTATCATTTAAAATAATAAGCTTCATCCTTTTGTATTAATTTGGCTTTTTTACAAAATCAGTAAAACATACACCCACAAGTGTATGTATGTACTTCTTTTATTGGATTTTTTTTGAATCTGCTGATCTATGTCTATTTTTCTTTTAAACATACTTTTTAAAATTTTATTTATTTATTTGAGAGAGAGAGAGAGAGAGGCAGAGAGGGAGAGAAAGAGGAATGGGCATGCCAGGTCATCCAGCCACTGCAAATGAACTCCAGATGTATGCACCTTGTTATACATCTGGCTTACATGGGTCCTGGGGAGTTGAACCTGGGTCCTTGGGCTTTGCAGGCAAGTGCCTTAACCACTAAGCTATCTCTTCAGCACCTATTATCTATTTTTCAACAAGTAACAAATACTCTCAGTTACTACAGCATTATAGCATGTATTTTCAATGATATTGTACCATTCCTAAGGAACTAGTATTTCCCCATAAATTTCAGATTATACTGGATACACTCTATTAATTATATTCTTAGAATATTTGGTAGATTTCCACTGTTATAGGAGTGTTTCAAATAATTATCATCTTGGTAGACACAAGTCTTCCAATTTATGAACTTATTTATAACATCTTTAATTTATCCCAGAATTGGGTAATAGTTTCCATCGTGGTATTCTTTTATATATTTTTCTAAGTATGTCAGGAAAGGTGTCTAACAATATTTTAATGTTATTCTACATGTTATTTTCAATTGTACTTTTATATTGCTAGTATATAGATAAATATTATATATTTTGTACTATATGACTTTGTGAAACATAATTATGAATCACAGTGTTTTGTATATTCCTTAGAATAGGTTCTCTATAGAAATTAGCATTTCATGTATAATTAAAGGCAGTTTGATAATAATTTATCACATTTGTACACTGTAAACATTAGGTTAGTTAAGATAGAAGTTAGAACTTCTGCTGGGCATGGTGGCACACTCCTTAATCCCAGCATTCAGGAGGAAGAAGTAGAAGATCACCATGAGTTCAAGGCCATCCTGAGACTACATAGTGAATTCCAGGTCAACCTGGACTAGAGTGAGACCCTACCTCAAAAAAAAAAAAAAAAAAAAAAAAAAAGAAGTAAGAACTTCTGTCTCATGAAACTTTATACATGTATATATGAATCCAGGTTAATGTGTGCATACATATTACATAATAAATTACATATATGCATGTATTTTTATATACACAAAATACACACTTGGAAAAAAAATAATTGTCATTTCTAACTTGCTACCATTACTTTGTGTTTATGGGACAGCATATGCATTGTAATCAATTACTAATGGTAAAATTTTATCACTTGGATTTAGAAAGAATAGATAGATACATTTGCTTAAGCATTTCTTCTTTGTATACTTATGGAAACACGGATCAATATAAAGGGCTGCTTACACAAAATATTAACTATTTTTATTTGTAATAGTCAATTTAAAAAAAAATGGTGGGATGATTCTGGATCTGTTCCAAACTTCATATTTGACCATCCTAGCTACCACACTAAACATCAGGGTCACCAACAGTGAGACATGGCTATATAGCATCAAGCAATTCTTTGAACTCTAATTACCAATATTATGGTCAAAATTGTAGAAAGATAAGCAAAAGAAAATAAAATCTATGTAACCCCAGAATTTTGCTGAGATAGTTGGTTCCATTTCATGGGTCAACATAATCCTGTCAAAGAGCCATCATTAAAATAATAATACCCTTGATTTAAAATGCTACATTACAAAGAAGTATGTTTGAGTTGATCAGAGTACCACAGCTTACTTTTCATCAATAGCAGATGTCATGTATACAATGCAAACACACCATCTGGGTACATCAACTCTGGTAGACTGATAAAAGCCACTGTATTTGTTTTCCTAGAGAAGGGAAATATCCTTTCCTCTTCTTTATCCTCTTTATCTAATGCATTCATCATTGTCATGGTTATTGCATCTGAGAAAGAGAAAATGAGCCTGTCTAATATTGTACCATAAAAGCCATTGAAGCTCACTATTCCACTAGCATTGTTTAGATGGCCTAAATTGGACTGAAAGAATGATCCAAACCAATGTAAGTTATTTATTTGGAACAGTGTCAGGTACCTTATGTTCAAAATGAGTTTTCCTCTTTTAGTGAGTGACATTTTAGGTGTTGGAAAGCTGATATCAAAATGTCTATCTATAAAACATCCCTGAAAACTGTGGATAACACACAACATCTAGTGATGAATTATCGATACTTACCTAAGATATAACATCAGCAGTCCATGGCTTAAACAGTGTAAAATATAATAACTTCTGTTGTGGTTTGTATCTGAAATGACCCCCATACAATCATATGTTTACCACTTGCTATGCAGTAGCACTGTTTATTTGAGTTGGCTCTGAAATGTTTAGTATTTGAAGTCTAGTTTGAGTAAGAAGGTTGCTGAGTGGCAAGCCATAAGGTTTACAGCCCCTTCCTGCTTCCTTTCTCTTGTATGTTCTCTAGTCCATTGAGATATTTGCAAGAGGTCTCATGCTTCTACCCCAGTAGCATCTTCTGCTACCATCCCTTCCTCACCATAATGTAATCTATTTCCTCAAACCATCAGTCAAGATAAATCTCGCCTGCCTTTTTATTGAATATTTTACTTAATAAGCATTTATTTTATTTCATATTTTCACATTTTAATGAGTAATTATATATTTAAAGCTGTACTCATCTCTTTTTTTAGCTAAACATCTGAAATTATAGCACCTTTGGTAAAAAGTAAAAACCGCTTCAATGTATTTTGTTGGATAAGTACATTCTAATTAGAGTACAGCTTCTGTTTTTCCAAAGGCTCAAAATACTAAAAAATCTGTTCTATATCTTGTAGGAGGAGACATAAATATATATATATATATATAATATATATAATATTATATAAATATTATATAATATGTATATATATATATATATATATATATATATATATATATATATATTATACATATAAGTGTATCTAGGGGTGTCTAAAATAATCAAATGTGTAAATAATAAAGACAAAATAGCAAAGAAAGTAAGAAATCAACAAAGACCAAAATACAAATGTTTATAATTCCTGCAATTCCTGAAACAATATTGTCATAGTGAACAAGCTCTTAGCTCATTTTGTTTATCATACCCAATTTAATTTATATAATAGTTTCCTTTATTTTTTATTCTTTAAGACTGGGAATATAATTCAGTGGTAGAGCACTTGCTCAGCATGTGTAAGGCTTTAGGGTCAATCTCCAATACCAAAGAAAATATTTTCTCATGTTTTTATGTTTTTTTAAGGTATTTTTAAAATTTTTGTAGTCACTCAGTGAATACAGTCAAGTTGGTACCATTGTTATCCTCCTCCATGTTCTCTCCCCTCTATAGGGACCCTCCTTGTTGGGGTATATGGGTTGTGGATTGTAGGGCTAACCTTTACTTTAGAGTAGGAGGAAATGTCTCTGCGTGTCATGACCCAGTGTGTGGCTCTGAAAATCTTTCTGCCCCTCTCCCACAAATTTTCCTGAGAGCCTTCCACATGTTAAGTATATGAGCTACCATGATGCTATATGCCCAGTACTTAAATGTATTTTTAATCGATAAATTATATAAAAATATGAAACATGCATGTATTAATAGAGTAATACATGAGTTTCAACTTGCTATATATTGTATAACATTAAGATATTAGATATATCTCTTCAGACATCATTTCTTTATGGAGAAAACTTTCTTCTACCTTTTGAAACATATAGTGCATTATAGTTATTGACAGTCACCCCACTGTGAACACTTGGTCCCCAGTTAGTCTGACATATCAGAACTATTTTTATATCTAACTAATTTATATTGATGCACTTTTTCCATAACTCCCCAGCTTCTGTTAACACAGCATAATGACAGCTTCTATGAAAAACACATTAGATTCCACATTAGGTGCAATCATGTGGTGGTTGTTTTTCTACGCCTGGTTTATCTCACTTAATATAACAGTCCCCACTTCAGTCCCTGTTTCAAATGACAGCATTGACTTTTAAAACATTTTTTCTACTGTCTAATCTCAGAAAAAGTCAAAAGACATCTTGTCTTCATGTGAAAAGGATACAATTTAGACTTTTTTATAATTTCATAGAAATATTATTATTGCAATAAGAAAAGCAATGAAAAGGATATGAGTGTATAGGTACATGATGCCAGAGGGATGTATGTTTGTGCTTATTAGAATCATGAGTATGTGGCCTCTTTTCCTCTAGGGACAACTTTGGGATGATCTCTGTGGCTGTTATATTTTACTGCTACATGGATGGTGGCCTAAGAAAAGCTCTTGATTAACTAAGACAAAACTGGTTGATTTATAAATGTTAGTGTCAAGGCAATTGAACAACATTCTATTTGGAAGACTGCCACACTATGACTAACTGATGTAGAATTATGGTTGAAGGTAAGACCAAATCAGTTCAATAGTCAGAACACCATATGTTTTCTTTGTATTAATGGAATAAACAACAATGAAACCCCAATGTGTGAATATTTACCAATTTATGGGCACTAGCCAGTGGCTTGGCCATATTGTCAAGCAGATGGACACAAGAAACTTAAGTATTAAAATATGGTCATATTGGGAATGGTCACAAATCATTACAGGTATTTAAAAGCTATATCAAAGTAAAGTAAGCTTGTGGCAATCAGGAGAATTGCTTTTCATTATTGAAAGGTAGCTGGGACCATTTATTGAACATTATGCTGTACTTGTTTGAGCTATACAACTGTCCCTATGAAGTGTATTTATATAAAAATATGCAACATTGGGTAGATGGGTTACCACTGATACATTCCTCTTGTACCTTCTGAGGGACAAAATTCAATGAGAATACTCTGTTAGCCTATTGGGAAGGTTACTGAGGGGGAGGGTGACATTAAGACTACAAATGGCCAAGGGACAGGTTACCAACACATGTAGTTGGAAATGGATAATGCTGCATTACCCTGTTGTTTTAGGAGGTAACACATGGGCTTTGCCAGTTTGAAAAGTGGTAGATTTCACTTTCCATACAGCCTAGCAGTAGGTGCAAATGCTTGAAATGCTATAAAATGCATGTAACAGAAGATACTATAACAATTTGGAGTACCAAGTGATGTTTCTTCATGACAGGGAATGCTTAGCTCACATTGTCCACAGGAATATATCTCATCTAATTAGCATATAACACTACATATCTTCTAATAAAATACTGTTTTAATAAAAAATTGAAACAGACTTTTGAAGTGTTTATGTAAAATTGGAGGAGATAAGGACATAAAGGGTTTACATACATGTTTTCATAAATGTGGATAAAACAAAGGAAGGGGTTCCTACTTGATAGCTTCCACCATTTCCAATGAGAAATGTTACCATGGGGAAAAGGGAGTGATATGGTATTCTTTGCTCATATGACTTAAATATTTTTTTATTTCTTGTCATCTCTTCTTTGACACATTTGTCAGTTAAAAGTTTGATCATTGCCAGGCATGGTGGCGCACGCCTTTAATCCCAGCACTTGGGGGGCAGAGGTAGGAGAATCTCCATGAGTTTGAGGCCACCCTGAGGCTCCATAGTGAATCCCAGGTCAGCCTGGGCTAGAGTGAGACCCTACCTCGAAAATTTAACTCAATGGGTTTATAAAAAAAGACAAAATGTAAGATTTGGATTAATGGAGAGAAAGAAAGCTGTTGGAGGGAAGTGAGAGGATAAGAGAGGATTACTTGAGTGAATAAAATCAAAATGCATTAGATATGTATTAAAATGTCAAAAATGAAAAAAAACTAAAACATTTAAAAAGTAGTCTGTTCTTTAATATCAAAGTATCTGGGGACTTCAGGATTCATAATGCTATCAATTCCCAATTTAATGTCTTTATCTCAGTACATACTTAGAAGATTATAATTATTTTACATATTAAAATTAATTGCCTGCATATAAGAACCATTTTTATATATTTTGACCAGTTCTTTAAGTTTTCAGTGTGAGTCCTTGTCCAGAATATTTTATTACAGTGAGAAACCTGCAGAAGTCCTGATTATAATTTAAATGTGAACTTCATAACCAGTTAAATAGTACTAATCAGGAAAACACAAATCAAAACTATGATAAAATACCACTTTACACCAATTGTTATGATTACTATAAATTAAAACAAAAACAAATTGGTAAAATGTGGTGAGATCTGAATCACTGGGCACTGTGGGTGGTAAAATAAAATGATGCAGCTCTGTGAAAGCAGCGTGTTGTTTGTCAAAAAAATAAAAACTCTAATTATCCCATGATACATAATTTCACTTTTGGGCATATGATCAGAAGCATTAAATGCAGAGTCTTGAATAAATATTTTATACTCATACATATAGAAGCATTATTCATAATAAATAAAAAGTTGAGCTGGAAAAATGGCTCAGGAGTTAAAGTGCTTGCCTACAAAGCCAAAGGATCCTGATTTAATTCCCCAGGACCCACATAAACCAGATGCACAAGGTAGTACATGCATCTGACTCTATCAGGGCTAGAGTCCCTGGTGTGCCCATTTCTCTCTCTCTCTCCCTCTCTCTCTCCCTCCCTCTCTCTCTCTCTCTCTCTCTCTCTCTCTGTCTCACACACACACACACACACACACACACAAATAAAACAAAACAAAATAAAATAAAATGGAAGCCACCCAGTTGCCTATGAACAGATGAGTAAATTAAAAAATAATGCAGGATATGCATGCAGCTAACTGTTATTAATTCTTAGAAAGGACAGAAGTTCTGCAAAACATAGACTAATCTTAAGGAAATAAATCAATCACAGAAATTCTGTATGAATCCAGTTCCATGAAATACTTGAGCACTTAGTTTTCTACTTACTAGTCAGTACAAAGAATCCTAGAGACAGAAGATAGTTGGTGAGTAGTCTAGAATCATGCTGATGAAGGAAATGTGGAGTTAATGCTCATAGGTCATGTTTCCATTTTTGGTGATGAAAGCAATTCTGGAGATGAATTTTGGTGACAATTATACAATAATGTGAATATACTTAATACCACCAAAATGTTTACCTTAAAAGTGGTTATGATAATAAATTTTATATAAAGTGTATTTCACCACCAGGAAAGGAAGCAATGCAATTTTTTCTGAGTTGAATATTTTCTTCATACAAGTCTGGATCTTGGGGTATGATAGGACGCATATACAGGAAGCTATGTCACATGAATGTATTTGGCTAAAAGATATGAGTGGAGTAGGAGGACAAGCAAACATAGATAAATGGGCAGTAAGAATGAAGGGTCTGTGAGGTGTGGCACATATGTCTTTATTGCTACCTTCCTGGGAGGCTGAAACAGGAGGATCTACTGAAGTCAGGAATTTGAGACTGTTATGGACAACATAGCAAAGAACCCATGTATCCAAAAAGAGAGGTCAAGAAATTGATTAATACTCATCAAGGGACTAGAGAGATGGCTTATTGGTTAAGATGCTTGCCTGCAAAGCCTAAGGACCCATGTTTGACTCTCCAGTTCCCACTTAAGCCAGATGCACAATGTGACCCAAGTGTGCAAGGTCGCACAAGCGCACAAAGGGATGCACACATCTGAAGTTCTATTGCAGTGACTGGAGGTCCTGTAATGCCAATTCTCTTTCTCTCTCACTCTCTCATAAAAAAAAGAAGAAAAAAGAATCATTGAAATGCTTATATTGCATTTCCAGGAACCACAAACTCAGAATAGGGATTTGGAGATTGCAGTGTTTGGATTTGAAATTTTGGAAACACACAGTTGTTCACAGATTCTGAGTGTGACTTCACTTCAAGGGACCAATTATGACTAGCCACAGAATTGTTGGTCATAAGCGCCTGTGCTGAATCATTGGCTGGGCTTGAGGAAATGGAAACAGAAGTGGTTGAGAAAATAATCTCTGTTGGAAGGGAAGATTCCTGAAGCCCCCAGATGACTCCATGCACTCAGAAGTTCTCAGAAGTCAGGAGAACACACTCCAACCTGCTCTTCTCTACCTACCTGCTGGTCTTGCTTCTAAACATATTGTTTTTATAATATTATTTTTATTTATTTATTTATTATTTACAAGCAAAAAGAGAAAGGGGAGGGAGAGAGAAAGTTGGGGGGAGTATGGGCACACCAGGGCTTCTTATTGCTGCAAAGGAATCCCAGATGCATGTACCACTTTGATGCATCTGCCATTACATGGATGATGGGGAATTGAAGCCAGGACAACAGGCTTTGCAAGCAAGCCCCTTTAACCACTGAGGAATCTACTTAGCCCCTTAACAATGTGGTTTTGGTGAGGTGTTTTATTTTTATTTTATTTTATTCAGTTTAATTTCATTGTTTTGACACAAGATCTTGCTACGCAATCTAGGCTTTGCTTGAATTGACAGTCTTCCTGTCTCAGCTGTTCCTGTGCTAAGGTTGTAGTGCATCATCATGCATGACTGATGAGATACTTCTTAGTATCCTTCTGATGAGTCCAACATAAGCACAGCTTCTCAAGAATCACCACATCCTGCATCACATTCATTTTCATTTATGTTTGGAACATGTAACTAAGATCCCTGAGAAGGCTGTAGGGTGAAATATGAAATCTTAACCTATATCTATCTACTTATCATCATCATCTCTCTTTCTTCACACACACACACACACACACACACACACACACACACACACACACCCCATATGTGTGTGCTGAGAGAATGAACAATCTGTAGGGCTTTGGCTATGAGTGGGTTAAGAGCTCGGAAGTGCAGAAAAGCATCATAGAAGATGGAGGAAAACAGGTGGCTTTGCCTCAGCCTCTTATACACTTTTACTTTGTTCTTCTAGCTACATTATTTATTCCCAAGATGCTGGGAAAAGAGGTAGAACCAATATCCTATGGCCAGGTGCAAGGCAACAATGTTTGAAATCAGGGCTATCCACAGAACTCTTGGATAATTATGCATTTTGTATGGGCTTTATTTCTGAAGACAAAGCCAGCCAGTGCCTGAGAGCTGGGAAACAGACTCTGGGGGAGGAAACACAAAAGGGGGCCCTCTGCCCTCAGAAGAGTCTAGTAGGCACAAGGGTGATTTCTTTGTCTCTCTGGGCTCTGTAGAAGAGTGGTGGAGCACAGAGCAGTGGGACACAAAGGGGGCTCAGAATTTAGGCTGCTGAATCTCCCCCATCTGTCCTCCCTGCCTCTGAGGTGTTGAAGAGCATGCTGTGTGGTGACTCAATACAGAGAGTTTTGGTCATTACTAATCCAATAGGTTTCTTGGTTGATATCAGTAGATATTTGTGGATTCTGAGCTTCAGGGTAGGTTAATTGGGGCCCATATGCTTGAGAAAGTGTAAAGCTGCAAATGAGAATGTGAAGGTTTTAATTAGACAAACTGTGTGCTAATGGTGCTAAGGACTGAAATGGCATCAGAAATGGAACAAAATTTCAACATTGAGCAAAGAACACAGGATTGCAAAAATTGCTATCATTTCAGAAATGGCCTCTATTTCACCATTAGCTTCATTTAGCACTCCAGTCCTAAAGAAAATGATTGTGTGGTATCAGAAGACACCTTGCACTGAAAAATCCACTGTAGGACACCTGAAATTAAGGTTCTTCATAAACTCTGCTGGCTAGGCTGTGTATGAGGAGAGATTGTCAGTTTAAGCCAGAAGAGAGTGCAGCCTAGGCTAGCAGGGAAGGGACCCATCTTTTTGCATTGAAGGGGTCTCTACATTAGGCTTTGTATACCTTGTATTCTGAGGGTTCTTCTTTGTGCCTTGCTCTCTCCCTTATTCACACAGAAGCATAGTGCTGGGGAGGGATTTTTCAGGGGTTGGGGGAGCCTGCTTCACTATTGTAACCCTCATGCCTTTTTTTTCCTGGGCTCAAGAGCCCTAATCATCTATTTTATATTCTATAGCAGTTCAGACTTAAATTGCCTCCACTTAAGTTTCCTTAATTTGCTGATCTTCTACAGGAAGGGCTGAAGGGTTCTCTGGTTCGTGTGCAGAATGAAAGTTTAATAAAAGCCATGAGTGCCACTGGATTCAGACCCCAGCTCACTTAAAGCTGAGGCTGGACAATGCAGACTGAGCCTACAGTAGGCATTGCAGGG
Organism: Jaculus jaculus; assembly: GCF_020740685.1. Lineage (NCBI taxonomy): Eukaryota > Metazoa > Chordata > Mammalia > Rodentia > Dipodidae > Jaculus > Jaculus jaculus. The sequence continues at coordinate 130,602,625 of NC_059104.1, read as the reverse complement.
AAGATGAGTGAATGAAAACTTCAGGTAGTTCAACCAGTATTTCTGGAACCCTGACAGTCAGGGCCATGAGTACACATGTCCTGTAGAGTGGCTTCGACAGGTCAGGACACACTTGGTCAGTGTGTCCACTATGTGACAAAACCAGACAAAATTCTGAGATTATGCCTACACTCTGGAAATTTTGTGTGCTGGTCTGCATCTGTGAAAGCTTTGTTTCAGAGAACAAATGTGTAGACTAACAGCTGGGAGGGGGAGTGTGCAGGAAGGAGGGGCGAACTTTGAGCCCTCCCGCTGAGAGGAGGGGGCTTTCTGCCTTACACTCTCTTCTTTGATGCCTAGCAAGTTCTTCATTGTGCTTGTGTCTCCTTTAGGGTCACAGCAGAATCAGGGGTGGAAACAGGGATATAGAAGTGGGCTAATATTTCAGAGACCCTCCTAACCTGCCATTCTTTCCTTTGGGCTGACAGCTGCTCATCAGCCGTTTCCTGTTCTATTACTATGAAGACAGCCTTCAGTGGCTCCAAATAAATTGCCTTTCTGCCCATCTGCTCCCCATCAAAATGCAACTGTGGGTGTGGACATTTGGGATGGAATATTGGGGCCTTCGATTCAGGTATGGATGGATGGAGGCGTCCTGTTCACCTATGGTTTAAGATGTGGAATTAAAAGGCAGATGGAATTCGACAAGAGGTGAGTTCAGAAATTGATGAGTCAAGGGTGACTTCAAGTACAGCTGAAAATAAAAATAAATAAAAATAAAGGAAAGAATAAAAACCATGGTCTTGAAAGACTGATACCAGAAATGTAAATTGTGCTTGGTGACAGCCTTTGCCCCACCTTAGATTTTGACCCCTGAGCATGCCTCTCAGGACTGTTTGGAGACTCTACCTGCCCAGCCAAGCAGAGGCTTGCCAGGGTTGCAAATTGGTTCTTCCCATTGTCTGTCTTCCTTCCTCCTTCCTTTCTTTCTTTTTCTTTCGTTCTTTTCCCCATTGATGGCAAAATGACTGCAGCCCGCTAGACAGTGTTGTTTTAAACATTTGCTATAGTCTCCCATATTATAAGGTTAGGATGTTTGAAATTAGGATTCTGGAGTAAAAGCTGATTTCAGGCCCATCCGCTAAGGCTGTGTTCTGAGAACAAAGCTTGTCATGAGTCACTTGTATTGAAAGCTGAAGAGGGGGAGGGGAAGGGGCTGCTGTCTCAGGTCCAGGCAGGGTCCTCTGGGAGGCTGCGCCCTGCTCTTTCTGCTCCTGCACCCACACTGGGTACTCGGTGGTGGGCGGAGTGGTTTGGAGGAGGGGTGGGCTGTGTGTTCCTCTCTGCTTCCCCATCTCTCACAGTGACGTCGTGATTATTAATACACCATTTCTCACTTATTGCTGGCAGATGTAAACACTTCACTAGATTTGCGCAGGACTTGCGTGCACAGTTCTATTGACGTAAATGGCGGGCTAGGATTTGAGATGGGTTATGCACATCCCAAATATAGATGTAAAATATAATTAAAATGCCCTGATCATCTGAGAATTATGATGCAGAATAAAATGGCATGAGATACTTCATACTTCACAAAAGTGTAATTAAAGATGGGAGGGGGCGAAGATAAACCTGAGTACTACTTCCTGTCGACCACCTCTTTAGTTAACCCTGTGATTCCCAGCAGCCTGCCAGGCTGTGGGGAGGGACATGTTTGCCAGTGTCTGTAGAAACTTAAATGTCTGCACTGGATCTCTTTAAGGGTATTTGGGCCAGGTTCTGTTCTGTAAATAAAGGAGGTGGCAACTGAATGGAAGGGCTGGGGATTGAGTATGGGTATGTGAGGATAAATCTACTACTTATTCTGCAGTGATTGGTAGCCAGGACATAGGTCCTTTGTGCATTAACTATGAATGTGGAAGAGGAGAGTTTAAATAGTGCAGCTCTGTGGGAATTGCCAAGTTCTCAGTGTAACTGTCACCAAACATAAGAGTTTCATGGCCCTCAAATCAACTTTTTATGTCTTCAGACCCTTCACACCACAACAGCTCTATGATTTTGCCTTTTCCAAATGAAGTTACACATGTAATAGCCTTTTCAGAATGGCTTCTATCATATTTATAGTAACTTACATATCTATATGTTTTTTTCCATTGTTTGTGAGGCTTCATAACATTTCATTGCTAAATAGTATTCAATTTATATGAAAGTACCACAGTTGACGGTATGGAATGACATCGCAGCTACTCTAAATTGTTTACTGATTATGAGTACAATTTATGGAACCAGTAACATTCCCAATATGTGTGTAGACATGGGTTTTCATATGAGTTGGTTAAATGCCTAAGAGTGTGCTGTGTTTAGCTTTGAAAGGCTGCCAAACTATCATCCAAAGTGATGGTGGCATTTTGTATTCCTGTCAATAAAGAGCAAGTGTTTCTCTGATTCCTTGCCCTCACTTTTTCTGGTTTTATTTTTTTTATTTTTTTTAATTTAATTTATTAGTTTTCTTTTCAGTAAATACAGGCAGTTTGGTACCATTATTTAGGCTCATCTGTGATCTGCCCCCTCCCATTAGATCCTCCTTGTTAATGAAAATGGGTCGTGCATTGTGGAGTTAGCCCCCAGTTATTGGTATGATAAATGTCTCTGCAAATCATGACCCAACATGTGACTCTGACATTCTTTCCGCCCCCTCTTCTGCAAAATTTCCCTGAGCCATGTTGGGTTCATTTTTGGTCTGCTTCAGTGCTGAGGTGTTGGGGGCCTCTGAGGATCTGGCTCTCTGATTTGGTAGGAGTAGGTTTTTCTCTGCGTTGATCTCCTTCCCCTTTGTGCTGGTATCCAGTTCACAGGAAAACATCACCCTTGCTTATTTCGCCAGTTGTCCTTAGTTTCATTTGGGCCCCTTTTGAGGTATGTTGGGGCAGCTCTCTTCTTAGGATCTGCATCTATCTGGAAAAGAGAAGCAGATTCTCCAACGGAGAGTAAGTTAGCACCCGGAAAATTGAGATAACACTTACTTTTTTGATAGACAATATGATAGGTTTAGGCCCTTTTATACCCCGTGATTGATGGTAGCTTGATATTGTAGAGTGGGCTTGTGTTTGGGTATGGTTCTGACTTGTTTCCCAGCTCCAGCTATGGGTCTAGTACCACTGAGTTGATCAGTTAGCCAAATCAAGAGCAATTGATTCATCACCATGGCTGTGTACCACTATTGCACTTGTGTGGGCATCACATCTGGTTATTTGTTGCTAATTAGGTTAAACAATGTGTTGCTTGGACAGATCTTGGTCATTTCCCCAAGTCACCTATGTAGCGCCTTCTGATTTAGAATCACCCATTCTAAACAATATCATAATATCTGGTATTAATTTGCACTCTCCTAATAAAAATACTATAGTTTTTCCACACACTTATTTTATTTTTCTATCTTCCTTGATGAGATCTCTGATCATTTTTCCAGTTTTAATAAATTATTTGATTTTTTGCTAAATTTTAAGAGATCATTACATATTCTGAATATTAGTACTTTATCTGCTATGTGTTTTACAAATGCTTTGTCAATTTTGCCGCTGACTTTCTTTTATTGTCTTAATATTATTTTTTGAAAAGCAGTCGTTAATTTTAATAAAGTCCAATTTATTCTTAATTTCATGCAATATGTTTTGTCTTATATTAAAATTCAGTACCAAACATTTAATTATCAATATTTTCTCTTGTGTATTATACTTCAATTTTTTCAGTTCTTCAATATGTTTAAATCTATAGCCCACCTGGTATTAATCTTTTTATGCGGTATACAATTTATGTCTAGTTTTTGTATCTGAGCATAGGAATATCAAATTGATCTAGTCTAATTTGAAGCTATCCTTTCTCCTTTGGGCTGACTTTGTAAAACATCAGTTGACTCTCTCTCCCTCTCTCTGTCTCTGTCTCTGTCTCTGTCTCTCTCTCTCTCTCTCTCTCTCTCTGTGTGTGTGTTTCCTTTCATGCTCTCTATGCCTTGCCTTTCACATATGGCTATGTACCAATCAACCCTGTGCCCTCTGGACTACATTGTGTTTATGTTTTAAATCTGGTGGTGCAAATCCTTCACATATGTGGTGTGTGTGTGTGTGTGTGTGTGTGTTTTGCCTTAGTTATCCTAAGCCCTTGATGCCTTTACAGGAATTTGAGAACTTTTTTTAATGTCTGTAAGATGGCTTCCTAGTAATTTGAGTGAGTTTATTGAGTCTATGGGTAAAGAATCCAATATTATCAATGTTGTAACTTTCTACCCATTAGTAATGATTATGTGTCCAGTTAATTATATTTTACTTCCTTTCTTTCCTTGGTGTCTTATAGTGTTATGGAGACAATATACATTATTATACTTAAGTACTTTATCTTGGGGTGCTATTATAAAAGACAGTGTTCTTATTTTTTAATAGCTGAAACAGGCTTTGATAGTATTTTATTTGCATTTAATAGTTAATTTTTTATTTATAGATAATAATTGTGTCTTCATATTTTGTTTTCCTAATTTGATTTTTGAGTTCTAATATTGATATTGTCCATTATAGGACAATTTCTACATAGACAGTTGTATAAGCCCACTTATCATTTCTATAGAAGAATTCCTGAAGCTGATGCTTCATACTGAAAATGGGTTTGGTTCTGAAGATCTAAATGCCATCAACTCAGCTGTGGTGAGGACCCTGTGACAGATGATATCACAAGTGAGATGGAAGAGCAGAATAGAAAGGAGCCAAGTTTGGTGTATTAACAACCTTCCTCTGAGTGCCCAGTCTCAGGGTTTGTAATTTGATTTGAGGTTGAGTATAGATTTTATTAGGTTAAATTTATTTCCTCCTGGTAAAGCAGAAAGAATAGATGATGGACAAAAAGAACTGGTCCCTTTCCTAGGCCAGCATGATGATTCAGAGCTATGGTTGATAAGGCCCTGATGGTGACTCTTGCCTGGAGAGCAGGTCATCCTCAGGAGGAGGTTCTGGGATTTTATATTATACTCATTTTCCTTTTCTTTGACAGAAGTGAGCATGGCATAATCTGATGAACTCATTTTTTATTTTATGTTATTTATTTGAAAGAGAAAGGGCATGATAAACACACACACAGAGAGAGAGAGAGGGGGGGGGGGAGAGAGAGAGAGAGAGAGAGAGAGAGAGAGAGAGAGAGAGAGAGAGAGAGAGAGAACAAACAGACAAGAAAGAAAGAAAGAAAGAATGGGCATGCCAGAGCTTTTTGCCACTGGAAATGAACTCTAGATGCATGTGCCACCTTGTGCATCTGACTTACTTGGGTCCTGGGAGTTGAACCTGGGTGCTTTGGCTTTGCAAGGAAACACTGCTACATCATTTCTCCAGCCTATTATAGATTCATTTTCAGGGCCTCCTGGAGTTTCTGTAGGAAAAGGGTCAGACTAACTTCAAAAAGAATTCTGCTTCTAATTCCAAAAAACCTTTTCTGACAAGTGAGAAAAAGTTATGAACTGAAGATTATTTTTACCTTTTTTATTTATTTATTTTAAAATTATTTTTTATTAATTAGTTTTGTATTCAGCAAATACAGTCGGTTTTAGTACCATTATTAGGCTCATCTGTGACCTACCCCTTCCCCATTGGCCCCTCCTTGTTGAGGTATATGGGTCGTGCATTGTGGAGTTAGCCCACAGTTATGGGTAAGATATATGTCTCTGCATATCATGACCCAACATGTGGCTCTGATATTCTTTCTGCCCACTCTTCCACAAAATTTCCCTGAGACATGTTGGGTTCATTTTTGGTCTGCTTCAGTGATGATGTGTTGGGGGCCTCTGAGGCTCTGGCTCTCTGATTTGGTAGGAGTTGATTTTTCTCTGTGTTGGTCTCCTTCTCCCTTGTTCTGGTTCCCGGTTCATCAGGAAAACAGCACCCTTGCTTGTTTCGCCAATTTTTCTTAGTTTCAGCTGGGGCCCTTTTAAGGTATGGTGGGGTGGCTCTCTCCTTAGGGTCTACATCTATCTGAAAAAGAAAAGTAGATTCTCCAATGAAGAGTAAGTTAGCACCAGAACAAATGAAATAACCCTTACTTTATTATAGAGAATTTATTAGGTGTAGATCCTCTTGTAGCCCATGATTGATGGTAGCTTGATATTGGAGATTAGGCTTATGTTTGGTTATGGTTCTGACTTGTTTCCCAGCTCCAGCTATGGGTCCCATGCCACTGAGGGGATCGGTTAGCCAAATCAAGAGCACTTGGTTCCCCACCATAGCTATGTGCCACTACTACATTTGTGTGGGCATCACAACAGGTTACTTGCTGCTGAGTAGGTTAGACCATGAGTTTCTTGGACAGATATTTGTCATTTTCCCCCAGTCGCCCATGTAGCACCTTTTGGTACTAGACGCACTGACTATCTGGGGACTGACTCTCTTCTAGCTTCCAGCCTCGCCATTCCATTTTTGTGTCAACTGCACATGGTGTCTTCAGCAGTAGGGTCTTACCACTAACCTTTGGTGGGTCATCAAGTACTCTGACAGAAATCTGTTTGTCTTTTAGGAAACCTTGAAGGTCTCTCTGATCAAAAGCTCATTGTGGATGATAGCCACGTGCTGGTACTGGGAGTTACAGGTCAGTGCCCACTAAGAGAAGGAGGAAAAAGATAACTAATATACAAGAGTTAGAGAGGAGAGAGAGAGAGAGAGAGTAGGAGAGGAAAAGGGAGAGGGAGAGGGAGGGAGGGAAGATGTAGAAGATTAAGGTTAGCCTTGATCCTACCCTCTCCAGTGTCTTGTGATTCATGTGTTTCCTGTAAGGGCCTGGTGAAGGTCAGCCATTTGGTTTGCCTTTTAGGAAGTAGAATTTTATGGTACCATTGCCGTTTGGGTCTAGATTTGTGTTTCCCACTCCTTTGATGGCCTCCCCTCCCTCCCCATACATTCTAGTGTCTAGTCCACGAGATGCTTGCTGGATATTTAAGGTATCTTGGGTAGATTCAGGTTAGGTTCTGTAGATGAATGAGAAAATTTTACTTTATTTTTTATTAGTTATGGACATACTCAGTATGTAAAGAGCACATGTTGGTACCATCCTTTCCTCCATCCCTGCCCCCCTAAAGGGACCCTCCTCATTGGGGAGTATGGTCATCTCCATGGGAATTGTGGGTCATGCATTGTGGGAGCAGCTGTCAGTTATGGGGAAGAGGCAATGTCTCTGTGCATGTTGTATTTGTTTTAATTCTACTTCAGTGATGGGCTCTTGGAAGCCTCTGGATCTCTGGTTTGGTAGATGTTGAATGTCCTCAGTGTCTATATCCTCTACCCTTGTGCTATATCAGGTTCACAGAGTCAGCACCATTCTTGCTCATTTCCCTAATTACTCTATAGTTTCAGCTGGTGCCCTGGGAAAGTGCAATGGGTCATTTCTCTCCTAACATTCTGCTTCTGCCTGAAAAAGAGAAACAGATTCTCCAGGGGAAATGAAGTAAGCACAGGTTAAATGACATACTCTTCATTAATTTAGAGAGAATTTAGTAGTTGTAGACCCTCTTGTAGCCCAAGATAGGTGGGATCTTCTGAATGAAAAGCAAACTCATCATCTTGATATGATTCTGACTTGTTTCCAAGTTCTAGATATGGGTTAATTTCCACTAAGCAGATCTGTTAGCCAAACCAACAGCAGTCTGTTACCAACCATGGCTGTGTGCCACTATTTCACTTGTGTGAGCGTCACATCAGGTTGTTTGCTTCTGAGTAGTTTCGACCTCAAGTTGCTTGGACAGTTGTTGACCACTTTCCTCCAGTAGCTCATGTAGCACCTTCTAGAACTAAATGAGCTGACTGTCTGGGGACTGGCTGTCTTCCAGATTCCAGTCAGGTCTCTCCATGTTCTATACTAACAGCATATGGTGTCTTCAGCAGTAGGGTCTTACCATTAACCTCTGATGTGTAAAAGTGCTCTGACAGAAGTCTGTCTTGTTTGGGGAAACCCTGTAGGTCTCTCTGATCAACAGCTCATGGTGGATGTTAACTGCATCCTGGTACTGGAAGTTACAGGCCAAAGCCAAAAGAAAAGAAAGGAAATAGAAAAAGAAAAGAAAGAAAAGAAAAGAAACAGGAGAAATTTAAGGTTAGGCTTCATCTCAACCTCTCCAGGGCCCTTCAACTCAGGTTTTCCCTCTAAGGTTCTGATGAGGGTTCAACCTTTTAGTCTATCTTCCAGGATATAAGATTTTATGGTAGCTATTCCATTTTGGTTCAGTTTTGTATGCCTCCCCTTACCCTCCCCTCAAGTCCTACCCTCCCTATTGTCCAAGCATCAAGATGCCTATTAGATATATCAGCATTTCAGGCTGATCCAGGTTAGGAGCTGAAAATTAATGAGACCATGCAGCAATTGTCTTTCTATGATTTTGTGAGTTCATTGAGCATGATCTTTTCCAAGTACAACCATATGCCATAAGGTTCTACATATAGAAATCTTACAGACATTTGAAACATATTCACACTGATTGATGCCAGAAGAAAGGTTAAAACTAGCTAGGCATAGAACATACCCAGTCATTGAAAATTCTCTACACCTTGTTGAGGAAATTAATTGACTATATATTCAAAAATTAGTATATTGGCCAAATTAAATAATTCTCTTGACTAAAGGAAATATATAAATTAACTTTTGATATTGTGCTTCTTGTGTTATAAGCCCATCTCTATAGAAACAGAACTGGTGAATATTCTGTTTCTTCCCGCTCAACTCTTGAGCACTAGCAGGACATATATGAAGTTTACCAAAACCCAATCATAGCTACCTGCTATGGGGATATGGAAGTGTAGGATTGCAAGTGCCCTTGACTATGAAAATTAATGTTGTTCTGATTAACTTATTCAGCATTGCCTTCTTCCCTTACAGGAATGGAGAAGGGTGAGGGGGTTAGGCATGATTTGTCACCATGACACATTACCTAACATAAGCACATAAAAAGGCAATATCAACCTTTACTCCAGTATTCAGAGCTTCATGGCTGCTTGATCACATTGCTGTGGGCATGAACATCATGTTGTGGAAGGTATAATGGAACAGAGCTCCCCACTTCCTGGTGGCTGGGATGTATAGATAAAGGGAAAAGGGAGGGTAGTAGAGAGAGAAGAAAAAATAAACATGAACTAGATATGGCTTTCAATCACTTATTCCAATGAGGTTCCACCTCAGAAACTGCTCACCATCTCAACAATGGCACCAAATTAAGAATTTATCAATGGAATTATCCACTGATGAGGCCATATCCTTCCTAATCTATCACTTTACAAGAGCCTATAAACTGGCAACTCAGTCTTTCATACATGCACCTTTTTTGGGGGGGGGGGCTTCATATACAAAAGATAACAGGGGCATGGGAGTGGGATGGGTAAAGAGAACAGGAAATGATGGTTCTCCACCCAGAGTAGTGCAACTTTCTTTTCTTGCATGCCCTTTGCTCCTTACCTATCACTGTATCCATAGACCAAACAAAACTGCCTGAAAATGTATCTGATTCGTATGCCTCCTTCTTTGTCCATTGGGTGATTGTCATAGGTATCTCATTTGACTCAAAGTCAAGTGAATAATTAAACACATATTATGTAACAATGACACAAAGTAAAAGGGGATGAAAGTTGGTAACAAGTGTAAAGATGTAGGAACTACAACTGAGGAGGACAAATTGTTTCCCCCACTGGGAAAGATGCCCAAAGCCTTATTCTTCCCTGAATACATTTAAGCTCTGATTGTTGATATATCTGTGCTTTTTTTTCCCCCCATAATGTGACAAGTATCTGAGAAAGCAAACTTAATGGAGGATAGGCTATTTGGGCTCATGATTTCAAAGGTCTTGTTCTAAGGTAGGCTGGATCCATAAGTGTGCACCTGATGCAAGGTGAAATCTCATGGTGACAGAAGCCAGAAGAGCCTGTTAATATCATTATAACAAGGAAGCAAGGTGATAACATGAGGGAGAAAGGAACAAGATACAAGCTTCAAAATCATACCCTTAGAAAATCTTCCTAAATAGTAGATTTTCTTTTGTACAAGGAAGGGTGAAAGATTAAAGGAAAGGATTTTATTCCTATGGGGCTGGTAGTTCACAACCTTGTGCAGGTTGCCATCAAAGTGATAGTTCCAAGCTCTCTGCCACTTTAAGATAATGACCAAGACAGTGTGTTGGTGGAAGTGATAGCTCTGAGGTCTTAGCTGCTGTGGGTGCCAACCAGATTCATGTTGCCCATGGAGAGTTGGGTCTATGGATAGTGGGTGTGTGGAGAGTAAATTTTTCTTGGACTATAGGTCCTTAAAGAACAGGTTACTAATAAGAGCAGGTTGAGATGGAAAGCTGGTCACTATCTGAGAGTGAAACTGAAAGTTATCGATGGATTTGTGAGGACAGCCAAGAGCCTAGCTCCAGTTTTTAGGTGAAAAGTCTGTTTGCCAAAAGACTCAGGAGTACTCTGATTGCCTGGGTTATGTAAATGAGATGAAAAGGTGAGAATCAATCAGTACACAGTTTGATAAGCTGGGAAGAGAGGATATACCAAAATGGTTTTCAATTAAGTGGTGTCTCCATTCCCCTGGATGTTACTGGCCATAGGAAAGGGCATTCAGTTGTCTGAAGGATGGGGTAAAAATAGCATGTACCTGGCAGTTTTTAGGCTCCATTGACCTTTTGGAGCTATTACAGCTGAGGGCCCTTTTCCTACCTGTACTAAATCTAGCTAATACCTCCCATAGGTCCACCATTTCTCAATAATTTATTCAAAGTTTTATTTTTTTTTTTACTTTTTATTTTTATTTATTTTTTTCTCAATTTTTATTAACATCTTCCATGATTATAAAAAATATCCCATGGTAATATCGTCCCTCCCCCCACTTTGCCTTTAGAAATTACATTCTCCATCACATCCCCTCCCCATCTCAATCAGTCTTTTTTTTATTTTGATGTCATGATCTATTCCTCCTCTTATGATGGTCTTGTGTAGGTAATGTCAGGCACTGTGAGGCCATGGATATCCAGGCCATTTTATGTCTGGAGGGAGCACGTTGTAAGGAGTCCTACCTTTCCTTTGGCTCTTACATTCTTTCCGCCACGTCTTCCTTCCACATCAGACCCTGAGCCTTGGAAGGTCTGATTGAGATATTTTTAATCTTTTCAAGATTGACCAAACTGTTTTTCACAGTGGCCACATTACTTCACATGTCTACCAGCCATGTATCAGGGCTCCAATGTCTGCACGTTTCATCATAGTAACCACTCTAACTGGTATGAGATGGTACCTCATTATAGTTTTGATGTCCATCTCCCTAATTAGAAGATTGAACACCTTTTCATGTATCATTGTCTGCTTTAGATAAGTGTGAAGTTAAGTTCCAGGGTTTTATTTATTTATTTATTTATTTATTTATTTATTTATTAGAGAGAGAGAGACAGAGAGAGAGAGAGAATGGGAATGCCAGGGCCTCTAGCCCCTGCAAGCGAACTTCAGATGCATGTGCCACCATGTACATCTGGCTTACGTGGTAAGCCACCACACCCAGAAATATTTTATGTTTATTTATTTATTTGAGAGAAAGGGGGGGGGGAGAGATTTGAGATAATGGGCATGCCAGGACTTCCAGCCACTGGAAACAAACTTCAGATGCATGTTCCACTTTGTACATCTGGCTTGCATGGGTCCTGGCGAATCAAACCTGGTTCCTTTGGCTTTGTAGGCAGCCAACTTAACTGGTAAACATCTCCCCAGCCTTACTTTTGTTTTATATATGTCTTTAAAAATATATCCTGGCCAAGTGTGGTGGCACAAGCCTTAATCCCAGCACTCAGGAGGCAGAGGTAGGAAGATCACTGTGAGTTCAAGGCTATCCTGAGACTACATAGTGAATTCTAGGTCAGCCTGGGCTAGGGTGAAACTCTACCTCAAAAAACACACACACATGTGATATATATATATATATATATATATATATATATATATATATATATATATATATATTCTGTATAATCTAGATATTAAGCCCTTAACAGATAGATGATTTGCAAAATTTCTCCCACTCTACAGGCTGCATTTTACTTGGTTGCTAGTAGCCATTGAAGCACAAATGTTCTAATCTTATTTTAAAGATTTAAGGACACCACCTTTTTTCTTTTCTTTTTGATTCTATTCTATTCCTTATTTAGAAATAGAGCAGAGAGAGAGAGAGAGAGAGAGCAAGCAAGTAAGAGGGAATGGGCATACCAGGGCCTTTAGGTATTGCAAAAGAGCTTGAGATGCATGCACTACTTTGTTATGTGGGTACTGGGGAATTGAACCAAAGTCATTAAGCTTTGCAGGTAAGTGTCTTAACTGCTAAGCCATCTCTCCAGCTCCCAACATTCTAATTATTTTTTAAAAGTATTTTTAAAATATTTTATTTATTTATTGGCAAGCCTAGAGAGATAGGGAGAAGAGAGACAGAGTGAATGGGTGATCCAGAGCCTCCAGACTCTGCAAATGAACTCCAGAAGCATGAGCCTCTTTGTGCATCTTGTTTTACATAGGTACTGGGGAATTGATTCATCAATAGCTCAAGCAATTAATTAGGCCGGAGTGATCAGATCTAATCACCGACCTAACCACAGAGGTTTTTGCTCATTTGGTATGCTCTTCCCAGTCGAATCTAGTTGATAATTAATAGTACTTGTGTATTAGGCAAGAATTTCAAGAGAGAATCAATATGAGCTCTTTCATATACTAGAATGTTCTAATTGGGTTAAGCAAATTGTAAACAAAATCTGCCATCAGATGTAGGGAGGCAACTGTGTTTCAAAGACAAATGCTGGAGAGGAACTTTGTACAGTAGAATTTTTCTGTAATCCCAGCAACTGAGAGTTGAGGCTGGGGGGTTAGGTATTTAAGACCAGCCTCAGCTATTTATTAAGTTTGAGATAAGCTTTTGCTGAGACCCTATCTCAACAAACATACATAAAAAGTGGAAAGGGGTAGCTGAGGGCTTATGGGATGATGTGAGGAGAGGCAAGGGAGGGAAGGTAAAGGATGCCCATATTGCCACAGCTTTAGCTCTCTTTGACAGTGTGTAAGGGTAAAGACAACACCTGTAGTTGGAAGATGTTTGCTTGTTTATCTCCTTTCTTGGCCACATCTTTCGTCTTTCTGAGCTCCTGTATACAAGTGAGATGTTTTTCCACAAAGCCTCATAAAGCCCTATGCCTTCCTTCTGATCAATTCTGAGGTCTGCCTTTGCATTAACATCTGTACATGAAACAGTTTCTGGTGTTTTGTTCATGTGAGGCTATAGCTTAGATACAGAACCCAATAATTCACTTGATAATCTGTGAAAAAAAATGATGTGAGGCGTAAGGCACCTCCATTTTCATCAAGGGTATTTTACGGCCTGTGCAGATGAAATTTCAGGAGAGCTGAGTGGCAAAAGCCCTTCTGAGGAACCAAAGCCATCCATAAATCTGTGATCTATTCCCTAGTGTCCCCATTACTCATCTTCCCTGCCTCTGCCCACATATTTTCACTAAGAATGGCAGAGATGATGGGCTGTGGGCACGGCGTGTGTGACTCATCTGAGACCAGGGCAGGATATTTGAAATTGGATCTGCAATGTCCCAAGTTGTCACACTTGAGAAGAGATAGTCCCCATGGATATCTCTAACTGACTATATAACGGCATGTTTTTCATAGGACCTAAAGATTGACATGCAGCCTGAGAATCCATTTGCTGACCTGCTGGTGTTGCAGGACAGCCAGCTCTAAGGAAGCTCAGCTATTACACATCTAGGCAATTTCTTGCTCCAACTAATCCTTTCTCAAATTCCCAGAATCCCTGCCTAGCAAATGGTAGGAATGGAATGCTGGCAACAGTTTATCTTAAGTCAGGCCAGTACTGAGAAGGTTTGAACACAGAACACTGGTGTTTTTAAGAATTTGAAACATTTTCATTTTCACTGAAACTGTTTCCTAAAACCTTGAATGGATAGTTTGAAGGAGATAGAAGAGCAAGTAGGTTTTGTCTTGGGCAGAGAAGGTTCTTTCTTCTTGCTGCCTGCTCATTCTTTCTTGTGCACTGTAGATGCTTCTTGCCTGTGCCTGTTTGTGTGGGTATGTGATGAATGAGGCGTGCATCTCCATGATCCAGGGTCTTCCAGGGACATATACTTTTACTATACTACATCTGCATCATTATAAAGGAGAGGGAATGTAATTACTTTTTTGTTTGTTTTAGAGGCAAGCCCAGCAGACTGAGCTTTTTTTATTTTTATGAAAGAAAGAGAGAGAGAGAGGAGGAGGAGGAGGAGGGAGAGAATTGATATGACAGGGCCTCCAGCCACTATTATCACACTCCAGATTGTGTGCCACCTACTGTGTATGTGTGTACGCTCTTGCATCACCTTGTGTGTCTGGCTTATGTAGGACCTGGATAGTCAAACATAAGTCTTTAGGCTCTGCAGGGAAGCTCCTTAACTATTACACCATCTTTCTAACCCTTTTGCTTGGTTTTAGAATTAAGGGAAAAATGCAATGATAGTACAAAATTTTCATATACTTCATAATCTATTTCACTTGTCATTTTGCAAAATGTTACATTTGCATAAATATCAGGCATTGGTCAAACTCAAGAACCAATACTGACATATTAACATTAACTAAAATTCATGCTTTTGTGATTCTACCATACCTTTTACTTAATTTTCTTTCTGTTTCAACATCCCATCCAGGGTAAAAATAATTACATGTATCTGTCATATTTTATTAATATTCCCTTTTTAAATCATTGTTAATGTGTGAATATGGGTGTGCATGTACCACAGAACACATGTGGAAGTCTAAGGACAACAACAGGTATACGTTTTCACCTCCAGCCTTGTTTGCGTCAGGGTCTCTTTATTATTCACCATTGTGCAAACCAGGTTGGCTGGCCCATGAATTTCCATTTCCACCTTCCATCTTGCCATAGGAAGGCTGGGATTAGAGATGTCTGCTCTGGCATGGCATTTTACATAGACTATGAAAATCTGAAATCAGGTGGTTCCGGATGCATAGCAAGTGCTGTATCCATTTACACATCTGTATAGTGCCTCTTAGATTCCTCTTGACTATGCAGATATTATTTGCTGACTTGGAAAATTTAGAAGTTCTGACCAAGTACCTTATAGATGTATTTTAATTTCACTAAGGTTTCTTGCCTACTGGTTTGTTTTTTCCTGATTCTACTAGCAATTGGGCAAGAGGCCAGAGGGTTAAGGGGTCATTTCTTTCTCATCCTATCAAGAGTGCATACCATCACCATTGTCATAACTTACATATTACCTTGATTAGCTGGCCAAGGTCATGCTTGTCACATGCTCAGTGGAAAGCAGGTAATATAAAAGTCCACAATTATGGGCTGGAGAGATGGCTTAGTGGTTAAGGGCTTGCTTGTGAAGCCCAATTCGAGGCTCAATTCCCCAGTATCCACATAAGCCAGATGAACAAGGTAGCACATGCAGCTGGAGTTCACTTGCAGTGGCTGGAAGCCCTGCTGCACCCATTCTTTCTCTCTCTCTCTCTCTCTCTCTCTCTCTCCCTCTATCTCAGTCAGTCTGTTCAACAAGTTAATGCTTTGGTAAGATATGATGCAAAGTATCTGATAATCAGATTGCAAATATTCATTTCATATTTCTGTGCATTTAAAAGGGGGCATTTGCAGCTCCCCGCATTTTCTTCCTTCTAGTATCCAGGTTGATAGGCATTCCACTCTTGTGACAGCCGGAACAAGAACAATGAAAAACCTACATGATGATTTTTAGGCTTATGTTTGGGTGTGGTATTCACAATTTCTACTCATATTTCATTAACAAAGCATATCACATGCTGAGGCATTGGATGAAGGAATAAAATCTAATAAAGTAAGAGTCAGTACGTAGTGCTGATAATATAGTGTTTTGCCATGGGAGGGAGAGACATGCAGGAAATACCAGAATACGTCTATATGCCTATTTTTCCATTTGTTTCATTTATTTCTTGATCAAAACTTAAGAAATGAGGATTGAGTTCATTGAAAGGAAGAGGAAGCATCTCCATGCCTTTTTCCCTCCTTGCTGGAATCAGTGTATGTTGACAGTCCTTTTTCTATCTTGTTGCTATGGAGACAGAACAAAACACAGTTCAACATTTGCTCACTGTCACCACCTGTTTCCCTCTTGACATGCACTGTGGTAACTTGGCTTTGGAACAGATTAAGGTGATCTCTGATGAAGGTGCTTGTCATGTGTGCATAAACAGTCTGATGATCAATAATTTTAAATAATCAATAAAATATGGAATAGCATGAGAGGCAAAAAAACTGACTGAAAGACATAGGGAAGCACTAACATACTTTTGTGAAAAAAAAAATCACAGAGTGTTTCTGAAGCATTAATGCAAGTTGAGTTGTTAGTCTCTCTCTCATCCTCTGGGCTCATTCCTAGAAGCATTCTTTGGCTGTGGAACGAACGCAGCTGCTGAGGACATGCTATGTGATTCACAGTACTACAAGCCAGAACATGTAAAAAAAAGTGGGGCAGGATATTTTAAAGTAGTTCTGACTACAAGGAAACATTCAAGTTTATTTGTTCATATTTATCTACTCAGAATAAAGTTTGGCAGAAGCATGGTTGGGCATGTGTGGAAGAAGGCAAAAAGATATTGTGGTTCTAACTGGCTATGTTTTCATCTTTTTAATAGTTGTTACATTTGGAACATTGTTTCTGTCCACTGTCAATCTTACCAGTACACAGAAACACACAGGATTGTATCTTGAGTGATGTTAGCTGATTGTTAGCTCTCAGCCTGACATCATTGTTTTTTTTTAATCATCAAGTTTTTTTCATTGTTTTGTTTTTTATTTTCCCAAAATGGTCAATGTGGAGAAGCATTGACACCTTGAATAATTCCCATTCTGTAATACCTTTTAATATTTTTTCTGGACATAAATATCACATAAGCAAATTATTCTTTGTGTGTGTGGCATGTATAGGTATAAGTGTCTGTTAGTATGCATGTGTGTGGGCACATTTTCACAGGAGAGCACATACATGCATGTAGAGACCAGAGATCAAGTATCTTTTTCAATCACCTTCCACCTTATTCTGTTGAATCAGGATCTCTCACTTAACCTGGAACTTATGGATTTTGCCAGCTAGCCAGCAAGCCTCAGGTATTTTTTTTTTTTTGTCTCTAACTCTCCCCAGTGTCAGGATCATAGGCATATACCACTATTCCCAGCTTTATATTGATACCGAAGATGGGAATTCAAGACCTCCTGCTCCTTACTCTTAGTATTCATTCATATGCCATAGTCTATCAGATACTTGTGGATCAATTAAGTTTATTGTTACTCTTTTTAAAATGCAACTTAGAGGCCTGTGGATATGACTCAGCAGTTAAAGGAACTTGCTTGAAAAGCCTGTCGACCTGGGACTGACTTCCCTGCACTTACATAAAGCCAGATGCACAAAGTAGTGCATGTGTCTGGCATTCCTCTGCAGCAGTAGGAGGCTCTGGAATGCCCATACTCTGCCCTTCTCTATAAGCAAAGCCAATAGGCTACCTACAGAATGGGAGAAAATATTTGCTAGATATCTAACTGACAGAGGCCTAATCTCTAGAATCTACAAAGAACTCAAAAACCTAAACAATAAAAAGTCAAACAACCCACTCACAAAATGGGGCAAAGTGATGGACAGGTAGTTCACAGAGGAAGAAATACAAATGGCAAACACACACTTAAGAAAATGTTCATCATCACTAATCATCAGAGAAATGCAAATTAAAACAACTATGAGATTCCACCTTACCCCAGTAAGGATAGAAAAACACCAAAAAAATAAATGAAAATAAGTGTTGTCAAGGATGTGAAGAAATAGGAACCCTTATCCACTGTTGGTGGGAATGCAAGATGGTACAACCACTTTGGAAAGAAGTATGGAGACTCCCAAAAAAGCTGACTATAGAGTTACCAACAGACCCAGTTATTCCCTTACTGGGAATGTACCCTAAAATCTTTAAACCTCAGTCCAGAGAGATTTGCTCAACCATGTGGCTCAATTCATAATAGCTAAGATATAGAATCAACCCAGATGTCCATCAATAGAAGAATGGATAACTAAGATATGGTATATCTACACAATGGAATGCTACACATCAGTAAGAAAAAATGACACAGTGAAATTTGAGGAAAAAAGGTTGAACCTGGAACAGATCATTATCAGTGAACTTACTCAATCACAGGAAAATAATTGCTGCATAGTCTCATCCATCTATAGCACCTATCCTGAGTCTCCTCAAGATATAGACATATCCAACAAGCAACTCGAGGACTAGACATTAGTGTGGGTGGGGAGGTAAGGAGGGACAGCAAAGGAGAGGGCGGGGGACACAAATCTAGATCCAAATGGCAATGGTACCATAAAATTCTACATCCTAAAAGACAGACCAAATGGTTGAACCTTCACCAGGACCTTAGAGGGAACACCTGAGACACAAGGCACTGGAAAGGATACCATGAAGACTGACCTTAATCTTCTACAGCTTCCCCCCCCTTCTCTTCTCTTCTCTCTAATTCTTTAATATTAATTATCTTATTCTTCCTTCTCTTATTGGGCACTGACCTATAACTCACAGGACCAGCATGTGGCTATTATCCACAATGAGCTTTTGGTCAGAGAGAACTACAGGGTTTCCTAAAAGAAAGACAGACTTCTGTCAGAGTACTTGATGACCCACCAAAGGTTAGTGGTAAGACACCATGTGCGGTTGACATGTAAAATGGAATGACATGGCTGGAAGCTGGAAGTCAGTCCCCAATCAGCATATCTAGTGCCAGAAGGTGCTACATGGGCAACTGGGGGAAATAGCCAACATCTGTCCAAGCAACTCATGGTCTCTTCTTCTCTCTTTCTCAAACAAATAAAATATTTTTAAATTGAAGTTAGTATAATTTCACCATAAATCATTTAAAATGTATAGTACTTAAATATTTTGAAATGATAGACTCATTAAAATGATACTTTTGCTGGGCCATAATAGTTTTACCTGGCAAGCTACTTTTTCTATATGTGTTGAAAAACCTAATTAGCTGATTATATAATTTATAGTTTTTAATTTTTATACTTAAAAATATTAATTTGTATGTGTGTGTAGTATGTGTGTCAGGGTCTCTTGTCACTACAAATAACTTTACTTGGATGACCCATCTGACTTTATATGGATGGCTGAGGAATTGAACCTAGGCAGGCAGGCATTGCAATCAAGTACCTTTAATCACTGAGCTATTTCCTCAGCTCCTATTTCTAGCTTTTATTACTATTTTTTACTAGAATAGTGGAAAATTACAAAGACTAAAAGATAAATTTTCAAATGTGAATAATGCATAAAATTTTCAAGTAAATAAGGCAAGAAAAGATACAATAACTAAAATGAAGAATTTTCTCTGGATAACATAGTAGTTTGAATGGCTAAGAAACAGGAAAACATGCCAAAAGTGTATATGAAAATAAGCACATAAATAAATAAATGATTCATATTTGAGATCGACATATAGTAAAATCAACAAACACCTTTGAAATTAAAATGTAGAAAATAGAAAAATGAAATCAAAAGGATATATTAGGATGTACTGTTTGAACTTTCCACAAATTTATGCAGACCTCAATAAGCTGAAATTCAGTGAAAGTGAAGCATAACAAATTTAAAGAAAACCATACCTTTGACACACCATTAAATGTGCAGAATATCATATTTAATGAGAAAAAATCTTGAAAGATCCTAAGAAAACCAGACACGTTTTGTTTAAATGAGCAACAATAAGACTGACATATTTCTAAACAGAAATAATTGAATCCAGAAAGCAATGGAATTCTTTCTTGAAAGTAACAAAACAATGTTGCCATTTATCAAGATTTCTACATTCAGTCCAAGTACTGTTTAAAACTAAAATAAAATAAATAGGTTTCAGAGAAATTGTGCCCAACATACCTACATTTAAAAAAATCAAGAATTTTTAAGTGACTAATACTTGCTCTCCACTTAAATATTTCTGCTTTTGAAATTTAAATCTTACAATTTTTTTTTTTCAAGGTAGTGTTTCCCTCTTGCCCCAGCTGATGTGGAATTCACTATGTACTCTCAAGGTGGCCTTGAACTCACAGCAATCTTCCTACCTCTGCCTCCCAAGTGTTGGGATTAAAGGTGTATACCACCATGCCTGGCTTGAAATTTAAATCTTAAACCCTATGTAATGGTATTTGGATGTGGCCTCTGAGAAGTAATTACATCATGATGTTAAAGTTTTACAATGCAAAGTTTTATTAGTGCCTCTATAAGAAGCATCCAGAGAAATAGCTTGCTTTCTTCACTCTGTGAGGGAGACGAGATTTCTCTATAAAACTGGGAGAACTTTTGTCAGGTTCAACTTTGATAGCACCCTGATCTCATACTTCAGACTCCAAAACTATGAAGAACAAGTTCAAGTTGGTTAAAAGCCAAGTAGCAGATGGAGGTAATGACAGCTGCTGTGAGGTCGTGAAGTAAAGGCCGCTTCATGTCCGGAAGATAGTATCCCAAAGTATTCCTCCCTATCCTCTGGCTCTGGCATTCTTTCCACTCCTTCCGCAATGTTCCCTGGGCTTCAGAGGGTATGATAAAGATATCTCATTTAGCACCAAATAGTCACTTCCTGCCCAACTTTTGTGAGTTTTGATTCTCCCAATAGTACCACCATCTACAAAAAAAAGCTTCTCTAACCAAAGTTGAGAACAACACTAATCTATGGGCACAAAATACAACTATTACAGAACAATTTAATGGTCAAAACATACCCTTTTAGTCAACCAATGGTAGTGCCTTCTTCTCTAGGTTCTATGATCATCCATCCTAGCCATAAGTTTTGAACTAGATTTAAGTCCACAAGCCACCCACAACATTGAGCCATCAACATTTTGAAATGAGTGGGTTGGAGTTGGGTAAAAAGTCATTATTAAAATAATTCACTAATATACACAAGAGACTAGTTGAAAAGCAAGAGTTCAGTGGTAGGTATCAGGAGACGGAGACAATAGATGGTATTAGCACTGTATTTTGACTCAATTACATTATTTTATATATGTGAAAATTGTCAGTCAAAAAATTAAAATAGCTGGGCATGATGGTACACACCTTTAATCCCAGCATTTGAGAAGCAGAGGTAGGAGGAGGATTTCCATTAGTTTGAGGCCACCCTGGGACTATAGAATGATTTCTGGGGCAGCCTGAGCTAGAGTAAGATCCTACCTCAAAAAAGCAAAACAAAAAAAATAATAATAATTGAAATAAAATATCAATAGCATACTCAGAGCTTAATTGAGACATCTAAAAATTATAAAACTAATAATTAAAATAACTTTTAAATCTTTAAAACATAAGCCCACTAGTGACCTTCGTGATAGCAACCCCAATTGCTAAAGCAAATAAGAAATGAGGTCTGTAACAGATACCTAAATATGTTAAGGCAGTTTCAGAACTAGATAATGGAATGAGTCTGCAAGAATTTGAGGGAAAAGGGCTCTAGAACACCAAAGCATGAGGACATTAGTTGGGATACCCAGAACTCACTTAAATTACCTGTGTGGTTGTGATAGCTACCTATAATACCTATAATAATCCAGGAGGCAGAAACAAGAAATCCCTAGGGCAAACTGAATAGCTAGACTAGCTGAATCAGTAAGCTCTAGGCTCAAGTGAGAGAGCCTGTCTCAAATAAGGTGGACAGTGATGGAGGACTATGCC
The DNA here is from genome assembly GCF_020740685.1 of Jaculus jaculus. NCBI lineage: Eukaryota > Metazoa > Chordata > Mammalia > Rodentia > Dipodidae > Jaculus > Jaculus jaculus. The sequence continues at coordinate 130,580,843 of NC_059104.1, read as the reverse complement.
TGGCTTCAACCTCTGGCCTCTACATGCACATTTGTACACACATGCACCCACACAGGACACATGTGCACACAGACACACACACTCACAAACACAACATGCAAAAATGTTTTGAGGTGCATTCTAGAAGAATGGAAATAAAATAAACCAACCAAACTAAAATAAAACATGTATGTGTGTTTATGTGTATGCAAGAATACAAGCACCTATGTACAAATGGAGGCCAGAGGACAGCAATGGGTGTTGTTCCATGGGTTCTGTACACTTTTTTGGAGACAGAGTCCTTCATTGCCCTGAAACAGGTCAAGTTGGCTAGATTAGCTTGTCAGTGAGCCCCAACTGACTCCTTCTCTCCATCGCTGAAATTTTAAGCTCATGAAACCACACCCTAATTTTTTTAAAAATTGAGTTTAAGATCTACTTAGATCCTCATGGCTTCAGGATAATCATTTTACTGAGCTCTCTTACAAGCCTGATGGAATTCATTTTCATTTGTCTATGTGTGTAACATGTATGTGTGTGTGTGTGTGTGTGTATGAGTGTGTGCGCAAGTGTGTGTGTTTTGCCTTTGAGGAGATATATGCACTCACCTGTGGAGGAAGACATTCATTTTCAGTGCCAGGAGCAGAAAATTAGGTGTCCTGTTCCATCACTTTTCTACTCATTTTTTCCATTATTTCTTAATACTGGAATTTGGTGCTATTCCTGAACCTGGGTGATTCTGTGTTCTCCCTTGTGGGACTAGGTTTACAGGCACACATAGCCATGTTTATCAGTATACATTTGTCCTGGAGAGTCAAATTTGAGCAGTTCCAGGCACCTTTGGGCATTCATACTTGTGAAGGAAATGCACTTACCTGCAAAGCCATTTCTCCAGACCACCTGTAGGAATTGTTAAAAAGGATACCTTCAGCAACCAGTTTTATTATCATAAGAAAAATCAAGAAAATTAGATCTCAACACATCATTTCCACAAACTCTCAGATAACTTGATTTCTCTGTGAAATGTGCACATAATTCTGTCACCACCCACCCCTCCAACTTGTAAAAGATATCACTTAAAGTACATGTGGAAGAATTAGGAATTTTGGTGACAAAATTCTGTTCCTTTTTCTGAATTTGGGCCTTTGAATATGCAGAACTTGATAATATTTCCTGTTACGCTTTTCCACAATTGTAGAAACCTGGAAACAGCTAAGCTACTCAAACTTTGGCACTCAGTGAAATACTATTCAGTACTAAAAATAATGAACTATGGACATATGTAACAACCGGGGTAAACTTCAAACACACTAAGGTGAAGAGTAGTAACCTAACACAAAATAATGTCTACAACTTGGTTACATTTAGATGAGTTCAAGAACATAAGGAACTAATTGCTTAAAAATCAGAACTGGGCTGGAGAGCTGGCTCAATTGTTAAGAGCATTTCCTGTTCAATCATGAGAGCCTGAGAAAGCCTAGGAGACTGCTCAAGTTTGATTTCTGGGACCTAAATAAACAGCTGGATGTGGCCACACATGTCTGTAACACCAGTCCTATAAGGGAACAGACAGCCAAAAATTATGGAGTTTGAGAACAAAAAATCAGCAAGTTTTAAAATTAGTAAGACGCTCAAGTAATAATGGATGGTTGTTAAAGCAGTGGAGCCAGACACCTAGCCTTCCACTCTAGACAACCCAGGTGCACACACTAATTGCAGCCAGTGCATGGGGCACCACCTGGACACAATTATATTCATATATGACATGCACACATATACCACCCCCACACATACTCCATAGAACATTACACAAATATCAAAAAATGGACTAGAGAGATATCACATTTGGTAAAGTTCTTGATTCATAAGTATTTGGACATGAATTTGATCTCCAGTACTCATTTGTGGTGGTTTGAATTAGGTGTTCCCTAAAAACTCATGTGTTCTAAATGTTAGATCCCCAGCTGATGGCAGTTTGGGAATTGGAGTCTTGCTGGAGGAGTTGCACTGTTGGGGCTATGCTTATGGGTGTTATTGCCATATTTCCTTGCCAGTGTTTGGCACACTCTCCTACTGGTGTTTACACCTCCTGTAGCAAAGGTTATATTCACCTTCTGTTCATTCCATGTTTCCCCCTGCCATCATGGAGCTTCCCCTTGAGTCTGTAAGCAAAAATAAATCCTTTCCTCTAGGAAGCAGCTCTTGGTCCAGTGTTTTCTGCCATCAATGCTAAGCTGAATGTAACAATAAAATGGGTACCAAGAGTGGGGTGATTGCTACTAGAAACCTGACTATGTGGCTTTTGACCTTTTGGAACTTATTTACAAGAGTAATGTGGATGTATTTAAAAGATTGGCCTAAGAGATGCCTCGAAGTGCTGTAAGCACAGCTTGGTGGACCATTCTTGTCAGAGTTGAAAGTCCTGAGTGCAATAAGAATAATGGACTCTAAGGTGTGGCTTATGAGAGTGATAAAGAGCTTGGTTTAGCTTGAAATAGAAGCAGTTTGTATGAGAGGCTTGCTGTTATGTCTGTTTCCTGAGAACTTGTGCAGGGTTTCATTGCATAGAAAGGAACTAATCTGAACAGATGGATGTGGAATAGAAAGAAATAAGATCTTTGGTCTGAAACTGCTTCCCATTCATCTGCAATTGTTTGAGAGATTACAACTACAGAGACTGGGCCAGGTAATCTGCATTGGAGCAGCAGGAAGAATGTGGGCTCTTTTAAAGTAAGGGGTCTAAATGCTGAAGGAGTTCGCTGTTGTTCAAAACTGGCTTTATTCTTTCCTGGATTAAAAATTTGTCACCTGGGCTGGAGAGATGCCTTAGCAGTTAAGCGTTTGCCTGTGAAGCCTAAGGACCCCGGTTCAAGGCTCGGTTCCCCAGATCCCACGTTAGCCAGATGCACAAGGGGGCGCACGCGTCTGGAATTCGTTTGCAGAGGCTGGAAGACCTGGCGTGCCCATTCTCTCTCTCTCCCTCTATCTGTCTTTCTGTCTGTGTCTGTCACTCTCAAATAAATAAATAAATAAATAATTAAAAAAAATTTGTCACCTTACCTGGTAGTATAAATTATAACAAATGCAGAAAATAGAAGTTCATTAAACCTGTATTTTGGCAATGGCCATGGACAGTGAAAAGCAGATTTGTTGAATTACCTGTGTGGAGACCTGATGGGGCCATGAGGATGAATGGTATGTTGCAGTGGAGACCCAGTGTAGATGCCAGGACTATGGGATGGCTGCCAAGGAAACCTGCAGGCACTGGATGAAGTTTCCCAGGAGTGTGCATAGCCTAGCTTGAGGGGCAGAATTGGAACCACAGAGACTCATCACTGGTTAGAATTATCAGACTTGGAAACTTGTCACTGGATAAAGTTGTCAGACTTGAAGCTACAGTGTTTGATGTCTGCCCTGTTTGTTAAAAATGTTGTATCAGTTCAATATTTCTTGGGTATAACCAGTGTTCTCTTGTAGTGTGAATGTTTATTCTGTGCCATTATGGTTTTGTTTTTTGGTGGAGAATTTTGGTATTAGAGCTCAGTTATGACCTTGGGTTATGGAGATAGTTGAACATTATGGTAATTGAAAAAACTATGGGGACTTTTAACATTGGACTGAACTAGTTGCATTTTACAGCATGGATGGTTATCAGTTTATGGAGGCCAGGGGAAGAATGTGGTGGTTTGATCCAGGTGTCCCCCATAAACTTATGTATTTTGAGTGCTGTGTCCCCACCTCGTAGCAATTGGATCCTCCTGGAGGCAATGTATTGCTGGGGGAGGGCTTATGGTCTTACAGCCAGCTTCCCCTTGCCAGTGTTCAGCACACTTTCTGCTGCTGTTCCACCTGATGTTGGCCAGGGGGTGATGTCCACCCTCTGCTCATGCCATTGTTACCCCTATCATCATGGAGCTTCCCCCCAAGTCTGTAAGCCAAAATAAACCCTTTCCTCCCAGAAACTGCTCTTGGTCAGGTGTTTTCTGACAGCAATGTGAAACTGGCTGCAACACCAAGTAAATGCTATGAATAGAGACACACATCTGTAACCTCTGCAATGAAGAGGGAGGAATAAGAGAGTCCTCAGCCTTGCTGGCCAGTCAATTTAGTCTAATGGTGAGCTCTGAGCCAGTAAGAAAACTTTCTTGAGATGTGGATATCATTCTTGAAGATGGCACCTGATGATGTCCTCTGTCCTCCACACATGTACACACATGTATAGCCACACCCACTCACACATGTGTGTATGTGTATATATACATGTGAATGAAACATGAAAACAAAATAGGAAAATCAGAACAGTTATTGCTGTGTAATAACTGAGAGGAACATGAGGGAACATGCTGAGTTAATGAGAATTTTCTGAATTTTGATAGATTTTTGCATTGTATGTTGCATGTACTTATCAATATTCATGAAACTTGCAGATCTCAGTGTATGTAATATAAAAGTAACAAATATTGCCAGGCATAGTGGCACACATCTTTAATCCAAGTACTCAGAAGGCAGAGGTAGGAGGATTGCCATGAGTTCAAGGCCACCCTGAGACTACATAGTTAATTCCAGATCAGCCTGGTCCAGAGTGAGACCCTACCTCGACAAACAAAACAAAAAATCTAACAAATATTATCATCTCAATAATACTATGATGATAATCATGCCTGCAGCTTGCTTGGACATACATCAAAAAGTATGATAGATTAAATGGACACTTGAATACATAGGAATATTTTTGCAGAGAAGATATAATAAATTATTAACTGCAGAATTTAATTGATTGAGACATAATTCTTTAATATTTCTGACAACAAAATGAGAACAAACAGAGATTAAACTAAAAAAGATTTAATTCAAATTGTATGCAAGCCCTGGGTTTTGACACTAGTTCTTTGGACTTTTGCAATATGTAAAATTTATCTTAGTTTACCTAATTTTAGATGTATATATTCATATTCTGTGCTAACATGAAATAAAATAGAGAGATTTTGATTTTTGTCATTCTTATATTTGAGACAACAGTAAAAACAATTATAAATAAAGGTAATTAATTTTAAGCACTTTCATTAAGGTGCTTTTGCAAAAATCAATTGAAATAGAAATCAGGTACCTTTGAAAATTTGGAGTTAAAAATATGTAAATATATATAAGCAATATAGTTGAGAATATACCCATGGTTTTAGTGTTTTTATTTGTTTGTTGCTGTTGTTGAGGTAAGAGTTAGCAAACTGCAAGCAGCAGTGGAAAGGTTTGGGCAGAGGACAGTAAGCTTCGGATTTTGCTGGAAAGGGCATCCTAGAAACAGAGGACATTCCTGGTATTGTAGAAAACTCATTGTTGCAGCTGTAACTGGCTGTGTTCACTGACTGCTGGAAGCTTTGGGGTCAAAGGTGCTTTAGAATCATGAATAAGAGACTGGAATTTGCTCAGTGTCAGCTACAATTCCAAACATGTTTATCTTCATGTCATCCTGCCATACCTTCTCATCCAGAGCATGCCCTCTGAAGTTAAAACAGTTGTTCAGAAACAGTATTTGAAGCTGATTTTATTATTTTTAAAATTTTTATTCATTATTATTAACAACATATTTTTATCGATAAGATATTATTATTGATTAATAAAGAAATTGTCAGCCATATCCTTAAAATGCACAATTTAAAGTACTAAATCTAAAGCATACACAATTTCACTTGATCATTAGTAAAAATTAGGGCCTTCAAAATATGAACTTGCAGGCATTTTGTCATACCCTGAGGAAACCTTTGATCCATTTTTCATAGCATTGCTGGTCTTTAGCATTTTGTGCTTAGCCCTTATGGAGAGGGAACACATTAGGCCATAATATATAACCTTTTATCTGTCCTATTCCTTGGCAGTACTCAGATTTTATAGAAATATGCGAGCCATGACATGCCATTAGCCATGACTTCTATAACACTTCTGGGGTAGAAGGTACTCTTGAAATAACTTTGTACAATTAACTCATATAAACAACACTGGAAAACTCAAATAGTGTTGCTTTTTGATTTTCCCATTTGCAAATGAGATAAGAGTACAAAGAATCTAAATAATTTATATGAAGTTAGAGAGCTAGTGAGAGGAAGAATCAAGATTTGAGCTGAAGGGACCATGAGTTGGACTCTAATCATCTGCCAGGTTCTGCAGTTTGTCATGGTGTCTAAAGTAACAATGAAAATGAGGCTTGGCAATGGGTAAAGCAACATGTAGAATAAAATGACAAGAACAGCTGCCATGATATATTTACAACAAGGAATGGAAAATACGATGAAAGTTGACCAGGGATGAGGTAAGAGCTCAGGGAGTCAGAGGAGCTCCTGTTGGCCAAATAGCCCGAAAGTTTGCACCTAAGGAATGGCCTTCCTGAGTTAAGAAACATGAGCTCTCCTTCACCTGCTGCTCTCCAACCCCAAGCCCAGGTGGTGGTTCAGAATGAAAGAGTTGCAGAAGGGGAAGCAGTCCTGCATGTGACTGGTCTGAAGCCACAGTTGGGAAATAGATGTCTGGAGAGATGTAGCAACCAGTAGAATTCTAAGCAATTTGGGCTCTCTGGGGACAGAAGTGGTGATGTCCAGCTAGTTGATTACTCTCACTGGGTATAAATTGGTCGTAGCAATAAATTCTGTAGTCCTGACTATCTGTATTCTTCATTTCCCATTCCCAGTGTAATAACTGATTCACACTTCTTTGTTGGTGGAATCTTTGGTGAAAGAGTAGTTGGTAGCAGCATATTCAGCTGGTCTCAGAGCATCCCACTGATGGATACTGATCAATCCCACAGGGTAAATCACACTCCTTGTGGAAGGAAATACTTTGTGAAAGAGAAGTGGAAACCTAACTTAATGTTATTCCCCTGATATGATGGATAAAATTCGCACCATCATATATTTTAATTTGAATCCAATGACCAAGAAACAATCAAAAAAGTCAAGATGAAGAAAATTCTGAGAGTGTATTAACCTCTTGAAAAACAGTAATGTTATTGTTTGAAAAGTGTATGTGTGTGTGTGTGTGTGTGTGTGTGTGTGTGTAAGAGGGGGAGAAAAGAAGACAACTATTACAGATCAAAAGAAACTACTACAGTGACATATCAGCTAAATGCAATTCATAGACCTCATTCATATTGTGAATCAAATTAAATTAGTTAATTAATTAATAAAAGAAATAAGATGTACTAGGTGTAGTGGCACACACATTTAATCCCTGTAATTGAAAGGCAGAAGTTGGAGGATTACTGTGAGTTCAAGGCCAGTATGGAAGTATAGAATGAGTTCTAGGTCAGCATGGGATACACAAGGGTCAAAACAGAGAACAATCAACTCCTACCAAATCAGATATTCAGAGACATAGAGGCTCCCAAGACCTCATCCCTGAAACAGACCTCAAATGAACCCAACATGGCTCAGGGAAATTTTGCAGAAGAAGGGGCAGAAAGAATGTCAGAACCACACATTGGGTCATGAAATGCAGAGACATTTCCTCCTACTCATAACTGAGGACTAACTACACAATGCATGATCCATATTTCTCAACAAGGAGGGTTCAGGCAGAGGGAGGAGGACAGGGAGGACAGGAAGGAGGCTAACAGTGGTACCAAGTTGACTGTATTCACTGAGTACAAAACTAATTTATAATTTTAAAAAAGAACAAAAGATATAAGACTTATACACAATGATGTTCTATTTAGAAATATGGAAAAAATATGAAATTAACAGGAAATTGGATAGACCTGGAAATAATTATTTTGATTGAAGTGACCCAAACTCAGAAAGATCAAAACTATATGTTCTTTCTGATATGTGGAACCCAGCTTGTAATATCTATATGTATTTGCATAATGGGAACATGTGAGTAACACCTGTGAAGGTGTAATGGTAACCCAGGCTGATTATAAGGGGATGAGTAGGAACAGGGGTGGGGAAAAGATGAAAGGACACATGTGACATTTAAAGAGAATCGGAGAAGATACAGAGAGGAGAGAGGATGAATGGGGAAAGATGAGTCAACTAAAAAACTAGAATTTGAAAATGTGAGAATGAATGAAACCTAAATTTCTGTGTGCAACTAAAAAGCAAAAAAGAAAAAAAAAGAAAAAGAAAAAGAAAAAAGGCATTTGGGGGACAGAGAGTTCATATTAAATACTTCTGAGTTGACTTAGCTTTTTGAAGCTATAATAGTATTATCATAGTTACACACTAACAAAACAAGTTCATAAAGATAGACTATAAGTAGGAAAATAGGTGTGGTGGTGGATAGGTAATAGCTAGCTAGTTGCTAATATGCCAAATTGTAAAAAATTGGTAAATTTTGGTGAAGCTTTTTTTTAGGGCTACTTTATTATCCTTTCAACTTTTCTGTGGGCTTGAAATTTTTCAAAGTAACTAATTAGGGGAAGAAGGGAGGAAATGGCATGTAAAAGCAATATTGCTTTGTTCTGGGCTTTATGCCTGTACTCTGTCTTTGTGGCATTCTGCCTGTCCAGGTCATCGACCCCCAGAGGCCTCTTCTGGTCATGCTCAGGGATTGGCTGTTGTGAAGTGGCCATATTGTCACCAGATTGAAATGGAGGTTTTTTTGTTGGTCTTTTTTTTTTTTTTTTTTTTTTTTTTTTTTTTTTTTGAAGAAAGGTGGTGTATCCAGGCTAATGGGGGAAAACAGGATGGAGGGAGGAAGGAGAATGAGTCAGTTGCCATGGAGCTGAGCCATGAAGGGCCCCTCATGCCTGGGTTTGATGCTTGTTTATAATCCCGAGAGGTGGTTGGGGGTGGGTAAAAGAGGAAGAAAGATGGGGGCTTAATTTGCTCTCACAGATTCTGGCTGCCCACGGGGCTTATTATCCTTGATTGCCTGTTTTCTGCTTTTTGTCACCATGGAGACAAGTGAAAACGTGATTTTGCTCAGATTTGTGCACTTTGTTCACTGAATGTCTTGTCCTGTGTACCTGCTGGATCTCTGAAGTAAGATAGGGTCCCTACAGAATATCTCCGTGGAAAGCTGCATGATTAGCTAGATGGCAACCATAAGGTGTGCAGTGACCCTGGGGTGGGGATGTTAAGATGTCCTCAGGGAGTTGACTAGGACATAAGTGCTTTACTCCTCAGGCCAGTGTCTAATCTTGAACTGGTTTACAAGGCTGGAGACTGAGAGTAGCACACTGTCCTACTGAAGACACACTGTGTGTGGTGTTTGTGCCTCATCAGCACTATATTCATAACTGAACAACAGCCCACAGTTTTCAACATAAAGAGGTCCTCTGAGAGTATGCATTTTTTTAAAAGCTAAGAATAAAGACAGTTGAACAATCTCCAGACTGTGAGCAAGAGGGTGGGAAGATAGAGTGCCTTGGAATTCAATTCATACTGTTGGGAATAGTGTGGCACAGGAAGTGCACAAGGGTCTTTGCACTACATATATGCCCCCTTCAGGGTTAGTCCAAAAGGAAACACTGAGAAATATTTCTGTGCTATTATTTGCCTAATCATCATTGCTTTCTCAGATTCTGGCTGCCCACAGAAACTGGTTTAAATATTACTTGCTGAGATATAAGTATAGGAGTATAATCAATTTGTAAAGGCTAGACATATTTCGTTAAGATAAGGGTATATAACCTTGGGAACATGCTACCCAAAATGGTGTGCACATTCAATGCCATCCTTACAAAATTGCACTATCATTTCACAAAAAATTGGAATAATCCTGGAATTTTCATAAATCTACAAAAGATTTCAAATAGCCAAAAATCTTTAGAAAAAAGACTAAATCTGATTAAATCTAAAATCTGAATTATCTGATTTCAAAATATATTATGAAGATTAGTAATCAAAATAGCATAATACTGACATAAAAACAGAAACTTCAACCGATAGACTAGAACAAATAAATGAACCCACATGTTTATAGTCAGTTTGAATTTTAACATATATTTTTTTTGGGGGGGTTGTGGTAGGGTCTCACTCTAGCCCAGGCTGACAGGGAATTCACTATGGAGTCTCAGGGTAGCCTCGAACTCATAGCAATCCTCCTACCTTTGCCTCTCGAGCACTGGTATTAAAGGTATGTACCACTATGCCAGGTCTTTAACACAGAATTGTTGAATGAATACATAAAAGTGTAAAATGACTTTTCCTTCAACAAACGCCATAGTCAAAACTTAACAAGCATTGGCAAGGATGTGAAGAAAAAGAAATCTTTATCCATTGTCAATGGGAATATAAACTGATTCAACCTTTATGAATTTCTGGTCCTCAAAAGTTAAAGAATAGAACCTTCATATGACCCAACAATCTCAATTCTGGGAATGTATTCAAAGGGAATCAGCATGCAAAAGAGATTTCTGAACCCCATGTTCACCACAGAATTACTCACAGTAGACAAGCAAGGAAGACATCTAAGTGATTGCTCAGTTATTAATGGATAAAATGTGGTGTGCAGACACAGAGGAATTCCATTCAAGCATTAAACAGAAAATTCCTGCCATTTGCAGCAGTATGGAAAGATCTGGAGGATATTATGCTAAGTGATTAAGGCAGATAGAGAACAACAAAAGCCACATGGTGTTACTCAAGTGCACCATCTAAAATAAGTTAAATTCATGACAGTAAGAAAAGAAAAATTGTTACCAAAGGTTGGCATAGGGGCAGACAGGAAATGGAGCTATGCTATAAAAAAAGGTTTAAAAATTCAGTTAGACAAAGCTTTTTGAGATCTGGGCAGTGTGGTTGACTATACTTCATGTTGCATATTCAAAATTGCTAAGAGAGTAAATTTCAAATGTTTTCATTATAACTGATTATGACTATGGATAAACTAACTAGCTTGATTGACTTATGTAAGTATATATGAAAGATCATGTTGAGCCTATAAGTAAATGTGTTATGTCAATTAAAATAAAATGATTCAAATATAAATAACAGCTGGAATAATTATGAGGCTGAGATTGATGCTATGCTGTTCTTGAAATTTGGACAAAGGAGATGACTTTGAGGAACTTCTGCTCAAATCTTTGAACAAGTAAGTAGGGTTCCATCTTGGTCACATTGTTTCCTCTCTGTTGCAGTCAGGTTTACATGGCTGGCAGAAATCATCTAACCAAGAGCAGCTTGTGGGGGAAAAAAAGGTATAATTTTGCTCACATACTCAAGGGGAAGCTCCATGATGACAGGGGAAAACAATGGTGTGGGCAGATAGTGAACATCACCTCCTGACCAACATCAAGTGGACAGTAACAAGAAGAGAATGTGCCAAACACTGGCAATGGGATATTGGCTATAATACCAATAAACTCACCCCCAATAATACTGCCTTTAGGACACATTCGTTCCCAATTCTCTATCAGCTGGGAACCTAGCATTCAGAACACCTAAGTTTATGGAGGGCACCTGAATCAAACCACAACATTCTGGCCCTGGCCCCCACAAACTGACAACCAGACATGATGTAAAATGCAATGCATTCCGTCCAACTTTAAAATTCTCCATAGTTTTATCAATCACAATGATGCTCAAATATCCCCATAATCCAAGGTCCTTTAACTGAGCCACAATACCAAAAATCCCCCCCCAAAAGACCCAAAATGGTATATAATAAACACTCAAAGTGAAAAAGATGGCATTAGGCATAGCAAAGAAATATTCAACCAATATGAAATTTAAACAGAGCAAACGTCAAACTCTGCAACTCCAAGTCCAAGAACTCTGGTCAATGACAAGTCTGTCCCTCCAGATAAGCTAGTCACAGTCCTGGAAAACCTCATCTGGGGCCTGCAGGTCTTATTAGCTGCCACCTCATGGTTCTGGCATCTCTACGGGGTTTCCACTGCAACCCAAGGTACATCCTCATGGCTCCAAGGGGTCTCCATACAGTCAATCCAGTAAACATGCTACACGCTGTCCATGGCTGTTTCCAAAACAAAAGACCATGGTGCAAATTCAATGACTCTCTCTTTCCTGCATTTCTTATACTCCATAATGCCAGGTAGGTTGCCAATTTGTTAATTTGGGGTGGGGGTCAGATAAAGAAAACTTTGAAGAACAGGACACTCCATGAGAATTTAGGCCCCTTCAAAAGAGTCTACAATCTTCCTGTTGCCCCAGGTCACCTGCCCCAATCACAATAATTGGAATTTCTCATATAATTGCAGTTGAATAAACAGAAATTTCAGCCCAAAGATTTCATTTTTGTGTCATATCCCTCTGCTCACACCAGTCCATTTCCATACAAAGCAACCATGCAAAAATTCTCAAAACGTGGGCATAATAGCAAGCCTCTCACACAAACTGCTTCTAGCCCAGTCCAGGCAAAGTTCCTTTTCACCCTCATAAGCCAGACTTAACAGTCCTTACTTCTTATTGCATTCAGGTCTTTCAACTCTGACCAGGATAGTCTATAAAGATGTACTTACAGCACTGCAAGGTATTTCTTAGGCCATGGTTTCAAATCCTTCCACATTCCTCTTAAAAATCAGCTCCAAAAATCAAAAGCCACATAGTTAGGTTTTAAGAACCAATGACACCACTCCTCAGTACCAACTTTACTGTTGCAGTCAGGTTCACATTGCTGGCAGAAATCACCCAACCAAGAGAAGCTCTTGGGATTAAAAAAAAAAAAAAAAAGGATTGTTTTGACTTATAAACTTTAGGGGAAGTTCCATGATGGAAGGGTAAAATGATGAGTAAGAGTGTCCTTCTTTGTTTTTCTTGTTTACTTTTGGTTTGAAGTCTATTGTATCATTAATTAATATAGCAACACCTGCTTGTTTCTAACTTCCATTTTTTTTGGAATATCATTTTCCATCCTTTCTCCCTGAGGTGTCTCTCTTTAGTGGTGAGGTGAGTTTCCTAAAGACAGCAGATAGAAGGGTTCACTTTTCTGACCTGTCCTGTTACCTTTTGTCTTTTGATGGGTGAGTTAATACCATTAACGTTCAAATTTATGACTGCGAGATTTGAATTAATCCCTGCTGTGACAGTGTGCTTTATGGAGTTTGGTGCTTTCATGGGCTTTGTACTTTTTTGAGCCTGTTACAGTTTTGGTTACTGTAATCTTCTTGTAGGTTTTTGTTTTTTTTTTTTCCTTTAGTGCTGTCAAAATTTTATTTAGCCATTTTATTGTAAAGAAAAATAGTAAGCTTAATTGTTTATAATTTCAAACCTAGAAGTCAGATATATCATTTGTATGTCATGGGAACTATTGCTGGGTAGTTAGCCTGAGAATTAAAATATACTTGATAGCAGGCTTTCCTGGTGATATAATGGTATACCCAGAGAAGTCATGTATCTGGGTGGAGAGCAGGAGTGCAAAGAGAAGCTTACCTGCTTCTTTGCACACTCTAGATGACTCAACCTAAGGGGAATTGACTCTGTGCTGTTGGGTTTTAAAGGCTATAATGTTTGTGTAGGAGATAACTCACTATATTGTTCTGGAAAAGGCCTAACTAATATTGCTGGAAGTTTCTCAGCAAACTCAGGAGAGGTGGGCCTGATAAGAAATAATTAGGTCATACAAGCTGTGCATTCATGACAGAGTGATGCTGCTGTCCAGAGGGTTACCTCCCCCATGTGTCGTGACACAGCGAGAAGACCCTGATCAGATATCAGCCTTCAACACTATGGGAATAAATTAAATTTCTGTGTGTTTTCCTTCTCCTTTTTTATCTTTTTTTCTTTTGTTTTTGTTAGTTTTTTTTTAATTTTTATTAACACTTTCCATGATTATAAAATATATCCCATGGTAATTCCCTCCCTCCCCACCCCCACACTTTCCCCTTTGAAATTCCATTCTCCATCATATTACCTCCCCATTACAATCATTGTAATTACATATATACAATATCAACCTATTAAGTATCCTCCTCCCTTCCTTTCTCTACCCTTTATGTCTCCTTTTTACCTTACTGGCCTCTACTACTAAGTATTTTCATTCTCACGCAAAAGCCCAATCATCTGTAGCTAGGACCCACATATGAGAGAGAACATGTGGCGCTTGGCTTTCTGGGCCTGGGTTACCTCACTTAGTATAATACTTTCCAGGTCCATCCATTTTTCTGCAAATTTCATAACTTCATTTTTTTCTTGTAGGTTTTTATGATTGGTTTTTGACTTTTCTATGAGGAGTAGTCCCTGAGGAATTGTCTGTGGGTTTGGCTTTTTGTTGATATAATCATAGAGTTGAATTGTTCATGGAAAGTCTTCCCCTCACCGTCTATTATGAGGGATACTTTCACTGATTACAGTAGCTTGGGTTGGAAGTCATAAGATTTTAGGCTATGAAGTCCTCCATCACAGAGCCATTTGGCTTTCAGGATTTTCCCTGAGACATCATTGCCTTTGTAGGTAGTGATTTGTTTCTATCTTGGTGATTTTAGCACTCTCTCTTTTCATTGCTACAAATTTTAGCTATGATGTGCCTTGGAGAGTTCTTTTTTGGTCCTGTTTGTGTGGTATTCTGTGAGCTTCTTGTATCTGGATGGGCCTATCTTTTGAGAGAATGGGAATTTTTCATCAATAATTTTGCTGATTATGTTCTCCATGCCTCTGGTTTGTATTTCTTCCCTTTCTGGTATGCCCACGATCCAGATGTTTGGTAATTTTAGGGTATCCCACAATTCACTCATATACTGTTCATGCAATTTTTTTTAACTTATCAAAGTTTCCAACCTCCTGACCAATTTCTTTCTTGTCTTCCAGCAAAGAGGTTCTAGCTTTCACATGAGTAACCCTGTAGGTGAGGGATTCTAGAAAGACTTTTAAAAGCTCTATTTGATTTTTGTTTTCTGTTGTGTTATTTGGCATCATGTTCATCTCTTTTTTTGAGGTATGATTTCAGTTAAAGGTCTGATTTTCTTGATGCTTCCTGGAATTCATTCTTGCATTTTATCAAGTCTTTATTAAGCATAATCAGCTTCAGTTCATTTATATCTCTTTTGAGACTTCTATGGTTTTCTTCAATTAAGTTAAGCCTAGCGACAAAAGCTGAGTGCTGGGCTGCATAGATGGCTTAGTGGTTAAATGCTTGCCTGTGAAGCCTAAGGACCCTGGTTATAGGCTCAATTCCCTAGGACCCAAGTAAGCCAAATCCACAAAATGGCACATGCATCTGTAGTTCATTTGCAGTGGCTGGAGGCCCTGGCTCACCCATTTTCTCTTCTCTCTCTCTTGCTCTCTTAAATAAATAAAAATAAAAAAGCTGAGTACAGAGACAATTTTAATCAATTTAATTTATGCAATTTTTTAAGGCTTGCTTGCAGTTCAACAATTCATTTGATCAGAGTCAAATAGCTCGTTGTGTTTTCAAGTTGGGATTCAATTTCTATTGGTTTCTCTACGATTTCATTAGATGCTTCCATTGTGTGACTAAGCATTCTAGCTTTTGCTGTGATTTTGTGTTGTGGTTTACCCATCTTGGAGAAACATTTTATTCTATGGAGTGGGGTGTGCAAGTATTTATTCTTTTAAGATCTTCAGTGAGTATTTTGTTTTAAATGTGAATCGGATTGGTGTATGATGTGGTTATTTCTGGAGATGCACAGACTGTGGAGATTGATAGCACATCAAAGGTACCTGGGAAACTGGGAGCTCTGGCCTACTCTCTCCACTTGCACTTACCCTTCAGCACTCAGGGTTCAGGGGTTGGGGAACCAGGAGCTGAGAAACTGGAGTGCCAGGGACAAGACACCAGCTCCTATAGTGGCTCATTCACCCTCTGGATCAGGGGAATAGGGATTTGGACAGCTAGGGGTCATTCCATCAGGAAACCAGAGCAAATGTCCTTCTTCCACACCCACACAAAGGGACTACGATGCCCCAAGACAGCAGCAGGGGTACCAGGACCAGCGAACTGAGAGGTGTGGGGGAAGAGAGAGATCTGGATTACTCCACTCACATCCTCCAGAAAACAGGATTTGTGGTTTGGGGACTCATGGGCCATTCAATCAGGAAGGCAGAGCAATATGCCTTCTTCCATAGCAAACTCACAGGGACCAGGCTGCCCCAAGCCTACAGCAGAAAACCAGGAGAAGGGAACTGGGGCTGGGGGTCACCAAAAGGGAGATTTGGCCTACTCTACATGCACACACTCCAGAGCAGAGGATCCCTCAGCTGATTTCTTTTCCATCCTATTCCTTACTCTAGGCTGATCCTTTCTTGATGGACTCTGTTGATATCCAGTGTGGACAAGAAGAATATCTTGAGGCAGATAGAAAATAATTTCCAAGAATTAAAATTTGTCTTTTAGATGAAAAAGTTAGAAAGGACTATTCAATTGTCTTTCTTTAATAATTTTTTTAAAATTTTTATTTATTTATTTGAGAGCGACAGACACAGAGAGAAAGACAGATAGAGGGGGAGAGAGAGAGAATGGGCGTGCCAGGGCTTCCAGCCTCTGCAAATGAACTCCAGACGCGTGCGCCCCCTTGTGCATCTGGCTAACGTGGGACCTGAGGAACCGAGCCTCGAACCGGGGTCCTTAGGCTTCACAGGCAAGCGCTTAACCACTATGCCATCTCTCCAGCCCTCAATTGTCTTTCTTGAACAGTGTGGTGCTGAGCAAAATGGTGGTGGAAAAAAAAAATAAGCAACACCGTGGTGTGTGTGTATGATGATTCATGGATCCCAGCCCTTGATCTGGAAATGACAATATGGAAACTTTTTCCTTGATTGTCTATTATATCTTCTTGTCTTGCTTGACCTTGGATTTCTGCATAAAGGTGTCATGGGTGCTTTGGATAGTAGGTTTGGCATTTTTCTTCTCCTTGCCTCTCTCTTTAAGATCATACTTTGCCAAGATCTATATTTTAACTGACTGTGGAAACAGCTGTCAAGATACTTTACTTGACATTTCTCCTATTTAACTTAACTCTCTTACTCTTCTGCTTATAATTTGAATTCTGAAGGAAAGGGCACTTGTTGTACTTCAGATATGGAGAGCTAAAGAAGAGACTTTAACAATTCATACCTTTACAACAGAAAAGATACAGTTCAGTTAAGGGCTGGTTAGGGGATATATGCAGAAGATATCTGTCCCTCAAGCACCTGATCTTGGGAAACTGAAGTTTCATGTAAACACAGCTCTCCTTGGCCAATGCCTACCTCCATAATCCCTGTCCATGTTGCTAGCTGGAAAAGAACTGCAGTCATACTATAGAATGGGCTGTTCTCGAGAAATCTATTCTATAGTCTTGCTTCTGTTATATTTTACAATGGTGTGGAGAAACCTGGTATGTGGTAAGGTGGAGGGAGATTAGACATGGGGAAGAGTCTTCAAGATTTTCTGATGATCAGGCTCTTCCTTAGTACTCCCTAGTGTTCATGGGGCTTCCAGCAGCTCTTTATGACATCTGCATTCTCATTGCTTCTCATTGAGAAGGAGAATAACCTGGAGCCGAGATATGTTAATTTTCAGTTAAGTACATATCTGACCTGTGTTTTCTCTTTCAGGCTGATGCAGTTACTTTTGCATTTCTGGGATAAAACACTCAACAAAAATCAGCTTTTGGGGGCGGAAAGCTTAATTTGCTTATTATATCAAGGGGAACCTTCATGATAACAGGAAAAAGCAAGGCATGAACAGAGACATAACCTCCTTACTAAAAAAAGTGTAAAATATCAGCAGGAGAGTGACCCATTGACCCAATTGATGGCAAAAGAGAGCTGGCTATAACACTACAACGGCTATATCCAATAACATATGTCCTCCAGCAATTCTTCCCCTTCCAAATATCTACTAGCTGGAGAAGAAGCATTCAAGCACATGAGTTATGGGGGATATCTGATTCATATCACCACAGTGCTGAGTTGTGTATTTGTAAATAATAGAAGCAGAGGCATATTTTTGGATCCTAGGAAGTGTTACTACTGGTTTGTCCTTTTAGTTGCATAATAGTACTGTGTGTAGAGAAGAAAAGAAGAACAACTTCAACTTCAGATAATGGATATTACATTTTTATTACTCAATATTTGTGCTGTGATACTTCTTTCTGACTCCATCCAGCTCTATATTCCTTGGGACCCACTACTGTAGAGTGGCAGGACAAGAAAATGGGCATTTGTATGTGAACAAATCTTATCAAAACTTGTTTTGAATTTCTTAAACATGCCATGGTTTAGATGACCCTTCCAAAACTTATGTTGAAATTCAATTGCCATTTATACCAATGGCAAGAAGTGTTTAAGCAATGGAGACACACCTTAATGGATGAATGAATGTCACTAGTGGATTGAATTACCTTGACAGTGCATAATGTGCAAGTTATAAAAGAGGAGAAATTGGTTGTCTGTCTATTTCAGCATGTAATGCTTTCTGACATATGTTGTACCACGAAAATATGCACCAAATATAGCCCTTTTTTGACTTCCTTGCTTCTAGGATTGTGCATCAAATACAATTTCACTGTTTATAATTTACTCATACTGTGGTATTCTTTTACATTGGAAGTGTCCAGGAAGTCAAGAAAATAAAAGAAAATTTAAGTCTCCTATGTGGAAACCCTGCACTGTTTGATTGGAAAGAATATTCCTGGAACCTTCACAGACACACTTTGTGGAATGGTAGCTCTCTGGGGCATAAAACAGCCTAGCTATGTTGCAAGAAATGATTTGTCATTTTGTGCCTATGAAGGAATTCATCCCATATGGTCTCTGTTCCACAACTTAAATTCCCTTATCAACATAATCCTCATAAATGTATCTCTAATTTCAATTCACCAAATTCTGGCCATATTGAGAAATGCTAGAATTTTACATGAGGCTTCATCAAAGATGAAAGAATAGTTAATATGGAATAGCAATTAAAATTATGTTGTTTATTTGTGTGAGAATGAAAAAGAGTATGGGTGTGCCAGGACTTCTTGCCAATGAAAAGAAAATCCATACATATGTGCCACATTGTGCATCAAGCTTTAGGTGGGCACTCAGGAATTGAACCCACACTAGCAGGCTTTGTAATCAAACACCTTTAATTGCTGAGCTATTGACAGTGACCCTTGGAATAGTAAATTTTATATCACACAGTTTTGGATATGACATGGGCTTTGATAGCTGCTTTTAGCCAGATTCATAATGAAATTCAAGAGAAAACAGCAAGACAGATGGATTTGAAAAATGGATAGTTTAAAAAAACTAGAAAAATGGATAGTTTTGTCAGAAAATGAGTTCCTTTAAACCTGATAACAAGGAGGATGCCCTTGTTGGAGAGGTTAGGTCCATATAAAATGAAGTCAAATACTTTGCATCAGTATCATGGAAAAGATATTTTCAGAACATTTCATGAATTGGCTGGATCTCCTCATCCAAATACTTAAACATTTAAGTATTTAACTATATTTGAATGATCTTCCCTTAAAAATATTGAACTGGTGAGGCACCCTTCTTGCATAGGACAACCTAGGAAGAGTGTTTGAATGCATTCAGCCCTTCAGACATTCAGAGGCCTTTGCTGTTGTTGTCCAAGGGAGCACAGCTATTGCTGGAGATGGTGGCACCCTTTGGTGTTCTTCATGTTGCTGGTTTTGCAAACATGTAGATTATGACACTTTCAGGGTCTTGGATGCTTCCATTTAGATTACAGAATAAGGGAATAGAATACAAGACAATGTAAAACAGGGTCAGGATCCCTGCCCAAGCTCCTGAGACTGATCTGTGGGAAGTTGCGAGAATGATTTTGAAGATGCAATAGAGAGACTTCAGTATGTTAAAAATAAAACATCAGCTAAGGGCTTAAGAGATGTCTTAGCGGTTAAGCGCTTGCCTGTAAAGCCTAAGGACCCCGGTTCGAGGCTCGGTTCCCCAGGTCCCAGTTAGCCAGATGCACAAGGGGGCGCACGTGTCTGGAGTTCGTTTGCAGTGGCTGGAAGCCCTGGCACGCCCATTCTCTCCCTCTCCCTCTCCCTCTATCTGTCTTTCTCTCTGTGTCTGTCGCTCTCAAATAAATAAATAAAAAATGAGCAAAAAATTTAAAAAAAAAATCAGCTAAGAAAAGCCACAGACAATAATCAGTGCCAGTCCAAGAAAGAGACTAGGTGAATTGCAAATGGCTATATAATGCCTTTGGAGCCTGCATAAAGCCACCATGTGTGCTCATAGCCAGGCACAGGATTTAATGTTGACTCTGCTGTATTTTGTTTTTGCTATAGTTCTTTTCCTCCTTTCTGTGTCTCCCTGGTGGAATGGGAATGCTTACGTTGTACACCTATATAATGGAAGTATATAACTTTTTAATAATGTTGCAGGGGCTCACAGCTAAGAGTTTGCCTTGAGTTGTAGAGGAGACTTTGAACTTGAACTTATTAGCAATGTTTAAACTGTTGAGTGTGGGGATTCTTAGAGGTGAACTAAATATATTATACATTATGTGACAGCCATGAGCCTTTGGGTAGCAGGTCATAATGTTTAGAAAATGAAATGCCTCCACTGGCTAATGTGTGAAAATGTTGCTCCACAGCTAAGGTTACTATTTTGGGAGCTTCTGAATATTTTAGGAGGTAGGTGGACCTCATCAGAGAAAGTCTATCCCTACCTGGTCATTCCTTATCTCCCGTTCTGCTATCAGGTTAAAAGCCTATGTCATCTGTTCCCATAACTGTGGTATTCCTTCTCTCCATAAACCCAGCAGCAAATGAGCCAAGAACTGTAGACTTAAAGCCCCTTAAACCATGAACTAATACAGAATTTTCCAGCTTTTAAGTTTTAGGTATTTTTTCACAGCCACAAAACTCTAACCAACCACTCATAGTTTCTGACTAAATACTTATATTTACAATTGTCATGTCCTCTCACTGAATCAACAGTTTGTATAATGATGTTATTTGATCTTTATCTTTAAATCTGTTTACATTATATATGTTCACTAATCCTGATTTCTTTTTAAATTTAATTCAGTTTTTAGCATATAGGCACACAGATAATTAGATTTAATTATAGTATTTTAATATATATATATTTTTTCACATTTGTCCTCTTACTTCCCCTTTTTTATTTTTTTTAAAATATTTTTTTCATTTTTTATTTATTTGAGTGTGACAGACACAGAGAGAAAGACAGATAGAGGGAGAGAGAGAGAATGGGCGCGCCAGGGCTTCCAGCCTCTGCAAACGAACTCCAGATGTGTGTGCCCCCTTGTGCATCTGGCTAACGTGGGACCTGGGGAACCGAGCCTCAAACCAGGGTCCTTAGGCTTCACAGGCAAGCGCTTATCCGCTAAGCCATCTCTCCAGCCCTTACTTCCCCTTTTAACCCACCACATACACCATGTTCTTTCTTTCATTTGCATGTCACATGTGACATTTTACCTTTCCTTCTTTCTTTACACTCCTTTAATTAACTCTTATCTAGTGTCATAGCCTATATCTTTTCTCATATGCCCTTATTTTATTATACAAAAACATTCAAAGTTAGGATCCACATGTAAGAAAGAATGTATGCTTTTTGTCATTCTGGGCCTAGGTTACCTCACTTAGTTTGATATTTTCCAGATCCACATATTTTTCTTCATATTTCATTTTTCTTTACAGCTGGATAAAATTTTATTGTGTATATATATATATATATATATATATATATATATATATATATATATATATGGCTATATATATTCAGTTGATTGGTATGTAGGGTGATCCCATTTCCAAGCTATCATGAATAGACATATAATTAACATGGATGTGCAAGTGTCTTTGTGGTTGAGTTTTGAACCTTTTGAGTATATGCTCATGGTTACGTGGTACTTCAATTCAACCGTTTTTGTAAAACGGCCACATTGGTTTCCATATTAGCTACATAACTAATCCCCCTAATATTCCCACTGTCACAATGAATAAAGGCCTCTCCTTTCACTACATCCTTGCCAGCATTGGTTGCTGTTTGTTTCCTTGATGATAGTCATTCTGACTAGGATGAGATGGAATTCTAAAATGGTTTTAATTTGAATTTTTCTTCATGGCTAATGATGTAAGATACTGTTTTAATCATGTGATTTTTTTCTCCATTCTATTAATATAATACATTGGGGGGTTTTGTTCACTCCATTGGTAAGTTTCCTTCCTCAAGGTGCATAGTTTGTTTTATATATTGTCTGTATCTATTTTGACATTATTTAGTTGAGAACTTCTGCCCCTATAGTATATGTTCAAAATGTATCTTGGACTGTAATTTTCTTTTCTTGTTATGCCTTAATCTTCTTGTGATACCAGGCTAACCTAATCCTGATTCGGGTGAAAATATTTCTATTTTTATACTTTGCATATTTTTTTTCTTTTCTTCCTTCCCCATTCCCTCCCTCCCTCTGTTCTTTCTTTTCTCTCTTCTTTCTTTCTTTTTTCCTTTATTTTTATATTTTTCAAACAGTTTCTCATGTAGCCTAGGCTGACTTTGACCACACTATGTAGCTGAGAATGACCATGGGTTCTTATCATTCTGCTTCTAACTTCCTAAGGTTTGGATTCCAGATATGTGCACCACACCTGGTTATAGGCAGGGCTAGAGAACAAACACAGAGTATTCTACCACCTGCATTTTTTTGTTTTTATGATTATTCTGATGTGTTGTTTCTTTAAACACTTGGTGTGGTGTATCTTTAGGGACCTTTGTGATGGGAACTCTTTTGTCACAGGGCATTATAGATTTTATATTTCATTTGAGGTTTATTTCAGTGTTGTTTATATCCATCTAGGAAAGCACATACTTCTTTGGGTCATCTAGTTGGTTGGCATAAAAGTATGCTATGATTGTTCTGCCCCCCCTTCTACTTCCTTTATTGCTTAAAGGTTTCAGAATCCATTTCTTCACATCACTTTACTTTGTTTTTTCCTATGTATCTTTTAGGTTTCATGGCAATCCTCCTACCTCTGCCTCCTGAGTGCTGGGATTAAATGCATGTGCCACCATGCCTGTTATAATCTTATACTTCTTCACCCCTGCCCTAATTCTAATGAGGGTCTCCTTCGATGGAGTTATTTGTATTCATTGTGGTGACTAAGGGGCCTCAGTCAGTCTCTGTGTGTGGTTGGGGGATAGCATGATGCTTTAGACTATTCCAACCCACCCTGGAGTTCTTATAATCTTTCTGACCTCTTGTCCACAATGTTCCCTGAACATTGGAGAGCAAAATAGAGATATGATTTAGTGTTGCATTCTCTGTAGACTCTGGGTTTCTGTTTTGATGAGGATTGAGGAATGACAGTGTCTTCACCATCTCCTTGGAAATGGTTTTCAGACTAATTATGAGAGCAGTATTAATGTCACAGCTTCCTCTGTAATGACTTTGTGACCCTGGCAAGCAAAGTGGAGGTGGCTCGTCTATTGGTAGATATTGGTTGTCTATTCTTGATGTAGTGATATACCTTGGCTCTCCCCAGTATTCTCCACAATCCATAAGATAGAACGGACTTTCCAACCAAAATTGAGAGCAGCTTGAATTACAGGTGATAAGTCTAGTTATTAAAAAGACTTATTGATGTATATTTTCACTCTTCTTAATTAAAAAGCAATGGAGGGTTTCTCTGGAACCCATTGTTTTCCTATCTTAGGGAATCAGGCTTGGTGCTCAGAATTAGATATGAATTCTTTTCCACTTAGCAGGTTTCACACCCAATCCATGAACAGTTGGTTATTCCCATCAGCTGTGTGCAACTATTGCACAAGTATGTGCTTCTTGCTCAGATAGTTGATTATGCACTCTGTTGGAAACCATTATTCTGCAGCAGCTCACATAGCACTTTCCAGAATGGTGAAGGCTAGCTGGACCTTTGTATTTTTTGAAGCAATTCACTAAGCTTGGCCCTTAACCAACATCAGGGGTGAATTGAGTTTCATCTCCTACAGGAAGAATGGTTGAGTAGTTTAGCAGACATATGTTAAAAGCATCAGAAGTAGTATTTGGAGATGTTTTGAATTTTGCAAATACCATGTTTATACTTAAAGTTTCATCAAGTTATATTAACATTTGTCAATGGTTCTTGCCTGCAATGATTATTGAGGTTGCTTCCTTGTATTTATCTATGTGGAACTCTTATGAAAAAGATAGCACTTTTATACTCATTCTATTTTAGTACACAGGGGTGGCATGAGAGAAGTCTCTGCTTCACTCAGGACCAAGTAGTAACAGCATGCTACACTGACTCTGTTGGAGGGTGCTCACTATTCATGGCACCATCCTGTCAGTACCACTACTGTCACCCAACTAAATCCTATGGCATCCAACCACCACAGCTCAGATCTCAGGGGTACTCACAATATTTTTCATCACGGACCCATGGGACCAAAAGTGGGCAGATAGGATAGTAGGAGTGGCAACGTAATACACTATGAGCTCTCACTGTGGGGGCCAAATAGAAATATTTAGATACGTTAAAAATGCCCCAAAGACTGTCCAAAATGCCCATATCCAGATAGTTACGAACATCAAACAGGCTCATGACAAAGTCCAAGAAGATCTGCATGATCTAACCTTCTCAACAATCCCTGGATGTCCATCCTTAATTCTTCTCCCTCCCTCCTCAATCAACCCAGTCTTACCAATCATACTGCCTGCCTCTTATGGGCTTGCCTTGAGCAGCCCCTCAATATTGCAGCCCCCTATTCAATGATACCTCTGCTTCAGACAATCCCTGCTTGTGGTGTCTTCTCCCAAAGATTCCTATCCCACTTTCTTGTCCAAACCACTTGGGCTGCTGCCATAGGACATCTCTCAATGCTGGTTAGGAGCTTTCAGAAATAACTTTATTGTTAAAAACCACACCTTACCTAAGGGAATTTTTTAATTTAGTTAGTTTTATTAATTAGTTTCGTACTCAGTAAATACAGTCAATTAGGTACCATTGTTAGGCTCACCCATGTCCTAACCCCACCCCCTGGCCCCTCCTTGTTGAGGTATATGGTCATGCACTCTGGAGTTAGCCCACAGTTATAGGTAGGACAAATGTCTGTGCATATCATGACCTAACATGTGGCTCTGACATTCTTTCCACCCCCTCTTCAGCAAAACTTCCCTGAGCCATGTTGGGTTCATTTTTGGTCTGCTTCAGTGATGAGGTTTTGGGGGTCTCTGGGTCTCTGGATATCTGATTTGTTAGGAGTTGGTTTTTCTCTATGTTGATCTCCTTCACCCTTGTACTGGTACCCAGTTCACAAAGAAAACAGCACTCTTGCTTGTTTCACCAGTTGTTCTTAGTTTCACCTGGGGCCCTTTTGAGGTATGATGGGGTGGCTCTCTCCTTAGGATCTACATCTATCTGAAAAAGAGAAGCAGATTCTCCAATGGAGAGTAAGTTAGCACCAGACAAATGAGATAACCCTTACTTTTTAATAGAGAATTTATTAGATGTAGGCCCTCTTGTAGCCCACAATTGGTGGTAACTTCATAATGGAGAGCAGGCTTATGTTTGGGTATGGTTATGACTTGTTTCCCAGTCCCAGCTATGGGTCCTATACCAAGGAGGGGATCAGTTAGCCAAATCAAAAGTAGTTGGTTTCCCACCATGGCTGTGCACCACTATTGCACTTGTCTGAGCATCATGACAGGTTATTTGCTGCTGAGTAGGTTAGACCATGAGTTGCGTGGAGAGATATTGGATATTTTTCCCCAGTCACCCATGTAGCACATTCTGGCACTAGACACGCTGACTCTCTGGGGACTGACTCTCTTCCAGATTCCAGCCATGCCATTCCACTTTACGTGTCAACCATATAAGGTGTCTTCAGCAGTAGGGTCTTACCACTAACCATTGGTGGGTCATCAAGTACTCTGACAGAAATCTGTCTTTCTTTTAGAAAACCTTGTTGGTCTCTCTGATCAAAAGTTCATTGTGGATACAAAGTTTGACTTCCGGTTAAGATGGCAGCGTAGGTACCACGTCAAAGCAGCCTAAGGGGGAAAAAGACCAAAAAAACTCAGTAAAATACACACTTTTACTAAAAAGTGAGGTGTATAGGAAATTGAAGCGGCAGCAGGGAAGTAGAAGAGTTCTAGAACATCCAGAGCCTGCACAGGCAGGAAAAGCAGCTCCCACAGCTCCGCCATCCGCCGCGGCCGTGGCGCAGCAGAAAGCCGCCAGACTCAGCTCGAGCCGCAGGAAAAGACAGGTGCGGGATTTTCCCCTCACACTGCTCTCTCCACAACTCGGGAAACGTGAGGAGAGAGCGGCAGCGAGCAACGGAGGAGCAGACCGCGAGGTAAAAGAACACGTGGAACAGCGAGACAACCAGAGCAGCCGCGGCTCCCTCCCCTCCCCCACCGCCTGAGCCCAGCTCCAGTGAACAGAGCAGCGGCCCGGGACCCGGCCATGTCAACTTGGGCTGACAATAGGACCCAAGCAGGAGCAGAGTTCGGAAGCAACATCAGCGGCTCCAGCACTGGTAACAGCAGCCCCAGCAGCAGCAGAACCAGGAGTAGCAGCAGCGGCAGTCTCGGCGGCAGCAGCTTCAGGGGGAGCAGCGGCAGTGGACAGAGCAGCAGCAGCTTCAGCAGCAGTGGTGGCTCCAGCAGTGGCAGCTACAGCAGCAGCAGAGGCAGCAGCAGTGGCTTAGTTTGCCCTGTAGGAAAAGCAAGTGCCCAGCTCCAGAAATCAGACCAGCAGCCCGACGACCCAGGCAGCAACTTGACTGAGACCAAAATCACCCAAGGTAACTGGGATTGCACCAGGGAAGGGTCTCACTTGGTCACAAGCTGACTTGGATCCCTCAACAGACCAGAAATCTAAACCTCTTTGTTGATAGAGGATCTGGTCATTATAATAACTACTCTTGCAAACATACTCGGGGCTGTTTTTGACTGAATGTGTACAGTGTTTAGTTAAATTTTAGAATCTACCTGTATTTTATTCCACTCAGCCTGCTTGAATACTCCTATAGCAGGGAAACTCAACCCCTAAGAACATCTTTGTAGATACTCTGAGAGTCTTAAGAGCCACACCTTACACCTTAAGGTCCTACCCAGAAAATATATTACATCAAATCAATTGATACAGCTAAGAATACACAGATAGCTAGAAAATCCAAGCATTAACTTAATCCAAGATGCAAAAATATATACATTAGAACACAAGAAACACTAAAAAGCAAGACGATATAAATCCACCTAAAAGTATTAATGTATCAGAAATGTCCTCCAGTTTGAAAGAGTTAGAGGAAATGCCTGAGAAAGAGTTCAAAAGAATAATCATAAATATGTTCAAAGAGGTCAAAGAACACATGAAAACAATCAAAGAGGAAATCAAAGGAATCAAAGAAGAGGCAGGACATCAATTTAATGAAATAAAGAAGGCAATACAAGACATAAATAGGGAAATAGAAATGATAAGGAAAAACCAGTCAAAATTACTAGCAATGAAGAACACAGTTAATGAAATAAAAAACTCTTTAGAAAATCTCACCAGTAGGATGGATGAGGGAGAGGACAGAATATCTAAGCTAGAAGACCAGGTGGCAGACCTAATGCAGTCCAACAAAGAGAAAGACAAACTTATAGAAAAGTATGAGTGGGAATTTCAAGATATTCGGGACACTATGAAAAGATCCAATATAAGAATTCAGGGCATAGTAGAAGGAGAAGAACTCCACTCCAGAGGCATAGTAGGCATCTTCAACAAAATCATAGAGGAAAATTTCCCCCAAATTTGGAAAGAGGTGCCAATACAGATACAGGAAGCCTTTAGAACCCCAGCCAGACAAAATCCAGGAAGAACCTCTCCTTGCCATATTATAATCAAACTTCCAAACACACACACCAAAGAAAAAATATTGAAAGCAGTTAGAGAGAAAAATCAAGTTACCTACAAAAGTAAGCCCATCAGGGTTACAGCAGATTATTCAACACAAACTTTTAAAGCCAGAAGGGCTTGGAGTGATATATTCCAAGTTCGGAAAGATAACAACTATCAACCAAGGTTACTTTATCCTGCAAAGTTATCCATTCAAATAGATGGAGAAATAAAGACATTCCATGACAAAAGCAGGTTAAAGGAGTATTGGAAGACAAAACCAGCTCTACAGAAAATACTTGATAGAATCCTCCATGCTGAACAAAAGGAAAAGCACACATATAAGGAACCTAGAAAAAACAAGCTATACTCAAATACCAGTTAACAGAAGAGAGCACAGGTAGAACCAGAAACACACACACAAAAAAAAATGGCAAACATAAATACACACCTTTCAATAATATCTCTTAATATCAACGGTCTCAATGCCCCAACGAAAAGACATAGATTTGCAGACTGGGTTAAAAAGCAGGATCCTACAATTTGTTGTCTCCAAGAAACTCACCTTTCTACAAAGGATAGACATTATCTTAGGGTGAAAGGTTGGAAGACGGTGTTTCAAGCAAATGGGCCTAGAAAACAAGCAGGGGTTGCTATCCTAATATCAGAGAGGGTAGACTTTAGTCCGACGTTAGTCAAGAAAGATAAGGAAGATCACTTTGTATTGATTAAGGGCACACTCAAACAGGAGGACATTACAATCCTAAACATATATGCACCTAACATGGGGGCTCCCAAATTCGTCAAACAAACACTATTAGAACTAAGGTCACAGATAACACCAAACACAGTGGTGGTGGGTGGCTTTAACACCCCACTCTCATCAATTGACAGGTCATCCAGGGAAAGAATAAACAGAGAGGCATCTGGACTAAATGAGGTCATAGAAGGAATGGACCTAACAGATATATACAGGACATTTCATCCAAAGGCTGCAGAATATACATTCTTTTCAGCAGCACATGGAACATTCTCTAAAATAGACCATACATTAGGACACAAAGCAAATCTTAACAAATTCAGGAAAATTGAAATAATTCCTTGCATTCTATCTGACCACAATGGAATTAAACTACAAATCAGTAGCAAGAAAGGCTATAGAGCATACACAAAATCATGGAAACTAAACAATACACTACTAAATGATGAATGGGTCAATGAAGAAATCAAAAAGGAAATCAAAAAGTTTATAGAGTCAAATGATAATGAGAACACAACATACCAAAATCTCTGGGACACAATGAAGGCAGTTCTAAGAGGTAAATTTATAGCCTTAAGTGCCTATATTAAGAAATTAGAAAGGTCGCAAGTAAACGACCTAATGCTTCGCCTTAAAGCCTTGGAAAAAGAAGAACAAGGCAAACCAAAAATTAGTTGACGGGAAGAAATAATAAAGATTAGGGCAGAAATTAATGAAATAGAAACAAAAAGAACAATCCAAAGAATTAATGAAACAAAGAGTTGGTTCTTTGAAAGGATAAACAAGATTGATAAACCCTTAGCAAATCTGACCAAAAGAAAGAGAGAAGAGACACAAATTAATAAAATCAGAGATGAACAAGGCAACATCACAACAGATTCCAGAGAAATTAAAAAAATCATAGGGACATACTACAAAAGCATATACTCCACAAAGTATGAAAATCTGAAAGAAATGGATGATTTCCTTGATCTATATGACCTACGTAAATTAAATCAAAATGAGATTAATCACTTAAATAGACCTATAACAAACATGGAGATCCGAACAGTTATCAATAATCTCCCAACTAAAAAAGCCCAGGCCCGGATGGATTCACTGCTGAATTTTACCAGACTTTTAAGGAAGAGCTAACACCATTGCTTCTTAAGCTTTTCCAGGAAATAGAAAAAGAAGGAATTCTACCAAACTCCTTCTATGAGGCCAGCATCACCCTGATACAAAAACCAGGCAAAGATAGAACAAAAAAAGAAAATTACAGACCAATCTCCCTCATGAACATAGATGCAAAAATTCTCAACAAAATATTGGCAAACAGAATACAAGAGTATATCAAAAAGATCATTCACCCTGACCAAGTAGGCTTTATCCCAGAGATGCAGGGATGGTTCAACATACGCAAATCTATAAATGTAATACATTACATAAACGGGTTGAAGGACAAAAATCACATGATCATCTCATTAGACGCAGAGAAAGCATTTGACAAAATCCAACATCCCTTCATGATAAAAGTCCTACAGAGACTGGGAATAGAAGGAACATATCTCAGTATAATAAAGGCTATTTATGACAAGCCTACAGCCAACATATTACTAAATGGGGAAAAACTGGAAGCTTTTCCACTAAAATCAGGAACAAGACAAGGGTGTCCACTGTCCCCACTTTTATTTAATATAGTTTTGGAAGTCTTAGCCATAGCAATAAGGCAAGAGACACACATAAAAGGGATACAAATTGGAAAGGAAGAAATCAAGTTATCATTATTTGCAGATGACATGATTCTATACATAAAGGACCCTAAAGACTCTCCTAGCAAGCTGTTAGAGCTGATCAAAACCTACAGCCATGTAGCAGGATACAAAATAAATACACAGAAATCAGTAGCCTTCATATATGCTACCAACAAACACACAGAGGATGAAATCAGAGAATCACTCCCATTCACAATTGCATCAAAAAAAAAATACCTTGGAATAAACCTAACCAAGGAAGTAAAGAATCTATACAATGAGAACTTTAAAACACTCAAGCGAGAAATTGCAGAAGACACTAGAAAGTGGAGAAACATCCCTTGTTCCTGGCTTGGAAGAATCAATATCGTGAAAATGGCAATCTTACCAAAAGCAATCTACACATTTAATGCAATCCCTATCAAAATTCCAAAGGCTTTCTTCATGGAAATAGAAAAAACAATCCAAAAATTCATTTGGAATCACAAAAAAACTCGAATATCTAAAATAATACTGAGCAACAAAAAAGAGGCTGGTGGTATCACCATACCTGATTTTAACCTATACTACAGAGCCATAGTAACAAAAACAGCATGGTACTGGCATAAAAACAGACATGTAGATCAGTGGAACAGAATAGAGGACCCAGATGTAAGCCCAAGTAGCGATAGCCACCTGATATTCGATAAAAATGCCAAAAATACTCACTGGAGAAGAGACAGCCTCTTCAGCAAATGGTGTTTTGAAAACTGGATATATATCTGCAGAAGGATGAAAATAGATTCTTCTCTCTCGCCATGCACAAGAATTAAGTCCAAATGGATTAAAGACCTTAACATCAGACCGGAAACTTTGAAACTGCTAGAGGAAAAAGTAGGGGAAACCCTTCAACATATTGGTCTTGGCAAAGACTTTCTGAATACAACCCCAGTTGCTCAGGCAATAAAACCACAGATTAACCACTGGGACCTAATGAAATTACAAAGATTTTGCACCGCAAAGGACACAGTGAAAAAAGCAAAGAGGCAACCTACAGAATGGGAAAAAATCTTCGCCAGCTATATATCTGATAGAGGATTAATAGCTAGGATTTACAAAGAACTCAAAAAGTTAAATAATAAGGAATCAAACAAGCCAATCAAAAAATGGGCTATGGAGCTAAATAGAGAGTTCTCAAAGGAAGAAATACGAATGGCATATAAGCATCTAAAAAAATGTTCTACGTCACTAGTCATCAGGGAAATGCAGATTAAAACTACACTGAGATTCCATCTCACTCCTGTCAGAATGGCCACCATCATGAAAACAAATGATCATAAATGTTGGCGGGGATGTGGAAAAAAAGGAACCCTTCTGCACTGCTGGTGGGAATGCAATCTGGTCCAGCCATTGTGGAAAACAGTGTGGAGGTTCCTAAAACAGCTAGAGATTGATCTACCATCTGACCCATCTATAGCACGCCTAGGCATATATCCAAAGGACTCATCTCATTTCCTTCTAAGGTGCTCAACCATGTTTATTGCTGCCCAATTTATAATAGCTGGGAAATGGAACCAGCCTAGATGTCCCTCAACAGATGAGTGGATAATGAGGATGTGGCACATTTATACAATGGAGTTCTACTCAGCGGTAAAGAAAAATGAAGTTATGAAATTTGCAGAAAAATGGATGGACCTGGAAAGTATTATACTAAGTCAGGTAACCCAGGCCCAGAAAGCCAAGCGCCACATGTTCTCTCTCATATGTGGATCCTAGCTACAGATGACTGGGCTTCTGCGTGAGAATGAAAATACTTAGTAGCAGAGGCCAGTAAGTTGAAAAGGAGACATAAAGGGTGGAGAAAGGAAGGGAGGAGGATACTTAATAGGTTGATATTGTATATATGTAATTACAATGATTGTAATGGGGAGGTAATATGATGGAGAATGGAATTTCAAATGGGAAAGTGTGGGGGTGGGGAGCGAGGGAATTACCATGGGATATATTTTATAATCATGGAAAATGTTAATAAAAATAAAAAAAAAAGTTCATTGTGGATGATAGCCACATGCTGGTACTGGGAGTTACAGGTCAGTGCCCACTAAGAAAAAGATAACTAATATAAAAGAGTTAGAGAAGAGAGGGGGGGGAGGGAGGAAGAAAGGGAGGGAGGGAGGGAGGGAGGGAGGCTGTAGAACATTAAGGTCAGTCTTTATGATACCCTCTCCAGTGTCTTGTGGTTCATGTGTTCCAGCTAAGGGCCTGGTGAAGGTTTGGCCATTTGGTCTGTCTTTTAGGATGTAGAATTTTATGGTACCATTTCTGTTTGGGTCTAGATTTGTCCCAAAGGGGAGTTTATTTTTACTTGCATCTCTCCAAGAATACAGTTGGGCCCTTGTACCCAAGTCACTTAGATACATACTCTCACAATGTGTACAGAGGGACACCTGGCATTCCTTTTTCCTAAGAAGGCTCATCATTACAAAAGAGCTGTCCATGATGGTAGGGGTAAGCCTGGAAGCCTCTATAGCTGCCATAAGACTGGCTGCAGGAGGCCTGAACCATAGCCTAATCTCTTTCTATTGAACTGAGCATCACTGTCCAGGGGTCCACCAAGGCCCTGTGACTACTACACAGCAACTTATTTCTCTGGCATCAGTTGTGCTACAGACCTGTCAAGCCCAAGACCTCTTGACAGCTGACAAAGGAGGGAACTGCCTTTTTCTGAATGAGGAATGCTGTTACTATATTAACCAATAAAACATGGTAGAGGTTTAAATTTGTGTGTGTGTGTGTGTGTGTGTGTGTGTGTGTGTGTGTGTGTGTGTGTACACATATTCTCTCTGGGTCATGGCACATCTTTGGGATAGTCTGGCCCTTGCTTTTGCCACTCTTAGGGTCTAGATCTGGACTATCCTTGCTACTTGCCCAGGCCTCCTGACTTCTGAGATGCACCCAAAATCACCCACTGAAAATTCAACCTACTTTTACTGACCTGTCCCTCCTCTATCTCCTACCAGCCTTTAGCCAACAAGGAATCATCTGTTCATCAAGTGCCCTGAAGGGAGACCCATCAACCACATTATCCAGCCTCTCCCATAAGAACTCATTGCCCCCTATGGTCAGCATGAAGATACTAAAGAACAGAGAAACCACCATCCTTTGTCATTAACACATGGCTGGAATGTTAGGTCAAGATGGGCTCCCAAAATGGAATCACCAAGGACAGCAGGATGGCAACAGACATAAGGAAGTGGGTTATCCACATTCCTCAAGAAACCACCCAGCTATTATACCTTCCTTGCCTAACAATGCCCCCCCCCCCCAGGTCATGATTTCCTGACCCCTTATCTTCTAAGTCATTTGTCATTGTTCTGGTGTCACACCCTGGCTATCTTAGATCTCCCTTAAAGAAACTTTTTTTTTTTAATTCAACTTTTCTCTTCCTCACCTTATGAACCCCACTATCTGGAATCTCAGGTTGGCTGTGCTCCACTCTTGAGAGTCAGTGCTGGCAACTTGTAATTTTCCTGAATAAAAACTTTCATCTTTACCTCAGATTGGTTTGCATAATCTTTGTCACTCCCAAACCTTCCAGTAACTATGTGTAACTCTTACAAAAAGATTGCATTTTGGTACTTATTTTATTTAATATAAACATAAGCATGTGATCCACTTACCTAACTTTTAGCGTATAGCACTGTATTGTTTTTATAGGTATAATGTTCTAAAATAGTTCTTTAGATCTCCATTATTCGATATACAGAGACAGTACACTCATGGAAAGGCACCTCTTTCTTTCTCCTTTCCAACCCCTTTTACAAACTACTAATGTTTATGGTATTTCCATGCGTTGGATTATTTTGACAATTCATAAGTGAAATCATGTAGAATTTATTCTTTGGTGAGTTGCTCATTTCAATTATTTTCTCAAGGTTTATTCATATTGTCCCAGATAGAAAACTTTATTTATTATAAAACTCAATAATATTCCATTGAATAGTCTTTCATTTAATGTATGTTCTTACATATGTGACATGGCTGGATCTTTATAGTACTTGTGTTTTGAATTTTGTTTTGCTTGTAGATATGTGTGTGATTTGGTATGTGTGTGCACATGAATGTGCCATGTAATGCCCAATGCTCTCAACTGTGGCAAGGTGCTCTCACCTGTTGTGGTTAGAGTGGAAATTTCAGCTGTTCCACTTCACCACTCTGTGGCCCATTATTGTTTGAGCTGGACACTCTTACTGATCCCTGTGCTTGCCAGGTTTTTTTTTTTTTTTTTTTTTTTTAAGGAGAGAGGGGAGTAGGGGAGATAACTGGCAAGCCAGGCCTCCATCCACTGCAGCCAAACTCCAGCCACATGCACAATCTTGTGCACAAGTTTGACCTTTCATGCTTGCATTGCCTTGTGTGCCTGGCTTACATGGGACCTGGGGAGGAGAACATGGGCATTTAGTTTTCACAGGAAATTGCCTTAATTGCTAAGCCATCTCTCCAGCCCTCTCACCAGGTTTTTGTATTTTTATGAGAGATTCTTGTATCTCTGCTCTCTTACAGGATTGGGGTTACAGATGTGTGGCCACCCCCAGGTGTTTATGTGGATCCTAGGGAGTGAACTTGAGTATACTTTTAGGTCTACTAAGGAACTCATGCTTTCACAGGGATTGCTCCTAACCACTGAATAATCTCTCCAGCCCTTGGTTTTGATTTCTAGACACATTTTTGCTCTTTACTACAGCAGGTTCTTCACTATATATTCTCAGCAATGCTGCATAAGAATTATAACTTCTGCATATTCCTGGTAAAGTCTATCTTTTTTTGTATAGATGATAACATACTTACCCAACTGAGTTGATATTTTTTTGTGATCTTGATTTGTTTTCTGATAATGGTGATGATAGTGAGCATCCTTTCAAATGACTGTTGTCATCTGAAGTAATGGTTAACCAAATACCTTGGTTGTTTTTAAATTAGTTATTTTTCATCTCTATGTATTTGTCTATCATCAGCTATGCATATTATTAAGTTGTTGAACTTACTTACATATTTTGATACTAGCTGCTTTTCCACTATAAAGTTTGAAAACATTTTATTCCATTACAAAAGTTGTCTTTTTTGCATGTGTACTGAAGCTTTTCACTTTGATGCCCTTTCATTTCTCTACTTTTGCTTTTGTACCTGTGTGTTTGATGTCATATCCATACAACTATAGTTTTCCCCTTTGTTCTTTTCTAGTCATCTTGTAGCTTCACATCTTCTAGTTTCAGTCTGTAATCTATGCTCAATGCATCTTTGTGTATGATGTGAGGTGGGTCCAATTCTGACCTTCTGAATGTGTGTACCATTCGCTAAAAAAACCTATCTTTTCTCTGTTTTATATTCTTAGTACCTTTGCTGAACAGCAGTGGTCTATATACACATGGGTTTATTTGTGGGCTATTATGTTTCTACCTAGTTATTTACTTGTTTATTCAATTTCTTATTTGTGGTATTAATATAGAATCATTTTTAAGTTCTTCCTTACTTTACGATACTTCAAGATGATTCAGATGTATCTTGTGCTTTTTTTTCTGCCTTAGCTCTAGAATCAAGGAGTTCCTCTATAAGTTTTCATCCAATTGGAGAATGGATGCTTGTTGATACTGCTACTAACTC
Organism: Jaculus jaculus; assembly: GCF_020740685.1. NCBI lineage: Eukaryota > Metazoa > Chordata > Mammalia > Rodentia > Dipodidae > Jaculus > Jaculus jaculus. The sequence goes on along the minus strand of NC_059104.1, from coordinate 130,545,031 downwards.
ATGCAAAACAGCAAGCCCAAATATAAAGAAATGTATATTTATTTCTGTATCTTTTGTATTAAATCTAGGTACACACATATTATATATTTCATTTGTTATATGCAAAGTAGTCCAGAACTATAGTAATCATTCTCATCTTTAGTTTTCATAATGTCTCTCTTTGACAATGACAAACCTTTACTGAACTCAGAGTTTTAATTATTTTTTTCATTATACATGCACATATATATTTAAGTTTACATCCATTTATCTTTCACTGCTGTTCAGCTTTTAGCCACTATGACTTGGACTAGAAATCTGTGTTGTTGGATAAGGATATAGGAAACATTTGACTTAATCATCTGTTTATAAATGTGAAATTAAAAGCAGATTGGAACTTGGCAAGGATGAGTTCAGAGCTTACAGAAATGAACACATTCCAGAAAGCCTCAAATATGTAATCAGTAGAAAGCAGGATATTTGGTCTTTCTTGGGTGTGTTTGTGGTGAATTCCATGGACAGAGCCTCAGTTCCACAGGGATCCTGTTGAGGTGGGACTCAGAGATAGATGGTAATACATGCATGTTACAAGGACTCATATTTTCTAAAATGTTGAAAATTAGACTTCCTATGAAAATCCCAATCATTAATAACATATATTTCCTTTCTGAGGGCAAAAGTGGAAGCAGTCATCTCGTGGACCAAGAATTTGGCAAGGTTTTGCAAACCTTACTGATTTACAGTGTGTATGCTCTCAGTCAGCTCACTGCAGAGCTGACTTTCTTGGCTGTCCTACTCTCCCTCCCTATCACAAAACTCATGCTTTCCCGTAGGGAATTTTCTTTTCTTTTCTTTTCTTTCTTTCTTTCTTTCTTTCTTTCTTTCTTTCTTTCTTTCTTTCTTTCTTTCTTTTTTTACTATTTTGAAAAAGAAACTATATCCTGTAATGAAGGCTCATACTTTGGGGAAGTCATGTTCTTTACTGGTGTAGGCACTGGTAAGTTGCTCATTCTCTAATAAATAACCTCACAGCTGTGAAATAACATGTGCTCTATTTGCCCTTTCCTTTTTACACATTCCTATTTTGGTTTTGGGGTTCTGGTTTCCCTTAAAGATGTAACTGTAGCATGATGACACTCTGAAGAGAAATGTACCAACAAGTGTGATGAAATGGAGATGGGCATTGGCATGCAATCAGACCTGAAGCCGACATCCTGACTAGAGCAGCTGCAAGACAGAGGAGCTATTCTGGGCCTTGAGGTCTAAACTGCACTCTGGTAGCCTTGCCATCAATGGTAGGCTATTTTCTGGAAGCCTCTTCATGATAAAGCTGAAGCACATGACTGAAGATGTGCTGTGAAGATGATTTATCATAATGCAGTATGTTGCTGATATACAAATGGAACCCCCTAATGAAAAGCACTGTCAGGACTAACTTTTGTTGCCAAGCATAAGCTTGGTAACACAATCATCAGTAGAAAACAATATATTGTGAGTAAGTGGAGGAAGACAGCTATGTGGGTTGAAAAAATCTCTGTGAAACTTTCACATTTGTGGGAGAAACCTTAGTACCTCTTTTATTCTCTTTGGAATAGGGGGAAAGGTTATGACAAGGCATTCTTGTCCTACTTTCCTGACCATAACAAAACTTCTCCTCAAAAGTGTAAGCTGAAATAAACTCTCCCCTTCCTCATGCTGCTCTGATTAGGGGTCTTGACCCAACAATGAGAAGGTAACTACTACATACTGTATCTCACTGAAATTTTGTTTGCTTTCCTGAGCCTTTGATAGAGATATGCTGTATGCATCAAATATTCCACTCATTCTCATGAAACTTTAGCCACAGACATCTGTCAAGTATGATGTATTATTGAATTTAGTGTCACTATCAGAAAATAATGGCTTATGAAATGGATTCTGAGAGCATGAATCCATGAATCACCTTCACAAAATATGTGACCTCACAAGGAATGCAAGAATGCCATAGCTTATATGGAAGATATAATCACTTAGGGACTCCTTCTCTCATATATGTGATGCCTATGAAGGGTCAGTTAAGAGTAGAACTAGAAACAGGAGTTCTCATTTGGATTAAAATGCCTTGCAGTATAGAATCCTAGCTGGTTATTGCTGCAGTCAGGTTCACATTGCTGGTAGAAATCACCCAACAAAGAGCAGCTTGTGAGGAAAAAGTGGTTTATTTTGGCTTACAGGCTCAAGGAAGAAGCTCCATGATGGCATGGAACATGATGGCATGAGCAGAGGGTGGACATCACCCCCTGGTCAACATATGGTGGACAACAGGAACAGGAGAGTATCCCATACACTAGCAAGGAGGAGCTGTCTTTAACACCCATAAATCCACCTCGAAGAATACACCACCTCCAGGAGGCTTTAATTTCAAGTTGCCATCAGCTGGGGAACCTAACATCCAGAACACCTAAGTTTATGGGGTACACCTGAATCAAACCACCACAGATATTGTACATGATTTATATTTTAGTAAGTGTCCAATGAGCCAGACAGAGGTTTTGTGATTTCACCTAAACTTCCAGGTAGCATCCCAAGAATTTCCTATTAGTCAAAGTAGTCACAACCTCAGTCAATTTCAAAAAGGGGTGCACAAACTCACTTCTTCATGGAACAGTTTTTACAATGACCATAATTTTGAAAACAGCTGCGTATTCCTAATCAACTTATTAAATGCAATAAGAGTTCCAGTAATCCCTAGTTTAAAATATTGTCTCTGATCATGGATTTTTGAATACATCTCCAAATAACTTAGAAGATAGGCACATATACCAGAGACTCCAATTAACAATATGCCCTGGGTTAGCTGACATCTATGGTTTGCTTATGTGATTTCTAATCCTTATAAGCTATTTCCGGGGAAGGATAGAGTTATAGGCTAGAACTATTTGCTTAACTATTTGATCTACAAGACATAAGTATATTTGAAAATTGATATATTTTTGTTTATTGGTTGAGATGAATATGGCTTAGTCTAGTCTTCCTGAAGAAGATCAAAATTGGTTGTTCCTGGAAGCTTGGGGTTTGAGCTTAGCTTGGTGCACCAGATAATGATAGTGGTTCTTTCTGTCTCTCTCTCTCACATGTCATCTCATTATATAACTGAGACTGGCTTGGAACTTGCTATGGCAGCAAGGACAATCTTGAACTTCTCAAACTTAAGATAACCTTCTCTCCCCCTTCCGAGTGTTAGAATTGCAGGCAGGCATGTGTCATTATACTTGACAACATTCTATCTAGTGACCAAGTATTGTAAATTTATATACCCTTATTTTCCAAGTATATCGTTATATATGCAAATGGTAGTTCTAAAGGACATGCCCATTCCCCATGACTTGAATTAAATATTAGAATATATATATATATATATATATATATATATATATATATATATATATATATATGTGTGTGTGTGTGTGTGTGTGTGTGTGTGTGTGTGTGTGTATGTATATATGTATACATATATATACACATTTTTTTTCACTTATTTGTTGACTAGAGCTTTAGAGAGAATAAAAGTCAGGATGGGAAGTAAAATATTCTGTATGATTTTGCATATGTCTAATGTATGTGGGGTGAGGGCCTGAGGAAATAACAGGAGAAAAGCAACATGCAGGTCATAGCTAGAGCCTTCTGGACCCTTGAAAAACCTTGTGAAGGAAGGGCTTCTATCAATATACATAGGGCTGTGACATGAACATACATGAAATAATGTTACATTAAAGCTATTTTAGGTTAAGTTTTTCACCACAATATAACTAAACCTAATACAGAAATCACTTGAAATTAATATTACAATAACATAAAAAACAAAATGTCATTAATTCGGATGCCAAGAGGCTTGCAACCCTGAAACTGAAGTTAAGGTCAGTAAAGATAATATTTATCTTTTGTGGTGACAAAATGTAAGGTTACTCCTCCATGTGCTCCAAGTTGTAACATAGCCTAACTTCCACTCCAATACTACAGTTTGGGAAGAAGGCTTTGAGAACAGTTTTGTTCTGAAGTTGTTGCTATTGTCTGTAACTAGTAAAATATCACAAGAAAAAAAAAATACAGCTGAGAAAAAGAACAGACCAGTTCACAAACAGGAAAACAGATGTGATGAAAAGAACATATATTTTCAAGATAAGACAGAAAATACATAACACAAGGTCTACAGAGACATATTCTTTCATTTCACAGGAGTGTCATTGGATAACATGAAGGGAATTGCTAGGAGATGTGGGTAAAATGGCTTTATTCTTATGTATCATTTCCCATGATCTTAAGAGGATATGTGCATGGAAAAATGTGATGTTGATCTTTTCAAGTTGTAAGCAAATGCAAGGTCTGAGTAACACATTTTAACAACAACAACAACAAAATAGCTAAATTATGCTTTGTTCTTCTCTGAAAAATAAAAAAACAAAAACAAACCTGAGGCCAGGAATGAAATTTTAAATGATGTTTTAAAATACCCACTAACCAGCTTTAATTTGTTAACACATTTTAGCAAAAACATCACAAGGTTGTAGTACACTACTTTGTGTTCTGGGTAAATTAAAAGTACCTGCCCCCCACCTTTAAATTGGGGTGAAATGGCATAAAGAGGGGAGCATAAAGAAGGGCGTAATAATTGACAATTTTTTACAAGAAATTGTGAGTGTAGTAAACGGTATAAAGTCCTGGTTAGAAGCACATACATAGAAGTTTACTGGGTATTTAGAAAGCTCATAAGCCAATCCCTTTTGAGAGTCCAACAACCACAAGACACAATTATTTTGGAAAATACTTTGTCAGTTTTATATACACATAAAGTAGGAATCAGCAATTGCATCCCAGTTATTTTTCAATAAAGCCAGAAACATATGTCCACAAAAATACCTGTTCGCAAATTGTCAAATATATTTTATTTCTAACACCCCCTCCTAGAATTCACCCAAATGATCATAAACATGCATGTTGGATGCTTATACATTAAAGTACTACTCTGCAATGTGAAGTAAATGTTTCAGATATATGACATAGCATATACAACTATCAAAAATATACTGAACAAAGCAAAAATAAAAGGTTTCTACTATACAATTCAATCTATATGAAATTATTGGAAAGAAAATAAACCTACATTAACAGAAATATCATCTAAGAAGGCAAAAAGTTGAGAGAAAAAACTGGAAAGGTCTTCATGTAATGTGACGTGTTAGATGGGAGGGGAACAGTCTCTGTGGAGTCGAGAGAAGGGCTTCTTGCCAGCCAGAAATCTTATCCTCAGGTGTCTCTCCAGAGTTCCAACTCAGATTTTCCCTTCTTTGAGATCACTGCATTGACACTCTTAGGGGTTTGTTTCCCAAAGTTTTCTTTAACCCTCCACCTTCTGTGTTTGCCCCATCTATATTACCCATTGGTCCCTTTCAAGCTACAAATACACAATTCATGAAGACATTTTTTTCTTCTAAAAAGCTATTTCTCTGAAACACACACACATATACACATGAAATAAAAACCTAAACATATGTCTGAAATGATTGTCTCACATATATTCTGCCAACTTTTTTTCAAGTCACATGGGAGGAATTGAGGTTTGAACTTTGGACTCTGGAATTGGATCCTGATGGTCAGTTAAACTCTTTTAAAATAAAATCTTGATTAATATATAATAAACAATATAATTGACTCATTGAAACTGTGCAATTCTAGAGCTGGGCATGGTAGCACACACTTTAATCCCAGCACTTGGAAAGCAGAGGTAGGAGGATCGCCATGAGTTCAAGGCCACTCTGAGTTGACATAGTGAATTCCAAGTCATCCTGGGCTAGAGTGAGACCCTACCTCAAAAAAACAAACAAACAAAAACAGTACAATTCTATTGTCTTAGAATAGCCACATATATTTTCAAATATCATTATAGCTATTATAATCAGTTTTGTGTTGATGAACTTCCAAACCAGACACAGTTATGGAAGGAAGGGAGTTTATTTGAAGATCACATACAGACCCAGGGGAGCTCCAAATTGGTGGAAGAAGCTTGCCCCCTTTCACAGTCCACGCAGAGAGAAAATACCATCATCAGTACCACAAGCAAACACACTCCAGGAACCCCAGGCAGAACTCAAGCACTCTGCATATCTTTGGCTAGAATTCAGATCCACCCCTAAATACATCTTAGGGCTGGACCCCAGGGTCCACCCACAGTGGCACCTACTCCAGCCAGGCAGGTAGAAATCCAAGAAGCTTTAAAAAAAAAACTGAATCTATTTGGGGACATCCATTTAAAGTACCACAACAGTTAATTCTAGAAATTGGCTTTATTAAATAAATCACCACATGCTTTAGCTTCATCTCTATATTTAAATATTCAGTAATCTCTTCATGTGTACAGATGTATATAATCTGAACAATTCATATACATGGAATTCTATAATATGTAGGTCGGGGAATGGGATTATGTTGCTTAGCATGTTATCTTCAAAATTAATTCCAGCTAGAATACATTCCAGTATTGTGATCCTTTTTAATGGCAAAATAATATTCCACTTCATGGATGAAGCACATTTTATGGATCTCATTACATTGCTTTCTAATTGCCAGTAGGATACAGTTCTATATGGTTTACTGAGTACTTTTTAAAAGTGGGAACTATTTAGAAATGTTAAAAGAAAAAAGTCATAACACTGAGTACAGAAATATGGCATGTATTCACTATTGTCCACATTCCTCATTCTAGCCTTTCGAAAGGATATAAGACTTAAACCATGTAGTGGAAAGATAGAATCTTAAAACTACGAGTGAAGATTTAGTGCCTGTATTGGTAAGAGCCATGTAATGATGTATATGATGAAATAGAAAGAGGTGGTGTGAACCTCTGAGCTTGGAAGGTCCTCCGGGATGTAATGCCATGTAACCTAGAGAACTAAAGAGGTGATATGACTTATTTTTAAATTTATTTTGTTTATTTGAGAAAGAGATAGAAAGAGTCATGTAGAGGTGAGGGGGGAGATAATGGGCACACCAGGGCCTTCAGCCACCTTAAATGATCTCCAGATGCATGCATTACCTTGTGCATCTGGCTTATGTTGGTTATGGAGAATTGAACCTGTGTCATTTGGCTTCACAGGCAAACAATTGCTAAGTCATCTTTCTAGTTCCTGATATAACTCATTTTTCTCATCATTAAGTCAGTGCTTGGACTAGCATATTATCCTGTCACAAACAACTAGAAGACTAGTTTTCATCATTGGACAACATAGAAATGAGTCCATGTGAGAAAACAAACCATTGCTCTATTTTCTCCCTTGATGCTCCTGCTATCTATAATGGAGGAGTGGGCAAAGTTCCAGGGAACTGTAATTGTCCTGGGATGAGAGAATAGGGATTGTCTCAACAACAAAGACATTCAGTGTAGATCCAGAAAGGTGATTCATTAGTAATGGCAAAAACTGCCCTTGCATCAACGTAATTGCACATTTAACCTAATAAAACCTTAATAATAATACCTTAAGCTTAAAATTATTGAGTTGCTCATAAGTTATTAACTCACAGTCAGAAAAAGTATTGAGGGTGGTACAGAAAGAGTGTGTGTGTAAAAATGGGCAAATAACACGATATATTTGAATGTAAATAATATGCAACCCATCACTTTGACAGTGAATGAATACTTAAAAAAAATTTAAAGAAAAACATGACAGAATCTACATGTTCTCCCAGGAAGCACTTGTAATAGTCAATGTACACAACAAAATTAAGAACCAGGAAAAAGTAGTTCATAACTAAGATAAAAGACATGTCATTCAAAACAGACAGAAATAGGGTGGTATTAGCAGATTAGATAGAACCTTAAGTGACTATTATAACTGCAATAAGTAATTGCTTATGAATAAGTGACATGTCAATATGAGTACATATACCTGGCTATAAATCCAGCAAGATTACAGGAGATAATGTCAAAATATAAAAATTTACTCTGCTTAGTTTCATCAAATAAATTGAAAATTAAGAAAAATACTTTTAGTTAGCAAAAACTATCATGAAACCAGAGGATATATTTTAAAAATATACATAATGCTACTGTACTAAAAATCACCAATATTACTATGATATTTTTATGAAGATCCAAATGAATAGCATCTGCATGAGCCAAAAAGGGTCAATATTGATAAGGCATCAAGTTCATGTTAAATGGCTATATAGTTAAAAATAAAAGCACAGTCAAAATCATTGAGGGGAGCTGATGAAATATCTCAGTGTTTAAAGAACTTGCTGCACAGTTCTGTTAACCCAAGTTCAGATCCTCAGAATGAGTGTCAAGGAAGATGCATAGCATAAGCACTTGTATTCAAAGAACACCTACAATAGACAGAAGCAGATACAGTAGAATCCTAAAATTCATGAACAGCTAGCCTGGTGGATAAAGTGATGAATCATAAAAAACATTGTGCTTCACAGAAAAGTGGAAAGTGAGACTGACACTTGAGCTTTTTTTTTTCTGACTTCCACATGTATGTCATGGAATGTACATATCTACACACAGACACATGGACACACATACATTAAACACATACTCACATATACATATACACGTAAAAATAAAACACAAATAAATCATAGATGGAATCTTGCAGAAAATGTAAGGCTGATTCTAAAATGAATTTAGAAATGCAAATGTTCTACTGGAATCAAAACAATGTTAAAAATAAGATTAAATTTAGAGGATTTACACTTTTTGATTTCAAACTACCAAGAACTGACACTAATCAAGACAGTGTTTTATTCTTCTGGGATAAACACAAAACACAGTGAAACACTGTAGAGAGTTCAGAAACATAATTAGATATACTTGGGAAATTGTTTTCTTTACTAAGCTTCTGAAATAATTCAAGCAGTGAAAAATAAATGGATAATTCAATCATAAACAGTAAGTTCAATAAGTTTTATAGAACATCATCATCCACACAGGAAAAATACTGACTGTTGTTTACCTCTTAGGACACATATAAATTAACTTCCAATGAATTACAGAATTGAACAAAATAGCCAATGTTATAACACATTTGGAGAAGATTAAAGGAAATGTTTATGACTTTGGGTTAGACTAAGTTTATGGTTGAAATCATAAATCATATTTTTGAATGCATACAAGAGTGCAGTATGTGTGCATGTATGTATGTGTGTTTGAATGTGGGTTTCTGTGTGTACAATTTCACATGCATGTGTGTGCACATGTATGTGGAAACCAGAGGTCAATATCAGATGACTTCCTCAATTTCTGCCCATCTTATTCTTTGAAATAGGGTCTTTTGCTGAACCTAGAGCTTACTGACTTAGCTCAGTTATTTAACTAGTGAGCTCCAGATATTCTTTACTTATGCCTCAGCAGTGTTGGGATTATAGGTGGTCACTACCACACCTGGTATTGTATTTGGGCTCTAGGGATTCAAAATCAAGTACTCATGATTGACAGCAAATACTTTATCCAGTGAGACATTTCCCCAGTCCATGAATCTTGTTACAAAAATTAATAACTTGAACTTTACCAAGAATGTTTGTTTGTCCTTCAAAAGAAAGACAAGCCACATAGTGATAAATTACTTTTAATATCTATACCTAGGAAGATATTTGTATCTAGATTATGTAAAAAAGTATTATGACCAAGAATAGTCAAGCAATTCAGTGATTAATAAAGAAAAACAGATTTACCATGGAAGATCTATGATGTCAGCTTCCCATACAAAAACACTCAGCATATGTAGTCAATGGGGGAATATAAGTCAAACCATGGTGAAACACCAGTACACACCCCAGAAAAACCAGAATCTAAAATTAGTGAAACCAATTGTTAGCAAAGATAAGAAACAAACAAGACTCTTCTGAACACAAACGGATGTACATGCTTTGGAATAGAATTTGACAGTGTTTTATAGGGCAAATATTAAAATATCATCCAGGATGGAGAGATAGCTCAGCAATTAAAGGTGCCTGCTTCAGAAGCATGATGGCCTGGGCTAGATTCCCCAACATTCTCATGAACCAAAATACACAAAGTAGAGCATGCATCTGGAGTTGGTTTGCAGTGGCAGGAGGCCCTGGCTAACTCATACTCACTCTCTCTTTCCCTCTCTGTCTCTGTCAAATAAAGAAATAAAGACATATAAAAAACAAACAATACAACCAATCTCAATCCCAAGTATTTAATGAAAATAAATAAAACTATGTCTATAGAATGAATTTTACAAAACTGTGCCTAACAAAGTAATTTATAATTATTTGTAATAATGTCACACTATAAGAATAATAAATATTTAAAATAATGAGAAACACTGGCCAGGTGTGGTGGTGTACACCTTTAATCCCAGCACTCAGGAAACAGAGGTAGGAGGATAGCCAAGAGTTCGAGGCCACTCTGAGTCTACATAGTGAATTCCAGGTCAGCCTGAGCTAGAGTGAGACCCTACCTCAGAGAAAAAAAGGAAACCATCAAATCTATCACTAGTTTTCTGATTACACTGATTACGCCATTTGTCTGATTACACCAGTTGTATGATATTCATATAATTGAATTTATTATATGTTATAAAAACATAAGGCTACTGATACATAACAAAATGAAAGAACCTCAAAAACATTGTTAGGAAAAAATAAATGAGAAATGGGAGAATTTATTTACATATGGAGTTCTAAGACATACATTTTATGACAAAATTATGCCAGCATTTCATAATAGCTAGGGCTTGGTGATACTGAATTCAAAGGGGAGATAAAATTCTTTGTAGTGATGAAAATATCCATAGCCTAATTGTTATAGACATAATAAATTTTAGAACTGGATACTTAAAATGGGCAAATTTTACATTACATGTTATAGAGCTTTTGAAACAATGGATAATGTGATATCCTATATAGCTAGAGTTTTCAATTAGTGCCTTTATTCTATTTCCTTGTTTTTTTTTTTTTTTTTTTTTTTTTGTTTAATCTTATTGGTTCACATCTGTGTTACTTACTCTTCTCATTGCTATGACCAAAATGTGACAAGAAGCAATTTAAGTAAAAATGGGTTTATTTTGACTTACAGTTCTAGAGAATGCATTCCATCATGGTGGATATGGCAGGAGGAGCAAAATGTGACTGAATAACAACCATAGTCAGAAAGCAAGCAACAAACAGGAAGGGAGCCAGGCTTTAAGATTTCAAAGCTCCTTCCCAGCGATCCACTTCATTAAGCAAGCCTCCACCTCCTAAAGATTCCACAACTTTCCTAAACATTACCACTAGTTGAAGACCAAGTGTTCAAAACCACAAGCCTGCCTATAGGAGGCATTTCACATTCAAACCACACCACAACCAATTTATGTTGTCTCTCATTTTCTCCTCTACCATGTTTATGTAAAAGTGTGAGGGCTGGAGAGCTGGCTTAGCGGTTAAGCGCTTGCCTGTGAAGCCTAAGGACCCCGGTTCCAGGCTCGGTTCCCCAGGTCCCACGTTAGCCAGATGCACAAGGGGGCGCACGCGTCTGGAGTTCGTTTGCAGAGGCTGGAAGCCCTGGCGCGCCCATTCTCTCTCTCTCCCTCTATCTGTCTTTCTCTCTGTGTCTGTCGCTCTCAAATAAATAAATAAATAAATAATTGTTTAAAAACAGTGTGATAAGGTGTTTGGAAGGTAGTTCCATTTTTGAGGACTTGTGTAGCAAGTACAGTGCTCTGGGTTTCATATTTAGTATGATAAAAGCATTTTTTAGAGTGAATTATATGCTTATATGAAATATAGCTAAGTTTCTGATTTAGCAGTGTGAAATTTAACTGAGCATTGCATACCATAAGATGGAAAGTAAAAGAAAATTGAATCTGGGCAAGGAATTTAATAGAATGGGAAAAGTGTTCGCTAAATGCATGAAGGAAAGAGGACTGCTTGGCTTTATACACTGTTCACTGTCAGATATGTGTGCTGTATACTTTCCCGACTGCTGCCTGGATCCAAGTCACTGATCTCCAAACCAACACCAAGTGGTGATAGATCATGTGATGTATGGTATTTGGGGTATCAGGGTTGTCAGCACAATTCTGTTACCCAGACTGGGAAATATGCACTTTATTCCTAAAAAGAAAGCTCTTATCAAGAATGTCGAAAAGGGAACAAGAGGACACAAGAGTAGAGAAAGGCCTTCCTGGATCAAATGCATTTTCAAGGAGTGATACAGGCATCTTCTCCATGTTGATATCTGCTGATAGGAGCCACACTGTGCAAAGAAACATGAATTGAGAGGCACGGTCACTTCACTCATACCCTCACCTTCCAGTACCTTCTCCACTAATGCTAATTTATTTATTTTTTCTTATTTAAGGTAAAGTATTGGATTTAATGTAGTTTCATATGTGTGACCCTTTTTGCACACATTTTTTCTATATCCTTGATAATGTCGGATTTATTTTATCAGGATGTAGATTTCCTTGATTTAATTCTGAAGCTAACCTCCATATTCTTATGGCTTAGGATGGGGGAGTTAAGAGCCTAGAATTTGGCAAGTAGTTAAGAACTTGGAGGTGAGTAATGGCTTTATAAAGACTGAATTAAGAAAACAGATGTATCTTAAGAAGCCTTGGCCAGGTCTGAGAAATCTGAGCAGTGCTCCTTTCAGTGCCCTTCCCCTGGTTTATGGTCTGTCTGCAGGAACAAGCTGATAGGAGTGCACAGCAGATTCCACTTAGCGCTCATCTGCTGTAGCCCCAGGAGACACTGGGATGTTAGTGTTGGACACAAATATTTGGGTGTCCTGATGCAGATATTGAATGACTAACAATTCATACCACTAGTTCATAGAGGGAACATTAGAATATTTGCATGTGGACTTTGGAGGGAGAGAAATAGAATGCTATTACTACATGTTGTATGTCCTGCCTGTTACATTCTTCATTTTAGGCTTCAAAGCCCAGACACCATTTCAAATTAGAATATGCATTAGAGTTTGAAATCTGAAGTCATGGTTTTCTATAAGCTTTTCAAGTGTATTCAAAGTTTCTGTTTGGGGTAAATCGTTTCAAGTTGGCTTACTGTGTTACAGATAATGCCAGGGTGTTCTCTTGTGGTCCCAAGAAACCTTCCTCTTTCTCATGACCTAGAATCCACCCTACCCACTGATCCTCAGTCTCTATCTGTATAATCTTCCTTGATCAAAAATGAGTAGAGCATCACATCAAACTCACATTTTTCCCAGCTACTTGCTTGTCCATTGTGCCCATGTGTCACTGAGAGCACTTGCAGTGGGGAATGCATAGCATTTGCAGATTGACATACTTGCTGCAAGTACCAGGTAAATAGAAACACATTATGCATCATGATGAAAGATGTCTAATGAAAATTGAAATGCAGCATCACAATAGCATAAAGTATTGTGGAAAGAAAATTTATATTAAGTGAGATGAAAAAAAGTTTTCCATAATTCAAGCCCTGACTAGAATCGATGCTGCGTTTTCCCGAGGGCTGATGTCAGCTCTTGGAGAGACCAGATGCTTTATGAAGGCTAAATGGAAAGAACAGCAATCAATCTCTAAGGGAAAGGGGAAAGAAACAAGGGGAGGAACTGAAAAGAAAAACAGAGCTGTGTTTCCTGTCTGTTGCTCTTCTTAATCCAGGTCCCCCGCTCCCCAAAGAGGCTCCTGTCTAAAGCGTGGGATATAGTTTGGAGGATGTGTTCTATTCTGTTTATTAAAACAAACAATATTCTGTGTTTTTGACAGGGATGGGCAGTCATGTGAATCTGAGGTCTCTTTCCCCATCATCCAGGGATGAAAACAGAGGAGAGATGGTGGGGGTGAGCAAGCATGGATTCTGTAATGGGTCGTCTCCAGGTTGTTCACTCCCACCTTGTCTCCTTTCAGATAATTGCATGGGAAGGACCAATTTAGATTTTATCTTCCTTTATGCCTCCCCAGCAGTCCTTTGCTTTACATTCCACAGCAAAGCTCATGGTGTCTGAAAATGCAAAAGGGTATGAAGAGGGAAAGCCTGCTATGATTGATAGTGGTTTTCCTCTTCTGTCTGCCCTGAAACATTTAATTCAGTTTGGAACTTTGGATCAGTGTGTGTACAGTGAACTGTTATGCAGATAACACAACAAAATAAAGGCCTGGCACTTTGGTTGTGTAACACACAATTTTCCCCAGGCAGCCTTTATAACATTTTGTACTTAAAAAAAATTAACAATATATTTTGTATGGGTAAATAAAAAAATAAAAATAATAAAGGTTTAGCTGCAAATACTTAGATATAAAACTATACCTTTTTCATATTAATCATGTATTGCTTACTTTTGCATTGACATGTTATTTTGTGTACAATTTTATATACGTACATAATATGTTTTGATCATAATGCCTTCCTATCACTGTAGTTCTTTCTCCCATACTGTTTCCACTGATCTTCACTCCAACCCTCTTCCAATTAGTGATATTAAGAATGCTAAGAGTCAGATGATGGGGAGGAGTGTTTATAATGCTGTATTACAGAAACAAGGTGTCCATTGCCTTCATTACCTCACAACAGCTGTCATTGCCACCACAATATTGAGCTTACCAACATGTTATCATAGGCAATGAAGGAAGGCAAAAGACATGCTATGTTTTAAATAAGGGAAGCTCTCACTACGTTTATTAGATCTCCCATCAAGGTCTTCTCAAGTGATAGTCCTGTCTCAGCCTCCCAAGTATTTGTGATGCAGATATAATATAAATATTATGTAATCCAGGAGTATGTAATGATCTTAACCTTAAAATGCATTAAATAAATCTTGTAAATTTTTAGTGACTAGTATGTCTTAATAGAGATATAAAATAAAACATAAAGGCAACTATGGTAGTTTGTATAAGATATCCCTCATAAACTCATGTTTTCTGAATGCTTGGACCCCAGCTCTTAGCAATTTGGAAGTGGTGCCATACTGAAGGAGGTGTGTTTTGCAGAAGGGGCTTAGGAGTATTCAAACCAGCTTCCCCTTGCTAGAGCTTGGCTCACTGTCCTATTGCTATTGTCTACCTGATATTAACAAGGAGGTGATGTCCAGCCTCTGTTGTACCATTTTACCCTGTCATCAGAAAGCTTCCCCTCTAGATTTTAAGGCAAAATAAAAATCTTTTCTTGACAGGCGTGGTGGCACAAACCTTTAATCCCAGCACTCAGGTGGCAGAGGTAGGAGGATCTCTGTGAGTTTGAGGCCACCCTGAATTCCAGGTTAGCCTAGAGTGACAGCATACCTCGAAATAAAAAAAAAAAAAAAAAAAAAAAAACACTTTTTTCTCCTGACAGATGATTTGGTTAGGGTGTTTTATCCCACAACATGAATATAACTCCAATCACATGCTTCAGAAATTAGCCAAGATTAGCCAAAAGCAGGCAGAGCCTGAAAAGGAGCTGTCTCTTGTTATGATTTACAGTGTTTTCCATTGTTTTATCTATTTTTAGCTTCAGGACAGTTCTCAGCCCCTGACAAGAAGGACAACTTAAATTGCAATTGCAAAACCTGTAACTTGGTTAATTGTAATATCAGAGGGTAAAGTTTGGGGGAAGTTAGATTAGCTACATAAAGAGCTAATACGGTCTCAGAAACAAGAGATTCATAGAGGAACCCTTTAATTCTGTCTTCTCTGACCCACTCTGACTGCCCAGAATATGCACATAACACAAAGGACCGGCTCCCATTTTCCCAATTTGGACTGATCAGAGTCTCAGTTACCACCAGGTATAGAGGAGGCAGTTTGCAGTTGTTTATCCAACTTAATGGGTTCAGTTATGCTGCTCATCATGATGTTTTGGTCAAAAGAGACTACATAGGGGACACATAAGATATTTATTTCCTAATGATTTTGTGGCCTTTTTATAAGTTCATGCCATGGTATTTATGCATGATGCTTTCTTAGAAGGTATCCCTGTTGTTAATTGACATATGGCCATATAGCTATATATCTATATCCATATCTAAATCTATCTATATATAACATACAAGTATCTATCATAAAATTTATTATAATACAGAGTATTCATACTAAATGATTCACACTGTTCAGTACACCATCCAGAATTATGCAATATATGAAGACACAGGAAAATGTGATGCATGCTCAAGACCAAAGACAATAAACAGAGACACAGCACTCCCTGAGTGAGGAGATGAGCTTTGGAAGAGTAGGAGGCTGACTTGGCCAGTAGTAATCAAAAGGCTTAAATATTGGCTTCATGTAGCCTGTAAGACAAAATATGGCCTTGCATATTCAAATAAATTTTGTAGATAATTGTGAAATTTATTTTCACTATTTCACAAAAACTTACTAAGTAGCAATTTTCTTAATGTAACTCCAATGTGGAATCTGAAATACTATGAAAAAATAACCACTTTAAGTTACATTACACCCTTTGGTATATCCTGCAATTTGAATGTTTCATTTAGTCAACATGATTTTATAACATTATTTATTGGCCATTTAAAAAATATTGGGTAATTGAATTATATAGATTCTCCACTTTTTTTTTTTTTTTTTTTGGTTTTTCGAGGTAGGGTCTCATTCTGGTCCAGGCTGACCTGGAAGTAACTCTGTAGTCTCAGGGTGGCCTTGAACTCACGGTGATCCTCCTACCTCTGCCTCCCGAGTGCTGGGATTAAAGGCGTGCGCCACCACGCCTGGCTTAGATTCTCCACTTTTTAACCTGTTTTATAAACTTCATTTTAAAAACTCACAATAATAATACCACATTTAATTTTATCAGTTAAGTCTTTGTCAGGAAGTTGTCAAGCCTTTAATAACAACATAGGTTTTTAAAGTATTTTATTTATTTGCAAATGAGAGGGGGGGAAAACAGAGAAAGAGAAAGAGAATAGGCACACCAGAGCTTCCAGCCGTGACAAATGAACTCCAGATCCATACATTACTTCAAACATACAACTTCACATGGATACTGAGGATTCAAACCTGGGTTGCCCAGGTTATTAGGCTTTGCAGGCTAGTGCCCTAGCTGTTGAGCAATCTCTCCAGCCCCAGAATAGGTTTTAACAATTTTAACTTTGCTTGAAAACCTGAACTAATATCATTAGTATGAAATACTGTCGGATTTTTCAAGAAAATGTCTTCCAAATACTCAAATCTGGATATCAATAGTTTATGTTCTTTCCAGTAGAAACTGTTCAGTGAGAGGGGGAAACAGCTAGTGTACCTACCATATCAATTACCAACATGCTTTCCTTAGACATTCATCACACTTTGCAATGCAGCAAAAGTTCTTTGTATGAATTTCCTATTTTGTAACACAGAATATTAGAAAAAAAGTGATCAAAGATTGAGACATAATAAAGTTAATAATTATCACTTTTTAAGTAAACATCGCAGTGTGAATTTTGCCACTGTCTACTCCAATTTTATTTCAGGTATTTTGATCTCTAGAAGCTCCATCCTACTGGGATCTCTGATAGGATGAAGTGATCAGGTAAATAACAGCATGTTTTATACTGTACCAGTCTGAAGAAAAGTGCTGTCCAGTCCTGTGTCTGGTGACAAAAAGAAATGAGGATGTACAGTCAGTTTGGGAGTATGACTAGTGTGAGTTCTCTGCCTCTCTGTACTGTTTTTGGTCACAAATATTTTCTTAATGTAACACTAGGGTCTTGTTCTTGTTTCGTTCCTTACTTGGAGCTGGAATGTTAAATGATGATGATTTGTGTTTGTGTGTGCATGCCAGTCCACCTTTCTGTTTAAATATGTGGTGTCTAAGAAATATTTGGTTTATCTGTTTCAAGTATGGCTTTATTTTTTTTTGTTGACTCATTTGTTCTTTAGTTTTCCTTAAATAAAACTACAGAAAGTTTCATGTTTTGAAGGTAAGATTAATTATTGTCAAAAGGGCACACCTATGTATTGATCACCCAGATTTTGAACCTCCTGGTGCCCCATCATGTCCTGCCTCCTCATATCATTCCACTATCCTGCCACAGAATCATTTCAATGTGCCACAGACAATCTCCAACATAGCCTGAGAAGACCACTCAGTGCATACCTGAAGTATACATGAAAAGGATGTGGGAGCAACAGAGGATGAAGTCTCTTCCCCCACTTTAATCACAGACAGCCAGATAGTTACTTTTTTCAATAAGAGGTTATTTTAAAGTAGATGACAAGAATATTTTTGAATTTTGAATGAACAGCAGAACAAAATCTGATGTTTGCACCTGGTTATTGTAATTACTGTCTAACTATCAGTCCCCAATTACCTGGGACTAAGATTCAGGATGAGGAATTGGGGGATGACTGTGGGTGGTGTCAAAATAATGTAGCATGATCCAGGATGTTCTAATTGCATCTGTCTAAAGGAAATCTGGCATTCTGAGCCATTTTCCGGCAAGCTCCTAGCCCCTTAGGCAAAGCTCACTCCAGGCGTCCGTGGGGAAGAAAGGTTGCCAAGGGGAGCAGAGGAGAGAGTACTATTGCCCCTCCCCAACATCAGTGCAAGAAGGGGTCCTGGTGGAGCCTGCACAATTTATTTTGGTGCAATGCAGGGCCAGGCTCTGCATCTGTGCTCAGCTTTGGTGGGGTGGGGACAGGGAAAAGGGGACTGCAGGGTTGGAAAATTCCATCTGTTGTTTCAACCTGCCTGCATTCTATTCATCCTTTGAGTTCACAGTGGCTAGCTGATTCATTTTCTGTTTTGTTCATCCATACAGACATTAGTGCTGCTTGTGCCTGTTAACTTGAATATGCCAACCAGAAGCTTGTCCTGATATGAACAAGTTGAGGTTGTAAATGGACGTTGTGGAGACCTGATGTAGGGACAAATGTAGTGCTTAAGTGAAGGTTTGCAGTGGAAGATGGAAAAGTTGGAAGACTTGACAAGGAGTGACTGAGAAGTGCAGAGGGGAACATGACTTCATTCCATATGAATTTATAAAATAAATAAGGCAGCATGGCCTTGAGAAGGGCAGGAAAAAGAAGCTGAAAAGGTCATGCTGGAAAGATCTGGAGGATTATAAACAAGCATAGGTGTAGCTCTCTCCTCTCTGCACTGCAGACTGGGGTGATGTTCTTGTCTATTAAACCTATGAAATGTCCCCTAGATTTAACAACACTAAAGACATCAGAATGAATCTGAATGATGCGATGATAAAAACACCCCATGATAGCAAGTAAAGTGAATTTCTCTGTAACCCTAAACCTACTTTTCTTCCCCCCTCCCTTCATGCCATAGTCTTTCCTAAACATCTTTACAGTTCAAACATTTGGCAGAAAACACACACACCCTTATAAACCAAAGGAAATATTGTGTAGTGCTCTATTCCTAACACCTCAGGGATTCTGAGGGAGCATGTCGTAACCTCAGACATAGTTCAGAGGCTCTAAGACATACCATCCCAAGCTCTATTCTTGCTTTGGCCAGGAGCCCAGAGTGGGCTTATGGATGGATAGGTACAGCTGGAAGCCTAAATAGGAACTAGTACCTATAACAGACATTTTTGTATTTAAACAAGCCAAATACTTGAAAGAACCTGGGTACAGACAGATGAGCCTCAAGTTCATATTTCATTAAGTAGTTGGTGAAGTGTTACCTGGTGAGGATCAGCAGAAATGTATTTTATATCAGAAAAAAAATGTTAAGCATCCTCTTTGTAGTTGTTGAGTATGAGGGATGATTATATATTCTGAAAACTTTGTAATATTTTAATAGTTTCAAAATATGCACTCTACAAACATTCCAAAATGTATGTGACTTACTCCAATTTCCTGTAAATGAAGGTAACAAAACATTTCTCCTTCGTTCTGTTCTTAATCTCCCCATAGGATTTTCTACCAAGTTTTTTAATGCATAAAACACATTAATGATCACAAAAAATAATTAAATGTTTGGAGAATAAAATGACTTGCTTATTCTCCATTAGCACTAATTGCTTCCAGAACTTCAGCTCCCTGTGGCCCTGCCGAGGCAGCACTCCAGCAACGGTTACAGGGCAGCGGCGCTCATCTGACTGCTTGTTGTGGAACTGTAATGCAGAAACACAGATTGCGGGTGAACACATAGGAATCTTTGTGGCTAAAATCATATAATTTGCCCAGTTTCCCATTGCCTCGGCAGACTTTCCTCTTACTGATTTATAGAGTTTCTTTGTATAGTGTATTTAAGAAATTTGCAAATATTTCCACCAAGCCTATGGCTTATGCTTTCACTATTTTTTATATTAGCACTTTTCTG
Organism: Jaculus jaculus; assembly: GCF_020740685.1. Classification (NCBI taxonomy): domain Eukaryota; kingdom Metazoa; phylum Chordata; class Mammalia; order Rodentia; family Dipodidae; genus Jaculus; species Jaculus jaculus. The sequence continues at coordinate 130,524,829 of NC_059104.1, read as the reverse complement.
ATTTCAGCCCAGTGGGACTTATTTTTATAAATGATTTAAGATAGGAATTTAGCTACATTTTCCCAAATGCGTGTGAGCCAAATATTGCAAAACAATTTTAAAGTCAACTTTATCCAATTTAGAATGTTCCAATTTTTTGAAATATATTTCCATCAGTTAGATTAAGAACTAATCTATTTTTTTTTGTTTTCTTTTTTGCTTGTTGAGAATATTTCAGTGTAGCTCAGGCTAGATTAGATTCACTGTGCAGTTCAGACTGGTCTCAAATGAAGTGATCCTTTGTCTCAAATTCTTGAATGCTGGGATAACAGTTGTTTGCCACTACATCCAACTTGAGGTGTTTTTTTTTTTTTTTTAAGCTCATCTTATTAATAGTTCTCTAGAAATGATAAACTAAATAAAATACTCTAAATCAGATTCTTTTCAACTTCCAACACTTATGGGTGTTTTGTTTTCTGTTAGCATAAAATCGATAAATTCAGACTCAAAAATATGCCATCAAAAAATGTATCATTTCAAGTGCAATACCTCCCTTGCCCAATGCAACTTTTGACTTTTAAATTTTCCAAAACTCAAGTCAGCAAACCTTTTGAAGGTCGCCCCTCTTAACGCTTATCTTCATAGATTCCAATCTGGCAATTCCCCAAGGAAAGTTCCTTAACAGTTCTAGTGTGTGCTTAGATCAATCTTCAAGGGTTTTGTGGGATCATGACTCTGAGGGATTGGACTGATAAGAAGGACCTCACTTCTAGGTCCAGAGGTGCTTGCTGAAATGTAGCAGCATTTAAAAGCCCAGGAAGGATCTCTAATGTCTATATGTAACAGAAGACAATATGGACCCTCCTCCTTGAGGAAAAGTGGACCCCCAACACATCTAATTAGGCTGCATTAAAGATTTTTTTGTTTGTTTTGTTCCCATCTCCGATATCTTGGTTGGGAGTCTTTACCAACCAGGTTACAGTGCCATCTAGCATTCAGAACTGGAAGTCCAGGGCAAGAATCACAAATACTTCAGAAAATCCATGGAGCAGCAGGACACTATAGTGCTGGATTGAGAAGAGGGGTCGTACAGACTTTACAGAGGTGCCGGCGGAACTGAGGATGGGATGATGGCGGGGCCTACTCATTTTAAAATGACAAAAACATCACATCTTCTACAAACAAATAATATAGCATCACATATTTACAGAGAGTCTTATCCCCTTCCTTACTTAACTTACTAGGTGGGATACAGCATCTACAAATGTGTTGACAATTACAAGCAAAATCAAAAGTGTCCAGGGAGGGCTGGAGAGATGGCTTAGCAGTAAGGTGCATGCCTGTGAAGCCTAAGGACCCAGATTTATTTCCCTAGGTCCCTTGTAAGCCAGATACACATGGTGGTGCATGCATCTGGAGTTCATTTGCAGTGTCTAGAGGCCCTGGCCTGTCCATTCTCACTCTGTCTCTATATCGCTCACCCTCTCTCTGTCTCTAATAAATAAATAAATAATCTTTTTTAAAACGTGTCCAGGGAAACATACAAGCTGCCTTTAAATTATTTCTCTACTTTGAAATTATTCTCACTGTAAAAGCTCACAGCTCATTTTCAATCTCACCCTCTATGGATGTTTCATTTAACTCTGTGATGCTCAGTATCATACACACCTTACTTAGTTGCCATCTATCAATTTATAGATAATTACATCAGTTCTAATTTTTCTGCAATCACACTGTTGCCATAGGCACTCGGTTCTTCTCTTCTAAGATTCTATTTGTGGCAAAATGAAATTGTTAGGTCTAAGTGTAGGCATATTTCACATTTTTCAAGTCAATAAATATCTCTCCTAGCAGAGGCTTTTATGAGGCCACATGAAAAGAATGAAGACTCTTGGGTAGACTTGCTCTGATCTCAAAAAGGGAATTATGACTCCTGCCTGTCTTGTTGCTCATTCAAAGCATTTAATCCCTCGAAGCCCTCCCTGGCTGCTGGACAGGGGTGGACTTCTGAGGATGGGCTATGTGATCCAGATATGCAGAGACCAAATATTACAACCCGAGCTACAAATTGTGAAATCGAGAACTTCTAGGAAAAACACATTTTATGCCCAAATGTGTGCACGTTGTGCTCCAGGGAAGTGGAGTGCCTTGTGAACATTGTGTATGATGCTTTACTAAAGGAGGAAGGAGAGTGTGTCAGTCAGAGTGCATGACACTCTCTTCTGGAGTTATTTGCTGGCACCTATATGTGCTTCTTGCTTTCTTAAAAACTTTTCAGGGCTGGAGAGATGGCTTAGAGGTTAAGCGCTTGCCTGTGAAGCCTAAGGACCCCAGTTCAAGGCTCGCTTCCCCAGGTCCCATGTTAGCCAGATGCACAAGGGGGCGCACGCGTCTGGAGTTTGTTTGCAGAGGCTGGAAGCCCTGGCTCACCCATTCTCTCTCCTTCTATCTGTCTTTCTCTCTGTCTGTCATTCTCAAATAAATAAATAAATAATGAACAAAAAATTAAAAAAAAAACTTTTCATTATGATGATCTTACCCATTTTGTTCCTACTACAAAACTTTGAGAAACTTTGAGAAAACTGTTTTTGAGGTAAATAATTTTCCAGTGCCACTTTTCTTTCTTGTCCATTCTCACCAAGTCTCATTTGTGGTTCCTAACTGGTCATTTCATCTTAAGGTTCTACCCCTGGGACTTTACTACTTATTTATTTATCTAAGAATAGTTTTGAATACTCACTATATATAAAATCCTGTCCTAGGATCTTGGAACACATTTGGGTGTGAAGTAAAGGTACCGCTTCTGTAGAGTTTGTTATCAGAATTCATATATACTTACATATTAAACATATTAACCTAATGAAGTAAAAAAAAATAAGATAACAAGGTAAAGCACATAAAGACAAGGTAAATAGAGTACTGGGAGCCAGAGGATTCAAAAATAATACAGGAGATCTAGGCAGGGTTCATTTGAATTGAATTTTGAGCAAGAAATTGAAGGCACTGAAAGAATCAGTCAAACAGAATGGAATGTGTGTCTACCGAGGCAGAGGGCAAAACACTACTACTCCAGAGTTCAGATGTCAAGGACATGACAATAAGATCTGTATGGCTGGGGTGCAACTGAAGTCTGGGGATCATTCATAGAATATACAGCATGATGACTCTGGCTTCTGCTTGGATTACATCTAATGCCACTGCCATGTTCTGAACAGAGTTTGGATTCAGTGTGACTCAGTTCTACAGTATGGATTATGTAGGGTGTGGGAGGGACAAGTTTAGGAGCAGAAAGCCATTTTAACCAGCTACTTGAAGATTCTCAAGTTAAGGGTGAAGTAATTCAGACCAGGTTTAGGTATTTGTTCTGTTCTATTTTCGATTCAATCTGATGTAACTGTGGGCCTATGTGAGTCTGCAATAGAAGAGAATCTATGGAAGCTCTATGTAATACCTCAGTAAGAACAGTGTTGAGCCAGAGCAAGTACTGAAGTGAGGTGAGAAATAAGACTTCTGCTGTGCTGCTCAGAGAGGCTTTGTTTTGCTGTGACTACAGGCAGGGTGCTGAAGGTGTGGTTTGGAGCACAGCCATTGTGAAAGCAAAATGTTTAAACATGAGTGTGTTGGGGAAATGTGGTTCTTACTAGCAAACAGAGAATACCAGTGAGGCAGAGAGAGGGGCGGTACCTCCTGCCTCTCTTCCAGCTCCAGACTTCTGGCTCCAAGGGCTCTCTGCTGTGTATATCCTGATTTCCTATACCTGCGAGTTATTAAAATTCCAAAGACACTCAGGGTCTAACTGGTGTAAGTTCGTCTAAAGTTTAAGAAACTGATAACCCATGATTTAAGCAGCAGAAAAGCCAAAGGTCAGTTCCAAGACAAAAGTCATCTGGAGGTAGTGAGGCAGAAAAGCCTTGAAGTGAATTGTTTAATAAAACTTTGGTTTTAGAAATCAGAGCTAATCTTGGCTAACTGACCCACGGTTAGCTCACTTTCCTGTCCTAAATGCTGTCATTCTGAGGTCAGAGACAGGTACACAGGTTCTGTTCCAGCAATATAGATCGTTTAAATCGCATTTTTTCACGGAAACCGTTCTCCCAGGACCACCATATCTATTTCTTCTAAAGCCGCCTTTTCGCGCGCGCGCGCGCGCGCGTGTGTGTGTGTGTGTGTGTGTGGGTGGGTGGGTGGGTGGGTGGGTGGGTGGGTGTGTGTGTGTTCCAGCGCGCGCGCGCGCGAGGTGGGGGGGGGGCATCTAGTGTCAATCACTTGGAACGAGAGGTAGGAGATGGGTGGAGACCAGCTCACAGCCCAGAGAAGAAGATGGGGGGGGGGGCTGCTGGCACATGCGCACTCTTTGCACTGCAGTGCAGGGGTCTGCTGCATCAGAGCGGGGGGTTCCTGGCACATGCGCACTCTAGACACACTGCAGGGGCTCTCTTCACGCGAGGAGGGGGCTTCCTGGCGCCTGCGCAGTCATCTTACAGCATTGCAGAGTTTACTTTGCGACTGCGCCAGTTTGGCACCTTCTAGAAAGCTCCAGGGCTAGGCCGGGTGGGGGATATGGAGGAGGTTGGGGGTGGTGTTGGTCTGTCGCTCTCTCCTCCAGCCCCTCCTCTACCGAGGCTTACAAGCCACAAGTGTTCTTTACTCAGATTACTGCGCCCACCGGTGGCAGCCGCACTGAATAGACATTACCCCTTTCCCTTTTGGAGACATCTGACTGGGATATTTGTTAGGACTTGGAAATGTCCTGTGTGGGTCACCAAAGCAGAATTAGAATCAAATAACAGACCCTAATTTTGGAAAGAGCAGCTGCACAGGGCCATTTTGGCAGAAGCTGGAGGTGAGCCGTTTCCAAGTGCCTCACCTCAGCCTGTGAGCCTGTGCCCCGTCAGCCCCTTCTTTCCCTGTAACCATCCTTGTCCTTGGGGCGGACCGATGGCGGGACTTTTGCTAGCGTGCGACCTTGTGAGGCATGCGGATTCTCGACTTCTACAGTCAGAATTTAAGGATCCTTTAGTGATTTTTGATGCACATTCCGATTTGGACACAGGGGAGGAATGCAAGAGTCTGTGGTGGAAAAGGTCCAGGGTAAACCAGGAACGCAGTTTCCAGGACTTTGCTTCTGAAGTAGCCACTCCCTGGTGGCCTGACCTAAGGTGGTGCAGGCTGTTTTGGGAAAGGAATGTGGCTAGAGAGACAGGCTGTGAGCCAGGGAACGACATGGGTCTTCCTGAACCCTGTGTGTTGTTGGTGCAACACAAGACGTCTCTGTGCTCCCTGCTCCTTCCTGGCTGTGAGGAGTCTGAAGGAGCTTTGTAAGGAGTGGAGGTGGTTCTTTGAAAGCCTCTCACTGCCTTTCTTCCTCTGAGCTGCTGATGACAAATCCCCCTTTGTGGGCTTTTATTTTTATTTTATTTTATTTTATTTTTTTGGTCATTTAGCTTAGGAGATCTTGCCAACCAGATTCCATTCCAGGCATCCCTGTGAGGCACTGAGGGTTTGCCTGTTTAGGGGGGCCAGAGATGAAATACGAAGTGGAAGATATGTAGTAGTGTGGTAAGGGTGAATTAGGACGCACACATCCTACACCTAACTTGAAATCCATTTGAGTGCTCACGGATTTTTTTTTTTTTTCCTATCCATAAGAAGTCAAATTGGAAGTGACTGTCACAATGGAAAAAAAAAAGTTCACTTTTTATGATTGAAATAAATCTATGAAAATCCATGCAGAGTTCAAGTGAACTATATCTTGTATGCATGTGGAGCTTATACAACAAAGCTGGAGATGAAAAATCATGATCATAGACGTTATCCACATGCTTATATTTCAAGTCATGGTGAATGAGTCTAAAACCTAGTGACTCAAAATATTACTGCTTGTATTTTCATTTTCTGGTCTTTCTTTAGATATTGCTTGACAAAAAGGGTTTCTCTCTCTATGCTGTTTCCCTAGTGTTTCAATTATTTTGTAATTAACAAGTAGTTTTTAATCTATCTTTTGTTGTTCTTTGTGAGATACTTAACAATAAGCCAACTGACTTTTTCAAAATTCTACCTGTAAATTATCTCATCAAGACCTCCAGCTCATAGTTATGTCTTTCAATTTATAATTTTACCAGTAACAATTTTACTAACTTTACATTTTTTCCCTCCTCATTGGTGGATTGCTCACCTTTTCCGAGTATATCTAGCAATTCCCTCATGATTGCTCCAGTTTGTGTCTTCTGCTCCATTCTAAACTCTGTGCTGCTGTAACTGTGCCTATGTTTGTATTTCTTTCATAGCCTTGGTACATGTCAAGCTATTAGACAAAATTACTGGCTTTAAACAACATACACAATTTCTATTGATTCTTTTTATCTGCCTTGTGGTTCTTCTGGTCCAAACCACACCTTATCAGCCTGGGTGGTCTAAGATGGGCTCAGTTACTTTTTGATAATTGGCTTGTTGCTGGTTTAGATTACAGGGAAGGTTTATGTCTCTTATGGTTGACAGATGTGATGGTTAATCTCAGGATGTTAATTTGACAGAAGTTAGAATTGCCATGGAAACAAGTCTCTGGGCGTGTTTAAGAGGGATTTTCTAGATTAGATTAGTTAAGGTGGGAGGACCACCCTACCTGTGGGTGGCAGAATCCCATGAACTGAGCTAGTTTAGCATTCCTCATGCATCAATCTACTTCCCTGAGAATCTAATAATGTGACACCACCATCCTCTACCCACCATGCTTTTCCCACCATGATTGACTCTTCTCAGGATTGTTATTGAAATAAACTCTTTCCTTCCCTAAAGTGTTTCTGGTAAGAAATTTTGTCCCCAAAATGACAAAGTAACTGATATATCAGGGCAGCTCCTTGACTTTATTTAGCCACAAAGTACAACAGCAGCAAGAAAAGACAAAACTCAATGTGTAAGTATTTTTCTATACATTTCTGTATTGTTAAATTTCCTATTATTGTTCTATTTGCTAAAGGAATGTGAACAGCCAAGCTAAGTCAGGATAAGAAGGAGACCACCTAATGTATTGGATGCAGTGAAAATAATTAATGTATCCATTTTTGCCTACATGGATATAGATTTGCATATAGGCTGTCATTATGGCTAAATAGCCCAACATTTTAGGTTCATGAGCAGAGGAGGAGAACAGAGTAAATAACAAGACTCACTTAAACTACAGAGAGTTTAGTAAAAAAAAAAAAAATAGAATGGAAGTTTTCAAACAGAATAGGGACTATTTAAAGAAGAAGGACACTGCAGGAGGGGAGCACAGTGAAAGTGTCTACCAAATTTTACCACCTAAAGGTCCACAGAAATGTTTGAACGGTTAGTATATAGAGGGAAAAAAATCTCAGAGTAAGATGAACACTTAGACATAGACAGTTTACATCTATAGAATGGTCCCTGATTGTTCATTACATATAGCCATTCCTGTGTACAACAGTGTTTCTTACACCCCTAAACTCTAACTCAAAGCCACTTTGAATATTTCCAGATACCTGAAAAATAATCACAGCATCTATTCCTTATTAATGGCAGTCAGAAAGCACATTAGAATCTCCAATATATTTCTATGGCTTTAAAAGACATACCAGACTCTATTCCCGTCCTGGCCAGAATCCTGGTGATGCAGTTAGTAGATGGATGGGTCCAGCTAAAAGTGCCAACAAGTACCTGAGGTAGATGTGCATGTTTAGAGTAGGAAAATCATGAATAGTATTACCCTTTAAATCTGTTTCATTAGGCTTTAAAAAATGATAGCAGCATTAAAGGCAAAGGGGAATGTGTCACTGAATATATAACTTGCTTATTTTTTACCTTCACCTAAAAATCAGGAATTAGGTATTAGCCTGTTCTGAGAAGACTCCAAAAACATTCTACTTCAAGTAGTACTTCCTTTCATAAGTAATTCATTACATACAACTGGAACTAACTATACTAATCTATGACTGTAATAATATATTTTATCATTCATATTGGCATTATTTCCAACTTTTTGTTCATATTATCTTTAAATTCATGCTTTTATACAATAGAAATGGTCTTTAAATGAGTATGAAACCAATATGTATACAGAGAATAAAAGCAGTCATATACTTTTGGCAAATAAATTTATATTTACATTATTTGATTACATAATTTTGGCTAGTTGTTCACTTGGTGGTTACCATAGATGTGCAATATTAAACTTGACACATTTACATTCTCACTATCAATATTGACAGCATAGTTGTACACATTGTTTTGACAATAGAACATATATTTGCTTTTGCAAACATCATTACTATGAATAAATATATTTTCTATTCCTTTTGTTTATGTGTGATGGGAATGTATACACATGTACATGTCCTATGTGCTTGCCTGTCACATAGTACTTACCTGTGTTGGCCAGAGCAGAACATTGGGTGACCTACTCCATAGCTCTTCCACCCATTCTTATTTGAGCCAGAGTGTCTTGCTGATCTGAAACTTACTGGTTTTTCATGGGTTTTGACGATTCTCAGGTCTATGCTCCTCTAAGAGTCTGGGAGTTACAGAAATGTGTGACCACACTCAGATGTTAAATGGATACTGGAGATATAAAGTGATAAATATCTTTGGCTGCCTCAGATCCTCTTGCTTGCACAGAAATTGTTCTTACCTATTGAGCCATCTCTCAAGCCTAAATATAATATTTTTGTTTTCCTGGTTCCTACATATAATCAGAAAACTTCATATATCTCTTAGCAATCTGTACATTCTTATGAATCACCTCCTGCATGTAAATTACTCCCCTTTTCTCAAGTTGGATGGTTGTTATTTTTATTTATAGAAATTCTGTATGGATTGTAGACCATAGGCTTTGAAACTTAACACATGCCACAAATATTTTTTCCTCATAGGATGATCCCCATACTATTTTAGACAGAGCTTTTATGTTAAATTTAAAATTATTTTGTAAATATATGATAGAAGCTTCCATTTTACTGGATCAAAAAATTGAAAATTATCCCAAAATTACTTTTCATTTTGTTATTTATGATATGATATTTAAACTTAAAAGCAGCTACAACCGTAGCACAAGAGGTTCCTATTTTATTTTCATTATTTGCATTATACCTCACTTATATCATTACTGTCTCTTAAATAGATATTCAGGTGCTTATAGACCTATTCATGTGTACAAACACTGGACTTACTTTTCACCTAAACCATTTACAAATAAGTTATATAAGGCATATTTAAGTCCAATTTTAAACGTGCATGTCTTAGTAAAGTTGGCATCCTTTCATGTGCCCATGGTTCAGGCAAGTTAGGATTGATTAAATCACCTACTTCACAGTCCACATGCAATTTTTTCTAGTGCTCCTATTATATCCTTTTGTAGATATCATTTGGGTTTCAGGACACAAGTTACACTTAATTGTCATGTCTCTTTATTCACCTATCTGGTGTAATTCTTTGTTTCTTAACTTTTCATTTTTTAAGGGCTACTGATCAATTGTTTTTTAAAATACCTTTGACTTGGTATTCATCTGATGTTTCACAATGATTTGATTTATACCATATAGTTTTTGGCTGGAATGCTGTATAGCTTCTATCCTTGTACATAGCATTTTCAAGCTTGTGCACTTTTTCAGGAGATGTATAATGGTTTGGATCATTATGTGAAGCTAACTTTAATCACTTGGCTAAGATGAAATCTTTAGTTTCTCCATTACTAACATGTTCTCTTTGCAAATAGTGGTTTAGAAGGGGATACTTAATATTTTCTGTGCTTTCTTTTTTGGAACAAATTGTTAACTTTCAAAATTCTTTGTCACATATTCTATAATTATTTTGTGGCATCTTATTGTTAGGAAGTTTTCTGTTCAACTTCAGTCCTTCATTCATCTATGTGAGTATGATTTCATCATTCTCACTTTAGTCATTGTTAGAATCCATTACTAACTTTATTTTTATTTTAAAAACATAAACTTTATTTCAAAAAAAAGACAGTGCTTCTGGATCCCATTCAGAGTAGCATGTTGTAATTACTCACCATAGCTATTAGGAATTCTCTAGACTGTCTCCTTGCTTTTAAAAAATGTTGATAAATTTGAAAAATGCTGCTCAAATCTTTTTGTAGAGCATGACCCAATTAGCACCTAACTGAGGTTGTTACTTGTGAATACACCATACCACCAGTTGCTAAAGCCTTCAGATTCTGCCTGCAAATATTTTATTTAAGATACCACTATCTGGGGCTGGAGAGATGAGTTGGCAGTTAATGTACTTGTTTGAGAAGCCTAAGGGCCCAGGTAAGCCAGATGAACAAGTAGCACATGTGTCTGGAGTTTGTTCATAGAGGCTGGAGGCCCTAGCATGCCCATTCTCTCTGACTTACTTTCCCTTTCTCTCTCCCTCTCCCTCCCTCCCTCTCTCTCGCTCGCTCGCTCCCCCCCCCCTTTGCCTCTTTCTCCCTCTCAAGTAAATAAATTAATAATTTTTTTAAAATCCACTCTCGAAGGAAATGTGTTACCACTGAGAAGTCCTTTTTCTTAGTTAAAATCTACTTCATTCATTCGTGAAGTGTGAATGCTAGAAATGTAACAACTCACATAAAGTCATTCAACACTGCCATCTGTCATCCAAAAATGGAAGTACAGGAGCTGGTTAAATCAAATGTTTAGGAACCAATTCTCCTAGAAGGGGCTGAACATGGTGACATTTTGAAGAGAGATCAGATTCCAGAAAGATTAGCAATTCAAGGCACTACTGGTGATGGATTTTAATGGGGAACAAAACACTATCTCAAAAAAAAAAAAAGCCTACAAGTGAAAATTGGAAGGTTTAAACATAGACTATTTTTCTATTTAATTTCACACAATTTTTCATGCATGTGAACACAGACTTTTAAAGACTTAATCTAGTATGAACCTATATGAATATGGAGGTATCTATCCACATGAAGATAGAGATATGGGTGTAAATAAAAGACAAATGTAAGATAAACATCCACCTTTTCAATTAAATTCAACCAATTCAAATCTGTACCTATCTTTGTAAATAAATGTGTTTACACAATTTACATGAAAAAGTCTGCAGCTAACATATAAAATTAGATGCATATATGTTGTGTTGTGTGTGTGTTGTGTCTGTGTCGTGTGATTGACTTTTCTTGGGGAAACATGAACATTTGTCCACCCCAGATAGAGCACCAACAATAGATCAAAGAAATGTTTCCACCGAAGTCTAGCTTGGTGAACCTGTATTATTGGCGTTACTTAAAGAAGCATAGTTACATGCTCAAAGGCAGTTACATCACCAAAAAGCCCACTCCAACGTGGGTGACATCTCACTAAGTTGGCATCCCTAGGACTTCCTACATGACTTGCAAGTAGATTCATTGGACTGGTCAGATTCTTCTCTTCAGCCATGGTTACTGCTTATTGTGGGACAAGGGACCTTGTGAATCTTGATTCAGAAGCTTCCCCACACTTGTTAGTTTTATTTGCTTTCTGAACTTTAATGACCATTCCTCTTCAGGAGAGAATGTTACAGTTCTGAGGAAATTAATGCACAACAATGAGATTGTTACATTTTCTAATATGTTTTTCAAAATCCCATTGCACATTTTCCATATTATTAGAAGCATTATTTTATTAGTATTTTAATCCAATACATATATGCCTCTTAATGTGTTTCTCTATATATATTTCTTATTCAATTTTGCAGAAAATGTAGCTTAAACTTCTTGTAAAATTCATCAATAATAAAATTGGTGAGCTTAAAATGTCCACTGTAATTCGATATTAAAACATGAAATACAAAATTAAATATGCAACCCTCAACTTTGTAATATTGGTTATTCCATTTTACCTTATTCAAGATAAAACAGCTTTTCTTTTTTAATTTTTTAAAAATTATTTACTTTTGGGCTGGAGAGATGGCTTAGTGGTTAAGCGCTTGCCTGTGAAGCCTAAGGACCCTGGTTCGAGGCTCGGTTCCCCAGGTCCCACGTTAGCCAGATGCACAAGGGGGCGCACGCGTCTGGAGTTCGTTTGCAGAGGCTGGAAGCCCTGGCGCGCCCATTCTCTCTCTCTCCCTCTATCTGTCTTTCTCTCTGTGTCTGTCGCTCTCAAATAAATAAAAAATTAAAAAAAAAATTATTTACTTTTTTTAGATAAATAAGTTGTATTCTTAGATCTCTTCTTGCCTGCCCCAAGTTTACCAGGGGTCTTCCTTGGTAGGGCTAGTAGTATTCATTGAGGGGACTGACCAAGAGGCCTCAGTCAGTCTCTGGGGTTGGGGAGAGTGGATACATGCGCCTCAATCTATTACCACCCACCCTGAGGCTTTTACAATCTCTCTGCAGCCCCCTCTTCTACAGTGTTCCCTGAGCTTTTGGGGGCAAGATCGGGTTTTTATTAGTGTTGCTTTCTCTGTAGCCTTCGGATCTCTAATTTGATGAGGTTTGAGTGACCAATGTGTCTGTCCTGTTTACCTGGAACTGGTTTTCAAGCTAAGCTTATTTTAGCGTTATTTTTTTCAATACCTACTTTACATTATTCTAGCTTTCTCTTAGAAAGCTATGTATTCATAGCTTACATTTTCAAAATTATGTTTTTTTTTGTTTTAATTTTAGGTCATTACTACCCCACTACACTGTCACTTTACACACACACCAATCATTTCCCAAATATTTAACTATTTAGTCTTAGTCTTATTCTATTATTCTTATCAAGCACCAGTAATTTAGTAGAAGTGTAAATACTTCTGATTTCATGTAATCACTATAGTACCAAAAGATTACTACTTCGTTTCCATTTAAAATAGAGTATTCCACTACATCTGAAATTTATTTATACATGTGTAGTTAAATGTAGACTTCACTTTCTGAACAAATGGTTGAAAATGTCCAAATCTCTAAATTATCCATCCAATTTAGGGTATCGAGTTTGATTAAGCTAAGGTCTTGATTTTGTAGAAAATATATTCAGTGAAAAAAATGGGACTTGGAATTACATGAAAGGTGTGAGATGATGCCCTTCCTTCCTTCCTTCCTTCCTTCCTTCCTTCCTTCCTTCCTTCCTTCCTTCCTTCCTTCCTTCCTTCCTTCCTTCCTTCCTTCCTTCCTCCCTCCCTCCCTCCTTCTTTCTTTCCTTCCTTTCTCTCTTCTCGCTCGCTCTTTGTTACCGTTTTGAAATTTTTTTTTCACTGTACTTTTGTTGGTTCTACATATATATATAACTTTTTAAAGGTACATACTTAGTAGCCTATTACCGTTGCAAACTCAGCGATTCGAGACTGATCTCTGAGAAAACAGGTACAGAATATACAAACTTGGGTTTTCTTAACAGAGAACTTCAAACTATTTCGTCTTCGACGAAGTGATTGTTAAAAAGTTTATTTTACTCTTATTCTTCGCTGAACACTAGCGATGAAGTGGGGCGGCGGCAGGGCCTGTCGCCAACTTTTATTTGTCACTCATCAAAGCTCCGGAGCCCGCAAGACGCGAGCTGCAGAGGCCGGCACAGTCCCGAACCAGCTTCCCGGACACTGCGGCGGCCAAGAGGTTCCTACTCGCGGGCTCACAGAGCCGCACAGCGCGGTGGGAAAGTCACGTGAGCGGTGGACGGGACGGTGGCTCACAATGGCCCATCTTATGAGCGCCTGATGGCTGTTTGTGAGATGGCCAGGTGTGTGCCTTTGCCTCCGGTGGCTCCCGTCCCGACATCCTCAGCGCCGGAGGTGGCGCCGTGAGTTTCCTCTCCGAGCTGCGCCCTGGCAACAAAGCGCGCTGAAGCCGCCCGCAGCTGCTGCAGCTGTTGAGTCTCAGAGGTTTTGGATCCTGGATAGTTTTTTTTCTTCTCCCAAACATATAAAGGGATGGACTTTTTTTTTTTTTCTGAAAAACTTAAAAGTATTTTAATAAATATATTTTTTATATTCATGCGAAAATACATAACATTGAAATAGTTAATAATAGTCATTTTAAAAATCCCTGTTGTTTTGGGGGGAGGTTTCTTTTTTCAAGGTAGAATCTTCTCGTGCTAGCCTCAGTTGACCTGGAACGCAATATGTACTGAAAAGCTGGCCTCGAATTTACACTCTTCTCACCTCTGCCTCTCGAGTGCTGAGATTAAAGGGGTGTGCCACATGCCTAGCAATAATAGTCATTTTTAAATATTGGTGCTTTTTACTTCTATTTTATTTCCATTAGTCAAAAATTTTCCAAACGTTAAAATTCATATTGCGATTGGAGTTTTTTTTCGTTTCATTGTTTTGTTTAATGAGAAGTCATATTAATTATGACATTTTGTTTGGGGATTCTATTTTTGTTTTAGACTTCTCATCTGCCATGGTTTTAACAATTCGGATATTTAAGAAAAAGCCCCAGGACCAAAATTTCTCCTAGATGTTTTTATATTGACTTTAATTCTTGTGGCTTTTGCCAGTATAATAAAATATCGCTTTCATTTAAAGCTGTGATTCTTTTAACCTCATACATATCTGTTAAATTTTTCTTAAGTTTAAATTAAACTACTGGTCTTTATGGTAGTTTCCTTTGAAATCCCAATCACCTTTACTTCAAGATTTTGTTCCTGATTTGGCCCACTGTTAATTGCACCTGTTCCATCTCCTAGGGCTTTTGTGTCTATAGCCAAAACCTCCTCAGTGGCAGCTCAAGCAAAATAACCAAGTCTCGGTGTCTTTTCTCTCCTATGCATAGGAAATTATTATTTTGCTCTTTGTTCTTTAATATTTTGAATTTATAGAACATCATTAGCCAAAAGTGCAGATAATGTCTTTTTTGGCTATATGAACTTTCTGCTAGTTGAAGGAAGAAATTTTAGAGTTAAATTCAAATTATATCTAGTATAAAGTTACATAACTTAAAACCCTAGTCTACCCGTTGAATCTTGGAATTTCTATGCATCATCATCCATACTTTGATGTGTAATTATTCAAACTATACATGCAAAATGCATGCATGTGTATTTCTATATATGTTTTATATCACATATAAACTACAGTGATTGTTGTGTTAATTTCATCTAGGTTTATTGTGTCATAGTTTAGTCATGATAGGTATCTGTGCCACTTTAAAAGATTATACTTTTCTTATTCAGTAAGTAATTACTCTGTTTTCATGATATCCATTCATAGAGAGGAGCAACTTGAAAGGGAGGGTAAGGGAAGGTTACAGATGTAGTAGCAGGCAATATGAAAACACTGTCCTCTCTATAGCATTTTCTTAACCACTGCCCTGGAAGTTTAGATATGCAAAAAACACTGATTTATTTTTAATGTTTGTATAGAAAAGTATATTAAGGATGTGCAGTCATTTTTGACCAAATCCATTATTACTTGATTAGTATGTAGCAATGTGTTTTCCATTTTATTGGTTTAGTTTAGTTTCTGTTTGTTTCCTTTTTGCTAAAAGTCTTGAAATGTGCTTTCCATTTTATTGGTTTAGTTTGGTTTCTGTTTGTTCCCCTTTTGCTAAAAGTCTTGAAATGCCCATATCCATGCATTTATCTGCACTAGAGATAGATTGTTATGTAAAACATAATTTGAATTTTATTTTCTGAGTCTAAGGATGTGCATCTGTGAAGTCTTGTTACAAATTTGCATATTGCTAATCAAGTTGTATAATGTCCTACTATATTAGGCAGCACCTTGTATAGTTATGGCACGAGAATAAATTTTCATATTGAAAAGTGTCTATAAATGATTTATAAAGTATATGATTCAATCATTTCACCTTTTATTTTGTTTAAATATTGTCTTCAGCTAATAGCTATACCTGTCATTTTCTGTGGCGACTTTTGTTTGGAGGTTGTTGATTGGTAGTGTCATTGAACATGCACAGTAAACCAAAGCAAAAATCAACCCTGATACAGAGCTGCTATTTGAGGAAAACCACTGTGTGAGGCATTCTATAGGTGTCCTAAGGGGTTTTGTTTAAGTGCCCTGCAGGTATTATTCAAACTAAACAACTATGCTTTTCTTTTTAGTTTCTTGTTTTGTTTTTAGAATTATGGCAATAAGGAAAATCCCTACTTTAGTTTCTTAAAGCTGTAATGAGGTTTCATTTTGCCAATCAAGATACCCTGAGAGTCTCAAAATCGTGTTATTGTTTTCCACTATCCTCTCAATGTAGGCTGATTCAGAGAGCCATCTTATTTCTTTGTTTCTAGAAGATGAGATGATGAAAGAAAATAGAAGTGTCCCACCCATCATGTCTTTTGCCAGATGGAAATTTGCTTGCTTAACTTACACTTCTCTCAGTTAAAAATCTGAGTTTATCACAGGGTATTAGTGTTTTCTTGTGTGAATAGATTTTTCTCATATTGAATCATATCTGTTAATACTTATGAGCTTTAGTATATGATTCAATAGAAACACTGATCAAATTTTGACACATAAGCCAGGTGTGGTGACTTATACTGTAATCCCTGGAATCAGGAAGCCAAGTCAGTGTGAGTCCAGCCTAGGCTACATAGAAAGACCTTAGCTGAGTATCTCTCCCCACAACATTTGACATACAACATGTTGAATGATTATCTGTCAAGCTTTTAAGAAGTACACGACTTTCCCTTTTATTATTAAGGCACAAACAAAACAAATCAATGACAAAACTGAGAGGTAATTTCTTAAAGCATGTACTGATATAAATATATCAACACATAACAATGACATATAACCACACTCAGTTTTAGGCATGAAACAATAGTGATACCGCTAATCATTTTTGTCCCTTGCTCTCCTCTGCTTTTCATTTTCTTTTTCCTTGTTTCATCCATGAATGTTGGGTACATTGCATTCAATTATTTTCTTGATCTGTAGCTTTGTTATCAACTATGAGCCAACAGGCAGATTAAGATTAAATCCTACTGACTAGGGCAATTGTTAAATGGGTGGTGGTGGCTGACAGAATTAGTTAATTCATGATATGTTCACTAAACTCCACACATTATACTTGTACAAGTGCTTTACTGACTGAGCCATCTCCTTAGCCCCAGCTTTCAACAATTCCACATGCATTATAAAAATATATCATAGGCATATATTTTAGTACTAATTATCAAGTTCTGGGTACAAAAATTTTCTACCCATCTGTCCAAAAAACCTAGCTAATACACTCCAAGGTGTTGGTATTATTCTCCCTTCCTTCTACTCCTGAACCCATAGATGTGTTTGAGACATTATTTAAATTTTAGAATCTTAAGAATGCTATTAAAAAAAACCATATGATAGGTAATCTTTTGAGATTATTTTGAATATAAAGAAGGCTATTTAAATTTTTGTTGTAATGCATTGAAATTTGTGTAATATATCAATAATGTGTTCCTATTTATTCCTGAGTAGTATCCCTGCATGATTATGCCATTGTTTATTCCTTTACCTTTTTTTAGTGTTTGGGTGTGTGATTCTGTGGGTCTGTGTCTGTGTGTGTTGGCCTGAGAGGTTCTTCTTTTTCACTCATATACCTGTTTCCCTAGGTTGGCATCTCTCACGTAACCCAGAGCTGCTGTTCTCTGTCAGTAAGCCCCAGAAATTTCTAATCTGCATTGCCCATTCTAATCTGCCATGCCCAAATTTTATGTGGATACTAGGCATTCAAACTTAGACAGTTTCAAGCCCTCTCATGTCCTCATATTTCCCCAACAACTATTCTTATTTGTTGAGACAACTCTCCAGACCTCTTGTTTTATGTTTTTGAGGATATTCGGGTTATTTCCTGGTTTGAGACATTAAAAATGAAGCTGCTATGACCATTCATGTAGAAGTTCTTTATGAACATGAGTTTTTATTTCTTTAGGCTAAAGGTTCAAGGATGAGAATGAAGGGTCATATGGAAAGTGTAATATTAACTTTATAATAAATTACCAAAGTGTTTTCCAGAATAGCTGAACTATTATATATTCTCAACACCACTTGATATTGTCTTTTCAACTGTAGCAATTTAAGTTGCTATAATGGCATCTTATGTTGGCTTTTGAATTTCCCAAGTGGCAGTGATGTGTCATCTCTGTCTTTTCTTAAATGTTTAAGACATTAATTTTTTTTTCCTTTTGAAATGAATTATTCATTCTTTACTATTTTGTAGCAAATATTTTTTAATGTTTCTGGATATGGATTCTTTGTCATACATTTAATTTGCTATTCTCTTATAACTGTCTTTCATACAAAATTTTTTTTTAATTTGAAGAAGTCTAATTTCTGTGTTTCTTTTGTGAGTTATATTTTGGAGTCTTGTCTAAGAGTTCATTTCCTACGTTTAAGTCAACAAATTTTGTCATACATTTTCTTTATATCTGTTTTACATTTAAATTTAAAGTTGTGGTCCATTTGAGCTTATATTTATAAGTGTAAGTTGAGGTTCATTGTGTGTGTATATTGGACATACTACTGATACCATTTATTTAAAACATATTTCTCTACTGAATTCTTTTGTTTTGTCAAAGGTGTTTCAGTATTCACTGTATTTGTAGACCTTATTTTTCTTTACTAATATATGACTCTGTCCTTTCGAAATGCCACAATGTATTATCTATTGTAGTAAGTGTTGAAATCTAGTGGTGTACTCCCACTAATTTATTTTGGGAATGGTTTACACAAACACACACATACATATACAAACACAGAGGCATTTTAGATTATTTTAAGATTTACAATAAAGAACTGTTATTTTAAAAGGAATTCCTATGCCTTTGTTTATGAATTGGGAAATAATTTGGTAGGTAGAGACTTCTCTTGGTGGAAAAGTAGATCAGATCTTAAGGTTTTTTTTTTAACTGTTATTATTGTTATTCTGTAATTTTCAGCACAATGATCCTATACTGAGTCTTTTGTATTTGCACTTCAGATTTTGTTGCTATTATTATCTGTAGTATTATGCTTTCAGTTTCCAAATTTGTTTTCAATACACTCCCTTTAACTCTGCCTGCTCTCTGTGAAATTGTGTATTTCACTTTTATTGGTAACTTTATACTCCAATGCAATTATTTTTCTAAATAAATTATATGCTAATATACTTAATAAGAAAATATTGTATTATTAAATCTTGTGGAGAAAGGTCACATGGATATAGATCTTTTTATATACTTTTTTGTAGATATGAATTTTTACCCATTACTGTTTTCCTTCTGCCTGAAATTTAATATTTCTCATTGTGACAATTTACTAGTAACGGGTTATTGAAACTCATGTATGTATAAAATATTTTGGGACATTACATGAAACAGTTTCATTATTTTACAACTTTATATTAGTTTATTACTTTTATTTTGAAAATATATTTTCTTTTTATAAAAAGAATACTTGATTGATTTTTTTTTTGTTAGAGTACTTTAACAATATTGCTACACTTTCTTACTTAAACTACTTCTTTGAGAAACCCTTCTTCTTTACATCTATTCTGTAATTTTTTTTTCTTTTACTACTTTTAGAATTGTTGTTTTAGAGAAACTTGGTTACAATATGTTTTGTGTATATTTGTAAGCAAGTAAATGGGAATCACAGAACTTTTGCATATGTTGGTTTATAATTTTCATCAGCTCCACTTACACGCACACACACAAACTTTGAGCTGCTTGGTGCTGTCTTACAGCTCATTTCTGCTGTTTTTATTTTTCATATATTTCTACCATTTTTATTTGTGGCAGTTCCTATAGTCAAGTCTCAAGTGTATTGGCCTTTTCCTTTGCCAAGTTTAATTCTCAGATAATCCTATTTAGGGTATTTAGGGTATTTGTAGTGAACTTTTTTTTTTTTTTTTTGCTTTTTTTAGATGTTGCATTTTGATCTTTTTAATTGCCACTGCATCTTTAACTGTTAAATGCATAAAGTGCAGTGGAAAAAATTTGGCTTATGAAAAATATTCTTTCTGTTCATTTTAGCTTTAGTTCTATCCTCTATCCTCTTTTTAGTTGTTCCTTATTCTGTGTCACAACTTTTATGTTTTTATATGATGGGCAACTATTGGATGACAGGTAATATGATTGCTACTTTGTTGTGTGATTTACATTGTTTTTAGTTCAATAACTATTGAACCTTATTTTGGAACATTACATGAAACTTTTTAGTATTTTATATCTTTACAATTAGTATTAGTCAGTTGAATTATATTTAATCCAAGATCAATCATTTCCACTGCCAAGTCAAGGAATTTCTGTATCGTCTTCAATGCTGAGGTTCTTGACTCAAAGCAACACAAAATCCTTTGACCAGCTCAAGAATTCCAGGTCTCCCTTTCTCAGAATGGTGGTCTGAGATATTGAGCCATGGAGTTATTCCAGATTATCAGTATAGTTGTAACAACTTAGAAAACCTTCCAAGAGCCTTTCCAACCCAGGTTGAATTTTTGTCTTGAATTATAAGTTTGAAAAAAAAATGAGCCTCATATTATTGTTTCATATCCCCCAGTTCTTACTATCCTTTGTTTTTTTGTTTTTTTTTTTTTTACAAACCAATGACTCATATGTCTTGTCCCTTTATAGTTTTCTGTAAGGAATTATCTAGCTAATACCTATTGACTTGGCACCACATATTATAATATGCTCCCTTCAATGTATTGGTACTTTACTATCCCTGTTATGTGATTTGAGCTGAAAAAATTAAGACAATTAAGGAATAAAGTTAATACAATTCACAGAGAAAGACAGAATTGCAGGGTCATCTGTAGCAAAAGGGAGCTGGGCTTGAATCTTGATTTCAAAGCCAGTCTTGGCTACATAAGGAGAAACTATGGGGAGAGATAGAAAAATAGGAAGAATAGGAAGAATGGTAGAAGAAGGAGAGAGGAGAGGGGAGGATGGGAGAAGAAAGGAGGGAGAGGGAAAGAGAGAGGGAGAGAGAGAGAGAGAGACTACCACTCATGGAAAATGTCAGAATTACTATAGGTATAGTGTCTAAGTATTGGTGAATGATCAAATGTTTTATATTAATTCATGAAAAACTAGATGAATCTAAATGCAAATGAAAGGATTATGTCATATCAAATTATTATGCACACAATCTTCTCATTTTCACTTATTTTAAAAACCCTACAATTGTAAGTCTGAGTTTTCTTCACATGAGATGAAAGTAATGCTTAAATTAACACATGATTTCACACATATATATTGACCTTCTGATTCTTCTTAACCATATTTAGGTGTGGAATCAGATGCTCAGCATTTTCCTCTGTGGATTGATATTAGTTGACAAAGAAACATTACATAAATAAAAGCAGTTACACTTTTGTCACTAGATGAGACTCAGGAATCTCGTCCCTGAAATGAGTTTGCCAAAGGGAGTTTACACATGAAGTGGTGACAGGACAGCAAATCTCAAATATGAGTCTCCTGAGAATAGTGTTAATGGGCTTTGTCAGGGTAAAGAAGCAAGGTGATTGCAGTCATGAACAAAAGTAATAGGAAAGGATATAATAAATGGCCTGTACATGTGTAATCGATCTTCATAACTCTTCATAGCATGTGTGTTCAGGAGATGGTGATATTGGAAGGATCTTAAGGCAGAGGTTTTGGCTCCCTGACATCAGAGTCATTCATAGAATGTTTGCAGAGGCCCATAGGAAAGGGTAGTAGCTTCAACAAAAACGATCTTCAAGTCTGTGAAAAGTAACCTAGGCAACACTTATTATTATCTTTTTAAAAATTTAATTTATTAGTTTTCTTTTCAGCAAATACAGGCAGTTTGGTACCACTGTTTATGTTCATCCATGATCTACCCCCTCCAAATGGATCCTCCTTGTTGATGTAAATGGGTCGTGCATTGTGGAGTTAGTCCACAGTTATTGGTATGATAAATGTCTCTGCATATCATGACCCAACATGTGACTCTGACATTCTTTCCGCCCCCTCTTCCGCAAAATTTCCCTGAGCCATGTTGGGTTCATTTTTGGTCTACTTCAGTGCTGAGGTGTTGGGGGCCTCTGAGGCTCTGGCTCTCTGATTTGGTAGGAGTTGATTTTTCTCTGTGTTGGTCTCCTTCCCCTTTGTGCTGGTATCCAGTTCATCAGGAAAACAGCACCATTGTTTGTTTCGCCAATTTTCTTTAGTTTCAGTCGGGCCCCTTTTGAGGTATGTTGGGGAGCTCTCTCCTTAGGATCTGCATCTATCTGAAAAAGAGAAGCAGATTCTCCAATGGAGAGTAAGTTAGCATCCGTAAAATTGGGCAACCCTTATTATTATCCACATGTCGAAAGTGTCATCTACCACAACGTTTGCAGTGGATTAAAGATATATTACTCAGATATATTACCTCTAAGGTGAGATCTAGAGTAAAATGAAGGCAAAAAATAAAAGTGAAACTGCAGGGCTTATTCAGGTTTTCCTCAAGTTTCATCTTCCTTCAAACAATTTTACCTTTTCTTTTTTTTCTTTTTTTTTTTTTTTGGTCTTTGGTTTTTCAAGGTAAGGTCTCACTCTGGTCCAGGCTGACCTGGAATTAACTCTGTCATCTCAGGGTGGCCTTGAACTCATGGCGATCCTCCTACCTCTGCCTCCCGAGTGCTGGGATTAAAGGCGTGCGCCACCACGCCCGGCTTACCTTTTCTTTTGATACATATTCTGAAGGTTTTGATGGAAATGATATACCGTAAGGAAACAGAAATCTAGTAACTTGTTCACTTACCTGCAGACAATGAAAATCATGTCATAGTTTGCTACCAGGGCAAGAAATTATTATAAATTTGGAAATAAAATACACAGACTAATACAGAGATAGATTCTTGTAGCTAAATATGGGAAAACATTAATATTGTTCTTGTTCTTGGTCTAAAAAAAAGAGAAGTGGAAGGAAGTTGAGGAGCAAAGCAGTGCTCCTTGTCAGCCTGCCAGGAGTTGATCATGGGAGCCCAGTAAAAAGATGAAGGTGGAAGCTGTGTTCTTGTCCTGAGAACAGAGGAAGAAAAAGAAACGCAGTAGTTATCCAAATGGAACCCTTCAGACTAAAAGAATATTGGAGCATATTGGAAAGTAGGTTATAGGTAGAAGATTTTGAGAGATACCTGACTGATGTGTGACATTCAACACCCAATAAAATCATTAGTTGTGAGGGGAACAGCACAG